>NC_045430.1:188679174-189310736 GCF_902635505.1 Sarcophilus harrisii | reverse complement strand
GAATCACACAAACCAAAATAAGCAAAATCATAAGAAGCAATATATCCACTGATTATAAAAGTGTAAATTAAAATATTACTTAAAGAAAATTGAACTCTGAATAATGGGGCAGGGGGGAGAAACAGTCAAGACCCTGGGGAAGAATAATGAAATGTACTTCAGCCTTCAAGCCAGGTTGGAGACTATTAGGATAGACTAATGTCTAAACTGTTTTTGCTTAATTATTTTTCTTTGTCACAAGGGAGAGTTTTGATGGGGATGGAGGTACTGATAAAAAAAAAATGACTGATATAAACACAAGAGGTATCAATAAAACATCTTTTTTGTTTAAAAAAAAAAACTTCTTTAGTAGTTAACTTTTTCAGAGAAGTAAAAAATTTTCAGTGGCTAAGTAGTAATGTCTGGGTTAATGTCTGTACTTTGGAAATGAAACACTATTGCTGAGTTTTTGGTGGCTGAGTGCTGAAGCTTTGGTTTTGTATCAAAGGGGTGTGTGTGTGTGTGTGTGTGTGTGTGTGTGTGTGTGTGTGTAATATTCCTCAACAGAGGCAGGCAATAAGTATTTAAGAAATGATTATTGAGGGGCAGCTAGGTGGTGCAGTGGATAGAGCACCAGCTCTGAAGTCAGGAGGACCTGAGTTCAAATTTGACTTCAGACACTTAATACTTCCTAGCTGTGTGACCCTAGGCAAGTCACTTAACCCTAATTGCCAGGGGGTGGGGGAAAGGGGGAAGTGATGATTATTGAACTGAATGAGTGTGGGGGACCAGAAGATTGTTTTGATCTGAGAAGTTTCCGGGATGGTGAGGAGAGTCATAGAACAATTGATGGACAGCTGTTCTACAATGATAATATTGATTTAATTACAACTTCCAGAGTTATTACAGCTAAACAAACAAAAAAAAAAATGTTGTTGAAAGCTGACTGTGGGGTGAAGAAGAAGAGAAACCTTAGCTATTTAACAAAGCTGCTTGAGGAAAGGAGACACTTGCATGTCTTGCTCTTTGATACCAACTATGGCTTGAGAGGGGGAAATCCCAGAGTTTTAGCTAAGAGATCAAATCTGCATATTGTTGCAAACCAGGTTTTTTGTTGAGTCATTTTTCAATCATGCCTGACTTTTCATAATCCCATTTGGGATTTTCTTGACAAAGATACTAAATTGGTTTGCCATTTCCTTCTCCAGCTCATTTGACACATGAGGAAACTGAGACAAACCGGATTAAGTGACTCGCCCAGGGTCACTCAGTAAGTGTCTGAGGCTGGATTTCAGTTCAATAGCATGAATCTTTCTGATTCTCAAGCCCAGTGCTCTCCACTGTACCACGTAGCACACTTCCCTGCTTCCAATAGGTTTAGAGAAATTGCTACTGGAAAAAAATTACAATATTTCCTTACCATCCAGTCAAGATTTTTTTTTTCTTTTTGATCTGGAAGTTTGCGTCCTTGCTTCCCCATGGGTACTCTGTGCTTTGGTGGTAGAGTGTGACCCAGATTTATGGGTAGACATTCTATTATCCTTTCTTTCCATTCTGTTCAATAAATGTTTTATGTTGAGAGTTACAGGTCTCACCTCATCTCATCTGATTTATTTAAATAGGAAGTACACAGCTCAGGAGCTCCAGTTGTGAGTCGTATGCTATAGCTCCCTTGCTTAGGGTTCTCCCTAGGATCCTGGCAACCCTCACCATCCTGCTAAAATGGGCGTAGCATCAGGTGAGCAATCCAGCTCAGAAAGAGAGCCTAGAGAGACACAGTGGCAAGTCATTCTTAGGCTGCATCAGTGCAAAAAACAAGACTTCCCTTCAGGCATTTGTGAAGAAACAGGTTCCAGGCTTGATCAAGACTGGTAAGTTTCTCTGAGCTTTTATTAGCCTGTTTTATTAGCACCCTGGACTGACTGATTTGGGACCTCTCCCTCATCTCTCTCTACTATGGCCCATGGTCCTTGTTTAATTTTCAGGAGACTGCCAATTTTCAAATCAAAAACTATCTCAATTTTCATGTCAGGATTTAATGGGGTTATTCAACCCCATTATGGATGGGATTATGAAACAAAACATGTCTTCTATTCTAGGAATAGACGTCATCTCAGCGTCTCTTTCTCTGATCTCTGTGGTACCAATTGAACCCTTTTGCCATGGTTGACTTTTGAATATTTTGCCTGATAGAGCTGAGTTATCTGTCCTAGTCTTGCCAACTCCTTCAGAATTTAGCCTCTTGCCATCCTCATTTAATGGGGCCTTCTAGTTCCCTCCTCTCCAGTCAGTCCTGTTTCTGTTGATTACTGTTGACCAAAACTAATATTTGGTCTAGAATTCTTCACAGAAATTCCAGGAAGCTCAGAGTCACCTGAGTTACAAGTGAATCAGAGCAGATAAAAGTACTACATGTCTGTCCTGTCCCATGGGCACAGTAAATTTCTTTATCTGATAAAAATCGTTTTTCATTCTATCTTCTGCCTTATTCCTATTAATCCTGTTCTGTGACCTCCGATAGAAACAACTAAGTGGAATGAACACTGGGCCTGGAGTCAAGGCTGAGCTCGAACCCAGCCTCAGGTACTTACTATCTGTGTGACCCTGGGTGAATCTGCCTTAGTTTCCCCAACTGTAAAATAGGGATAATAACTTACCTCCCAGAGTTGTTATAAGGATCAAATCAGATAATATTTGTAAAGCACTTAGCATAATATCTGGTACATAGCAGGTACTTAATAAATGATCATTTATTAATGCTTAGTATCTCTTTACTTCTCAGCCCCTTCACTAGATACACTTTCCTCTCTTCCCTATTTCAACCCCTTGGTGAAGCAGTTCAATTCTACACTCAGTTTCCTTGTTTCTTTTTCCTACCTTCAAATATGCCTTGTCAATCCCCACCTTGCATTATTTCCACCAGCTAGTACCTTCTCTCCTGACTGTGTCCACTACATAATTTTCTTGGACAATTCATTTATTACCACATGGGTTATTGAAGACCTCTTCATCCCTCCTCAAGCCTCCCAGCCACCCTTTCTCAGCTAAGAACTTCCCCTATATTTCATTTTTTTAAAATGAAGCTATTTTCAAGAGATGCCTCTTCTTTCCACTATCCAGATGTTGTCCCACATTGTCACTTCCTTCAAATGTCTCACACAGAGCTAACTATTCACCAAGATGAAGCCCTCTACGTGCTCCCTTAATCTCATTCCATCCAATCTCCTCTAGTAGATTTCCCTGTTTCTCATCCCCACTCATTCTTTAATCTTCAATCTCTCCCTGGCTTCTGGTTGCTTCCCTACTGTCTATTCTAAATCTACCCTTTTAAAAATGACCAAATAAGATAATATTCATTAAAAGTTATTAGCCTTAATTCTAATAGACATGATGGAAAGAGCCATCTGCATCCAGAGAGGACTATGGGAATTGAATGTGGATCACAACATGGCACTTTCACCGTTTTTGTTGTTGTTTGCTCGCTTTTTTTTCTTTCCTATTTTATTTCCTTTTAGATCTGATTTTTCTCATGCAGTATGATAAATGTGAAAAATATGTTTAGAAAAATCGTACATGTTTGCTTAGTCTGGGGAAGGGGGAAAGGGGAGAAGGAAGGAGAAAATTTTGAAACACAAGGTTTTGCAAGATTGAATATTGAAAACTATCTTTGCATGTATTTTTGAAAAATAAATAACTATTATTTTAAAAAAAAGTTATTTGTATTGTGCCTGACATATAGCGGTATTCTCTTCCCCCTTCTCTGCCAATGACATTGGTTTCCTAGATAATTCCCACACAAGATATCCTACTTCCCAACTTCATGTATTTTCACTAGCAATACCATAGCATAGAAGATGTCAAGGTCATCCACCGCATCCCGGCCATCAAATGCTGTCCTGACTTTTGTCTTGTCACTGGACTTTGATTACTCTGGAAGAGAGATAGTCTGATGACTGTGTGCAATTCTGTGTCACTTAAATCCAATTTATGGGCAAGTCAAGACATCAGCCCAGTGATTTCATTGGTCTTTTCAAAAACAGAAAACAAGCAACAACCCCATATCCAGAATTCTCTCTCTCTTTACCTCTGCCTCCTGGCTTCCCTATCTTTTTATTTATTTATTTATTTAGCTTTCAACATTTAGTTTTATAAGGTTTTGATTTCAATTTTTTTCTCCCTCCTTTTTTTCCCTCTCTCCTCCCCAAGATGGCAAACAATCTGATATAGGTTATACACATACAATTATATTAAACATATTTCCACATTAGTCATATTGTAAAAGAGGGGTCAAAACAAAAGGGAAAAACTACAAGAAAGAAGAAAAAATGGAAATAGTACACTTTAATCTGCATTCATATTCCATAGTTCATTTTCTGGATATAGATAGCATCTCCCTTATCTTTTTCAAGCTTAAGCCCCACCTTTTGCAGGAAACCTTTCCCATTTCCTAAGTGATAGTGCCTTTTCTCTCTTACTTCTCAATTTGCCCTGCATAGATCTTATTTGTGCAGGATTGTCTGTATGATTATCTCCATTAACTGTGACTCCTGGAAGGCAGGAGTTGTTTTTTGCCTTTATTTATGTCCCCAATTTTTTCACAGTGCCTAGCATTTAGTACATGCTTCATAATTACTTGTTGATTGACTGATTGACATTAGGCAGAATTTAAAAGACATCACACTGATCAGGTTGACTGAACAGGACTAGGAAGAATCCTTTTAGAGAGACTAGAGTCAGGAGAGTTTTCAGAACTCAGGTCTTCATGGATTAAAAAGTGGAGCAAGGGAAAACAACTCAAATTGAAAGTGAATGTTGTGTATTTAAAATGATCAGATTTGTTCCAAAGAGGCAAGAAAATGTCCCTCCCTCTATTTTCCCCAAGAAGGGAAAGATATAGAAGGAAATGGTTGCTCCCCCAGCCAAGACAAAAGCCAAGTCAAAAACCTTGAAGGTTAAAAACATAGTGTTGTACCATGTACCCTTCTTTGTGTGCCAGTCATGACAAAAATTGGATTCCCCTCGAACCCTAAGTAACCTGTGTGACCTTGGAAAATTGTCCCTGGGAGCATCAAGCCCCATCACTGTGCCTTCTTCAAGTCTCCCTTGGCCACTGGGTTTACTTTATTGAAGACTGAAGATGTGTCAACATGCTGTTTTTCATTGTCAATGTTAAGGACAACAAGACATCAAATAAATTCAGCTGTAAAGAAACTGAAATGATCTAACATCCAATTGACCAAATTCAATCTAGAAAGTCAGACGGACAGTCAGAAGCTGAGAAGAAGTGGGATCCTGATGTGTAAATAAGATCTGAGATTGCCTTGGAGATAAGCTTGGAACTCTTCCCCATGGTGGGTATGGTGGTACATGCAAGGGGTGGAGCACTTGCCACAGTAACTAAGAACTCCCATCAGAAGGTACCAAAATGCCTCAATCAGTGGTGATTTAACTTAACAGATTAGTTTTTCTGAACTATGCAGCTTGAGCTCAGCTGAAATTTTCTATTTCCAATAGAGATTGTTGGTAAACAAACATCCAGATTAAAAGGACCTGTAATTTGGGGCCTTAGCTTAAGTTCTGATGGAGTATGAACTTCTCAGCATACCGTACATTTCTGTTTCCCGATCTTTGACAGATTCCATCAACTTTGTCTCTGTCTACAAACTCACCTTTTGCTGCAGCTAGGTGGTGCAGTAGAGCCCTGCAGGTGGAGCCTGGAAAATCGAGTTCAAATTAAGCCTTGGACACTCAGGAGCTGTGTGACCCTCAGCCAATTACTTAACTTCTTCCTGCCTCCATTTCCTTAACTGTTAAATGGGGACAGTAACAGCACCTACTTCCCAGAGTTGTTGTAAGCACTGTATGAGATAATATCGGTCAAGCACTTAGCTCAGTGCCTGACACATAGTATTAGAGCTTAATAAAAGCTTCTTTCCTTCCTTTCATCTCTTTTTTTTTGAAAGTCAGTCCCACAATCTCTTGGCCACTTACCAAAGACACAGCTCTCATTCTGTCTCTATTCCTTTCCCCCTCTACTCATCAGAAAAATTAACCTGTATTTCCATTTTCTATTCCCATACCCAGAGATTTCTCTAAAAATTATCATTTACTGGACCTGTCATAGATGGCACCTGAAAAATCTTCCGAGGCAGAAGGATTTCAACAGACATCTTATCCAGTTTTTGTTTAAAGTTTTCAGGGAGGGGAAACAGTTGCCTCCCAAGGCAGCCCATTTCACTTTCAAACAGCCCTAACTGTTTGGAAGCTTTTTACTGACACCACGCTTAAGTGTTCCATTGCTCTATCCATTGCTCCAAGTTCGGCCCTCTGGGGTGAAACAGAATAAATTGAATTTCTTCTTCTGGTTGACTGCCTTTCTTAAATACTTGGTCATAGATAGATATCCCATATTTCCCCTTTTTCCTAGTCTTCTCTCCTCTAAGTGAAGCACCCAGAATTCCATTAACTTTTTATACTATGAATTCAAGGCCTTTCATGATTCTGGATACTTTCCAGCTTATTAAATTCCTTCCTAAAATACATAATCCAGAACTGAACATTGTACTTCAAATTTGGCCAAACCAGGACATAATATAGTTAGATTACCACCTCTTATTTCTGGAAAGTACAACTTCTCTTTATATAATCTCAAATTTCATTTACTTTTTTTTAGCTTCTGTACCATATTGTTGGCTCATACTAAATAACATTTATATAGTACTTTAAGGTTGGCAAAGTACTTTAAGCATATTGTGCCTTTTAATTCTTGCAACAGCCCTTCAAGGTAGGTGTTTTTGTTAAATCAATGGTTGCCATTTCCTTCTCCAGCTCATTTTACAGATAAGGTAACTGAGGCAAATCATATTTAAATATTTGCCCAGAGTCATACAGCAAGAGTCTGAGGCTAAATTAAAACTCACATCTTCAGGTCCCCCAGGCTATATCCACTGCCACACCTATGTGACGCAAATGCTATTTTTATCGATATTTTAAAGATCTAGAACTGAAATTTAGAGTGGCTAAGCAATTTGCCTGGAGTCATATAGCTAAGTGCCTGAGGCAAGACTTCCCGACTCTTCACAAAAAGAACTCTCCATTACTCCAAGCTGCTTCTTCATAAATATCTGCAAATATTTTTCAGATATTGCTGTCGAACCAAGCCTCCTCTATTTTGTCTTTGTAAAAACTCTTCTTTTTTTCAGTCTAAGTATAAAATTTTATACTTATCTTTACTACATGCCATTAAAGCCAGACTAGTGTTCTCACCTGTCAAGATCTAATCATGAATCACAAGACTGGAAGGCCCCTTAGTGGCCCTCTAATCCAAAATGCACATGAACAGAAATTCCCTCTCTAACATATTTGACTATAGGTCATTCAATCCTGAAAAATCTGAAAAAAATCAGTATGTGAAAAAACAAATAAAAGACCCGAATAAAGTATTTCCTGAGTCAGCTTTTTCCTCCTTTACATAATTTCAACTAATAGAAAATATATTTTTTTTTTTATCTAGCCAGAAATCTGCCTTTCTGCCAATTCTACTCATTGCTCAAATTTCTGCCCTTGGGACCAAACAGAATAAGTCCAGTTCTTTCATATAAAATACTTTTAAATGTATGAAAATAGTTAACATGGGATAAGTGGAACACTAATATACTGTTGGTGAAATTGTGAACTGATCCAACCACTCTGGAAAGTAATTTGGAATTATGCAAAAAAGTCTATAAAACTGTGCATATCCATTGATCTAGCAATAACACTTCTGGGTCTGTATCCCAAAGACATTAAAAAATGGGGGAAAGATCTACATGTACAAAAATATTTATAGCAGCTCTTTCTGTGGTGGCTAAGAATTAGAAATCAAAGGATGTCCATCCAGACACCAATATTATCTCAGAAAAACCTTGGAAAGACTTACATGAGCATTTAATATGTAATGAAATAAATAAACCAGAACACTGTAACAACAATATTGTTCAATGAAGAACTATGAATGACTTAACTATTCCCAAGACAATCCAATCCCAAAAGATTAATGATGAAGCATACTATCTACCTCCAAGAAAAAACTGATATTGTTTGAATACAGACTGAAGCATGCCATTTTTCACTTTCTTTCATTTTTTCTTTTATTCAAGTCTCCTTGTATAAAATGACTGATATGGAAATATGTTATTTAATTGCACATATACAAAAAAAGAATAAATAATGAAACATTAAAAAAAAGAAGAAGAAAATTGTTACATATCTCCTTAAATACTCTTTTCTTCAGGCTAAAACTGCTCAGTTCCTTTAACTGAACCTCATAATAGGGTTTCCAGAATTCTCACCATCATCATTCTCTGGACACATTCTAGTTTTTTGAAGTTCTTCCTAAAATGTGGCACATAGAACTGTATGTGGGACAGCTAGGTGACACCATAGATAAAGCAGTGGAGTTAGAATCAGGTAGACATCTTCCTGAGTTCAAATTCAATGTCACACATTTGTTAGCTGTGTGACTCTGGGCAAGTCACTTAACCCTGTTTGCCTCAGTTCCCTCACTTGTACAATGAGCTAAAGAAGGAAATGGCAAATCATTCCTATGTTTTTGCTGAGAAAATCCCAAATGGCGTCAGGAAGATGGATTTGTTTTCTAGTATGTTGGACTTGCTTCTTGAAAAGCACAAAGGTGCCATGCATAGGCTAATCTACTGGACAGTATTCTCTCTTTGAGATAGGTATAATGTGTGGTAGCTCCAGTTTCATGTTCATCTAGGTGCTATTGTGCTCTTTTAGAAAGGGGGCCCAAGATTGACAGAAATTTTGACAATTCTGTTCTTTCAGTGCTTTAGCTATGAAATTTTTATCCTCTAGGCAGGAGGTAGGAGATTGTATATTCCCTGTTTTTTTTTTTTTAACCTTTTCTGGTTTGAAGCTAGGTTCCTTCATTTTAAGCTAGATTCATTCATTTATTTAATCCTTCATTTCACTCTGATTTATGGTGACCACCAAGTACAAATTTTCCTCATGAAAATGAGTGGGGTAGAAGGGAATCTTGCCTTTGTGGCAAGTTCATTGTTTCTACTAGCCTTTTCTTATGCAATTGAGCTACTCAAATCCTCAGATTAATTAATAGATCAATTAAAAAGTATTTATTAAGCTCCTATTAGTTGGTACTAAAATTCTGGGAATGCTAATATAGTGAATGAAATTGTCCCTACTCACTAGGAGTTAACTTTAATGGTGGAAACGAGGACCTATGTAAGTAGGAGCAGAATAAAAGTAAAGAGAATAAATATAACTAAATACAAAGTAGTTAAAAAAAACAAGATAATTTGAGCAGGAGGGAATTCTTAGTTAAAGAAATCTGGAAGGCCTATGAAGAAGATAATGTTTGAGCTTTATCTTGAAAGAAAAAGATTTTATGATGTAGAGTGAGAATATATTCTGAGAATAGGGAATGGCCACTACAAAGATAAAGAGTCAAGAGAGGGAGTAAGGTATGTGAACTCAAAGTATGGGAGAAAAGATAATGTTTCAAGAGGCTAGATAGATTGGATGCAAACCAGTGCAAAGTGAAATGTGCAGAACCAGTAAGGGCTTCTGGTCTCACTGCTCCACTATCATTAATGGAGGATTAGAGTACTTTGAAATAGATCTTAATCTTTTTTTTTCTTTTTTCAGTTATTCATTTCTTAGCTCCATCCAAAAACTGGAAATTTTTCATTTTCAATATTTTATTAATCTTCCTGGTACAACTAAATTTTACTTTTCATCTACTGCATGAATGTGGTCTAAGGGATTTGAAGGATTGAAAATCTCAAATTCTGACTTATAGTTGTTGTAGAGTGCAAGGGAAATATCTAAAGAAAAGAGTATAGAGTCACATCCCTTTTAGCCACAGCTCTCTTCCACCCCATACTCCATCTCAACCCCTTATACAAGTACATCAATTATAAATATGATCTGTAGCTAATTTGAATAGAGAGAACAATATGAATTAATAAAAAAGCAATTTTACTTATAAATGTAAAAGTACCAAGTAAAAAACAGCCTCCCACAATCAAATTTCTTATCTTTTTGATTTCAAGAGCTTACTAAGTTAGCCAATGTGTATAAAAGAGATAAAAAAGAATCAGAAAGTTTAGGCAGTGTATTTCAGGTTATGACCCTGGTTGTAGGTGACAAGAATGAGACTGTATTCATGGACTTGACCAGAAGCTTTTCTAGGTGTTTACTTTGGGTGGATATGATTTGACCTTTGGAATCATTGACAAGGGAGCTTACTTTGTAATGGGCTTTTGTGTCTTAAGGTTAAACTTCAGCATTATTGTGAGCCAGGCCTATCCATTAAGGGAAGAATGTTTGCACAGAATAAACAGGCTTAAATTTCACAAGGCACACCTTTCACTCCAGGGAGTTGGGCTCAGCAAACTGTAGTTTGAGAAAAGATATGAAAAGAGCACAGTTCATGAATTTGCTGTTGCCTCTTTACCCACTCTTCAGAAATCATCTTGGCCACTTCCCCAGAGGATAAAAGGCCCTTAGAGAAGGACATCATTTGGGAAATGATGTAAAGGGTGCCTTGAAGCTGTTGGAATGAGATGATCATCAATGAAAGCATGAGAATTTTTTTTGTGTGTGAGACAATTAGAGTTAAGTGTCTGAGTCTGAATTTGAACTCAGGTCCTCCTGACTTCAGGTCCACTCCTCTATCCACTGGGCCACCTAGCTGCCCCACAAGAATTTTTTTTGCCTTGCTTTTCCCCTTTACCATTTCAGAAAGTGCCCTCTAATTTTGCCCTCGCACAGAATGAATGGATCTTTAGCTCCCTACAAGGCAGAGCCATTGAGTAGTCTGTTCATGTGAAGAGAAAAGACAAGTTTCTAAAAGAATCTTTTTTCTGGAATCATAGATTTTTGGAGCTGGAAGGGACTTTGGATCTAGGACAACCCCAACTCATTTTATAAGTGAGCAGAAGTCCAGGGCGGTTGGACCTTGCCATAGAGAAGGAGACAAGCATTTGTTAAGGCACCTGCTGTGTACCAGGCTCTGTGTGAAGAGCTTGACAGACATTTTCTCACTTATAAATATCGTCCCATTTTCAGGGAGCCCTGGAGAGACTTACATGAACTGATGCTAAATGAAGTGAGCAGAACTAGGAGATCATTGTACACGACAACAGCAAGATTATGTGATGATCAATTCTGATGGTAGTGGCTCTCTTCAATAGTGAGACAATTCAGACCAATTTCCAGTGATCTTGTGATGAAGAGAACCATCTGTGCCCAGAGAGGACTGTGGGAACTGAATGTGGAACACACATAATATTTTCACCTTTTTTGTTATTGTTTGCATTTTATTTTCTTTCTCATTTTTAATTTGATTTTTCTTGTGCAGCAAGATAATTGTATAAATATGTATCTATATATTGGATTTAACATCTGTTTTTACCATGTTTAACATACATTAAATTACTTGTCATCTAGGAGAGGGGTGAAGGAAGGGAGAAAAATTGGAACACAAAGTTTTGTAAGGATCAATGTTGAAAATTTATCTATGTATATGCTTTGAAAATTAAAAAGCTTTAATTTAAAAAAAATAAATATCATCCCATAAGTAACATGGATAATTAAGGGCAGAATGGAGATTTGAACTGAGGTCATCTGATATCTTTTTAAGAGATTGGGCTTTTTCCTTCTTTGGTACCAATGCTTTTTAAAAAATGACTCTAATTTTCTTTTTATTCTTTACCCATTTTCCCCAGACAAGCAAGAGTAACATATGGGATTAATCCTCAGCCAGGCAAGTAGCAGATATTCTTTGTTGTTGGTGAGTTATTTCAGTTGTGTCTGAATCTTCATGATTGAATGTTCTTGGGAAACATACAGGAAGGATTTGCTGTTTCCTTCTCCAGCCCATTTTATACTTGAGAGCTGAGACCAATAGGATTAAATGACTTGCCTGGGATCCACAGCAAAAATATTTACTTGTTGTGACTCTGAGGTGGGATTTGAACTCAGGGAGATGACTCTTCATGATTCCAAGCCCATTGCTCTATTCACTGCACCACTTGGCTGTCCCAAGTAGACTTTCAGTGGGTAAGTATTCCTTAAAAGTTTAGAGGATCTCATTGTGGGCCCAACTGGCCAGGCCCAGTAGGTCCCCAGTGGGGTAGCTCCTACTACTATTGTTTGTTCTTTCTCAAAGAGGACCATGACATTAGGGAGGTAATGTCATGGTGTGCAAGCGGATTGGATTTCAGTGAGGGCCTCTCTTACACATGGGATATTACGCATGTGGGTACTCTGCCCAAAAGAATGTAAATTTTGATATCTGAAACCTGGTAAGACATCTTGGAGCTCACGGGATAGATTTCTTTCTTAAGGTTTGTGCTTTAAACTTAAATCGCTCTGGATCTTATTGACTGATCAAAGTTAGGTCCCAGGTCAAGCCCCACTAGTCATAGTTGGGCTCTGAATAGCTAAGAGTGAATGTAAATAGAATTTTTTCTATTTTGGCCAGAAACCCTAAGAGGTTTTCCCTTCCCAGATTTTATAGGTAAGTAGGTAGGTAGATAGATATATAAAAAGGCTGATAGACTGAGATAGACTTATGTAGTATGTATATATGTGTATGTATGTATATATATACACATACACACGCACACACACACAATTTTGACTAGTTAAAAGAGGCCTTTCTTTGTCTCCTTTCTTACCTAGCCTTAATTACTAAATGGGCATTTCCTCCATTAAAGACATTACCTTACTGTGGCTCTTAACAACAAGGAGATGATTTAGGCCAATTCCAATGATCTTGTGATGAAGAGAGCCATCTACACCCAGAGAGAGAACCGTGAGAACTGAGTGTGGATCACAACATAGCATTCTCACTTCTTTTGTTGTTTGCTTGAATTTTATTTTCTTTCTCATTTTGTTTTCCTTTTTAATCTGATTTTTCTTGTGCAACAAGATAATTGTATAAATATGTATGTATATATTGGATTTGATATATTTTAACATATTTAACAAATATTGGCTTGGGGTAGGGGGAAGGAGGGGAAATTTGGAACACAAGGTTTTTCAGGGATCAATGTTGAAAAATTATCCATGCATATGTTTTGAAAATAAAAAGCTTTAGTCAAAAAAAAATTAAAACGACATTACCTTAAAAAGGCCAAGATCTCCCTCTGCATCCAGGACCGTCTCCAGTCATCCAGATCTGTAGCTTGCCACTGGACCCAGAAGGCTCTAGAAGGAAAAGTGAGGCTGCTGATCTTGCCCATCCCTCCCTCATGTCATGGCGTCACTTCCCTGATGTCATAGAATGAAGGACTAACAATAACAGAAGGTCTCATTAATATGGATATCATGAAGAACTGCACTATCATATGGCTCCTCAGTAATCTCTCCTGTATCACCTGTAAAACCTAAAGGTTTTAGAGTGTTCTTCAGGTAAGAAGGCTGCTAGCTGCTTTTGTTCTAGTTTAGTTAAGGTGATTTATGGGTACCTTTGGCTTTTGGCCTCCAAAACCTTGTACAAGGATGCTTTTATAAAACAGTGCCCATCTAACTATCCTATCCAAGAAGGGATACAAAGCCCAACAGTTTCCTTTCTAAATATGGCTTGATTTGACTGAGGAATAATACTTCAAATAGTAACTTATGCTGGTTTCAACAGCCCTTCATTTATTTATCTAATAAACATTAAGTGCCTCCTGTGGATATACTAGGTGCTTTAGGTGAAAGAGCAAAGTAGTGTTCCTGCTCTCATATCCAGTCTAGTAAGGAAATAGAATACATATATTTGTGTTTATGGCTATTATACAAAGTCTGAGCTATGTCCTGGAATCTGAACCAAAAAAAGAACTCAGACAAGTTTATCAGTCATATTAAAGAAATAAAAGAACATGAGGGAGAACTGAAGAAATGGAGCAGACTTAGGTCTTTTGGGCTACACACATTTCCCTCCCAGACCCCTTAGGGAACACTTGTTGACTTCCAAAATGGTTTTGGCAGTCCTTAAATATTCCTGAATGTGGAACTATTTGTCATTAGTAGGAGGGGGAACAACATATCCCAAGACATAGCAGCAGGATAGGATTGAGGAAAGCAAAAGCTCCTGGGAGTAGAGAGAGTTCCTGGATCCAGTAACCTAGAGAGGAGAGAAGTGACTACAAACTACATGGTACTTATAAATTTCATCATTCTGTTGGAAATTTCTATCTAGACCTAGGAAGCAAAGTGCTATCTGCATCCAGTGAAGGAACTGATAAATAGAAGTATGTCTAGAATGGTTATTTATCTATATCTGTGTATATGTATGTCTACATATAGACACATATGCATACACACATACATATTTGCGTTTAATAGAAGCCTCCTCTAGGGCAAGGTGGGTAGAGAGGGGAAAAAAATTAAAAGTACACAGCAGAGAACAAAAGAAAACTTAGAAGGAAGCTCAAAAAAGCAGGGTGGTTTTGAAAATGGTGTCTAGTCTACCAAGAAAAGTGAACTTATCCATAGTATTCAAAACTTCTTCATTTACTGTAATTGATGGTTTTATATATATATATATATATATATTCATGTCTAATGAGAAAGAAGGAAGAGAAGAAAGAAAAAAAAGGAAAAGTTACGGGATAATTATATATTTAAGAAGAATAGCAAATTGTATATAATAGATTGGGAGTTTCCTGTGCAATCGTTTATTTTTCTCTTCTATTTTATGAAAATGCTTATTTTATTTCTTAAGTTCAAAATAAAATGATTAAAAAAAAGAAAATGATGCATAGCATTTATTACATAGTTTTCCAAAAAAGTAAATTCATGATTTTATATTGAATCTTCTTTTATGTTGTTCAGTGTATATGGGTGTTTTTTTTCTTTTCTTTTTTTTTTTTTTTGCCTTTTTGAATTGAAATGAATTGTATCAAAGTTTGAAATATATAAACATTTAAAAATAAGTAAGTAAAGAAAAAAGAAAATCTTTATCTGGTATCTGTCTACCATCTATCTGTAATGGTTGTGTATGTATATGCATGAGTACACACAGAGACTTGTATGGATGGATGTGCATGTGTTTGTGTATGGTCTGATAGTTCAGTTCTTCTGCCAACAGCTAAGCCTCACAGATGGACTGAATATGAAATTTTATCCAATTGAGTACAGATTTAGAGACATAAGACAGTGGAGCATATGAAAGGAATTATGCCCAGTCAGGAAAGATATTTATTTAAGATGGTAAGACTGCTTGCTGTAATATTGCTTTTTAATGTACTTTATGATACAAAGTTCTCTGGAAAAAAACAAATTTGGTTTTAAATTCCATTAAATGTTAACACATATTACAGCGTCTGTGAGATCCTCAAATTCTTATATAAGGAGTTCAATAGCAAGAATAATTATATAACATATATGTATTCATGTATATATCCATTTGTACATTTGTGTAATGTGCATAGAGATACACACAAAGATGCAACCTTATAAAATACTGCATGTGCATTGAAACATATAGATGTATACATACCTACATGATAACTATATTGTGTATATGTGTGTACATGTGTACACATGTGGAGATCTTTATCTTTTCTATAAAGACTAATATATAATACATGTCTGCTTACATAGCTGCAAACATACATCAATTTATTTTATGTATCTGTATCTTTCCTCATGTGTATTATATATGTTTATGTATCAATCATCTATCTATCCATCCATCTATCTATCAAACTTTATCTATCTTTATTTTTCTCCCCCCAGGAGAGTAATAGTTTTTCTCTCCCTTTTGAATAGCAGTTGTTTCATTCTTTGAATTAACATATCCATTGCTTATCACAATGCTTGGCACAAAATAGATGTTTAATACTTTATTGATAAACTAATTAATTAAATGGCCTCGAATTTCTAAGAATACCAAAATACAGAGTCATGATGCAGAGGAGCAAATCTGAGAGTTAATGGATGAGATAGATCCTGCAGAAAGGGTGTTACCTTCTAAGCAACTGTGTAAATTCTTTTTTTTTTTTTTTTTTTTTTAATTTAATAGCCTTTTATTTACAGGATATATACATGGGTAACTTTACAGGATTAACAATTGCCAAACCTCTTGTTCCAATTTTTCACCTCTTACCCCCACCCTCCCTAGATGGCAGGATGACCAGTAGATGTTAAATATATTAAAATATAACTTAGATACACAATAAGTATACATGACCAAAACATTATTTTGCTGTACAAAAAGAATCAGACTCTGAATTATTGTACAATTAGCTTGTGAAGGAAATCAAAAATGCATGTGTGCATAAATATAGGGATTAGGAATTCAATGTAATGGTTTTAGTCATCTCCCAGAGTTCTTTTTCTGGACATAGCTAGTTCAGTTCATTACTGCTCCATTAGAAATGATTTGGTTGATCTGTTTGCTGAGGATGGCCTGATCCATCAGAACTGGTCATCATCTAGTATTGTTGTTGAAGTATATAATGATCTCCTGGTCCTGCTCATTTCACTCAGCATCAGTTGTGTAATTCTCTCCAGGCCTTTCTGAAATCATCCTGTTGGTCATTTCTTACAGAACAGTAATATTCCATAATTTTCATATACCACAATTTATTCAGCCATTCTCCAACTGATGGACATCCATTCAGTTTCCAGTTTCTAGCCACTACAAAAGGGCTGCCACAAACATTCGTGCACATACAGGTCCCTTTCCTTCTTTATAATCTCTTTGGGATATAATCCCAGTAGTAACACTGCTGGATCAAAGGGTATGCACAGTTTGATAACTTTTGAGCATAGTTCCAAACTACTCTCCAAAATGGTTGGATCTGCTTCACAACTCCACCAACAATGCATCAATGTCCCAGTTTTCCCACATCCCCTCCAACAATCATCATTATTTTTTCCTGTCATCTTATCATTATTTTTTCCTGTCATCTTAAGCAACTGTGTAAATTCAAAGTTCATATTTATATGTATGTATATATAAAACTCTGGAAGGCTGTATATGTCTTTAGAGAGATAAAAGGATTCACAGGAAGGTAAGTGGTTCATTCTCTAGGTACCTAAAGTATGCCACAGAATAAGAGAGTGGAGTTGCTAGAGCAGGAATTATTTTTTTTAAATTTTTATTGGTGACAATTCCAATAGATGTGGGATGGAAAATGCCATCCGCATCTAGAGAACGAACTATGTAAATTGAATGCATATCAATTCCTTCACAAGCTAATTGTACAATATTTCAGAGTCTGATTCTTTTTGTACAGCAAAATAACGGTTTGGTCATGTATACTTATTGTGTATCTAATTTATATTTTAATATATTTAACATCTACTGGTCATCCTGCCATCTAGGGGAGGGGGTGGGGGGGTAAGAGGCAAAAAATTGGAACAAGAGGTTTGGCAATTGTTAATGCTGTAAAGTTACCCATGCATATATCCTGTAAATAAAAGGCTATTAAATAAAAAAAAAAATAATCACCTCAAAAAAAAAAAAAAAGAATGCATATCAACACATAGTATTTTCACTTTTTTAAAAAAGTTTTTTCTTTCTGGTGATTTTTCCCTTTTATTCTGATTTTTCTTTCACAATAGGACTAATATGGAAATATTTTTAAATGATTTTCTAAATATAGATTTAAATCTATAGCCTATATCAGATTGTTTTCTGTCTTAGGGAGGAGGGAAGGAGGGAGAAAAAAATTAGGAACTCAAAATCTTACAAAATGGATGTTGAAAACTATTTTTACTTGTGACTGGAAAAAATAAAATACTTTTAACACTTTAAAAAATAATTTTTAAGTAAAAAAATTTTTATTGGTATCTTTTGTTTTTATATTGCCTAATTTTTTCCCTATATCTTTCCCTGGACCCTCTTCCAGAAATCTATCTCATATGACAAAAAAAAAAAAAAAAAATTAAAGGAAGAAAAAGACAAAGAGTGAAAAAATAGTATATTTTTAAAGCATTTAAAAATATGTGCAGTATTCCACACTTGTGGACCTTTGACCTCTGAACCAAAAGGGAGATATTTTCTCATAGCTCTTCTTTGGGAACATGTTTATTCTTTGTAACTTTGCAAGATTCACTTTTAATCATTTAGCAATTGTGTTCTTTCCATTTACACTTTGTAGCTGTTGCTTTTCTTGCTTCACTCTGCATTAGTTCCTGTAAGTCTTTTCATGTTTCTCTATATTTATCATAATCATTGTTTCTTACAACAAAATAATAGTCTATGCTCATGCATCACAATTTTGCCATCCCCCATTTGATGAGCATTAACTTTATTTTCTGTTCTTTTGCTAACACAAAGGTAGATCATTGTTCAACTGTGACTGATCCTGTGGATCAACTGTCCATGGGGTTTTATTGGTAAATACACTGGAGAGGTTTGCATTTCCTTCTCCAATTTTATGTAGGAAGGGGTTAAAAATGACTGGTCTAGGATCACACAGCTCTTAAATGTCTGAGTCCTGATCTGAACTCTTATCATTTTGACTCCAGGCCCAGCTCTTTATCCACTGTGTCACCCAGTTGCCCTAAGAAGTAGATCAGGGATTCTTAATGGTCCATGGATAGAGTTGTTTTTTGTTTTTGTTTTTGTTTTTTTTTTTTTTTGGGGGGGGGGAAGGAGATAGGTAGGAGTGGTGCTGCTGAATTTGGATGGAAAAAAAAAAGTTGGGAATCCTGGACAGGTCCAATCCTGGACCTGGGAATCCTTTGTTTCATTATCTATTTTATTTTATTTATGTCTATTTTTATCATTTATAGTGTTTTTATTTTCTAAGTCTATCCTGTAGCCATTATAGATTGTTAGCAGGATTGCCTGCATGTGAGCTGAGAGTGCTACTACATCTGTAAAGATCTAGATAGGGATAATTTCATCCAGAATTCCCAAAGAGAAATTGTGGGGTGGGGTGGGGAGGATGGAGGGACGAGACACACAAAAGTGATTTGTGGGAAACCCTCAACATTGAAGCTAGTACTTTGTAAGACCAGAGCTTGTGATTCTGGGACACAGGTTACACCACGTATAGCAAACCTTCTATTTACTTCCTGCTGCTCCTAAAAAGTCCCTGTAGGATTGTGATCAATTGCTCCTTTTTTCAGCTATTCAGCAAGGGGTGGGAAAGCAAACACTGTACAAAGCAGAATATAAGAGTACCTTTCTCCCTCTTAGCCCAGCATCATCCCAATATCTAGTTTGTGAAAACAAGACTTGTCTTTACTGGGCTGATACTTCAGTATGAAGCCAAATCATTTAGAAGAGTTCTACTTGTTTTCCGGTAGTCAAGAGCTCAATTTACCCATATAAATGGCCATTCTTAGAGAGAGATGGCTTTTTAAAAATTTTTAATCATGCCGTTGACTAAAATATTTGTTTAATGGATATTATAAAAACCTGGATTCTGTTATGGGTGTATCATTCCTACGGGATCCCAGGCTCTATTAAGTTCCTAAGTAACTACTAATTTCTGTTGAACAAAGCCCACCTGCTTCTCATGGGAATTACCTGTTTAAGCAAACTCAACCTCGGAATAGGCTTTGAGGTATGCGGTGGAGCTCCATAAATGATGAAACAAATGGGCCCAAGGCAGGATAATGTGTCATAACTTAAGGCCAATCAAAATGTATAATTATTTGCCCACCTTGTGGTTATTTCAATAACCATTCATCATGCCTATTATTCACCCACTCTCTTTCTCACCATCACTACTCCCATTCACTTTCTCTCACCATTTCTGCCTTCCATGAACCTGTCTGCTCATTTACCATACCTAATGATTCTTTCTGCCTTAGTGGTTTGGCAATAAAAAAATTTTCCTTTTCTGCTTTGTTGAGGTAATCCCCTTACAGTCAAATTTCCTACCTCATCGTTTCTCTTGCTGCCCTTTAGCTACTTATGTCTCCCATATGTTTTCTGTGTCTTGCAGTGAAACAGCAGGCCCAGACAGGATGTCTGGAGATGTCAGTCCCTGGGAGACTGAAGTAATTAATGTGCTGTATCACTAGGATCCAGGGCATAGGTCAGGGAAGCTCCACACTTTTTGTCTAACAGACAAAAAACAATACACAGAGCATGGTGGGATTTGATGGTGAATAGAGACTTATAGTAATTGATCAACATATTCTTTCCAGGAATGGTGATATTTATTTGATTATTTCTTCCCAGAGCAAGAGGTTGAAACCTAGGCATGAGAAAAATGAATCTGAGATATATATATATATCCAAGACAATTCCAATAGACTTGGGATGGAAAATGTCATCCACATCCAGAAAAGAACTATGGTGACTAAATGTAGATTGAAGCCTATTATTTTTAACTTTTTGTTTTGTTTTTTCTTTCTCATAGGTTTTCCCTTTTGGTCTGATTTTTCTTTCTGAACATGACTAATATGGAAATATTTTTTAAATGATTGTATATGTATACCATCAGCTTGCTATCTTGGGCAGGGAAGAGGCAAGAGAGGAAAGAAGAAAATTCAGAACTCAAAATCTTACAAAAATAAATGTTTAAAACTATCTTTACATATAATTGGCAAATAAAATACTATTAAATTTTTTAAACAAAGAATCTGCTACTAATGAGCAATAGAAAATGCAAGAACAAAGTGCAACAATTCTTGCTTTATAAGGAGATCACATTCTCCTGCAAGAGGAATGCATAGTTTATGACATATATGTATAGATAACAAAAAATAAGATAATTTGATCACTGTACATTAAAACATGGAACTTCACAGATTTTTGTTATTGTAAATAGAATAAACATCTACAAAACATTTTTTAAAAAGGTAACTTGAAAAAGGACAAGTGAGATTAGGACAGGAATAGGAATAGGAATTATAGGAAGTAGCATCTTTAAGGATGCTAGATGTTTTAAAAGCTGGAAGTGAAGAAAGAGTACATTCTAGAAATAGGGAGAGTTTTTCTGAAAGCCAGATGATGACTTGGTGAATATAGGAATATAGATCTAGAGCTAATGATACCTCAGATGCCATTTAATTAAGTGGTCGATGAACAAGCATATATTACTACTACTTATGTATTCCACACTGCTAAGCACTGGAGAAAGAAAAGTAAAAATACTGTACCTCTCAAGCAGCTTATATCCTTTTTTTCCTTTTATTTTTTTTTTTTAATTTTTAACACATTGCTTTATGAATCATGTTGGGAGAGAAAAATCAGCAAAAGGGAAAAACCATGGGAGAAATTAAAAAAAAAAAAGTTATCATAGCATGTGTTGATTTACATTCATTCTCCTTAGGTCTTTTTCTGGGTACAGATGGTATTTTCTGCCCAAATCACCAAACCACTGAGAAGAACTAAGTGTCATTGCACATTTTTGTTGTTATTATGTTCAGTGTATTCCTGGTTCTCCTTGTTTCACTAGCATCAATTCATGTAAATCTTTCCAGGCCTTTCTAAAATCAGCTTGTTCATCATTTTTTATAAAATAATAATATTCCATTACCTTCATATACCACAGTTTGTTCAGCCATTCTCCAATTGATGGGCATTTACTCATTTTCCAATTCTTTGCTGCATCAATATTTTATAAACAACTCATAAGGAGTAATCAATTTTTTCATAAATGATCCCAACACATTTCCTATATAACCATTGCAGTTGATCAAAGACTGTTTTACACTTGATTATACTGACTGGTCGATCTAATAGACAAGTAGTCTCACTTAGATAAAATGTCAGGGTTTTAGAACCTTAACACTTTAAAAGGGGCTTGGCAATTTGATTGATTTGCTCAACAGACTTTCCGCTAACTCTAATTTTATACAGAGTAAATGGAAGATTTCTAATCCATCTCCTCATTTTATAGATGATGAAATTAAGACTTACAGATTACTTACCCAACATGACACAGTAAGTAAGAACCAGAGATGGGATTCAAACCTAGTTACTTTGACATAGGAACTACCCCTTCTTCCATTGTACCACCTATAGAGATAGATTCTTTTTTCCTGTATGGTTTATACTATGTGATTCCTGAGGTCCATTTCAATTCTAAAATTCTTTGATTGAATGAAAGTGTGGAAGAGCCTCTGGAGAATGTTAATTTAAAAAACAAACAAACAAAAAAAAAAACTTCTTAAAAGGAAGTTTCCTCCACATCTAGAAAAATCCACAAAGCAAAATAATTTTGTTGTTTGGTTGCCTTGTAGACCACCTGCTCTGAACTTAAAAAAAAAATTCCATATTAATCATGTTTGAGAAATTATGATTCCCCCTCCCCATCCTTCCCGGGGAGCAAATTATATCTTATCAGCATCAAAGAACTTGATATGTGTGCATCACCATGGAATGTTTCTTAATATAATTCTTGTAGATCTGTTTCTAATCCTAATTTGAGAGGCTTCCTACTTAATCTTCCTTATTATTATCCTACCCCCAATACAAGATTCCTCCTTAGTTATTTCAAATTAGTCTGTCCTGGTTTTTTAATGTCTCTGAGAAATTCAAACAATTCAACACACTTTCAGTCTCTGCCTTCTTAAAGCACAGCCCAGATCCTAACATTAACACTTATAATCATAATGACTGGCATTTATGTAGCAATTTAAAGTTAATACAGTTTCTCATATGGGTGTCACAATTCTGGGAGGCAGGTGGCTACAGCTATTATCACCACTTTCAGGAAATTGAGGTTCAGAGAAGTTAAGTGATTTCCTTGTGAACATACTGCTATCAAATGTCAGAGCTAGCAAAATCCAACATCCATTCTTATTAAAAAAAAAACACTTGAGAGTATAGGAATAAATGGACTTTTCCTTAAAATAATCAGCAGCATCTATTTAAAACCATCAGTAAGCATCATATGTAATGGGGGCAAACTGCAACCATTCCCAATAAGATCTGGAGTGAAACAAGGTTGCCCACTATCACCATTACTATTTAATATTGTATTAGAAACTCTAGCTTTGGCAATAAGAGCTGAGAAAGAGATTAAAGGAATAAGAATAGGCAATGAGGAAACCAAATTATCACTCTTTGCCGATGATATGATGGTATACTTAGAGAACCCCAGAGATTCTACTAAAAGTTATTAGAAATAATCCACAACTTTAGCAAAGTTGCTGGTTATAAAATAAACCCACATAAGTCATCAGCATTCTTATATATCACTAACAAAATCCAACAGTCAGAGTTACAAAGAGAAATTCCATTTAAAGTAACTACTGATAATATAAAATATTTAGGAATCTATCTGCCAAGGGAAAATCAGAAACTTTATGAACAAAATTACAGACCACTTTTCACACAAATTAAGTCTGATCTAACCAATTGGAAAAATATTAAATGCTCTTGGATAGGGTGAGCAAATATAATAAAGATGACAATATTACCTAAACTAATCTATTTATTTAGCGCTATACCAATCAGACTCCCAAAAAACTATTTTAATGACCTAGAAAAAAATAGCAACAAAATTCATATGGAAAAACAAAAGGTCAAGAATTTCAAAGGAATTAATGAAAAAAAATCAAATGAAGGTGGCTTAGCTGTACCAGATCTAAAATTATATTATAGAGCACCAGTTACCAAAACCATTTGGTATTAGCTAAGGAATAGATTAGTTGATCAGTGGAATAGGTTAGGTTCAAGGGACAAAACAGTCAACAACTATAGCAACCTAGTCTTTGACAAACCTAAAGACCCCAGCTTTTGGGATAAGAACTTACTGTTTGACAAAAATTGCTGGGAAAATTGGAAACTAATATGGCAGAAACTAGGCACTGATCCACACTTAACACCGTACACCAAGATAAGGTCAAAATGGGTTCATGACCTAGGCATAACGAATGAAATTATTAATAAATTAGAGGAACACAGGATAGTTTACCTCTCAGACCTGTGGAAGGGAAGGAATTTATGACCAAAGAAGAACTAGAGATCATTACTGATCACAAAATAGAAAATTTCGACTATACCAAACTGAAAAGTTTTTGTACAAACAAAACTAATGCAGACAAGATTAGAAGGGAAGCAATAAACTGGGAAAATATTTTTACAGTCAAAGGTTCTGATAAAGGCCTCATTTCCAAAATATATAGAGAATTAACTCTAATTTATAAAAAATCAAGCCATTCTCCACTTGAAAAATGGTCAAAGGATATGAACAGACAATTCTCAGATGAAGAAATTGAAACTATTTCTAGTCATATGAAAAGATGCTCCAAGTCATTATTAATCAGAGAAATGCAAATTAAGACAACTCTAAGATACCACTACACACCTGTCAGATTGGCTAAGATGACAGGAAAAAATAATGATGATTGTTGGAGGGGATGCAGGAAAACTGGAACATTGATGCCTTGTTGGTGGAGTTGTGAACAAATCCAACCATTCTGGAGGGTAGTTTGGAACTATACTCAAAAAGTTATCAAACTGTGCATACCCTTTGATCCAGCAGTGTTACTACTGGGATTATATCCCAAAGAGATACTAAAGAAGGGAAAGGGACCTGTATGTGCACGAATGTTTGTGGCAGCCCTCTTTGTAGTGGCTAGAAACTGGAAACTGAGTGGATACCCATCAGTTGGAGAATGGCTGAATAAATTGTGGTATATGAATATTATGGAATATTATTGTTCTGTAAGAAATGACCAACAGGATGATTTCAGAAAGGCCTGGAGAGACTTACATGAACTGATGCTGAGTGAAATGAGCAGGACCAGGAGATCATTATATACTTCAACAACAATACTATATGATGACCAGTTCTGATGGACCTGGCCATCCTCAGCAATGAGATCAACCAAATCATTTCCAATGGAGCAGTAATGAACTGAACCAGCTACGCCCAGAGAAAGAACTCTGGGTGATGACTAAAACCATTACATTGAATTCCCAATCCCTATATT
This sequence comes from Sarcophilus harrisii, assembly GCF_902635505.1. Classification (NCBI taxonomy): domain Eukaryota; kingdom Metazoa; phylum Chordata; class Mammalia; order Dasyuromorphia; family Dasyuridae; genus Sarcophilus; species Sarcophilus harrisii. The sequence continues at coordinate 189,285,881 of NC_045430.1, read as the reverse complement.
TATGCCCACCTGCATTTTTGATTTCCTTCACAGGCTAATTGTACAATATTTCAGAGTCTGATTCTTTTTGTACAGCAAAATAACGGTTTGGTCATGTATACTTATTGTGTATCTAATTTATATTTTAATATATTTAACATCTACTGGTCATCCTGCCATCTGGGGGAGGAGGTGGGGGTAAGAGGTGAAAAATTGGAACAAGAGGTTTGGCAATTGTTAATGCTGTAAAGTTACCCATACATATAACCTGTAAATAAAAGGCTATTAAATTAAAAAAAAAAAAATTTCAGAGCTAGAATTTATACTCAGACCATCTTCTTGCCATGATGTGGTATTCTAATTCTCATCCTTGGGTCCTGCACTACTGATTGGCAAGAGTTCATCATATCCAGGTTTCTACCTCTTGCTCTGGGAACAAATAAACAAATATTACCATTCCTGGAAAGGATGTGTATATCAATTACTTTAAGACTCTATTCTTCATCCCAGTGACTTACTGCCCTCTATATATTTGGTTTTTTGTCTATTAAAATAGAATCTCCTTGACGGCAAGGATTGGCTTGCTTTTGTATTTGTATCTTTGGTACCTATCATAGTGGCTGGAATGCAGTCAGTCCTTAATAAATATTTATTTACTTCATTCATACATTCATATTTGAACTCTGGTCTTCATGATTTCAAGTCCAATTGCTTCTGATAGTTAAAAGGGACCTTGATGGTAAAGTAATCCAACTTCCTCATTTTATAGATTAGTAAACTGAGACTCCACATGGTTGACTTGCCCAACATCGCTATGTGTGGTATGGCAAATCCAATTTACAAATACTCAGAGATATCTCAAATGAAGAATAGAAATATTTATTCTTAGCAACTTGCAAGAAGTGAACATCTCAGACTGGATTCCAGACCAGGCTAGAGAGGTTAATTTCCACAGAGATTGAAATGAGTTATATAGTAGTGAGTACAAGAATAATGCTTGGAAGTAACACGAACATGTTAAAGTTTGACTTGAATTTTATGATGGTCAGTTTTACAATGGTTTACCCTATTTCATTTCCCAGATAAATTAAATCTCAATCTACCTTAGTTAATAATTTTATAAGAAACCATATAATCCCCTCACAAAGAGATTTGTTTAGAGGTAAGTAATCCATTAAACTAGGATAACCAAGGAGGCTTGGTTTACCTCAGGCTTCCTCAACAAATAGAGATTATCCAGTTTACAGATACTTTAGAATTCATTAATTAGTTAACTTCTTCTAAGAAGTTAAGCAGAGGTCCAGGAGATCAAATATTTCTACTAGAGGAGCAGATCTTTGTTCTCCTTTCCAGAGTCTTAATGATTTAGAGACCCTTGAAATTGGGTCTGCAATTATCAAGTGAGAGGTTTAAGTTTTAGGTTTCTTTTCAAAATGGCTTTCTTGGGAAGTCCTCAGTTTCCTGTTACACTCAACTATAATGGTCTTACTTTTCTTACATGTGCTGTATTCTCCACAGGTATGATGACCCAGTAGGAAGGCAGTGGGAAATAGAGGCAGATGAACAGATAATTAGAAGATTCATGGCATTTTTATTTCATACCTCCTTGCCTGGTACTATGCCTGGGAATGCTCCTGGGCTAGGAAGTGAATGTGCTGAAAGGGCTAGTGTTTGCTAATTTTAATCTTGTTCCATTTGTATATCTGTAAAAGGAAAAAATCTGAAACTCTGCTCTTCTTTTAGGTATGTGTAAACATTAGACCTTCACCAGTACTGGCTTCTAAGTCATGGGTTTAGAAACAACTCTAGTCAGTGTTTTATCAGTTCAGGCTAACTGGAATCTGGTAGTTACAGATAAAGCACTGAAAATTTAGAGAAAAAACAACATTCTTGTTTTCTATTATGGTTTGTGTGTGTGTGTGTGTGTGTGTGTGTGTGTGTGTTTTCTAGAAGATATCAAACCAAAATATATCACCTGAGAATGAGAAAAACTAATGAGCATCCCTGAACTAAAATAGTTTAAGTTGTACCAAAAATAATTATACATATAATTTATATCAAATTGCTTGCCTTTTCAAAGAGAGTAAGGGAAGGAAAGAAAGAGAATACAGAACTAATTTTTTAAACATTAAAAAATTTTGTTGAGGCAGCTAGGTGGTGCAGTGGATAGAGCACCAGTCCTGAAGTCAGGAGGACCTGAGTTCAAATGTGATCTCAGACCCTTAACACTTTCTAGCTGTGTGACCCTGGCACTTAACTCCAAACTGCCTCAGCAAAAATAAATAAAAGTAAAAATTTTGTTTACATGTAATTGAGAAAAATAAAATTAAAATTAAATGTAAGGGGAAAAAAAGATATGCTACAGAATTGTTTTGTTTGTTTGTTTTTAATGTTTATACTTGGATCAAAGATCCCATTGCTGGGAATATGTCAGCCCCAAAGAGCTCAAAGACAGAAAGAAACTAAAATATTCAAAGTAGCACTTTTTATAGGAGCAAAAAAAACTGGAAATATGGTAGGTGCATATTAATCGGAGCATGGCTAGTCTTGTATCACAATATCATTGTAGTGGAATATTACTGGTCCATAAGAGGACTATGAAAAATTATGAGAAAACCTATAAAAAGAAGGAGATCAGGGAAACAATGACTGCATTGATATAAACAGGAAAATGTCCAATAAAATGAAACTAATAAAATATACTCAGAAGAGTTTTAATTCCAAAGGCAGGTACTTATATCTTGTCATTTCTTGAGTTAGGTAGGTGTAGGGAGAATAAATGTGAAACAAGTTTGTGCTGTTTAATGTTTTTAATTTCACTATACACAAATTCCCCACTCTCCTCTAAAATAAAAAAACCAAACAAAACAACCATCGTAAACCCAAATTGCATGTAGATACAAACCAGTCTAAAGTATGCTTTCCATCCCTTCCTTTTTCTTGATATTCTGTTCTATTTTCCTCCAACCTATATGTCCTTCCTTTTCTTCAACACTGAAGGAAATCATTGTGGCCAAAAGCCAGATACAGGGTATCAGGAAATGGAATCCCTATCCATCTTTCTTGTTTCCCAACTCTAAACCTCATTTTAATAGAAAGACTAAGGAAAAAAGGTGACTTGTTTCTTGGAAAGAGGTGATTTGCCTTCTTACTTTTGGCCCTTAGAATCCTTAATTACCTTCAAAACTACTCTTCAATCCTGCCTTTAAAAGCCTTTTTTGATAGAATGTAAGGCATCTTGAAGGCAGAACCTATTTCATTTTTGTCTTCATATTCTCAGCACCTAGCCCTATGGTTCGAACATAGTAAATGTGTAATAAATACTTGTGTTAAATTGAATTTCCTTCAATTACTGGATATGACCTCAAAAGGTTTCTTTCTTTTTGTTGATACAGGAGGACAAAAGTAGTGCCATACACACTGGAAAGAAGTCTGAGCAATTGAAAGAGATTACAGAATATCCACTCCAATATCTAAAAGCCTAATACACTGGATAACTAGATTTCTAATTAATTTGGGTTTCAGAGATTGCCTCTCCAACAGCACACTCAACCTCTCCCTTTGTTCCATCCCCTTTTAACAATGGCAATGGTTTTTTGAACTTGGACTTGAAGCTATGAGAATAGGACTAGAATCCAAGAGGAGATTGTTCTGTGGACCCTCCCCATAAAAGTTCAGGTCATTCCTGGCAATTAATTCCTTCGCCATTAGCATGAACACTTCATCGATATTCTTGGACTCTTTAGCAGAAGTCTCCAAAACTGCGAGAAGGCCATGTTTCTCTGCAAGAGTGCAAGCATCTTCAAAAAGAACATGACGCTTATCGCACAGGTCAGCCTTGTTTCCTGGAATCAAAGACAAAGAAATAGAATTCTGAGTAATATAGCTCGATTTTTAAGAATAACAGTTTAGTTCAACAAAATGTTCTATAGGTTAGGAAAAAGAACTATTAAAAATAAATTAATATCATAAACATTAAATAATTGGGGACCTGCCAAGTCAATTCTAGTATAACAATACAATGCAATATTATTGCTCCATAAGAAATTGGATATGAAGAATATAAAGAAATATGGAAATTTTATAGGAAGTGATAAAGAATGAAAAATGAAGCTAGATCATGGTTATTAATATAACAGTATTATAAAAGAGAATATTAAAAGGTCAGTGTAGTTTTGTATATCTAGGCTGAAGGAGTGGAAAAGTAGAGTATCTAATTCTTTTTTGCATTTTTCATTCCTACCAGATAATCTCAGGATTTGAAGGGATCTCAGAAGCTATTAAGTTCAAGTTGCAATTGGAGGCATCTTACCCTCCAGTAGCTCTGAGAAGTCATCCAGTCTTCCCTTGAAGATTTCTATCAAAGAGAAATCCACTTCCTTTTTGTTGTTCAGTCATTTCCGACTCACTGTGACACAATTTGGTATTTTCTGATGAAAAATTTTTTTCCAACCTTAAACACTAGCTTGGGACACTTTTGGCAAGAATCAAATACTCAGTGGCAGGACTTGAAAGCAAATTTTCCTGATTCAGATTCTTTATCTGTAGCTCACTTAGGTGAGATTTACCATTGGTCCTTCCCCTTTGGGTCAATGATAATGTTCATCCTAGAGTGTGTCAGATCCATGCCATCATTTGTATTCTTAAAATATGGTCTGATCCCAGAACTGATTCTGGCATTCCAGATGTGTCCTGGACATCAATGTGATTATAAAATGATAGATTTAAAGCTGGAAGAGACCTTAAAGATCCCCAAGTTCAACCCCTTCATTATACAAATGAGGAAACTTAATCATCCTCTCAAATCACCTTAAAGACAGCACTTAGTAGAATTGGAATAATCAGATTCAAATTCCCATTCCTCAGCAAATCCAAACAATCCCTTAATTTTCCCTTTTAATTCTTTTTCTTTCCCCTAGACTAATGGCTAGGGTTGGAAGTTGTGGATGAGTTTCTGCTCCCCAGAGCCATAATATTCTTTATATTCAATTCAACCTCCTATTTCCTTGATTTCTTTCAGACCTCCACTAAAATCCCATCTTTTACAATGTCTTTCTTGATCCTTCTTAATGCAATTACCTTTACTCAATTGTTTATCTCCAATTTACCCTGTATATATATATATATATATATATATATATATATATATATATATATATATTTAAATGAAATATGGACATTTTGTTTTTATATTGTCTCCTTTTATTGGACTATGAGCTCTGTGAGAGCAAGACCTATTTTTTGCCTTTATTTGTATCCCCTAAGCATGACATAGTCCCTGGCACATAGCCGGTACTTAATGAAGGTTTATTTTCTCTCCCGATTTCTGCTAGAGTTCTGATAGAGATAGAAACTTATATTTGTAGGAAATTGCTTTAACAGTATGTTGTGAAAGATGGTGACCACAGTAATGATTTTTTAATGTGCTCATAACCACATTTGTAAGAAATCACAAGTATGGGCTTTTCAGAGCAAGCTGTCCTCGGTCCCTATATATGGTCTCAGGAAAAGGATTTCCTCTGTAAGGGAAGTGAGATGAATTACAAAATAACATTCTAATCAAGTCTTTACATGAGATTAGAACTGAAAAAGAAAACCTTAAGAATGTGTGCAAGATTAGAATGAAACAAGAAATGATACAGCTAATGCTTAAGGATAAAAGTAACCAGATGATACCCAGAATGTTATTTCTTTTTCATTTTATTAGTCCTATGGCTAAAATTTGGCTATTTGGATCATGGGGCCATAACCAAGTCAGTTTAAGGTATATAATACTGACTAGAGTAAATATGAATTGAAGACAAAGTGCCTCAGAGTGGAAAAACAGTATCTTGATAATAAGCTTTCATTCCTATAAATATAAAGTGATAATAGTAATGTCATATTTGTTTCAGTGAGAAGTAGGAGCGTTTGCACTTCCAAACATATTACTTTATTCTGTGTAGTTGAATTTTCTGTTTTTAATTATTTTAAATTAAATTTAAAAATTAAAATATTAAAAAATATATTATGTACTTACAGCAAGAAAATAGATTCTTTGAGATCAAAGATTGTTTCATTTGGAGACAATAGTTATTTAATAAGTATTTACTAGTTGATAGATAGATGTGTTTTAAAATGTTTAATTTATCATTTGAGGACAGACTCTTTATCTCCCTGCTTCCAGATTTCTGCTCTCCAATCTGTTTTTCTACTTAGTGGTTAAAGTGATTTTTTTCTAAAGCACAGCAACATTCAGAAAGTTTAGTTGTTTTTTATTTTCTCCAAAATAAAATACAAATTCCTCTCTTTCACATTTAAAGCCCTTCACAGTATGGCACTAGCTTATCTTTCTAGAATGATTTCATAATATTTCATGTTCTAGTCTCACAGACTATTAGCTTTTCCTTGTAGGTGACATAGCATCTCTCACCTTTGCATGTATTATCCTATTCTCTATTCCCACACCTATCCCTGAAATTACTCTGTATTTTTACATATTTTCCATTTTACATATTGAATAATCCCATAAAATGTAATCTCCATGTCAGACTCTATTTTCTTTTCTTTTCTTTCTTTCTTTCTTTCTTTCTTTCTTTCTTTCTTTCTTTCTTTCTTTCTTTCTTTCTTTCTTTCTTTCTTTCTTTCTTTCTTTCTTCCTTCCTTCCTTCCTTCCTTCCTTCCTTCCTTCCTTCCTTCCTTCCTTCCTTCCTTCCTTCCTTCTTTCTTTCTTTCTTTCTTTCTTTCTTCTTTCTTTCTTTCTTTCTTTCTTTCTTTCTTTCTTCTTCCTTTCTTTCTTTCTTCTTTCTTTCTTTCTTTCTTTCTTTCTTTCTTTCTTTCTTTCTTTCTTTCTTTCTTTCTTTCTTTCTTTCTTTCTTTCTTTCTTTTTCTTTCTTTCTTTCTTTCTTTCTTTCTTTCTTTCTTTCTTTTTTTCCTTTCTTTTTTTGCTGAGGCAATTGGAGTTAAGTGATTTGCCCAGAGTCACACAGCTAGGAAGTGTTAAGTGTCTGAGACCAGATTTGAACTCAGGTCCTCCTGATTTCAGGGCGGGTGCAGACTCTATTTTCTTTTTCTGTCTTAACTCCAGGAGTAAATGTTCAGTATTATGTTTTACATTCTTGTATCCACCACAATACCTTTTTACTGAATGAATGAAATCCTTATTACCTCCAATGTTAGGTAAAATTAGCATTTTCTAAAATGGCTTCAAGGGAAGGCAGAATTCACTTGCAGGCTATAGACTTCTTTCTTGCTATGTGTGACTACCTACTAGGGCTACCCATGATGCAGTGCAATGATAGATAATTACTAAGTGCTTGCTGATGATTTTCTAGTTCATAATAAAAAATGTTAAATCGAGTGGGTATTAAATCATTTCTATTCTCCAAATTTATTTTCCTCTTTAATTACATTTAGACACTTATAAATTGACTTGCTCTCTCCTGTACAGAGACCAACCTAGTTTCATTAAACAAAGTCTGGATATACTAAAGAAAGGAGATTCCAACTCCAAAAGTCTGACCTCATGGGAGAATCTCCCAGCCCTCCAAATGAACATATTTAGTGCTGCTCTAGATCACATGGGGCCACAAAAAATGAAGAGGTCCTCTCAAGAAGTTTATGGCACAGGAAGGAGAAACAAGAGTTTGAGGTGTGATACAATAGGAAGTACGCTTTAGGGAGAGTCGAAGATGTCAAAATGTTTCATGTAGGCAATGAGCACATAATTGAGGCAGGAGAAAGATCTACAGGATCCAGTTATCAGGGAATGATTCATGGGGAAAATATGACTGGAAGAGAGTGCTAAATAATGACTTGTAAATTGCTTGAAGATTTTGGGGAGCCTAGCTCAAAAGGGGAAATTGTGGCAAAATTGCTCTGGTGTTTCTATTTTAGTCCAGAGTATAATTTCTCCCTGGTGAATAGCTATGGTTATCTCATCTAGAAGAGAGTTATGAGGCTTAAAATTAAGGATTAGAATAATTTAAGCTCTATTAACAATGACTGATCAACTAATTATTTATTTATAAGCAGCAGTAACTTATTCTGAAGGTTCCAGCACTGTGTGTGCATCAATAGCAGCTACTACTGTAATATATTTGCATCATGATCTTTGAAATCTTTCTGTTTCCTTTGCTTCCTGTGTCTGTCTCTCTTATTTCCTTTTTCTGTCCCTTCTTTTTTTTTTTCTTTCTTCTTTTCTTGCTTTTTCTTTCTCTTCTACTTTCCTTTTTTTTTGTCCCTTATTCCTTCATTCCTAGGCTCTCTGCCTCTCTCTTTCATCTGGTTATGCATTATATGGAGTTAAAATATATGTTTGACATTTTTATCTATATTCCCTGTTAATCTGAAAAAAAAAGAGTGTCCTACTTATGAACATTTTGCATTTCAGTAAGGAAAAAAAAAAAGCAAGTCCAGTTGCTTCCTATTTTTTTTTCCTTCTTGGTCAGTGGCCCTTTGTATAAAGAAAGGGTCCTTCTGTATCCCAAAGAGATCATAAAAGCAGGGAAAGGACCCACAAGTGCAAAAATGTAGTAGCTCTTTTTGTGGTGGCAAGGAACTAGAAGTTGAGCAGATGCCCATAAATTGGGGAATAGCTGAATAAGTTATGGTATATGAATGTAATGGAATATTATTGTTCTATAATAAATCATGAGCTGGCTGATTTCAGAAAAACCTGAAAAGACTTATATGAATTTATATTGAATGAAATGAGCAGAACTAGGAGAACACTGTACATAGAAACAGCAAGATTATGTAATGATCAGCTATTATAGACTTAGCTCTTCTCAGCAATATGTTTATCCAAGACAATTCCAACACACTTGGGGTGGAAAATACCATCTGCATCCAGAAAGAGAACTACAGACATTGAGAGAGGACTGACGCAAACTATTTCCATTTTTTTTTCCACTTTTTCTTTTCTTGCTTTTTCTGATTTTTTCATTCAGAAAATAACTAATATGGAAATATGTTTAAAAGGATTATATATGTATAACCTAAATCAGATTGCTTGCTCTCCTGAGGAATCGGGAGGTAAGGGAGTGAGAGAGAAAAAATTTGGGAACTCAAAATCTTCTAAAAATTAATGTTGAAAACTATCTTTCCATGTAATTGGAAAAATAAGTTGAATTCAAAACAAAACCAAAAAAAAGTGTCTCCATACCTTTTTTAAAACTTTGTATTACTGGGCCTTAAGTTTAATTATTTTTGCATTACCCTTACGTGGATTTACTATTTCCTGTCAATGAGCTCTTCCTGTTACTCCAAAAAAAAGTTATAATACACTGGTGGGTAACTGGTTTAATGGAATGTCCTTATCCTGATGCTTCATGAAATTTAACCTGTTTTTTTAAAAAAAAATTCTAACAGGGAGGATGATGTTAAAACTTTTAAATACTGTACCAATAAGCATTATGACCAAGTTCGCTGCCCCATATTTTTCTATTTCATGGATCCAGTGAGGAACAGATTCAAATGTAGATCGTCTTGTCAGGTCATAGGCAATGATGGCAGCATTTGCACTTCTATAGTAACTCTGAGTAATTGTCCGAAATCGCTCTTGACCAGCAGTGTCCCATATCTGCATCTGTTCAGGTAAGGAAAAGAGAGTAGCTAAGTCAACCCAGCCTTACAACAGAACAAAGTCATAAGAACAAAGTTATAAGAAATCATCCTAAAATCCCAAATCTTTAAGTGAACTGGCTCACTTACAAAAAAAATTTTGGTTTAAAAAAAATAATAATCATATTCTACTATATCTACTACTACTCATCTCTTTCCTTCACTCTAGAGAACTTTGTCTTATAACAAAGAATTAAAAAGCAGTTCAAGGAAACTAACTTATTTTAAAGGTCTGATAATATGTATAAGTATAGACAGTGCAAAAATGTGAGGATACATTAAAAAAAAAAACCTACTATTCATATTAAATTATTATTAATTTTTTTAAATAACCTGACTTTTCAGGATGATTTCAGCAAAATTTAGAAAGACCTTACATGAACTGATGCAAAATAAAGTAAGTAGAACCAGGAGAATGTTGTACATAGTAACAGCAATATTATAAGATGAATTATAAATGACTTAACTATTATGAGAAATATAATGATCAGAAGGACTAATGATGAAACATGCTATCCTTCTCCAGAGAAAGAACTAATGTTATTTGAATAGAGACTGAAGCATGCTATTTTTCTTCTTTTCTTTCTTTTGCTTTTTAAAACATTTTTTTTAATCTCCTGATACAAAATGACTAATATGGAAATATTTTAAATGATTGGACTTGTGATAAGCTGTACTGTATCCGATTGCTTACCATCTCAGGGAATGGGGAAGGGAGGGAAGGAGTGATAGAATTTAAAAGCAAAAATTTTAAATCAACAAATACACATATACATATGTAAATATGTATAAGTATGTGTGTGTTTGTGTGTGTGTGTGTGTGTGTGTGTGTATAAATTGTTTCAACATGTAACTGGGGAGAGGAATATAATTTTAAAAAATTTTAGTGGTCCTGGAAAAAATCTAAATAAATAAACTTGGATTTTCTATTATGAAAGAAAATGTTCTACCTTAATAATGTGTTCTGTAGTCAGTCACACTAGGTTATCTCACTATTTGAGCATGAAAATAATATAGCAAATTTAACCAACACTTATCTAGGAAACTGGACTTTGTGGTTTGAAAGGATTTTTGTATTGCTACTCAAAACAGCAAGTTGGACTGGATTTAAGCTTGAATAATTGAATGAGAAGCTTTGTGATAACAGTGGAAGGAATGGAGACTGATAAGGCTGGAGCTATGGAACTCTATCTAGTCTGACATCTATTCCTATCAGGTAAGTTGCTTCTCCTTTCTGGATCTCTTTGCCTTTCTTTGCATTCCCAGTCCTTAGCGCTAGCACATAGAAATTAATAAGTGTTCTTTATGTTGTGAAGGTTTTACCAGATTGCCAAAAGAATCCCTAACACATTAGGGGGGGGAAAGATTAAGTTCATATGTGCCTTCTCAATGTAGCTGGAGGTTGGGGAGGGAGTGGAGAGGGAAGAAGGGAGAGAATCTGAAACTCAAAGTTTTAAAAACAAATGTTAAAAAATTGTTTTACATGTAACTGGGAGAAAAAAAAAATATATATATATATATATATTTGGTGAGGCATTTGGGGTTAAATGACTTGCCTGGGGTCACACAGCTAGTAAGTATTTGAACTCAGATATGATTTCAGACATATAATACTTATTACCTGTGTGACCCCAGGGCAAGTTACTTAATCCCAATTGTCCCTCACACACAAAAAAAAAAAGAAAGAAAGAAAAGAATAAAAAGAAAAGTAAAACGTGAAGAACTTTCCACCTAAACTAAACATATTTTGATCCTAAGGACAGGTTTTCAAGTCTTCGATAACTAACAGTCTGAGCTCTCACAAGCTCTAAAAAATGTAGATCGCCTGACTACACTTAAATGATTAATAATACTAAAAACTAATTCACAGTTCTGAAGCAGCAAGATGGCACAGTGAATAGAGTGCCCTGCCTGGAATCAGGAAGATTCATCTTCCTCATTTCAAATCTAGTCTCAGACCCATACTAGCTGTGTGACCCTGGACAAGTTACTTAACCCTGTTTACCTTACTTTTTCTCATTTGTAAAATGAGCTGGAGAAGGAAATGGCAAATTACTCTAATTATCTTTGGTAAGAAAACCCCAAAAGGGTTCATGAGGAATCAGAAATGACTGAAACAACAAGGTAATAACAATTCACCTTTCTCAACTGCTAAAAAATGATTTATATACATAATTTAGCTATGGTGTAGAAGGACAAGAATTCTTTCTAAGCAAGAGAAGAAAGGATAAAGGCTTGGGGAGATTGAGTGATTCCTTACATAACTTTGAGGGTGAGAAGGGTGAAAGAATTATAGAGAATTAAAATTTCAAATGGATGGAGATTTCCTTCATTCCCCTAAATTGCTTAGAACCAACTAGAACATAAAACACCTAAGAGTTTGGCTATCAAAACAGACACAGGAACTATATAAACATAAATACAAAACACTTTTATATAAATAAGATCAGATCTAAATAATTGGAGGGATATTATTAATTATATAATATAATTTCATATATAATTTTAAAATGACAAACTAATATATTTATTCAAGGGCATTCCAATTAAATTACTTAAAAAAACCCTATCTTATTGAGATAGAAATAATTAATAGCAAAGATAATTTAGAAGAATAAAAGTTTAGGAATTTCAATGAAACCCAGGAAAAAAAGATGTAAAAGAAGGAGATTTTACAGTATCAGATCTCAAACTACATTATAAGTCAAGAGCATTATTGAAGTATAAATTGAGTAATGTTGAAAATTTTAAATCAACATTTTCTTGTACAAATTAAATCACTGTAGCCAAGAATAGAAGGAATGAAGAAAATTAGGAAAAAAAAAACTTTTATAAACAATCTCTTAGATAAGATGTGATTGTGCTGGAATATTGCTGTAGCATAGGAAATGACGAGATGGTTGATTTTGAAAAACATGGGAAGACTTGGTCCTGTGAAGAAAAATGCTATCCACCTTCAGAGAAACAGATGACAAGTAAAAATATGTATAGTTCTGGCTTGTGTGTTTGAGTGTGTGTATGTATGAGTATATGTATATATCTATCTATATAGATATCGATATAGATATGTTTATAACATATCTATGTCTATATAATATTATATGTTTATAACATCTATAACTATATAATATATGTATATATACAATATCTATATTGTAGGGTAAGGTGGAGAGCAGAGGGAAAATAAAGTAAAAAAGTACACAGAAGAGTATAAAAGAAAACCTACAAAGAAGCAAAAAAAAAAAAAAAGCTGGCTACTTGGAAAACAATTTATTATATAGATTTTCTTGAAATGAAAATTTATTTTTTTATATTGTCCTCTCCTACATTTTGCTGTGGATATGGCAATATTCTTTTTTTTTTTTTTCTCATTTTGAATTTAAATTTAAAATGAATTTTTAAATTGCCAAAAAAAAAAAAAAAACAAAAGAGAGAGAGAGAGAGAAAGAGGGAGAACATCATCATCTAGAACAGAGGTTCTTAACCCAAAGTTTTTAGACTATTCTTCTTGGTCACCACCCTCTTTGGTCTGTTAATAAACTTTAAGGGGTCCATCAACATGGACTTGGATGGAAAAAAATTATACCTTTAAATATATTTGGCTTCTTATTGTGTATTTTATTTTTTACATTTAAAAACATGTTAATAAACATTTATTCTCAAAAGAGATCCATAGATTTCAACAGATATAAAAAGGAGACACAAAAAAGGTTAAGAGTTTCTATTCTAGCATCTTTCCTTTCTATCCCCTCTGCTCTGTCTTCACTGCTACAACCCTAATTTAGATATATATTTCCTTTTAGAATATTGTAATAGTCTACTTACATATTCTATCTCTATTCTCTTTCCCCCTCAATTCCTTCTGTACATTCTGTATGTCTATATAGCAGGGATAATCTTTCATCCCATAGATCTATTCATACTATTTCATGAGTCAAAAACTTTCAATAACTCCCTAGTACCAAAGGAATAAAATTCAAACTCCTCAGCCTAGCATTCAATCCAGCATCTATCCACCTTTTAATTCTTATATTAACCTTAGCACATTGCCTAACACAAAGTAAACATTTAATAAATGTTCTACTAATCAATCTATCACTTGTCTAATCTCATGTCATTCCTCTCTACATAACTAGGTACCAATCAAATCAGGCAACTCTATGCTCAGTCATGCTTTGAACACTTGTCCTGTTATTATTCATCTGTTGAATTCCAACCTATCCCTAAAAACCCAATTCAAATGCCACTGCCTCCATTGAACTTTTACAGATCACACTCATTAGAATCAACTTTTCCCTTCAGATCCCAGAGAACACATTCTTTTGTAACTCTTTAATGAAACCTTATTGTCAGAATTGGCTCAAATAGGAAATAACATACATACTCAATAGGGATACAGAAATCTATTTTACCCTAAAGGAAAATAGGAAGGGAAGGGGAGGATGATAAAAGAAAGTATATTGGGGGAGGGAGTGGTCAGTACCAAAATACTTTTAAGCGGGGACAGAATGAAAGAAGAGAATAAATGGAAGGAAAATACAGTTAGCAATAGTAATTGTGAAAAGAATTTTGGAGAAAGTTTCTCTGATAAAACCTCATTTTTCAAACATAGAGGGAACTGAGTTAAATTTGTTAAAAAAAAAAAAATAAGTCATGCCCCAATTGATAAATGATCAAAAGATATGATCTGTGCCCAAAGAGCTGTAAATTCATGCATATCCTTTGATCTAACAACACCACTATTTGGCTCGAATACCATAAAAAGAGATTTGGAATGGGGAAAAAAGGAAAATGACCTATATGTACAAAAAATATTCAGAGCAGCTCTCTTCTCAAGACAAAAAAAATCACAAATTAAGGAGATGCCCATAAGTTGGGCAATGGTACATAAACTGTTTATGATAGAATATCATTATAATCAGGATGCTCTCAGAAAGAAAAAAAATCCTGGAAAGTCCTCCATGAACTTAAGCAAAGAGAAATGTACTGTATACAAAGTAATAGCAATGCTCCGGGATGACCAGTAACTATGAATGATTTTGCTATTCTCATTAGTACAATCATCCACAACATTCTGAAGGACTTATGATGAAAAATCCTATCTATACCCAGAGAAGGAATTGATTGTGTCTGAATACAGAGGAGAACATTCTCTTTGTCTCTCTCTCTCTCTCTCTCTCTCTCTCTCTCTCTCTCTCTTTTTTAAAACTCAACTTTTCTTGAGAGTTTTTATTTTCATTAGGGTGGGAGATCTGTGTGTTGTTTTGTTTTTTTTTCACAACTTGACATTTATGGAAATGCTTTGCATAACTTCACAAGTGATTTCTTAATTGTGAGTGAGGATAAGGAAAAGAACCTGGAACTCAAAAATGTTAGAAACAAATGTAAATTTTTTTTTGTTGTTTTGAATGTAACTGGGGGAAAATATTAAATAAAATAAGAACAAAAAAATGAGAGTATTAGAGTATATCTTTTAAGTCCCCTTAAAGTCTAAAATGTTATAGTAAGAACTCTTATAAATCTTAAGACCTTTTGTCCTTGAATTCTTTGGCACATTGAAACTGTCTGCCACCTCCTTTCATACTGAAATTGTCTCCTAGCCTTGGCTTCCACAACATTACCTTATCCTAGTTCTCCAATTACTTCTCTAGTTCATTCTGTTTTCTGGGCAGCCTCCTCTTTTTCCTCATACTTCTTAATAGTGGGTATTCCCAGAGGATACCTTTTTGTTCTTTTTTCTTTACATTCCCCTCCATGGAAACTAATAAAATGCTATTAGAAATATGTATTTATCCCAAAGAAGCCAAGGATGAAGTACCCATGGCAACACTTTTTGAAGTTGTGAAAGATGAGAAATATAATAGGTATTCCTTAATAATGGAATGGCTGGACAAATTGTGATACAAGAATATTATGGAAAATTAGTTATTGTCCTTTAGCAGAAGCATAAAACCCAAAAACTCCCGTGTTCCCAGACCAGATTAAAATGTAATTGGGAAATATATAACAAGATAAAAATATAAATACCATACATTGTAGATAATGTTTATTGTTGATTTTCTAAGGCAGTGTGCATCCATTTCTACATGAGTTTGACATAAGGAACAATAGATATGAGGAAGCAGAATATAGCGAGAAGACTGTTATGATCTGTTGTAGAGCAAAGGACCAGGATCAGTCAATCAATCAATAAATTGCAAGACTATAAATGACAATAAACTGTAATAAAAGTTAATCAAATGCAATGATCTGGCTAGACCATGGCATTATAATAAAAATATAATGCTACCAAATGCCTTGATTAATATCAATTGCAGATAACTCTTGGAAACCACCATCTTCCACTTTGGAGAAAGATGGTGGATCTTGAATAGGAAATATCACATTCTCTATTAGTTGATATCATTATATCAGTTGGTTTTGCTTAATTGTTGTTTTGTATTGTTATATGGCAGGGGAAGGGAGACATTACTTGAAAGGGTATTTAATACAAAAACCAGAAATGTATTAATGAAATATTAAAATATATACATGGGCAGCTAGGTGATACAGTGGATAAAATCCTGGGCTTGAAATCAGGAAGACTATCTTCATGAGTTCAACTCTGTTCCAGTTGTGTGATCCTGGCAAGTCACTTATTCCTGTTTGCCACCATTCTCTGTAAAATAAGCCAGAGAAGGAAATAGCAAATCACTCTATGGACATCCCAAATGAGGTCATGAAGATTTGGACATGACTGAAACAACAACAACAACAAAAATTTACATAGAAATATTATATTTGTGCCTATGACTATCACTTTTTATTGATTACTCTCCCATTTTGCTTAGCAATCTAGATAAAATTTCTATTTTCATGTCAACACAATGGCTACAAACCATAGTGTCCCAAACCAAACTGGTCTGTCACAACTATCTTCCCTAGAATAAATAGATAGACTTGGATTCAGGAAAACATGGGTTAAAACTCCTAGTTATACAGTTGCAATCTGTTTAATTCTACTAAGTCACTTAATCTCTCTATCTCAGTTTCCTGTTTTGTAAACTGGGCATAATAATAGCACCTGACTCCTAAGATCGTTTCAAAGATTAAATAAGAACCTTAGGGCACTAAAAAATTAGCTATTATTATTTTTTCCCTTTAGAAATGCCTATGTCAAAGTACCAATAATTATGCAATCTCAAAAACCTGGAGGCATCTCTATTTTTCTTTTTTAAAGTATCTTACAAATCAGTCATTAAAGACTATGTTGGATCATACCCAGCTTTTCATGACTCTGTTTGGAGTTTTTTTGGCAAAGATATTGAAATGATTTCTTATTTTCTTCTCCAGCTCATTTTATTTTATTTTATTTTTTTTTTATTTAATAGCCTTTTATTTACAGGATATATACATGGGTAACTTTACAGCATTAACAATTGCCAAACCTCTTGTTCCAATTTTTCACCTCTTACCCCCCCACCCCCTCCCCTAAATGGCAGGATGACCAGTAGATGTTAAATATATTAAAATAACTTAGATACACAATAAGTATACATGACCAAAACATTATTTTGCTGTACAAAAAGAATCAGACTCTGAATTATTGTACAATTAGCTTGTGAAGGAAATCAAAAATGCAGGTGTCCAGCTCATTTTATAAATAAAGGTCTGAGGTAAACAGGATTAAGTGATTTGTACAGGATCATACAGTAGTAAGTTTCTGAAGCCAGATTTGAACTCACAAAAATGATTCAAAGCCCAGTACTCTATAGACTGTATCACCTACCTAATTACTCAAAGACTTTTACCTCTCTGTTTTTTAAATATCTGGAGTGAGCTGGAACCAGTTCCTGTAACTCTGGTTCTCAGAAGTGATTGTTAAAATTTCAATGTGAATACTACTAGAAGATATGTTTGCATCTAGGAGTCTTTTAGGTTCCTTTAATTGGGTCTTCTGAGCCCTTGAATTGCACCCTCTTTTGAGAATTTTGAAACCATATGAACTTCAGGAAGTTCCAAGAAGAAGTATGGTAGAGCCAGTTCCAAACAGAAAGCCAGATGCTGAATTTTCTTTTCTATTTTTTTTTTAAGAGTAAATAATATTTTATTACAGTTACATGTAAAGATAGTTTTCAACTCTGATTTTTAAAATAATTTTTTGAGTTTCAGTTTTTTTCTCACTCCCTCGCATCCGCCTTCCCAAAGACTGCAAACAAACTGATATGGGTTATACATGTGCAATGATGTCAATATATTTCCAAATTTGTCATGTTATAAAAGATGAAAAAGAACAAAAGGGAAAAGTCACAAAAAACAAAAAAGGTCAAAATAGTATGCTTCATCCTGCATTCAGATTCCAAAGTTCTTTCACTGGATGTGGACGGCATTTTCTATCATGAGTCTTTTAGAATTGTCTTGAATCATCTTATTGCTGAGAAGAGCTAAAGTCAATCAGTTGATCATCGTACAATGTTGCTATTATGTGTATAATATTCTCCTGGTTCTGTTCACTTTACTCAGCTTCAGTTTGTGTAAGTCTTTCCAGGCATTTCTGAAATCTGTCTGCTCATTATTTCTTACTGCACAATAGCACTTCATAACATTCATATACCACAATTTGTTTAACCATTCCGCAATTGATGATTCTAATTCTTTGCCACCACAAAAAGATCTGCTATAAATATTTTTGTACATGTAGGTCCTTTCTCCTTTTTTATGAACACTTTGGGATATAGACCTGCTAGTGGTATTGCTGAATCACAGGATATGCACAGTTTGATTGCTCTTGGGCATAGTTTCAAATTGCTTTCCAGAAAGGTTGAATCAGTTCACATCTCTACCATAATTTCTGAAATTTCAGTGTGAGCATTTATACTTCAGAAATCAGTCACTGCTACAAATCAAAGCTTGCTTTATTGTTTATTCATTGTCCAAATAGGAATATAATGGAGGACATATTAATAATGCAGTTTAAACTTTAAAATATGTAGCATATTTAACCTGTAGTTAAATATTATTCTTATTAATTGTAGCTATTATTACTAATTCCTGATTATACCTATTCCATTTTCAAGTCCAGGTAGTCACATTTTATACTTGGATTTCCATGCCTGGATACTCTAAGTAGTTTCCCAGATTTTTATCTCTCCTCATTCTAGCCCAATCTGCATATGGTTACCAGATTAGACATCCTTAAAGGTTTCTTTCATCAATCAAGATATTCACACTACTTATCAAAAACCTTTAGTGACATATCTAATCCCTCCTCCTCCTCTCCACCTGACTTTCAACTTCTTCCACAATGTGATCTCATCTTCACTTATCCAATCTTATATATACTATTTTCTTCTCCAACACATACCTTTGGCTCTATTTCCCAGAAAAACAGTTTCATTATTCCCATCTGGGCCTTGACTGTTCCCCTTTCAGATGGCTGGTCTTTTTCAATCTACTTTTCCCAATTTTAGATTCTAGCTCCCAATCCAAATCTAAAAAGCTTTCCAGACCAGATTAATGTTCCCCTTTGCTAAACTTCTCTAGTGTTATGGGCTATACCATATAATTTAGAACTTGATTATATATGTCTAAGGTTTCCTTCCAGTGAGTTTTTATCTATGCAAAGTGCAATTCTTCTAGACTTATAGTCAGGAGATGTGGGTTTGACAGTAACCTCAGCTACTTACCACCAATTTGACTTAAGGGAAGTCATTTAACCTCTTAGAATCCCAACTGTCCCATTTCTAAAAAGAAAATAGTAATATTTACATTGGCCACCTCTCTGAATTGTAAAGAAACACAACAATTAGCTACTAAGCAAAGTGACTTTGGAATAAGAGGTTCCTGCCTTAAAAGTATACTACCTGGTCCTAAATCAAATTACTCAATAGCTCTGGGCCAAGTTTCTTCCTAGACCAAAATAAAAAAGAAGAGAATTGGACTAAAGCAAGATTTTTTAAATTCATGACTCCTTTTCGCCTGAGAAATTTTAGGTAACCCCAGGCATATAAGTGTATAAAATAGGTATATAAATCAAACATTTTCTGGTAATCAAAATTTATTTTGAAATAATTCTTTGATAGACATATAATTTTACCATTTATTAAAGAGGAAAGCAAATTTGCATAACAATGAAATGCTTATATTTGTTTTACTTTTACATAGGGAATTGAATCTTCTTGGAATATTTGATATCTTTTACTGTTGCCAAATTTTTCACAATTCCCCCATTTCATTATGTCATGATCAACAGTTTAAGAAGCTTTGAACTAAATGACCTCAAAGGCTCCTTATAACTTTTTATTATTGATATTATGTTACAAATCTTAAGAAGCTATCTAAATTTGTTATCATTATTTATTAAATACTTTTAAAAATGAATTTCAGTTGTTTTACTGGTGCTTCAATTTATAGGTATAAGCCTTTGGGAACTCATAAATATTGATTTGCCCAACCTCCAAGAATAGAAACCTAGAAAGAGAAAGCTAAAGGGCAACTTAATTAGGATTTTGCTAATAAAGGCTTTTTGTTGGGAATGGGTGGGGGTGGATTTGAGCAGTTATTCTTATAGTCTATGGATTCCTACTGAACCACAGAAAATGAGCTTAACTGAAAGCAGGAAAATTGTGGCTCCATATAAGGAAGAACTGCTTCATGAAACATGCTACTCAGTGTAAAGCATTAAACAATAGAAGCATTCATTTAAAACTTGCAGAACCTTTAGAAGACATTGTATGACATCCCTTCATTTTACAAATAAGAAAACTAAGGCCCCAAAATAATTTATGTAATAAGCATCAGAACCAGCATTTGAATTTAGGTCCTTGACTCAGAATTAGTCATGTACCTCTTCTGCTTCCAAAAAAAAAAAAAAAACCAACTAATCCTCTATTTCCTGAGATTCTCCCTCTTCTGTCTACTCTAGTTCTCTGAATCACTCTGAGCTCAGCATCTGGTCATTTTGACTTGGTTTTGGAAGTAGAAAAAGTTACTAGTGTAATGTTACTTGTCAAATCTAAAGATCTTTTCTCAATCCCCATCCTTCTTGACCTCTTCTCTCTAGATTTTCCTTTTTTTATCGCTAGGTTTCTTTGATCTTGCTATTTGAACAATTCTTTTCCAGCTTCTATGGAGTACTCTTCCTCCAAGTCAATGATGGTAATGATGGGTCGGTGCTGGGCCCTCTTTTCCCTCTGTACTATTTTACTTGTTGATCTCATCAGTTCCTATGGGTTTAATTATCATCTCATATATTTATAGAGGTCATTCTTGTTTCTGCAGAGCAGTAACACATCACTAAATGCCTCCTGATCATTTCAAACTGGCTAACCCATAGGCATCTCAAGCTCAACATGTTTTTTTTTTTTTTTTTTTTAAGTCAACATGTTCAAAAGAAAACTCATTATATTTCACTACCTTTTTCTGGACTTGCTTTTTTTTGCCTGGCTTCCTGCCAGGCTCCTTGGTTCTCAACCTTGGAGTTGTCCAGGATTCCTTATTATCCCTCAATTTCCATATCAAATCACTTTCCAAATCTTGTCAATCTGTTTCCCCAACATCTCTTGAATAATCCATTCTTTTAGCTTAATTTATGCAGCCCTTGACCTTGTGTGGGACCTAATCACTACTTAACTAGGACTGTTTCAGCAGCTTCCTCACCAGATCCAGCTTTCTTCTTTATCTAATTCATCTTCCATAAAGATGCCAGAGTGAGATTTCTAAAGTACAGGGGTTACCACATCACTCTGCTGAATAAATTCCAGTGGCTTCCCCTAGAATTGAATGTAGAGTGTTCTATTTACCATTTTAAGCTCTCTAAAACTTCATACCAATCACCTTCCCAGCCGTATACTTCTATTATGTACTCTACAGTTTAGACAAACTGATCTTGCTGTCTCTCATGTATGACTCCCTATCTCCTGACTCTATAATTTTGTATTTGATATTCACATCCTTCTTTCTTCACCTCAGCTTCTCAGAATCCACATAATCCTTTGCTGAGCTTATAACATCTCCCCATTTCCACCTCCAAAACTTCACACACACATGTGCCTATTGTTTCCCCTATAAATTCTAAGCTTCTTGAGAAAATGTACTGTTTCATTCTTTTATATCTTTAGTGCCTGGCATAGAATAATCAATCAATAAATGGTTGCCAATGGATTGATTAATTGATTGAACTGGGGGGTTAGGAAAAACTTCATGAGTTGAGTCTTCAAAGATGAGGAAGGAGCACAGATCCTGCATTGAGGGATAGCAAGGACAAAGGCACAAAGCTGGAAATGGAATGGCCAATTTGGGGGAACAGGTTATAGGACAATTTGGATGTAATAGCCATAGTGAAGGGAAGTCAAAAGAAATGTCGGGAAGTGGGTGGGAACCCAAGATAAAGAATTCACAGAGAGCTTACAGATTTGCGAAGTTCTTATCTTACTGGATCTTGAAAACAATCATTTTAGGTAGGTGTTATCATGATCCCCATTTTCCAGAAGTCGAAATTGAGGCTTAAGTGATTTAGTCAGTCACACAAGTGAATCCCTGACAACAGATTCAAACTTAGGTTTTCCTGACTCTAAGTCCAACATTTTGGACATTCTAGGCTGAGGATTTTGTGGTTTCACTTAAAAGCAGTGCTGTAAATTGGACAAGCATTCAACAAAATGATTTGGAACTATGTCCAAAAAGTTACTAAAAATTTGTACACTCTTGACCCAGCAATACAGTTACTAGGTCCATCTACCTCAAAGAGATCAAAAAAATAGTCAAAGAATCATAAACACAAAAAATATTAATGACAGCTCTTTTTTTTTTTTTTGCTGTAGCAAAGAACTGGAGATGAAGTTGGTACCCATCAAATGGGGAATGATTCAATAAATTATGATATATGAATATCCTGGAATATTACTGCATCATAAGAAATTATGGAAAGAATGGTTTGAGAGGAATCTGGGGAGATTGTATGAATGAATACTAAGTGAAATGAGCAGAACCAGAGAACAATTTCTACAAAAACAACTTTGAAAGATTTAAGAACTCTTTTGAATGCAACGACTAACCAAAAGTCTAGTAGATCATCGAGAAAGTATGTTACTCCCAAGATGCAGAATAAGACATATATTTTTAGATGTGACCAATGGGAAATTTTATTTTGATTAATTAAATATATTTCTTTAAAACGATTTTTTTCCCCCAGTTGGGATTGAGTAAAGGAGGAAGAGAGTAGGGAGAGAGAAGCCAAGAAAAAAAAACAAACAGAGGAAAAAAAGAAAAGAAAGTCATTGAAACATTTAATATAAAAAAATGTACAAAGAAGTACATAGAGAAGACCTGTAAGAATCACATTACAAGCAGGACAGTTTTGAAAGTTACATATCAAATTTATTATATTCAAAAAGAAAAACAAGCTGTAAATAATAAAGATTTGCATTTCCCTGTTACAATCTTCTTTCCTATTCTACTATATATTTAGAAATGTCCATTGTATTTGGTGTTTGTTAGGTTCCAAATTTTTTAAAAATTAAAAGCAATAGGGAACCACTGAAGATTCTTGAACAACGAAGTGACACAGTCTTATTTTTATTTTGGGAATATTAATTTGGCAGTTGTATAAAGGACTGATTAGAGGTAAGAGAGAGTGGAACAGGGAAACCAATTAGGAGGCTATTATAGGACTCCAGGTGAGTGTTGAGGAAAGCGTGAACTAAGTAGTAACTGTGATCAAAGAAAAAGGGATGGAATGAGAGATGCTGAAGTACAACTGTAAGACTTGACAATCAATTGTACTTGAGACATGGTAGGCAGAAAGAAGAGTTGAAGTGGAATCTATAGTTGAAATTCTGGGGGATTGGGAAGAATAGTGATACTTTCAACACAATTAGAAAATTTAGAGGAGAATTAATGAGAATCTACTCAGTGCCTTTAATATGTCTGGGGATAAAAGGAATGGAAATTTAGAACTCCAAGAACCTCTTGTTGGTAACAGAGGCAATCTTAATCTTGTGGGTCTCTCCTTTTATTTTATTCTCTTACCTTCACTTTTTTCCCATCCACCTCAAGAGAGCGTACAGTGAAGTCCACACCAATTGTGTTTTGCTGTGAGTCTGTATAAAGTCCAGATTTAAAGTGTTGCACCACACATGTCTTTCCCACATTTGAGTCCCCAATGAGGATGATCTTGAACAAATAGTCAAAAGTCTCATCTGGTGTCCTGATGAAATTGGAAAGCTGCATGGTTCTTAGGGCTCAGTTGGGTCAAGGAAGACAAAAAGAAAAAATTTACATTATAGGATACAATTGGATATTGAAACAGACTCTAGGAAAGATTGAATCCTTATTTAAATGTACTACTATATAATAGGCTATTATAGATATAAAATGATTTCATAGATGCCTCTAAGACAAAGACATCCTCACATCTCCCATTTGTGTTTAACTTAGGGTCCCTTCATAATTCTGTACCCCCTATAGTTAATACTACTGACTGAAACCCTAATTATAGTAAAATCAATATAAATAAATTCCCACATACTAATATAAATAAATTGCCATAATTTAGATACCAAAAAACCTAGAAACCATACTTGGAAGTAAGGGATATCTAGCAGCTAAGAGTAGCCCCAGTTTAGAAAATAAAATAATTTGTAAAATCTCCAAGAAGAGGATGATGGGAGGTTATGATCAGTACTGCCTCTTAAAACAGTGAAAACAATTTTATAGGAAGCTGAGTGACATCCAACAAGACAAAAGTCCCCGGGGCATTTAAGGATAACACTGAAAAGACAATGAATAGATTAAAAAAAGAAAAAGCCTTGTAAAGATTTCTATCATCAACTTTTATCCATCAATGACATTGGAGGTACAATATTTGGACTCTATCATCACAGTTCCCATTGTGCTGTAGGAGGAAGTAGAAAGCCTGAAAGAAAACAAAGATGGGAAAAGCAGCTGGACCAGACCAAGTATACACAGAAGAAGTTCCAGTTGGAAGATATACAATAATGAGCTCATTGAGGGATAGATTTTCAAAGTATTTGAAAGAGGGAAGGTCATGAAGTTTGTTAAAAACAAAAACAATTGTTCCTTATTATTATTCCTCTCCAAAGAAACAGAGAATATAATAGCCACTACTGACTTGTAATCATTTTTCATGTTTAAAAAAATTTTTTAAAGAATAATCTATGGGGGCAGCTGGATGGCACAGTGGATAGAGCACCGACCCTGAAATCAAGAAGACCTGAGTTCAAATCCAGCCTCAGACATTTAATACTTCCTAGCTGTGTGACTCTGGGCAAGTCACTTGACCCCAACTGTCTCAGAAAAAAAAAAAAAATAATAATCTATGAATATATTGAAGCTTTTTGAAGGTGTAAGAAAGAGAATAGGTAAACTTTTAGAAATATATACAATTTTAGGTCACATTTTAACAGTAATAAACCTGATCATAAAGTATTGAGAATACAGGATCTCTCTGTGCCTATTATTTGTTCAGTATTTTTTTTAAGCACTTAACCAAATGATTGGTTATTTCTTGGAAAATGAAATCCATGTCCAATCTTTCAATAACTCATACATTGATTTCTTCCAATCTCAAAAAAAAGAACTGACTTTAGAATTAGATAACTCAGGTTTGGCAAGATAAAGTGAAAGGTCATGGGAAGAAAAGGTAAATGGTAGTTCTTGGTGATATTTGTTTAAGGGCTACAGTGGCAGCAATTTGTTAATGAGACAAGAGCAACTGAGGGGTCTGTTGTTTTTTGAGGGCATGGATTCCAAGAACTCCCAAGATTCATCAGAACTGATGACTATTACTGACTTCTATTGATTCCTGCTGCTATAAGTTGCAATTAAATTTAACACTGATAAATCAAAAGCCTTACACTTAGGTTTAAAAAATTTAACTTCAAAATCCAAGATATAAGAAATATGAATAGGCAATATGTAATTCCCTGAAAAAGATATGAAAATTTGAATGAACAGTAAATTCAATGAGTCATTACTACCAGGATATCCAGGAATTTCACCAACTATGTACTAGTTGCCTGGGTCACAAATACAAAAAACAGTCAAACAGTCCCTACTCTGGAGGACATTCTATCTTTCAAATTCCAGAGTTGAATTCTCTGAATTTCTATCCATTAAAGGTCCAACTCAAACGTAACCTTTTCTTTCAAGAATTCTCTAATTCCCTCGCTTGCTAATAAAGTGCACACACACACACACACAGCCACACACCACTGCATATAATGCTTTTTTTCCTTTTTTTTTTTTTTTTGTGCAATGATCTAATGGACATAAATATTTTGTATCATGAAAGAACTAGGAAGACCTGGGTTCAAGTTCTATTTCTGACCAATTTGCCTCGGGCAACTCTCTTAGTCTCTCAAGTAACATACTAAACTGGTAAATAGCAGAGCAGACAATTTGGCATTTCCTTAGTCCAGAATCGCTTAAACCAGAGAAATCATAGTTTATAATTCCTTTCTATTGTCTGTTAGAGCTTTCTTTGTTGGAATCTTAACTTCCTACTAGATTGAGTTACATGAGGAAAAGGACTATATCTAATCTAAAATTTTATCAGCCCAACATCTAGTACTTGATAAATATTTGTGCCATTAAATGAAGGAGCACTTCACCCTTCTTTTCAGGAAAGTCAGAAATCTACCTATTACTCTCTTTTAGCTACAGCTGAACCATTCTTCTAAAAGATATATAAACCATCCAGCTTTCCCTTTTCTCCATTTAAAAGCCAAAGAAAGCCTTACCACTTCTGACCTCTTACCACAGGACCATGAATTGAAACTTCATTTGGCTTATCCCTCCCCTTCCCAGGTCTTTTCTAGGATTTCCAAAAAACAACTCTCACCTTCCTCTATCAAAAAAAAATTTTTCCCTCCCCTAAATCCAACCCCAACCTCCCCCCAAACCCATCAACTCTAACCCAGCAAGCAATGTAATTGTCTATTTTACCACTACTTCCTCCTCCATTCTGTCTTGTACCTCCTTCATTTTCTAGGTCACCTGTAGCTTACCTGTTTTTTCTCACCTGTGCCAGCAGGTAAATGATTTTTCTTTTGTTTTCTTTCCTTGCCCTTAACCTCCCCCTTCCACCTCCTGTTTCATTGCTTGGTGGGAACTGTAGTTCTATCCCCCAGGTGGCAACTACAGAAAGTGAAAGGAAAACTCAATCCCCATCCACCCAGCCCCCTTCTAGCTTCGAGTCAAATCCTTCTCTGAACCTATGAAGTAAAAGGCTTTAAACTATTTTCACAATGTTGAATGACAGCAGCTTTCCCATCAAATATTTTTTTTGTCCACTGTGCAAAAACTACAGTAAAAAAAAAAAAAAAAAAGTCAATTCACCCCAGTACCTACAAAACTATCTCTTGTTTCTTTTCTTTTTTCCACTAATATGTCCCTCCTGTACTTTTTTAGGGAGAGTGGTAAAGAATCAATGGTAGAGACTGAGATTTCTATGGGAAGGTTTAAGAGATTGGGGTTGATCTGTGGAGACAAAACTATCTTGGAAAATTAATTGAAGAAGAGGAGTGGATGTCAGACAAAAAAACAAACACCTGAGCTAAACTGGCAAAGGCTTTATTTGTTTGGAGGAGAAAGTTGGTTCTTCCATTCCTACCCTTGCAGATAAAGCTGGGAAGGGGAGAATTGAACAATTCTTGTCTCACTTCTAAATAACAATAGGAGACAAGGCTAATTAGGAGCTATTGGGAACTCAGAATTTATCAGTTTGTCATGGTGGCTGCTGACTTCAGGGGGAGGTTGGTTTAAAAAAAAAAAAAGCTTATCTATAATCTGGATTGAATTCTGCTTCAGTTTCACTCAAGAGCTAAAATCACCTTCGCTGTAGTGGGGTGATTTGTAGGAATCCAAATAATAATATAGCTATGCCCACTAAAAACCTGACTATATGAAAGAGAGATCCTGTGGTGTGGTAAATGAAAGACTGGTTTTGAAGAAAACAATTTTTGGTTTCAAGGTCTGCCTCTGCTACATGACTAGCTCCATTACCAAGGACAAATCACCACATCTCAGCACTGCTACCTTCTTATAAGACTGGAGTTGCCGATTGTATTGTATCGCACCTTAGAGTTCTCTAATGGTGCTGATGAAGGCTCTGATGAAATCTTAGGCTTGTGGGAAAGGAAAGAAGGAAGGGAGGAAAGGAGAGAGGAAGAAGGGCAGGAAGGAAAAAGATTTTAAAATGAAAATCCAGACCAAAAAATAGATCTATTCTGGGAGTGATTACTCACTTTATACAAGAATTCACTGGCTTTTTGTACAGCAAAATAACAGTTTGGTCATGTATACTTATTGTGTATCTAATTTATACTTTAATATATTTAACATCTACTGGTCATCCTGACATCTGGGGGAAGGGGTGGGGGGAAGAAGGGGAAAAATTGGAACAAAAGGCTTGGCAATTGTCAATGCTGTAAAATTACCCATACATATAACTTGTAAATAAAAAGCTATTTAAAAAAAAGAATTCACTGGGATTCCTTTAAATAGCAAACACCACTGACCATGTAACTAGGATTTGCCTTTTAAAAAACAATTTACATATCATTTTGCAAGGATGCATGTCTTTTATAAAGATCTTATATAAAGCCTTTGACCTGGGTATCAAATTCAGTCAAATTCTGCTAAAAGCACTTGCAATTTTTTCAATATGTACTTATTAGGAATAGAGACAGAACCTGGATTTCATTTGGAATAGTTAACGCCCAGGTGAGGAAACTTCCTCTACCAAGGTAGATCAATATTTACCCTATAACAGATAGTTTTAGGAAAATGCCTGGGGTACCTACAGGTTAAATGACTTATCCAAGATCACTACTTAATAATAAAACAAGAATATGGATAGGGACCAGACTTGTGAGTTGAAGTACAAGAAACTCCCAAGTGAGAAATTCCTGATAATGCACATTAGCATCTTCACAACTGGTGGTAAAAGATATCTTGTTCAGAATCAAATTGGCAGTGTATGTCAGATGGGATTTGAATGGAGATATTCCTGGCAGGAAGGGTGGTTTTCTAACCATGAATCCATGCTTTCTTCTCTCAAACAAGAATAATTATAATAGGAAGCTACCAGGGTTTCAGTGAGATGGGACTCTCAGCTTTGGGGGCATCAGCTCATTAACTCTGTCCCCGAGGACTCCCCAGAAGGATGGGAGCTCTGTTCATTGATATTACCGAATTGGGATTTTATGCATTTATGTAGCTGTGTAAGAGAGAATGAGGAGGTCTCATTTTATGATGATGCTAAATACAATAGAGAATTGGGGCCTTTGATCAAATAAACTGTAGTTTAAATATATGACTTTTTAAAGAGGGGATCTGGGGTAGGGAAAAGATCTTAAAATTTTTCATTGTGCTGGATTTTCATTACCATTTATCAAGCTTTTTCCTATATCATCTTCTTCCCAAATGTAAGGTAGGAAGGGCAGGAATTATTGCCTTCATTTTGCAGGTGAGTAAATTGAGGCTCATTGACTTCCCTAAATTTTCTAGTTTTTTTTTTTTTTTATATTTTTGAATGATGTTAATCGGACAAAATAGGGCTCTAACCTGTGGGTGTCCTCAAATGAACAGAGTGGGCTAGAGTAAGGAGAGTCAGGAATCAAACAGAAGTTTAATTTCAAAGTAAGGGAAACGGCTTGCAAGCAAGGGGACAGATTAGATACAAGCGCTGGAGCCTAGTTGGGGGACCCATTGAAAACTTGATATATATATTTGTGGCTAGACAAAGAGACAAACAGTACAGTGTAGCAGCAGTAGTGAGATACAATAGCAACAGTAAGGCAAGTTCATAGCAGAGTTTCCTATCTGGTCTTGCTTGGGATCATCAGCTCTAGAATGTGAGGGCAAAGGACTATTGTTATGTAAAGCTCAGGGCATAGCTTCCTTGCTGGGCCTTAGCTTTTTCTTTTTTTTTTTTTCTTATAATACTGCTTTTTTTTTTTTTTTTTAATTTAATAGCCTTTTATTTACAGGATATATACATGGGTAACTTTACAGGATTAACAATTGCCAAACCTCTTGTTCCAATTTTTCACCTCTTACCCCCCCACCTCCCTAGATGGCAGGATGACCAGTAGATGTTAAATATATTAAAATATAACTTAGATACACAATAAGTATACATGACCAAAACATTATTTTGCTGTACAAAAGAATCAGACTCTGAATTATTGTACAATTAGCTTGTGAAGGAAATCAAAAATGCATGTGTGCATAAATATAGGGATTGGGAATTCAATGTAATGGTTTTTAGTCATCTCCCAGAGTTCTTTTTCTGGGCATAGCTAGTTCAGTTCATTACTGCTCCATTAGAAATGATTTGGTTGATCTCATAGCTGAGGATGGCCTGATCCATCAGAACTGGTCATCATCTAGTATTGTTGTTGAAGTATATAATGATCTCCTGGTCCTGCTCATTTCACTCAGCATCAGTTCGTGTAATTCTCTCCAGGCCTTTCTGAAATCATCCTGTTGGTCATTTCTTACAGAACAATAATATTCCATAATTTTCATATACCACAATTTATTCAGCCATTCTCCAACTGATGGACATCCATTCAGTTTCCAGTTTCTAGCCACTACAAAAGGGCTGCACAAACATTCTGTCATACAGGTCCCTTTCCTTCTTTATAATCTCTTTGGGATATAATCCCAGTAGTAACACTGCTGGATCAAAGGGTATGCACAGTTTGATAACTTTTTGAGCATAGTTCCAAACTACTCTCCAAAATGGTTGGATTGGGCCTTAGCTTTTTTTTTTTTTTTTTTTTTTTTTTTATTTAATAGCCTTTAATTTACAGGATATATATACATGGTAACTTTACAGCATTAACAATTGCCAAACCTCTTGTTCCAATTTTTCACCTCTTACCCCACCCCCTCCCTAAATGGCAGGATGACCAGTAGATGTTAAATATATTAAAATATAACTTAGATACACAATAAGTATACATGACCACAACATTATTTTGCTGTACAAAAGAATCAGACTCTGAATTATTGTACAATTAGCTTGTGAAGGAAATCAAAGATGCAGGTGTGCATAAATATAGGGACTGGAATTCAATGTAGTGGTTTTTAGTCATCTCCCAGAGTTCTTTTTCTGGGTATAGCTAGTTCAGTTCATTACTGCTCCATTAGAAATGATTTGGTTGATCTCGTTGCTGAGGATGGCCTGATCCATCAGGACTGGTCATCATCTAGTATTGTTGTTGAAGTATATAATGATCTCCTGGTCCTGCTCATTTCACTTAGCATCAGTTCGTGTAAGTCTCTCCAGGCCTTTCTGAAATCATCCTGTTGGTCATTTCTTACAGAACAGTAATATTCCATAATTTTCATATACCACAATTTATTCAGCCATTCTCCAACTGATGGACATCCATTCAGTTTCCAGTTTCTAGCCACTACAAAAGGGCTGCCACAAACATTCGTGCACATACAGGTCCCTTTCCTTCTTTATAATCTCTTTGGGATATAATCCCAGTAGTAACACTGCTGGATCAAAGGGTATGCACAGTTTGATAACTTTTTGAGCATAGTTCCAAACTACTCTCCAAAATGGTTGGATCCGTTCACAACTCCACCAACAATGAATCAATGTCCCAGTTTTCCCACATCCCCTCCAACAATCATCATTATTTTTCCTGTCATCTTAGCCAATCTGACAGGTGTGTAGTGGTATCTTAGAGTTGTCTTAATTTGCATTTCTCTGATTAATAATGACTTGGAGCATCTTTTCATATGACTAGAAATATTTTCAATTTCTTCATCTGAGAATTGTCTGTTCATATCCTTTGACCATTTTTCAATTGGAGAATGGCTTGATTTTTTATAAATTAGAGTTAATTCTCTATATATTTTGGAAATGAGGCCTTTATCAGAACCTTTGACTGTAAAAATATTTTCCCAGTTTGTTGCTTCCTTCTAATCTTGTCTGCATTAGTTTTGTTTGTACAAAACTTTTCAGTTTGTATAATCGAAATTTTCTATTTTGTGATCAGTAATGATCTCTAGTTCTGCTTTGGTCATAAAACCTTCCCTTCCACAGGTCTGAGAGGTAAACTATCCTATGTTCCTCTAATTTATTAATAATTTCATTCTTTATGCCTAGGTCATGAACCCATTTTGACCTTATCTTGGTGTCTGGCGTTAAGTATGGATCAATGCCTAGTTTCTGCCATATTAGTTTCCAATTTTCCCAGCAATTTTTATCAAACAGTAAGTTCTTATCCCAAAAGCTGGGATCTTTGGGTTTATCAAAGACTAGGTTGCTATATTTGTTGACTGTTTTATCCTTGAACCTAATCTATTCCACTGATCAACTAATCTATTCCTTAGCCAATACCAAATAGTTTTGGTAACTGCTGCTCATAATATAATTTTAGATCTGGTACAGCTAATGCACCATCATTTGATTTTTTTTCATTAATTCCTTGAAATTCTTGACCTTTTGTTTTTCCATATGAACTTTGTTGTTATTTTTCTAGGTCATTAAAATAGTTTTTTGGGAGTCTGATTGGTATAGCGCTAAATAAATAGATTAGTTTAGGTAATATTGTCATCTTTATTATATTTGCTCGCCTATCCAAGAGCATTTAATATTTTCCAATTGGTTAGATCAGACTTAATTTGTGTTAAAAGTGGTCTGTAATTTTGCTCATAAAGTTTCTGATTTTCCCTTGGCAGATAGATTCCTAAATATTTTATATTATCAGTAGTTACTTTAAATGGAATTTCTCTTTGTAACTCTGACTGTTGGATTTTGTTAGTGATATATAAGAATGCTGATGACTTATGTGGGTTTATTTTATAACCAGCAACTTTGCTAAAGTTGTGGATTATTTCTAATAACTTTTTAGCAGAATCTCTGGGGTTCTCTAAGTATACCATCATGTCATCGGAAAGAGTGATAATTTGGCTTCCTCATTGCCTATTCTTATTCCTTTAATCTCTTTCTCAGCTCTTATTGCTATAGCTAGCGTTTCTAATACAATATTAAATAGTAACGGTGATAGTGGGCAACCTTGTTTCACTCAGATCTTATTGGAATGGTTGCAGTTTGTCTCCATTACATATGATGCTTACTGATGGTTTTAAATAGATGCTGCTGATTATTTTAAGGAAAAGTCCATTTATTCCTATACTCTCAAGTGTTTTTAATAGGAATGGATGTTGGATTTTATCAAATGCTTTTTTCTGCATCTATTGAGATGATCATATGGTTTTTGTTAATTTGGTTATTAACATGGCCAATTATATTGATAGTTTTCCTAATATTGAACCAGCCCTGCATTCCTGGTATAAATCCTACTTGATCATAGTGTATTATCTTGGAGATGATTTTCTGTAGTCTTTTGCTAATATCTTATTTAAGATTTTAGCATCAATATTCATTAGGAGATTGGTCTATAATTTTCTTTCTCTGTTTTCAGCCTACCTGGTTTAGGTATCAGTACCATGTCTGTGTCATAGAAGGAATTTGGTAGGACTCCTTCATTCCCTATTTTATCAAATAATTTATATAGCATTGGGGGCCTTAGCTTTTTCAAAGCTAAGATCTCTTCTAATATCTTGACATTAGCAAATTGCTGAGCTAGAATTAGAATTCAGGTCTTTGGACTTTTAAGAAAATGCTCTTTCCAGTATAGATTGCCTTTTGATAATTATGTTCATCTTCCCTTAGAAGGTAAAAATTCTCTCGAATTTTACTCTGCATTTATCTACATCCCACACCCTTTTCTTTTCAGGTCCTTAAGTCTGATGAAATTGTGAAAAGCATTTGGGAGTCATTGTCAGGGATATTTCAGGGGAGTTTATACTACTGTAAGATAAAGGATAAATGTGTAGAGGTTAAAACCTATGTTTTTATTTTATTTTTTGTTTATTACATTAATTTTTTCTTTAGATTAAAAAAAAGTGATATATTTAACAATTTCATGGATTTAGTCATATAAAAGAAAGACAAAGAAAGTAAGTTTCAATCTGCATTCTAAATCATCAGCTTTCCATTTGGAGGTGGATAGTATGCTTCATTATGTATTCTTTTGAACTGTGAAAACTCATGCTTTTAAAATGTCTTCATGAATCCCCAAGTTGGAAGAGTTATAGGAAATCAGTGTAGGAGAGGGAAAGATGAAAATGTTATTCTATTAAGCTGATTTAAATTGGCTACTGTCTCATGAGAAGCCCAGTATCATAGGTTGTTAGACCTGAACAGGATCTTGGAGATGATCTGATCTCACCCTTTTTTCATTATGCTTTTGCCCTGCCATACACTGAGATGGTTCTGGTTATTAATGGAACATCTTGGTCTTGGAGTCAAAAGTTGGATTGCTTGCCCTAGCATTTAGGCAATTCTCTTAGGTGCCTGATCTTCAGTTCCCTTACCTATAAAATGGGTTTAATAAGGATCCTACCACCCACCTTACTGCTGTATAAATGTGGGTTATTATTATAACTATAACTCAGGAAAGGAGGGGAATTTCTCTCCCATGAGAGTTATTTACATTTTAATGTAATGCTTTGGAAGACAAATTTTTCTGCCATTGTTTAAGACTTAATTTAGAAAAAAAAATAATGAGAGATGTTTATCATAGGACTTAAACAGGAGGTTCTAATACTTAAATGAGATGGTGGTGAGGAGATAACAAAGCCACTTGCTCTATGAGAGGGTGGGACAGTAAATAATGAAAGGACAGCATATTAATTTTTTTAAATGATGAACTTGGCAAGCATGAACAGAAAAGATTGCACATGAGACAAACTCTTTTATAATCAATTGGTACATTAATTTTTAAAAACAAGGACAGGGACTGGGGGAAGGGAGGAAAAAGAAAACTTTGTTTTCTATTTAATTATTCATGAACAACGATTCCTTTTAGACAAGATCAACCAAGCCTTGTTACCATAGGGATACAACTCTCTTCTAAACTGTGAATAGCAAACAGTTTTTCAACACTACAGCATTTCCCCAGTTGGTTTTTCTTTTCCAATTTACAGGCAAATAATAGTTTGTTCTATTAAGGTCTTAAATATTCTAGTACATGACAATTCTCTCCCTCCCCCAACACCCATACTTTGGTAAATGCATCCTAAAAGCATTCCCTTGATTTGTGGCTTTGTTTTCACCAATCACACCTTTGCTACCTGAACTAGAATTAAAGGGTTTATAGCTGAAAGAGATTTTAAGAGATTCCAATACCCTAATTTTAGAAATGTGGAATGACTTGGAAGACACACAATTAAGTTCTCCACCAATATTTCTTTGGGCAAGTCATTATACAGTACCAGTTTTCCATATCTATAAAATAGCTTTCAGTTCTTAAAAATCCTGCAAGCCATGCCCCCAAACTTATTAAATTGTTCATAATCTTTGGACCATCGATATCTTTATTAGATTTATAGCCCAAAGAACGAGGAAAAGCCTAACTGTATAAAAATGTTTATAGCATCTTCATCCCCCTTCCTTTTTTGTAGTGGCAAAGAATTGAAAACTAAAGAAGTTCCCAACAACTGGGGGAAAGCTAAACATTAATTATGTTATATAAATATAATGAAGACTTGTAGAACTTTTGCAGAGTGAAGTGAAGGAATCAGAAAAATTTATACAAAAACCGCAAAATAAAAACAATTTTGAGAGAATTAATAACAAATTAACTCAATCACCAATTACTATTGATGAGGAACTATGTCGTACCTCCTGAAGGAGAGTTGATAGACTCCAGATTCAGAATGATACATGCATTTTTTAATATGGACGATGTGAGAATTTGTTTTGCTAAGTGGCATTATGTTGCCTGGATTAAGAAAAATCTAAGTTTAATTTTAGTTTCAGATATTTATTAGCTGTATGATCCTGGCTAAATTTGCCTCAGTTTCCTCATCTGTAAAATAGGGTTAATCCTATTCTCTACTTTCCAGGTTTCTTGGGAAGATCGGGTGAGATTATGTTTTCAGAGAACTTGGTGAACATTAAGATTGTACATACTAGGTTTAAAAAATGAAACCGCATCTCTGGCCATGAGTAATGTGAGGATTTGTCCCGTTTTGCCCAAGCATAATTTGTTTTTTTTAATTGATATGGTCGTGAGAAGAAAAATACTTGTATTTGTACGTTGAAAACATTTTTTTTAAAGAAAAAAACAACCCCCCCCCCCCCCCCCCCCCCAAGTCCTGGAGAAGAAACAGGTGAGAAAGAGGAGGGCGGGACTACGACTCCCAGAATGCTCCTCGGAACCGAGCCCAGAGCCCGGGCCGCTCCCCGCTGGGGCTCGGCACGGCCCGTGCGCACGTGACCGCCCGGAAACGCCGGGCTGGAGGCGGCGGCCGGGCTGAGGTGGCTGAGCGGAGCGCGGGAGGCGCGGCCGGCGATGCGGAGCCAGAGGCGGCGGCCGCGGCGGCACCAGCTGTGGGCGATGGGTGTGGGGTAAGAGGGTCCGAGGGCTGGCTGCGGTTGGGCGCGGCGCGGCGGGGGCGGGGGGAGGGAGGATGCAGCCCGGCTGCGCCTCGGAAACAAGGGGATGCCCTGAAAAGGGCGGCGGGGCCGGCAGCCCCCCCCCTCCCCGCGGTGCCCCGCGCTCGCGGGCGTCTGCGAGCCTTGTCCGCGGGCATAGTCCGGCCCGGACCGCGCCGGGGACGCGGGGGCTGGGCAGCGGGGGGGGGGGCAAAGGACGCTGTGGCGGGGACAGGAGCGGGGGAGGGGGAGTAGGGGGAGTAGGGTGCCGGGGGGAGGGGGCTGGTGGAGTGGGCGTGGGGCTTGGGGGTGGGGGGGCTGGCAGGGTGGGGTCGAGAAAGAAGCGGTGGCAGCAAGGGCAGTGGGCAGGATTGGAGGTTTGCGGGGTGGGGCTGGCAGGATGGTAAAGAAAAAGACAAGGTAGCTGACAGGACGGCGGGCAAGGTAGAGAGACTCGAGGGTCCGAAGGGTGGGCGGGAATCTCTGGACAGAGGGGTGACTTTCCAAAAAACCCTGCAGGGTTGCACCCCAGCATTTGCCCCAGGGACGTACTTTCCGTGTCTCCACCTAAGGGTTGAGCTAGAACAAAGGGGGAGGGAAGGAGGCTTCCTGGGTTCTTGGGTCCCTCATTTAACAAAAGGGGAAAGCTTTAGAAGGTGATGATGCTCTTTCTGGTAGATGTGTAGGTTTCTAGAGTGGTGGGCTGCTTTTTAGTAATAAGACAAAATTACTATGAGAAGGATAAAGGTGTATTCTGATGAGATAGCTAAGCTGGTGCTGTTCAAGCTACCTTGCATACTGTACTGGTTATGGGTCCCTGATCCAGCAAGTTAACCTGTGCCAGTTTTAGTTTCCTGATCTGCAAAATGGATATAACAGCACTGAGGTGGGGATAAAAATGATGTGACAGGATGAGCCCTTCATACATCTTAAAACGTTGTATACATGTTAGGTTAAAAAGGATTTCCTACACTACCCAGTGAGGTTCTTACAAAGCAAGTAGTGCCCTGCTTTTGGAGTCAACACCAGTCTTGCTACTTAGGATACTTGGTAGCATGTGATCTTAAAATAACAAAGTGTTTTGACTCCAGATACTATTATTCTGAATTGAGAATCGAAGATCTGAGTTTAGATTGGACTTAGATGACTTAGATCTATATTTGAAAGGTCTCTTTGAGCTCTAAAATCATATGATCTCAAACTAGAGCCTTGCCTTTTAGTAGGACTGTTGTTCTACCCTACCAATATCCACACACATTTAAATGATTTTAAGGGTTCTTTTAGAGCTTAACTCTTTTCAATATCCCTTTTATGTTTTTTTAAGAGAAAAGATGATACAGAAAATTAACAATTTAAACATTAATTTCACTGTAGACCAAAGGTTTACATAATTCTGGATCTGTCAGGATGTATTTTTGTTCCTTATTTGTAAAGGTTCTAGTTTTTACTGTGTGCATACATATATGTACACACAGTTATATACACATGTACTTACACACTCTTTGTTTAGAAAATGTCCATCTTAAGAATTTCGCATACATTTAAACTAATTGGGAGGAACAATTTGGTTTCTAGAACTTCAGGTTGATTGGGAGATTTTCTGTTAAGAGTCTTGATTCAGATAGAAGTTATCCATTTGAGAAAAAGGGCAATTTAGACATCTATGCTTTTCCAAATTCTCTTATGTCTCTACCATCATTCTTTTTTCCCATCACCCTAGATTAGATCTTTAGTAATCTCCTTATTGAACTCTCTGACTCTACCCCCTTTCAAATTTATCCTTTCCAAAAAATAGATCTGGCCCTTCCATCCCCTTGCTCAGGAAGCTCTGGGGACTTGCTCTTGCCTTCAGGATAAAATATAAGATTCCATCAGATGTTTAAAACCCTTTTCAATCTGGCTTATAATCCACCTTTCCAGGTTCCTTTTGAGGAGTTCTTTTGTGTGTGTGTACTTTACATTCCAGTCAGACTGGCCTACTTGTTCTTTCCAATTTGTAACATTCTGTTCTGTGCCTTGGCTCAGGCCTTCTCTCATCCCTGGAAAGCAGCCTCTTCTCACTGCTATCCCTTAAAGGTAGTGGATAGAGGGCTGAGCCTGGGCTCTGGAAGATTGGGATTCAGATTTCAGCCTCGGGACACTAGCAATGGTGACCTTAGTCACTGTGCCTCAGTTTCCTGTCATGTGTAAAATGGCAACACACCCCCTTCTCTCTGGCACTGCCACGCTTCCTAGGCAGACCTTCATTATGCATGTTTGAATTGCTGCAATAGCCTTTTGAGGGGTTTGCCTACTTTACATCTCTCCCTCCTTCATTTTCCATTCAACCATCTAAAGTGATTTTCCTTAATTGAAGGTATGATCATGTCACCCGCCTCTACTTAAACTACAGTAGCTTCCTGTTACCACCAAGACCAAATACAAACTGCTTTATTGGGCATTCAGAGTCCTGTACTACCTACTCCTACTCCTGCCCCTCCCCTCCCAGTCTTCTAATTTTCTGACAGTCTAGTAACATTGGCCTCCTGATGAACAAGACATTCCAGCCCAGCATTTTCTCTGCCTAGTTTCATGCCTCGAATATTCTTCCTCCTCAACTCCATCTACTAGTTTCCCTGGCTTCCTTTATCTATAATCCCACCTTCTACAGGAAGCCTTTCTTAACTTCTCGATTACTAGATTACTATAATTCTCTTTTATTTCTTGAACTATATAGAAATTGCTTTGTAAATATTTGCATGCTGTATCTCCCATTAGATGGTTAGCTTTTTGAGAACAGGGATTGTCTCTTGCTTCTTTGTATCCTGGTGTTAATCACTGTGCCTGGCCCTTAGTGGGTGCTTAATGTATTTCTTAAATTGAATTGAGAATAATAATATTGGGGCAACTAGTTAGTGTAGTGGATAGAGTACCAGTCCTGAAGTCAGGAAGATCTGAGTTCAAATCTGGCCTCAGACACTTAACACTTCCCAGGTGTGACCCTGGCCAAGTCGCTTAGCCCCAATTGCCTCAGCAAAAAAAGAAAGAAAGAAAAAAGAGAGAATAATAATACTATCTATTTGCCTTGTAAGGATCAAATGTGGTAATATTTATAAAGTGCTTAGCACAGGGCCTGTCACGTTATAGGTGCAATAAAAATGTTAGTTGTCACAGGATCCCTAGCTTTCTTCAAACCTCATTTTGTTTGCCATATCCTAGAGAAAACTAGTCCAAATTCTCCTTCCTTCTAGAAATTATTCTTAAGCTACTTTTCTATGTATGCAAACTCCTTGAGGGCAGAGATTTTGGGTTTTTTGCCTTTCTGTATTCAGGGCCCAGCACCTATGTCTGGATACTTGTAAGATACTTAAATGTCTATTGAATTGAGTGAGATAAAAGTAATTGCACTAATTGGCATCCCAAGGAAATATCTCAAGGATTATCATATTAATTTACATGTAAAATATTAAAAATAGATGAGCTGTACTATCATACATTCACTCAACTCCCCAAATCATATAGTTTTAGAAAGGAACTCAAATCTACTAGTTGAACCCTTGGTAAAAATTCATTTTTAAGCAACCTCTGAAGTAGTTATCTTATTTTTGGGTTGAAGGCCTTCAGTAAAGGAGAGACCCACATCCCTCCTGGATAAACCATTTTACCTTGAGATAGTTCTTATTGTTTTCTTATATGGAGCCAAAGTTGTCTCTTTGGGAAAAAAATCACTTAGTTCTATTCTTTGGGGCTAATCCTTTTCCACACAAGAGTTCTTCAGATACTTGAAGACAGCTCTCATATCCCTTTCTTTCTCTCCATCCTCTACTCAGGCTCACTCCTTCTCATCTCCTCATACCCTTTTCTGTTTGTAAAGCTACATACACAACCTCTTGCATCAAGTGCACCCTTTGTATAATATGGCTTGGTATGTATGGCATCTATCTTCTTAACCATTCTGAGTGCTCTTCTGGTATAGTATAGCTCTTATGGAAGATGTAGCAATAACTGTAAGGCTATCTGGCCTTAACCCTAAGGCCAACTGATTTTAGGAATGGTGTAGTTCCATAAAAAATGCTGCCTGTCAGATAACAATCTGTTGGTCTGTAATAACCAAGTTTCTAAATTATAAAATTAGCATATCAGTGACATGAAGAACCTGATCTCTCTTTTTCCTATATGTTTATCTTGCTCCTAGTTCTTTGCTAATTTCTCTTGGAACTTAGCCCAAATAAATCTTTGCCCACAACTTGGAGACAAAATGAGTTTGTGAATTCTTTCACCATTCTGGTGATATCGACCTGGGGACCCAACATTGTTGGGTGTCTTATGCCTCGACACTTCTCTGGAAGAATTGTTATTATTCTTCCTATGAGGCAGCTTAGGTGGCTAGGTGGCTTAGATAGGCAGTGGACTTGGCGTCAGGAAGACCTGAGTTCAAATCCAACATTAGACACCAAGGACTTGTGATCTTAGACCATTGGAAAAGAAAATGGTAAAGTACTCCAGGGAAATTGAGTATGACATGATGAACAACTATATCAATGCCCTTCCTAAAAATGTGTTCCTGAAGCAGATCTCAGATACATTGGATGTAATCTGAGGACAGATTGTATTGAATTCTCTTCTTTTGGAATGGATGCTTTTATCTTTGCTGCCCGATTATATTTGCTTTGGAGGCTTTGGTGTGGCATCTGATTCCTTGTGACTAACTGAGCTTGTAGATCACTCCCTTCTTTTTAAACTAAATCTATTGCCTATCCTCATCTTCTTGATTTGATATTCATAGTTGATTTTTGTTTTCACGAATAGAATTTTACATTTCTTCTATTAAATGTAATCTTTTTTGATTTGACCCATTTTTTTACTTTGTAGAGATAATACTAGACATATATTGTGTTATTTTGTATGTAACTTTTGATCCTCATTACACTATAAGATATTTACTGTATATATTAACTTTTCCATTATGTAAATGAATAAACTTCACAGATGTTAAGACACATAATAGAAACAGTGCTTGAGACAAAATTCAAACTCAGACTTTTTCACTTCTATTTTCAGTCAGTTGCAGCTTTTTGTATCCCCATTTGTAACAATATATGTAAATCACTTTAGCATCTATGTTTAGCATCTATTAATGTTTCAGAATTTTGCCAGGCTCATAGGCAATCAAAATTATGCTCATTGGTCTATAGTTTTAAGAATCCATGTTTTTCTTTTTCTGGAAGATCAGAACAATAGTCATCCAGTTCTTGCCCTTTAGCATCTCTCCCATGCTTTCAAATTTATAGTCTTCCTATCAAAATATTTTTTAAAATGGGGCTTAAATGAGTTTATAGCTTTTAAGGTTTTTATATATTTACTTCATTTATATACAGGTAAAAATAAGTAAGAGAGAAGTTGTGAATGCAGACTTAGAAGATGCTATTTTTGGTCTGGAAATTCTCTTGTAGCTTTTATAATATATCTGACAATATCAGTATTTTGGCAATTTTTTCATTATTTAAGAAAATGAATATGATTTTGTTAGTATTGTTGAGGTTCAGAAGGAGACCCCAAAAGGTTGGGGAGACCAGTGTCATGAGGTATCTCAAAAGAATTTGCAGGCTTGAACCCATCTTTCAAGTCAAGAGCTTGTAATTCTAATGCCAATTGAAGTGGGCTAAGTTTTAAAAGGATTTAGCAAAGAACCAGGAGGAAAGAAGATAAATTTATAGAACAAAATTAGAGAGACCAAAGCTTTGTTACTTATTTGCTAATTTTGTGGCTTACAGGTAGGTTTGAGGGGTAGTCTATTTACTATTGTCTGAGAAACTTTATTATCACTGACCAGCAGATCATCTGTCTAACAGTCAGCAGTGCTTGTAGGACTATTCTATGGTTAGAAGACTTTTAGAATGATTGACAGACAGATTGTTAAAACAATAGCATTCTAAGGTCAGGGGACCTCAGGATCACTGCTATATTTCCCCTAGAGGCTGTACCTCATCAGGACTAGCTAAAGGTCATTAGATAATCTTGTTATAAGACTAAGTATATTTATATCTCTGCATACATTTTTGGTTGATCTATTAAAATAACCTTTATGAATTGCATTATAATAATTTTTTTTTGTCTTGCCAGACAGGAAAGATGATCTAAAATCATTCACCTTCTAAGCATTAAGATCAAGGCTGAGGTAGAAAGGACAGGAAGAAAGTATGGCTGGACCCAATACTTTGCAAAGTAGAACTTGGGTATCCAGATTTACTCAGCATCATGTTGTTGTGTTCCTGCTCACTTTCTTCAGGTAGGTTTTTATTGAAATTCGTTCTCCTTATTCACTGTTGGTTCACTCCCAATCTTTGAATTATTGTTTCTATGTTAGGTAATGCTGAAATCTATATCTCTAATAGAGATAGAGCCCTGATTTCTTTTTCAAATTCCAAACCACAACTCCAGCTGAATACAGGACATATATATATACCCAGATATCCTATTGCTATGTCAAATTTAACATTTTAAGCTGCTTATTTTGCTACTAGACCTCTTATTTCTACCATGGCTGCTGCTTTCATTGTTGCCCTTAGTTCTCTGTTCTCCCACATTCCAAACCTTAATGTAATCTTTACTGCTTTCCTCTTTCTCACCTCTAATATAATTATCAAATACTATTCTTCTTTCCAGTGTCTCTTGTATCCATTCTCACTCACTAGTTTTCATTAATCATATATAAATTTTTATTATGACCTGCTTATATTATTGCAACAGCTACAAAACAAGCCTTTCTCCCCCCTTTTCCTGAGCTCCTGAAGCAAATTAAAATGTAACTGAGAAGTGTTTAACAAAATAAATAAAAATGCTACGCAACATAACGTTAACATATGGTTTTCTAAGTCAATATGATGAGCAGGAAGTTGACACTACTACTGCATATACTTTGTTTTTCTATTTCTGTTCCTTTGTTCATGCCGTTTCTTGTCCTTGGTATATAAATTCTCACCTCACCAGTGAATTTCTCCCTACACACAGTATTTCTGTTAAGTATTAATAATGTTATTTTGTATCATAATTGTTTGTAGTGTTTCTCAGTCCTGAGTTTATGAATTTCATGAAGGCAGAGATCTGATTATATTTAAACTTTGTATCTGCCAACATAGTACTTTGTACAAATAAGGTATACCAAAAAAAAAATTCAATTGAATCAAATTGGATATGCCCAGTGCATTGGTCCCCAAGTCTTGGACCTGAGAGCTGCTTCTATTTGCTTACAAGAATCAGGTATTTAGGAATAGGGTTTTCAAATAGTGGAAACTGGGAGAGTTCATTTATTTAATTCTTGTTGTTTCTAGTGTTTTGGTAGTTCCACTGAGTGAATCTTTTCAAGGATTCCTCTAAAAGTAATGCTCTAGAGATTGCCAATGAGAAGTCTGTAAGGGGGCCAGTGACTGTAACTGAAAGACTCCTGTTAGTGTTGTGTAGCTTTAAAGGGATTCATACCAACAGATCATTTGTGCCTTATTTCTGTTCTGCCTCACGTATAATACCCTATTCTCTTGTCTTTGTACTGACTGAGCCTATACCTAGAATGTCGTATCTCCTAGTATCTCTCTTTTCCTTTAAAGATGTGATTCAAGAACTGTCTTGTCTCTGAAGCCTTTTCTGTCCTCTTCTCCCTGTCTCCTCCAACTGCTAGTGCCCTTCTTAAACTACCTTTTATGTAATGACTGTTTATGTTTATTGATTTTTTTATGCTGTATATATGTATGTCTCTTGCTCTATATTTTACATGTATTTTTTTTCTTGCAAGTAGGGTGTTACATTCTTTATATTTATTTCTTAGGAACCTGGGATTTGGTAGTCATTTAACAAATAATTGTTGATTAATTGAACTAATACTGTCAAAGGTATGTTGCCTGAGTGTCAGAAATTCAGCCATTTTGGTACCCACTTCTAAAGCATAGAAGTCATAATTTCATTTGTATGAAATTAAGTTTCATTAATTCCATATGACTAAATGCAAGA
Organism: Sarcophilus harrisii; assembly: GCF_902635505.1. NCBI lineage: Eukaryota > Metazoa > Chordata > Mammalia > Dasyuromorphia > Dasyuridae > Sarcophilus > Sarcophilus harrisii. The sequence continues at coordinate 189,241,843 of NC_045430.1, read as the reverse complement.
TAAGAATATAATTATGGGAAGGCATTGTTTAAAACTGGAACCAGTCTGGAAGTATCTGTGTCAATATTGGCTAATAGTGAAAGATACACAGTAGACTAGTTATTTGCCATGTTGCTTAGCCAAACCTGTTCTAAGGTAAAGCTATTTCTCTCCATAGAGAGAAAACCTTACATGAAAACTTTAGAGTAAAAAAGAACCAGATGGGAGTAACTACATGATTTATTGTTTGCTGTTTCCTTTCTCCCTGTTATTTACCTCTATTTTCTTTTTTCTGTAGTTATTCACTTCTTCATGCTTCAAGAAAAACCTTTAGCAATGTGAAGGTCAGCATTTCTAGCCAATGGACTCCAACATACTTAAACAAAACTGGTGTGAAACTGGAGCCTGTTGAGGTAAGGAGAATGGTCCCTCAGTGAACTACATCTCTGTGTCTCCATTTCCTTTGATGTTGTTTATATGGTACTTTTCCTGTTCAGAATCCTTGTTTCTGTCATAAACTTTTTTCTGTCATAAACTCCTTTTTCTGGTTTTTAAGACTTCTAATCTGGTCCCACCTTAAAGAACAGATTAATTTCAGTGCTTTAAAAAATGCAGACTTGACTTGAATCAGACTATTCTGTATATGTAATGCTTATTTATTCCTTTGAGCACATGCCCCTAATGGTTTCCTCTTTTGGAAATTGTCTCTTCTTTATCTATTCAGTTCCTGCTCACCCATCAAGGAGTACAAAGTGACTTCTAGCTCTTTTATAAAGTTTTGTCCATGCACAGAATGTCGTCTTCTAATTTTGTGTTTCATATCTTTAAATATTTTGATGACAGCTTTGATCCTACAGCTTGCTCTCTTTTGATAGTTATTTTTATTTTTTCTTTTCTTTTATCTTTTTCTTTCCTAAGTTAGGCAACCCTCCATAGACTAGAACCTAGGAGTCCTCAAAAGTTCACTGTCCCTCAGACTGTTGGAAGGCCAAACTATAGTAAAAATAAAAACTTTGTTTTGTGGGCCTTTAAATAAAGAAACTTCATAGCCCTGGGTGAGGGGAATAAACATCCTCAACTGCCGCATCTGGCCTGCGGGCCGTAGTTTGAGGATCCTTGGACTAGATGGTTGGTTAGGTCCCCTCTAAATCTAAACTTCTGTGATTCTGATTCATGGGATTCATCACATGCTCCTTTGGTCAGGGTCTTTCTTCATAATATCCAGAACTGAAAATGTTATTTCAGATGTGGTCCGATTAGTGCAAAGTAAAAGTGAGACTGCTTCCTTCCTGGACATTGATAGTTCCATTACCACAGTAGCATTAACTTTTTTTTTCCCTTTTTTAAAAAAATTAAATATTTTTTATTTTTTCCAGTTACATGCGAAACAATTTTTTTTTACATTTGTTCTTTAAAATTTTGAGTTCCAGATTCTCCCCCTTTTTTCCCATGCCTCCCTCCCCCCCAGAAGGCCCTTGTGAAGATGTGTAAAATATTTCCATAAAAGATGCAAAAGAAAACATAGATCTCTTCCCCCCCCCAAAAAAAACCCTCATCAAAAAAAAAAAAAAAAAGTATGTTTTAATCTGTATTCAAACACAATCAGTTCTTTCTCAGTGTATGGATAGTATTTTTCATCGTAAGTCTCTCAGAGTAGTCTTATATTATTGAGAATAGCAAAGTCATTTACAATTCATAATCCCATAACTTTGCTATTTCTCTATAAATTACTCTGTACATTTCAATTTGCTGCTTTAGCTCATGGAGCATTTTCCAGGTATTTCTGATAATATCCTACTCATTACTTCTTATAAAATAGTATTTTTCCTTTATAATCCCATATCATAATTTATTTAGCCAATCCTCAGTTGATGCGCAAAAAGCTGCTAAAAATATTTTTATCATATAGGTTCTTTTCTTTTTTAAAAAAAAGACATCTTTTTTTGGATTCATGCCTAGTAATGGTACTGTTAGATCAAAGGATAGGCACAGATTTTATAACTGGGCATAGAGCATGCCTTTTGATCATTGATCAATTGAGGAATGGCTCTTTTATATACATGTGTGTGTGTGTGTGTATATGTATATATACATACATATATATATAATATATATATGTAAAATAAATTTAACTCAGTGCTCTGTACGTTAGAAAAATGAGGTCTTCATGAAAGAAACTTGATTCTTTTCATAATTATTATTGCTAACTGTATTTCCCCCTTGTTTATTCTATTTTTTTCTTTCCTTTCACCTGTCCCTCCTCAAAAGTGTTTTGCTCCTGACCAGCCCCTCCCCCAAGATATTCTTACTTACCTTCCCCATGGTTCTTATAGTGCCTTCTCTTCCTACTTTTCTGTAGGGTAAGATGTATTTTTATACCCATATTGAGTGTATGTTATTTCCTCATTGAACCAATTATGATGATCCTTCCCTCCCTTCTCCATTGTAAAAACTTTTTTCTTGTTACTTTTATGGCAGATAATCTATACCATTCCAACTCTCCCTTTCCTCTCTTACTCCTTGATTTTATTTATTTTTTGGTTCTTATCCTGCTGGAGTCCAATTCTAATGAAAAACTAAGAATGTGAATGAATAACCGAGGACCAGGCAGAAGATATGCTGTGCAGTCTTCATTTTATTAATCTGAGTGTCAATATTTTATACTTTCCAGTCTGATTGTCACTAGCATCCTTTGCTTTTCAAAGTCAATACACAATCCAAACTTTGACATTCCTGTGTCTGCCTTAACTAAGAAAGCCTATCCGCAGAATTGCAAATAGCGCAGAATTGTAAACAGTTGTGACATTTGTCACTACATAGCAGAAATTATTGTACTAATGTATTTAACCTCAAGTATGTCTTTGATTCATTCCATCCTAAATTTACCAAGAATATCTTTGATTTATTGTGTAGTAGAGAATGCTTTTGTTCCAGTTGCAATTATTGTTGTTGTTTTTTCTTTTTTTCTTTTGCTGAGGCAATTGGGATTAAGTGACTTGCCCAGGGTCACACAGCTAGAAATTGTGTCTGAGGCCAGATTTGAACTCAAGTCCTCCTGACTTCAGGGCTGCTGCTCTATCCAATACACTAACTAGCTGCTCCAATTTTATTATTCTCAATTCAATTCAAGAAACATATTAAGCACCCACTAAAGGCCAGGCACAGTGATTATTCTGATTAACACCAGGATACAAAGAAACAAAAGACAATCCCTGTTCTCAAAAAGCTAAGCATCTAATGGGAGATACAGCATGCAAATATGCACCACCTAGCTGCCCCCTCTATCAAGTTTTTTAACAGGTCTGTCTCTACAATTTATTTTATTGGAAATAAAATTTTTTGGAAAAAAAATGGTGAGCCAGAATTTGAAATATCCCTGACAGAGAGTTGGTCTCAAGTAAAACCTGGACCGGACTCTTACTGTTTTAAGGACTTAATTCCTGGCCCTCTACATTATCCCTTCCTATTCAACTCATACTTGTGCCCTCTGTGTGTTTGCGCGCTCTCGCTCTCTCTCTCTCTCTCTCTCTCTCTCTCTCTCTCTCTCTCTCTCTCTCTTTCTCTCCCTCTCTCTCTCTCTCTCTTTGTATGTATATATATATATTTTTTTTTTTTCCCTTCTAACTGCCATAATAATGAGAAAGTTCTTATGAGTTATCTTCCCATGTAGGAATATAAACAGATAAACCTTATTAAGTCCCTTATGATTTCCCTTTCCTGATTACCTCCTTATACTTCTCACTCCTGATTTTCTATTCAGCTCTGGTCTTTTCATCACGAATGCTTGGAAATCTTCTATTTGATTGAATGTCCACCTTTTCCCATGAAGGATTATACTCAGTTTAATGGATAGGTTTTTTTTGTTTTTTTTTTTTAAGAAATGATATCACAGTTAACTCTTGTTGAACATTTAGTCAGATTATACTCCAGACTTTTTTCCTTTGGATACTATTAAGACAAAAAATCATATTTTTTAGAGAGAGGCTAATTCCAGAAGTTTGAATCAGAGTTCTTAACTTGTTTGTGTCATGGACATATCCTTGCAACTGTTGAATTCCTCAAAAGAGGATGTTTTTAAACTATATGGAATTACAAAAGAAACTCAATTATGATTAAGTATTGTGATGTTTTTGTTCCTTTTAAGTTCACAAATTCCTTTCTTGAAATCTATCATGATTCCAGGTCAGTAACTCTCTCATCACAAATTGTGAATAAATTAAATACTTGTAGGTCCATGAAGGAATTTGTAACCATTCATTTACTTGCCCTCAGATAGAACTGATGCTACTTCCTCTACCTTATTTTTCTTTCTCCAAGGTTTGTCAGGAAAGAGGTACCTAAATGGATCAAATATAGATATATAAAGTTGTCTCTCACTTGTGCTTTTGCTTTCTTAGATGTCCACAAGTTCAGCCTCTTAATCTGCTCCATTCAGATTTTGAAAGAGAGGAAATTAGTTACACAAGTTGAAAGATGTTCTTAGATCTAAAAGTATCTGTGAAGTTAGACTGAACCCCAATTTATATCTGCACATGATATTAAATATCTAGAAAATCATCAGAAATATCATCAAGTATCTTTGTTATTTGTCTTTGACACTGTCTCCAGGTTTTGTATGGTAATAAGAAATACAGACACAGTATAAGCTTATTCTTACCAGCTTACACCCATGAAGCTCCATTCCCTTTGACGTGGCCAAACATTAAAAAAAAATGAGAATCAGTAAATAGAGGATAAATACAGATACTGAATTACTTTAAGCATTTGTGGTTTTGCTGGTATTTCCTCCACCAGTGCAGATTTCAGCCTTTCTAAAACACAAATCTCCAAACTTCAGGAGAGCTGTGGCCTTAAAATGCATCACCCTGTAGTCTAGCCCAGTCTTCAGATTTAACTAGATTGGGCTGTTACAGTCTGATAAACAGTTATGTAGACAACTGGCTTTTCAAACGTGTCACAAATGCTCTTACATGTATATAGAGATATACTTGTTTTTGTGTGCCTGTCCACACTTTGATCTAGCTTGGAGTATTTATATATATGTATACACAAATACATATATGTAGAAGGTGAGCTTTGAACTGAATCTTGAAGGAATCCAGGGAAACCTAAGGTGGAAGTGAAGAGATAGTATTCCATGGATAAGGGATAGCCATTGCAATGGCATACAAGTCTGCAGTGGAGGATGGTGTTTGAGGAGCTCCAACTAGGCCAGTGTAGCTGGATCTTTAAGTGTGTAGAAGGGAGTAAAGTCTAAAAAAACTGGAAAGTACACACGCCCATACACATGTACACCTACATTTTTATCTAAAGGGAGCTCCAGAATACACACCAACACTTTATATGTAAAATTGTTTTCTAAAATTGTGCTTTTCTGCATATTTTCTGTTGCAAATCTAGGTTCCCAGTATTGATATGTATATACTACCAAGATGCAAAACCTACATTTAACATGTTTCGTGTACTTAGCAATGTTTTAGAGTCATTGTATCTGGGACTTGCACATTAAACAATTCATCATATACAATCAGGCCAATTTCTGCTTCATTGAGTAATCTTCCTTCCTTGTGTTGTCTTGCTAAAGTAAATCTTATTGTAGCTTGCTTTTATTATCTTCTCTTATGGTTTTGCTTTGGTCTTTTTTTTTTTTTTTTTTTACTCATTTGGTAGACAAACATTCCAAAATGGCATTTTCCCTGAGGCATAGTTTTAATACTTCATCAAAAAACCAAACCAAACAAAAAAACCAGCTCTTCAAGTCTCCCTTTCTCCTTGTCAGAAGCTGCTAGTTGTTGTGAAAGCAGCTTTTGCAAAGAATCTGTTTGTCATTTTCTGAGAAATAGAAAATAAAAGAAAAAAGCCACAGCCTTACAGAAATTTTATATAAGGCCTTTGCTCTGACTCTCTCCATTTGTACTTCATTCTTTCAAAAGAATTTCACAGTCACTTTGAGTGCATAGCATTTGGGATAACAAAATGAAAGATGTAATTAAAGGGAAGTGATGTGTTGCCCAATAGTTATCTTTGAAGGTTAAAGAGCCTTCATTCACACCTAGCAAGATAAGGCTTCTTTCTCCCTTTCATCAGATTTATAGAGTTGGAACTGGACAGGACTCGAGAGGCCGCTCCTCCTTTTACAGGGAGCAGCTGAAGCCCCAGAGAAGTGACTTGACTAAGGTCAATTTCACATTGGCAAAGTTGGCATTTGAAGCCAAACCATCTGTTTCACTTAGCTCGTAGGCCCCTTCCTGTCTTTAGCAGGAACTATGTTTTCTAGTAAAGTGTTGTAGGAGTTTGGACTATAAAATAATAAGCCATTACTATAAATCACTGTTTTCTAATTATGTCTGCTTTTGGTATGATATTTAATTTAATGAATCTTGTTAACTTTAAGAATAAATTCTGTTAAATATATATGATTTTAAAAGGTTTACTGAATTCTTGCAGAATTTTTTTTAAGTCCTAGGGCCTAATTTTTTTCCCCTGAAAGAAAACATTTTTGAAACCTTAATGGAATTTGGGGAGAAAATAGTATGATTTATGAAAAATTATCTTTTAAATAATATACTTATTATTACTTAAATTTATATACTTATAGTTACAGCTGGAATATTCAGAAGTATCACAGAATTTAGATCTAGAAAGAATCTCAGAAATTATCTAGTCCAAACATCTCAGTTTAAAAATGAGAAAACTGAGGCTCATAAACATAAAGATTGAGATGTTATCTGTGGTCATGTCACTACCTTAAGTTCAAAAGCAGACCAAGAACTGAGGTCTTATAAATCCCATTTCAGAAGACTAGGGAGGCAGATGAGTGTTAGGTGAAAGGAAATTTTTTTTTAAAATAGTAGATGAAATCTACTGGTCATCCTGCCATTTAGGGGAGGGGGTGGGGGGGGTAAGAGGTGAAAAATTGGAACAAGAGGTTTGGCAATTGTTAATGCTGTAAAGTTACCCATGTATATATCCTGTAAATTAAAGGCTATTAAATAAAAAAAAAAAAAAAAAAAAAAAAAGAAGAAAAAAAAAAAATAGTAGATGAAAAATTTCTTAAGAGAAGCATCCAGCTTATATGAATTTTAAAATGTATTTTTAAATAGTCAATTTGTAATCTTGTTGGAGAAGAGGTTTCAAATGGCAGGTGGGATGCCTTGATTTTTCTGATTGGCTTTGTCATGTTGAACATTTTTATATTGATTCACATCAGTCAGCATTTAGTAAGTCTGCTTTGTCTGAGGCACTGTGCAAGAACCTTAGGAGTACATATATAAAGAATAAAGTAAGCCCTGATCTTAAGAAGCTAGATGCCATGTCTATTAGATTGGTAAATGATACCAAGCTTGGAGGGATAACTAATACATTGGACAATAGAAAGGGCTGCAGAAAAATCTCAGCAGGTTAGGACATTGGGCTAAATCTGAAAAGATATCGTAAAATGGGGGTAATAATAGTACCTATCTCCCTGGATTGTAGTGTGGGTAAAACCTTAAAGAGCTTTGTAAATGCTAGCTATTAGTGATGATGATGATGATGATGATGGTAAGTGGCAATAACATGGGCAAGTATTAGAAACAATGGGTCCACTTAAATGTTTGTTATTGACCAGGTCACTTAATTTTTGCCTTTTTTTTTTTAACCTATAAAATATGAACAATTCTTTCCATATCTTTTTGAAAATGGTTGGTGATAACAAAACGAGACAACATTTGTGAAAACACTTTGTAAAATATAAAGTACTATGCAGATGATTATTTTTTTTTTTTTATTATAGCTTTTTATTTACAAGATATATGCATGGGTAATTTTTCAGCATAGACAATTGTAAAACCTTTTGTTGCAACTTTTCACCTCCTCCCCTAGATGGCAGGTAGACCAATACATGTTAAATACGTTAAAGTATGTGTTAAATACAATATATGTATACTAGATGATTATTCTTGTTCGTTGTGATTATTCTTATAGCTTTGGAACAGCAACCATTTATTTCCAAATGCAGAGGAAGCAACTCTTTTCCTAGGAACACTGGACACTATTTTTCTCTTCTCTTATGCTGTGGTAAGTTTTAGAATTCTTAGCATGGGGAACTTGAGGGAAGAGGTAGAGGGGAATGATTCTTCCATTAAATTTAGTTTGGTGTTTTGGATTTGAATAGTTTTCCATTTGTTAATGATAGTTGCTATCCTTCCCATTTTCTTTCTTAGCACTTAACTAAAAATTCTTTGTATACCAAGGCAGTTTTTCTTGTCTTGGCTAGTTGGAATCCTCAGTGGACCCTAAAATTTTTTAGAGGTACTCGTCGAACCTTTTTTGAATAACTGTTTAGTGTTGCCATTCACATTGGCACTGAAATATGTGAATAGAGGGCAATGACTCCTTTCACTTTTGGGGGGCCTCCTTCTACCTATGTGTGATCTCCTAACTTGTCAAGGAGAGATCATCATTTTACTATCAATGGTCAAGTCATGGGGAATGTTGGATGAAGGTTGTAGAGTAATCTCTAAATATTTTTGTTAATATGGGCAGTTTCTATGTCTTTTCTTGGAAGAACAAAATGTAGATTTAGAATTGAAAGAGATCCCAAAGGTTGTGCAAGCCAAATGTCTTCTAGTCTCTCCTTTGACATACATACTTGTTCTATTTATGAGGAGCTTTAGTTGTGATATAGAATTCTTTACATTCATCTGAATTGCCCTCCTTATAACTTAGAGTTCACCAAAATTTTGTGAAGCTGACTTGGACAGTCTAGCCTTGAGATGGAATTTAAAGTTATTTTAGTGCATCATTTGCTGTATCTGTTTGCATCTGGAGCACTTAGCAGCTCGTCATTACTTGGTTTTGCTCTTATTCAAAGCTTCTAAATAAATATTTCCCCCTTTTAGGGTCTTTTCATCAGTGGTATAATTGGGGATCGGTTCAATATGCGATGGGTTCTGTCCTTTGGCATGTGCTCCTCTGCAGTGGTGGTAAGTCTGAAATCTGGTGTTTGAATAAATGCTTTTCCAGAGAAATGTATCGTCACCAAAATAATCTTTGGTCTCTGCCCTATGCATCCTTTTATAAGAACATATCTTGGTCTCAGATATTTTTCCCTAGAGGCTATTTTATTGAAACAGACCTTGATACAGGCTTGCTATGGATGGTGTCAGTTGTTCCTTCTTGATTTTGTAGATTCTATCTGTTGGCAGTGGCCTTTTCTATCATCACCTTCCTGCACCCTTTTCCTGGCAGTGGTTTGCTGGTTCAGATTTGTAATGGAGCATTTAGCTGGCTAGAATTGTGTATAAAGGAAGAATAAAGAGGCTTTGTACCAGGGTAAGGACCATTGGTTTTTTCCAATGAATGAAATCTGCACATTTTATGCCATCTCCTTTGGTGATTGGGAGGTCTTTGCTTTCCTCCTGCTCCTTAGTTGAGCTCATGAATAAGTGAGTTTTTACTCTACATAGTTCAGATAGATAAGACAAGCCAAAGTTTGCTTAGCAAAGCAATGCACACTGATTATAAAGGTAAATTAATTGTGTAACAGTATTCCAGAAGGCTTATTAAATAAAAGTACTTAAGAACCTTGTTTTCAAGGACTTGAGATGTGATGATTATACACAAACAATTCATTAGCCAATTAAAAATAATTCTTAAACATTAAAGGATCCATAAGCTCCTCTAGTTATTTACACACACACACACACACACACAAAGACATATATACACATGTGTATTTGTGTCATCATGCAGACACTTGTTTTGAAACTAGATCTCCCTTTCTCGTGGTCATCTAAGTGATGTAGTGGATAGAGCATGATGACCTGAGGCCACATTTGAAATTTGACATTTATTAGCTCTGTTATCCTATTCAAGTCACTTAACCCTGTTTATCTCAGTTTTTCCATCTGTAAAACAAGATAGAGCAGGAAATAGTAAATTACTCCAAGCTTCTTTGCCAAAAAAAACTCCAATGGGATCATAAATAGTTAAACATAATTGAAACAATTGAACGACAAACCTAGTCATTCTGGGTTAAAGATTCCTTATAGTCATTCCTAATTAAAAATATTAAATAAAGTTATCATTCATCCACATTGTAGTTTTGGAAGTTGAAATAGATTAGTTATTCTATAGTTTAGAGGGAAAAAATAGGCACATCATTATTAATCATAACCTGTGAACCCATAAATAATATTTTGGGTGTGTTCCTTTTAAGGGGCTACATTTTCTGAAAAGGGAGAACTGCATTCTATCTGGCCTTTGGGAAATAGGAAATAGAATAGAGATAGCTTCTTAATCACTTCCTATATTTCTCTCTCATCCCAAATGACTGTTTGATTTGGGTTTTTTTTGACTGTAGCCGTATTCTTTTCAATTCCTTTTGAGCTAATTTATGTAATTATATGACAATTATAGGTGTGGCAGTGGATAGAGCACCAGCCCTGAAGTCAGGAAGACCAGAGTTCAAATGTGATCTCAGATACTTAACACTGCCTGGCTGTGTGACCCTGGGCAAGTCACTTAATCCCAATTGCCTCAGCAAAAAAAAAAAAATAGTTTCAGTGTAATTATATGGCTTTCCAGAAATATTCCTTATCTAGGTTATTTGTAATGCATTCATCCTTTTGAAGTATATTTTACTTTGCATATTCATGTGATTATAATTGATGTCTGTGATTTAAATTGAGGATGTTTGAAAAAATAAAATTTCAGACATCTTTAAAACAAATGCAGTAAGCTCCAAATGTAGCCCTTATGTTTAGTTTATTTCTTTTATTTTGAAAATTCAGTTCTTAAAAAACTTTATTCTTTTTAGTACTTGTTTCCTATTAGGGAAGTGTAATGGACTGCTGTTTTAATGTTTGAGGAGTAAAAGATAGACAAGTAGGTTGAATTTGTTTGAATAGTTGGTAATTAATCAAAAGAAACTAAGGGGTTTCTTTCCCTCTAAAATTACTCAGAGTAAAGTAAGCAAATTACAACTAGTCTCTGAGATGTATTCTGTTATTTTGTAAGCGAATCAGCATTAAATTGTGTGATTACATTCAGATGGAACTGTACTTTCATGTATGTGAATTTTTTTCTCTAGTGACTAGGATTGAAACCCACCAATGCCTATCTATCCTGTGGCTTTTTTTGTCTTTTCCTTTCATGTCTTTTACGATAGATTCATCTAGAATGATGGTTGTTGATAATTTCTTTTGAAATGAGGAATAATTGATGACTTTGAACTTCCTGAGCAGTTTCTTGAAGATGAGAATTAGAATCAGGGGGTGTATAACTACATTTGGATGATGTGAAACAGGTTGGATTAAGTTAGAAAGATTGGAAAAAATCCACGAGGAAACTGATGAAGATATGATTTCTTCATGTAGAGCATGAAGAGAAGAGCAGAGAGAAGAAATATAATGATTTTTCTAAAATCTATCTAAATGTATATCAAGGTATAAAATGATTTTTGAGTTTTATATCTTTTGACTTGAATCTCTCTACAATCAGAAATTGTGTTTGTGTTGTGTATATGAAGCTGGCTTCATATAGTAACATTTGAGAGTTGGTTACATTTCCTTCAGGTGTTATCTCATTAGGTACTGATACCCAGATGGTCGTCTTGCTTAGCCATATGGGATGTACCAAATAGAAAATGTGAAATTTAATTTTGGCTGCATTTAAATTATAGTTGGTAATGTCATAATTATGTTGTCATCTTTGTTTTTTCTCCTAAGGTATTTTGCTTTGGCACCCTCACAGAATGGCTTCATTTCTATAACAAGTGGTTCTACTGCTCCCTGTGGATTTTGAATGGCCTGCTCCAGTCCACTGGTTGGCCATGTGTTGTTGCAGTAATGGGCAACTGGTTTGGGAAAGCTGGGTGGGTGTGTCATTCTTCCCTTTCAACTACCTACTAAAGTATTTTATATAGTAGATTATTCAGACTTGTAAAAACTCACCTACCATGTTTTCCTTGTCTTTCACCTTTAGGTACATGTAGAATTATATACCTTAATTTGCTGGTAGGAAGTATATTCAGAGATAGCCAAGATACTTACATTTAGATTGTTGAATGTGTACACCTTCATACATTGCCCATATTTGGAATCTGAATAGAGTAGAAAATTCTTTAAACTTAATAAAAAGCTAATACCTGTTATTTAGTCTAGGGTAAACATACTAAATTATCTTATGGATCTTCTAAGTACTCTAGATTTTGATCAACCCAAATTGGAACTTGGTTTAATTTTTCTCATTGCTTGCTAGTGAATTTCATCCAGAGGTTCTAAAAGTCATTCAGATTTTGGAATTTTAAAAAATGTAACATTTCTGCATCTGATTTTGTCACGTGTAAATTGTTTTCACATTTCTTATAACTTTCTGGATATGGACTGTATTTTTAGCTTTTGAACATAGTAGCTTAACGTGCTAAGTTAGACTTTCAGCAAATGTGCTAATTATTTTTCCCATCTTGAAAACTCATTTTTAGAACCTGAAATCTGAGATTAAAATAATATCTGCTTTGTAATTATCATTATGGTTGAGAAAAGAACAAGAATTACTGTTATCTTATTGACTAAGTTGAATAATAACTTTTGTGATGATAGAATGAAGTATTTAACTGGTTGTGATTCAGATCAGCCTCCTACAGGTGGTTTAAAAAATTGTCAGTAGTTTTTTTCTTAGAAAAATTTAGTGTTTGTTAAAGTGTGAATAAGTGGAATTTATTTTATAAGCCAAGGTAGGAATACTGACACACTTTAGTTTCCCTGCTAGGAGATGCTATCAAGTATCAAATGTTTTATGGCTAACTAAAACATCCTCAAGGTATTTAGTATATACCCCTAACCAATGGAGGAAACATCAGAGATATGCTATTGGCAAAAAATTGCTCAAACAAAAGTGAAATACTTTATTAATTTTCTTTGTATTTCACCTGAATTGAGAGAGAGGAAGACTGACACAGATATTCTAAATTTAGTGGTCCATTAAGGAGCTATTATTTTACTACTTAGTTTATTTAATAAATATTCCATAAACAAATGCTTAAGTTATTTAACATCCATAAGTGTTATATAGTTATGTTAATTTTAGAAGTCTACTTTATTATATTTGTTTTTGAAGATAGTAAGATTAATAATTTTATAGGAATATATTTGAATATATTATAATTTGTGGTGAGGAAAGTCATTGTATTATTTGCTAATGTACATTTAATAATCATGTAAGATCCCCCTTTTAATTCTAATCTCTCTTTCCTAGACGTGGAGTCATTTTTGGTCTCTGGAGTGCTTGTGCCTCAGTAGGCAATATTTTGGGAGCATGCCTAGCATCTTCAGTTTTGCAATATGGGTATGAGGTGGGTATTTCCTGCTTTTATATCAAAAAAGCTTTCAGGGAGAAGTTAGATTATATTTGATTTAGCAATATTATTACTATCTATCTATCTAAACTATCTAAAACTTAACTCAGCTGGGTCTTATATTAGAAATTGATCAACTTGTTACAATTTCTACCATTGAATGATTCTTTCTGCTATCAGGCAGAGTGAAAAATCTGTCATCAAGTCTGCCTTCATGTTAAGCTTTTTTGTTGCCCTATTATTTTTCCATCATAACTAGGTTACTCTTAAGTGTTTAAGAAAACAAACATCTTGAAACTCCACATTTGACTACTGAACTCCAATTTCTCTGGAAGAGAAATATATTTTTCTTTTTCACTATCTTTTTTCCTATATTTCTTAAGAATTCATTTACTCCAAGCACTGATCCTTGATCTTTTGCTCTTTTGTATCTACTTCCTTGAAAGCATGTCCCTTCTCTATCTTCAGCCATCATCTCTGTGATAAATCTACATTTTAAACTTGTATTACATATTTAAGAAGTCTCTACTTGAATGTTCTCCTGTTATTGCCAATTGAAGATATCTAAAAATTGATCTTCCTCCTTAAACTGGCCACTTATTTCAATCACTTGTCCAATATTTTAGAACCAAATTTAATGACTTCCTCTCCTTTTCCATGATTTTCACGTAATAACAAAGATCTACCAATTCTTTCTTCACAATGTCAGCACTTTTTAAAAAAAATTAAATTTACTAATTGAAAAAAAATTGACAGATATTTTCTTTCTTTTTCATCTCCCTCCATTAAACAAAAAAAGAAAGAAAATAAAAACCCTTGTAGCAATTATACACAGTGAGGAAAAGCAAATTCTAATTGATCATGTCCAAAAAATGGATGTATCATTCTGCATTTCAGTTCATGATTTCTCTGGCCTGTGGTGAGTGGCGTGTTTCATTTTTGATCTTGTTACTGCATTGCTCAAAGTGCTAAAAATCTTTCAAATTTTTCTTTGTGATAGTATTCTTCTGGTTCTGCTCATTTTACTTTGCATCAGTTCACACGTCTTTCCTGATTTTCTCTCAAATTTTTCATTTCTAATTTTTCAATTCTTATGGTAGAATAATATTCCATTCCATTCACATTTCATAATTTCTCTAGCCATTCTCTAATAGGAGGACAAACCCTTAATTTCTAATTTTTGGCTATTCTAAAAAGAGTTGTAATAAATGTTTTCATACAGGCCCTTCTCTTCTTTCCTTGATCTCTTGAGGTATAAGCCTAGTAATGTTATCTCTGGGTCATGAAAATCAGTCAGTAAACATTTATTATTTATTAAGCACCTACTATGAAATAGATTAGTTGATCAGTGGAACAGGTTAGGTTCACAAGACAGAATAGTCAACTATAGCAATCTAGTATTTGACAAACCCAAAGATCCTAACTTTTGGGATAAGAATTCATTATTTGACAAAAACTGCTGGGATAACTGGAAATTAGTATGGCAGAAATTAGGCATGGACCCACACTTAACACCGTATACCAAGATAAGATCAAAATGGGTCCATGATTTAGATATAAAAAAGTGAGATTATAAACAAATTGGAGGAACATAGGATAGTTTATCTCTCAGACTTGTGGAAGAGGAAGAAATTTGTGACCAAAGACGAACTAGAGACCATTATTGATCACAAAATAGAAAATTTTGATTACATCGAATTAAAAAGCTTCTGTACAAACAAAGCTAATGCAAACAAGATTAGAAGGGAAGCAACAAACTGGGAAAACATCTTCACAGTTAAGGGTTCTGATAAAGGCCTCATTTCCAAAATATATAGAGAACTGACTCTAATTTATAAGAAACTAAGCCATTCTCCAATTGACAAATGGTCAAAGGATATGAACAGACAATTTTCAGATGATGAAATTGAAACTATTACCACTCATATGAAAGAGTGTTTCAAATCATTATTAATCAGAGAAATGCAAATTAAGACAACTCTGAGATACCACTACACACCTGTCAGATTGGCTAAGATGACAGGAAAAAATAATGATGAATGTTAGAGGGGATGAGGGAAAATTGACACTGATGCATTATTGGTGGAGTTGTGAACGAATCCAACCATTCTGGAGAGCAATTTGGAATTATGCCCAAAAAGTTATCAAACTGTGCATACCCTTTGATCCAGCAATGTTTCTACTGGGCCTATATCCCAAGGAGATACTAAAGAAGGGAAAGGGACCAATATGTGCCAAAATGTTTGTGGCAGCCCTGTTTGTAGTGGCTAGAAACTGGAAAATGAATGGATGCCCATCATTTGGAGAATGGTTGGATAAATTGTGGAATATGAATGTTATGGAATATTTTTGTTCTGTAAGAAATGACCAGCAGGATGAATACAGAGAGGATTGGAGAGACTTACATGAACTGATGCTGAGTGAAATGAGCAGAACCAGGAGATCATTATATACGTCAACAATGATACTGTATGAAGATGTATTCTGATGGAAGTGGATTTCTTTGATAAAGTGACCTAATTCAGTTTCAATTGATCAATGATGGACAGAAGCAGCTACACCCAAAGAAAGAACACTGGGAAATGAATGTAAACTGTTTGCATTTTTGTTTTTCTTCCCGGGTTATTTTTACCTTCTGAATCCAATTCTCCCTGTGGAACAAGAAAACTGTTTGGTTCTGCACACATACATTGTATCTAGGATATACTGCGACATATTTAACATATATAGGACTGCTTGCCATCTAGGGGAGAGGGTGGAGGGTGGGAGGGAAAAATCGGAACAGAAGTGAGTGCAAGGGATAATGTTGTAAAAAAATTACCCTGGCATGGGTTCTGTCGATAAAAAGTTATTTAAAAAAAAAAAAAAAGCGCACCTACTATGTACTAAGCACTGTGCTAAATGCTAGAGATACAAATAAGACCTGTTCTGTGTTCACCCCAAAACTCTATTTTTGTCTTGTTTTTGTCAGGAAATCTGGAGAGCTTGGAATTTTCTGACCTCTTCAACCATCTTCCCAGAATCTTCTCCCCTATAAGATAGGTTTTTATTTTGAGGGGTGATGAGCTACATCATAAAGGATTCTTGAATTCAGTTGGACCCTATTCACAAATATGAAAGTAGATACTATTTCTTTTGAATAGTGGGACTCTGCAGGAGAACAAATATCTGGAAATGTTTAGATACTTTTTAACTTTCCATAATTGCTAGTCTACCTCCCAGCTCTATCAACAGACAACTAGAGTGTCTGTTTTTCTGCAGGCTTTCTCCAATTGTCATTTTCCTTTGTTGTCATCTTTGTCAATCTTATGCACGTGAGATAGAATCTCAGAGTTGCTTTACTTTGCAATTCTCTAGTAGTGATTTGGATCATTTTTTAATATGGGTATTAATACCTTAGATTTCTTCCTTTGAAAATAACTACCTATTCATATCTTTTCATTTCTCCATTAGAGAATGGATGGCGCCACCATTTCTTGTTTTATCACCTTATTTAAGAGTTACTGTAATGGTTTCCTAATAAGTCTTTTGGCTTCTAGCTTTTGCTTTCCCCAAGCCACCTTTTCTCCCCCTATAAAATTGCAAATTAATAATAATAATTTGCATAGAGTTTAAAGGTTTGCAGATTCCTTTACAGTAGTCCTATGAGGTAGCTAGTGCAAATAGTCTTTTTTTCAGATGAAAAATTTGACATTCTGACAAATTGTGACTTTGTCATGCTCATGGAACTGATTATCTATGATGGGATTTGTAGACAGCTAACCTGATTCAAAGTAAGACCTTTAACATTGCCATTCTACTTTTTGAAACAATTTTCATCACAGCACTTTTCTCCCTTAAAAAAATAAAATTCAGATAATGGCTTTTTAATCTCTAATCTTAAATCCAGGATTCCTCTTCTTGGGCTACTTAGCATTCTGTCATAAGCATCCATCTTTCTTAGTCTGCTTTATACCCTAGTTTTTCCCAACATAAACTTACTCTTCTATCCAGTTTTATCTTCTCCACTGTCTCATTCTCCTGAATTCATTGTATTCATTTCTACCTCTGTGTCTTTGTATTGATTTATCTATTTTAGGTGTGGACTATAGAGCTGAATTCTGCTTTAGGTCCTAGATCTCTTGTCAAACCTATTCTTGTTACTTTGACCAGCAATCATATTTCAATCTTTTAAATTTCTGCAGAATCACTGTATATAGTTCTTAATCTTTTTTTGTGTGTCATGGGTCCTTTAGGCAGCCTGGACTGGAAGCCCCTGGACTCCTTCTCAAAATAATATTTTTAAATGCATATATATGATTACTACAGTTAACCAAATATTTCTAAAAACAAGTTTGTGGACATTGGATTGAAATCTAGTGTGCACTATCTTTTATTAATTCTCTTTGATGTAAGTTTCTTTTTCATGCAGTTACAATGTAAGGTTGAGGGCAGAAATTCATGTTTTTTGAGTTTGCTACAGCATATTTTTGAATAAAGTATATTTGCTTAATAAATAGTGGATATATAAAAAACCTTTTTCTTTTTTTCTTTTCCCTAGTATGCCTTCTTGTTAACAGCATCAATACAGTTTGCTGGTGGAATTGTTATCTTCTTTGGGCTTTTGATATCTCCAGAAGAAATTGGTAAGGAGAAGTAGTCTGATTTGTTCAGAGCTCCTCACTGTTAGGGAAAATTCAGGGCAGAGTTTTTAAGTATTTAGTCTCTTAGAAAGGGAAAATTGTGAAATCTGGCCTACTGCTTGGGGGCCCACATTTTGTTTGCTGTAAAAATTGGGACACTACCCCTTCTGCTGGTTATGAAATAACCAAAAGACCACATTGGTCCACAGAAAGATTGAAAGGTGATCCTGATTTGTGTTTTTCAAATTCTTAAGATAGGAATAGGGAAGTAAATGATTTTTCCTTAGTGAAGCCAATGCTCTTCCCATTGCACTGGGTTTAGTTAGGTAATCAACAAGCATTTATTAATCGCTTGCTATGTGCCAGTCATTTTGCTGAGCATTCAAGATACAAAGAAAGACAGAAGTTCTTGTCTTTAATGAGTTTAATGAGAGAGGTAGCATACAGACAGCTATCTATATGAGATATACTTACAAATAGGGTAAACTGGAAAGAATCTCCAAAGGAAGAATCTCCATGTAATAAGGGAGAACAAGGAAAGCTTCCTGTAGAAGGTGGGATTTTAGCTGAGACTGAAGCTGGGAGCTGGAGATGAGTAAAAAGGGTATTCAAGACATTAGGGACAGGCTGTGAAAAGGTCCAGGGTCAGGAGATGGCATGTCCTGCAAAGGGCAATAAGGAGGCCATTGTCATGGGAATATAGAGGATGTAGAGGGAAAGGTACTCTGTTAAAGGATTGAGAGATAGTGAGAGCCAAATTAGGAAGGTCTAATACTAACAGGATTGTTATGTGTAATCCTAGAGGTAATTAGGAGCCACTGGAGTTGTTGGAATAGGGGGGGGTGCTATCTCTTTTGTTAAAGTTTTGTGCTTATACATGTTGGGTCTTTACCCAGCTTTTGAATCATTCCCGTTTCAGGTCCACAGCAGTCAACAGAAAGGAAAATCCTAAACTAGAAAATGAAGTGTACCTCAAAATAGTCTAATTAAACTAGATCATCATATTACTTCATTGCTCCCTAGGAAGAGCAAAACACTTTGGTGTAGATTTCTCGATATTCCATTATATAAACCGTCTATTTAGGTCTCTTTAAAAAACTGAACGTTTTATTAGGATCTTAACATTAAGCAACTATACAAATTATCTGATTAGCTTAAGGAAATAGGGGTAATTCATCTATGTCAGACTGTTTTAATATTTATTCAGTCACAAGAGTCTTAAAGAAATCAGAGTGAGGCATACATTACTTATCCTGTAACTGTTTTGTTTTTTTAGAAACTAAATTTAATCTTATTCTGACAAGCAAAGGTTTTCGAATTATATTATCAAGGGAACAAGAACAGAAAATAAGAACAATGAACAGGCAAGATGAAAAGACCCCAAACCCAAGATTGTAAATGATTATACATGTGTTAGTAGACTTTATCTGTTTGCCAATTACTCATCCTATCCCTTAAAATGTGTATATTTAACATAATTTGCATTGTCATTTTAGGCTTCTTTATATAATACATTATATATACGTATATAATGTGGATGTATTACTACTACTGTTGTCTTTAACAGGTATAGTTAATATACATCATTCCCTTAATTATGTTTTTTCATTCTAACTACTTTAGTTAAGATTTTCCATTTAAAAAAAAAAAATGATAGTAAATTAGCTTAATGGAATTTGTGTGTGTTAAGGAGAAAGATCATATAGTCAATATTTAACTTGGTGCTTTGGGGCCTTATCTTTATTCATTTTAGGTCTTTCAGGGATTGAAGAAGAAGAAAGTTCTGAAGATGACCCTTGTAGACCACTAATTCACAATACTGACAGTGAAGAACATGAACCCAATTATTCAATCCAAGAAATAAGTACACTCCATCAGCCCAAAGCAATCAGCTTTTATCAGGCTTGTTGCCTTCCTGGAGTTATGCTGGTAAGTACTATTTCATGTCTGCCCTTCTGTGTTTACTCTGAAGATCAGCACTGCTTGCCTTTGAAACCACTATGAGTGCTTCTCTTTTTAATTACTCCAAATATTCCAAAAAGATTGGGAGGTGTTTTTGTTTTTTTTTTTTGTTTTGTTTTGTTTTGCCTTTTCTGCTTAAAACCTAAATGAGAAATTGCAGGGGGTTTTAGTTGGTGGTGGTGATGATGCAGTCCAGTGTTTCCACATTCTTTCGTACTAGAAGTAGGTTAGGAAAACTTTTCCTAATGCCTTAACTAAATAAATTCTTTCTGCCAATTTTTCAGTCTTGATTCAGTCAAACACTGCAGTGGCCTCAACCACACTTATTAACTCCATTATTACTATTTTCACCAGACAATGGCTACAAATATTTTCATTGAGAAGGTTAAATGTGAATTAGTGCCTAAATACAAATTTGCATAATTGTTGTCAATTAAATGTGATAATATGTATTATTTCCCCAAACCCTAAGATGTTATATAATAATTAGCTGTTATTTTTGTTATTGTTATGTGACTATAATAATGTATATAAAATAGAAAGAAGATAAATATATTTTTAGGCCAGCTTCTCAGACTATATATATATGGTGTTTAGGTATTGTTTAGCCAGAGTTATTTAACTAATATGCTAGTTATTTAACTAATATGCTAAAACTTTTTTTTAAGAAATTGTTATTTTTTTCCCCAATTACATGTAAAAGCAATTTTTAACCTTTGTTTTTACAATTTTAAATTCTAAATTCTTTCCCATCCTCCCTCCTCTTCCCTATCATTTAGAAGACAAACAATTTGATTTAAAAAAAAAAATTATACATATACAATCATGCAAAACATTTTTTGTCTTTGAAGATATTTTTTATTTTTAAAAATTTTTTAATAATATCTTATTTTCTAAATATATGTAAAAATAGTTTTCACCATTTCTTTTTTGTAAGACTTTGTGTTCCTAATTTTTCTCTCTCTTTCTCTTACCTCTCCCTTCCCCAAGACAGCAAGTAATCTGATATAGGTCAAATATGTGTAATTCTTTTAAATATATTTTCATAGTTGTCATGTTGTGCAATAAAAATCTGATCAAAAAAGGAAAAAACCATGAGAAAAATAAACAAAAAGTGAAAATATAGTGCTTTGATTCATATTCAGTCTCCATAGTTCTCTCTGTGATTGTGGATGGCGTTATCCATCCCAGGTTTATTGAAATTGCTTGAATCACAAAATTATTGAGAAGAGCCAAGTTCATCACAGTTGATCTTCATATAATCTTGTTATTGTGTGCAATGTTCTCTTGGTTCTACTCTGTTCACTCAGCATCAGTTCATGTAAATCTTTCCAAGCTTTTTTGAACTCACTTTACACATCATTCTTATACACATTACACAATAATATTCTATTCATATACCATAATTTATTCATGCACTCAGTTTCCAGTTCCTTGCCACTACAAAAAGGGCTTCTACAAATATTTTTACACATGTGGGTTCTTTTCCCTCTTTTATGATCTCTTTGGGATACAGACGTAGTAATAACTGCTGGATAAGAGAGTGTACACAATTTTATAGCCCTTTGGGCATAGTTCTAATGCAAACATTTTCATATATTAGTCATTGTATAAGAAAACAGACAAAAAAAGAAAGTAAAATAACATATTTCAATCGACATTCAGTTTCTATCAGTTCTTTCTTTAGAGGTGAATAGCACTTTCACCATAGATTCTTCAGAATTGTTTTGGATCTTTGAATGACTGGGAATAGCTAAGTCATTCACAGTTGATCACTGCATAATATTTTTGTTATTATGTACATTGTTCTTCTGGTTTTTTTATTTAATTTTTCATCAGTTCACATAAGTTTTTTCAGGTTTTTCTTAAAACATTCTCTTCATCATTTCTTAAAGCCCAATAGTATTCTGTCACAATCACATATCACAATTTACTTGACATTTCCTAGTTGATGGGCATTCTCTCAGTTTCCAATTCATGATGTTGTTTCCTTGCTTATCTCTTTTAATTAGATCTGTTTGCTTTTGCTTTGTCTGAGATCATAATTACTAATCTTTTTTTTTTTTTTACTTCAACTGAAGCATGATAGATTCTGTTCTAGCCTCTTATTTTTATTCTGTGTGTGTGTGTCTCTGCTTTAAGTGTGTTTCTTGTAAATAATATATGGTAGGATTCTGGTTTTTAATTTACCCTGCCATTCACTTCTGTTTTATGGGTGAGTTCATTCCATTTACATTTATGATTAGTAATGTCTGTTTTCCTGTTTATATTCTCTTTCTCTCCCTTGCTCTCCCCTTCTCCTTTTACCCTGTCCCTTCTCACAAATGTTTTGTTTTTGACCACTGCTTCTTCAAATCCTCTCTCCCTTCCACAAGCCCTTTTGCCATTTTTGTTATTCCTCTCCTCTCCCAATTCTCTTTAGAGTAAGATAAATTTCTATACCCAACTGTGAGTGTATGTTATTCCCTCCGAGCCAATTCCGATGCAGCAAATCTTGCCTGCCACATCACTTCTTACTTTCTTCTCCCCTAATCTTCCTCTTCATTGTAAAAACTCCTCTATGTGAGCTTATCTCCCTGTTTTACTTTTCCTTTTCCCTTTCTCCCAGTGCATCCCTTTTTTTCACTTCTTAATTTTGTTTTTTTTTGTCCATCACAGCCAACTCACACACCTGCCTTCTGACTATGCATAATTCTTCTTACTGCCCTAATAGTGATAAAGTTCTTAATAAGATCTTCTTCCTATGTTGGAATGTAAACAGTTTAACCTTTTTGAATTCCTTATGATTTCTTTTTCCTGTTTCTTTTTGTATGCTTCTCTTGTGTTATGTATTTGGGGATCATATTTTCTGTTCAACACTGGTCTTTTTATCAGGAGTACTTGAAAATCCTCTATTTCTTTAAATATCAATTTCCCCCCCTGAATAATGATACTGGGTATTTTGCTGAGTAGGTGATTTTTGGTTGAAATCCTAGCTGTTTTGCATTCCAGAATATCATAAATCCTCTAATCCTTTCATGTAGAAGTTGCTAAATCCTGTGTTATTCTGAATATAATATTTGAATTGTTTCTTTCTGGCTGCTTACATTATTTTCTCATTGACCTGGGAACTCTGGAATTTGTAATATTCCTGAAAGTTTTCATTTTTGGATCTCTTTCTGAAGGTGATTGATAGATTCTTCCCATTTCTATTTTACCTTCTGGTTCTAGTATATCAGGGTAGTCTTTCTTAATTTCTGTAAATATGATATTTAGGCTCTTTTTGATCATGGTTTTCAGGTTGTTCAGTAATTCTTAAATTATCTGTTCTGGGGACATGTAGATAACACAGTGGATAGAGTACTAGACTGGAATCAGGAAAACCTGAATTCAAATGTGGTCTCAGATTTTGACATTTACTAGTTATATGACACTAGGCAAGTCACTTAACTCCAATTGCCTTGCCAAAAAAAAAAAAGAAAGAAAGAAAAAAAGAAATTATTACTATAGAATTATTTTTAATAACTAATGCTTTTAATGATTGACTTATTGTTTAGTTATAGTATCCAAGTATATTTATTATATAACCTTTTTAGGAAAATCAAACTACTTTGCTTCTTACAATAGAACCATAATCAATAGATTTATCTTGCACATGCTTGCTATGTATATATGAGTATATTGCTATGAGTATGTACTATTTATGTGTGTGTAGGGGGAGATACTGTAATCTTTCTGAATCATAGTATAGATATGTGTGCCATTTCTTGAAGACTCCAGCCACTGCTGTGTACTCATTCAAGAAGGCTGAAAGAAGTAATGGAGGAGGCCAAATGTGAAATAAAGGTGTTGGATACATATCCTTTACTAATGATGCATCACATTCCCATGCTTCTCTAGAAGCTGGGGCAGATAAGGAGTGTTGGGGAAGAATGGGATAAAGCTAGGAAGTAAGGATTTGCAAAAGTGTTTAATTTCTAATACTTTTGGGCCTTAACACCATCATGTTAAAAACTACTAAGTTGCCTTTTGTGTTTTATTCTTTATTGGTTGTTGAATATTTTTTTCTAGTATTCCCTGGCCTATGCCTGCTTGAAGTTAGTGAATTATTCCTTCTTCTTCTGGCTGCCCTTTTATTTGAGCAACAACTTTAGATGGAAAGAGGCTGAAGCTGACAAACTCTCCATTTGGTATGATGTTGGAGGAATTATAGGTACGCTTGGAAAATGTTTTTAATTTCTTGTACTATTTTTAGAAAAAAATAATTTAAATAATATGAAGTGTAATTTTTTTTTAATTGCATGCCCTGTTTTCTAGATCTTTCTAGCTCCAGAAAATAGTCAAATCCTTCTGAGGAAGAAAAATTCTCCTAGGAAGGAACAGGAGAATTAAAAACAATCAATGGGGTTGTTTTTTTTGTTTGTTTTTTGTTTTGTTTTGAAGCTCCTTGGTCTCTTATTTATTAAACTATTCCTTTGACTTAGCTTGTTAGTATTATTTTTAAATCATATTGCTCTTTTGAGTGTAATAACCTCCTCCTTCCTATTTAATGCTATTTCAGAGCACTATAGTTAATTTTTTGTTTCTTTAGATCAAAGGTAGAATGATTATGGCCATTTTTTCCAGCCTTCTCAGAAAAAGGCAAAATAATGATCTAGTTACAGATTAGAGAAACAGCAATAAAATAGTAACAGCGGGGAACCTTCCTGAATGTTCCACCGGTCCTTCATTTTAAGGACCTTGTTTTAATGGGGTGGAGGTGCTGGACTCAGTTTCAACTAAAAACAGTCCATAATCAGCAGGCATAGGTCTCTTCATAACAGTTAAAACATTTTAAATAGGTGATTACTGATACAACTAAAGAGATCATGAGTGCCCCTTAAAAAATTTAAATTTAGAATTGATAAAATCAGAAAGTGCTTTGAGCACATAAAAGATATTACCTCAAGTGGTATCCTGTTCCATTTCAACTATTTCCAGCTCATTCTTAGGCCATAAGCTGAAGGATTAGTTTTGTTGCTTCCCTGTGATTTAAAGTAGTGCTTCAGCCTTACTTGCTGATGAGGAAATAATTGGATGAGTTTATAGCTTCTAGAACTTGAAGCTATTTGTAAAAGTTGAATTTGGTGGGTGTGGATCACTTCAGCTGGTTTCCCATGCATCCCTGGGCTATGAACAACTGTCATAATGGCTGCATTTATATTCCTTGCTTGGTAGATTTTTATTAAACGGAGTGAAAAAGAAAACTCAGGAAGCATATGCATTTGCTTTAGAAGTACAGCAACAAGGGCAGTTTTTTGGGTTGATGTTAGTGTCCATCATCATAGTTTTCATGGAAACAACATTCTGGGAAATTTCCGTGAAAGAAGTCATTTATAAGAAAAGTTTTCCAAGAACATAAAGCATATTTTTAGATGGACAGATTGTGAATGATCCTAAATGATGAGATGGAAAAGAATAAGATACATACTAGCCTCAGAAGACTCAATAGAATAAAGTTGAGAATGTTTCTAAAATGTATCCATTTTCTGTACTTGAAGGTGGAACTTTACAAGGCTTCATCTCTGACATGCTACAGAAGAGAGCACCAGTGCTTGCTGGAAGTCTGATTCTGGCAATTGGGTCCTTGGTTGGATATAGCCGTAAGTATACTTTGCACAAAAAGTGCTTTTCTGGACTTTGAAGAAGTACTAGCCTTTAATCTGAGGCCAGCTTGGGGGAATTTGCCTTGAAGCAGGTTACCTAGGGATAATATAGTGCCTTTGCAACTGATTGTAAATGTCTGGAAAAACTATCATGTAGTTTTGTTTTTTGTCTTGGAGGAAACTAGCATCTCATGGCTTTGTGGATTTTTTTAAAAAGAGCATTCTTTTTAGCATACATGCTTTGTTTAAGGACAGGCTCTAGAGAGTCAGCATTGCAGCCAATAAAACAATAAAAGGGCCAGAAGTTTCCAAAGAGAAGAGATGTAATTAGTAGGTGTGGTATATATGTTTGAAGATAATGTTGAGGTGGGAGAAGTTCCTTCTTGGTGTATAGAAGTCTTGTTACTTATGACTTACAACAAGAGGTAGAAGACTCCCAGTCAGAAAGTGGGGGAAACAGGAGAGGGAGAAGAAAAGAAGAGGCAGGATCTTGACAATTTACAAACTCTGTGGGGGTGTGGTGAGCAAACTTCAGGGAATATTAGGTCTTAATGCTGTTGAATTATGACAGATGGAACTCTTAAAAGCCAATGCATTAATGAAACATTATTTCTTGCAGGTTCTCCAAACAATAAGACTATTAATGCACTTCTAATGACTATTACAGGTATGGTATGCTTGATCAGAATCATTGTGTTATCAATATTAGAGAGGTGTATCTTCTCATTTGGTAATTTGGATTATGTCACAAGTTTATTTAATGGTAGCTTTTCATTTAAGTGAAAAGAAAGATGCGCACTCATCCAAATTATGTTTCTGCAAACAGTATATGGTGATTTGTTCATTTAAAAAACAAGATTCCTTTTGATAAAGGACTAATGTCAGCATTAGTAATATATTGATTTGAAAAATTTTCCCTGATTAGTTATTGCATCAGATGTTGATGTTGTGTTAAATAAATGATGCTGTGAGTGAAATGAGAGGAAATAATTTGCTAGGGACTTGAAGGGAATGATTCCCCTTTAAACAGGAGATAGGAAGAGGGGGATAGAAACTACTTAAAAAAAACCCACAAAAACTTTCTAAGCAATTCCACCTTTATGAAGACAGTACTAGAGAATTTCAGAATTTCCTTTGGAAATAATTTAAAGCAGCCCTCTATCTCACATGGTTTAATGAAAAAGCATTTAATTGTATATTATACTTCAGGCACTTAGGTTAGAAATACAGATTTTTTTTTTTTTTTTTAAGAGACATTGCTTGCCCTCAAATAGCTTTCGTTCTAAAGTGAGAAAATCATAAGTAGGTAGAGAAGTGATTATGAAAGAAAATTTTATTCTAGAGAATGGAAAGTGGAGGGAAGGGAGAGTATATGGAAGGTATAGCTGGCAGATAGTGAACTTGGATGACCGAAGAACAGAGTTGTCATACATGACTGGGTACATTCAAACACTATGAGGAAATGCCTTTGCATGGAAGACTCAGATTATTCTGTGACTTGGTAATTTTCCCTTTTTTTATTTTTAAATAATAGGGTTGGTTTTTTTTCCTGCTTTCTTCAGTCTTACATATGTGTTTTAAAAATCTAAATGAATAAATTCTCTGGGCATCCACATCAAAATCTCTGTGCAGAGTAACCTCCCTATTTATTTCTTGCTCATTTCCTTAGCATCCCTAGGTTTCTTTCTCAGTTTTCCACCTCTCCTGGAATGACCTTCCTTACAAAATTTTAGATCATAGGATAATATTTACCTTTCTTCTGAATATTTGAACTCTGTTGCCTTCAAGTTGGGGCACATGTCAAATAGTTCCCAATTTTCCTCTCCTGCCACAAGACAGAGTTGTGATTTCCTCACAAAAATTCTCATCTTTTCACCTCCAGCAACCAGATCTTTCATATTAAAATATTGGATCAGTAGAGGTGGAAGAGCCAAGTAATCAAACCCTATCGTTTTCAGAGGAGGCAATTGAATTTTTTAGGGAAGCTTAGTTCAGAGGCACTCTTGCGAGTTAAAACTGAAAAATGCCTCTTAGAGATGGAGAAACTGAGACCCAGACAGGAGAATTAACTTCCTCATTAACAGACATGAGTGACTGAATTAGATATGAACTCGAGTTCTGTGACTCCAAATTTATTGTTTTTTCTCTAATTGCCCTTTGATTCTTAGATAAATTGAGCCCAGGAAGACAAGTAGCTGACACGGGACTCCCAGGCTTGGATTCAGGTTAGGCTAGGCACCTTTCCTTTGCATCCTAGAGTTCCTGTCAGTGGTATAGACATAGTAAATGCTCTCTGAGTATCGCCATGTAGTGACCCAAGGGTAATCATTATCACACTGATATTATCCATATCAGTGAGGTCCATGGCCCCAAACCATACATACTCCCTCTCTTATTTGAATATTCATGTTAGTATATATACTACTTATCTGTCTTGATTCATTCACCTGCAGATGTGAAATTCTTATAAAGTTCTGGTACAGCTTAACTTTTAATAATCTATTAGTTAGCACTTTGTTCTTGAACAAATTCCTTAATCTGATTCTGAGTGTCTTCATCTGTAAAATGGAGTTTTTTTTTGTTTTGATTTGTTTTGTTTTTTAGCTCAAAAGTCCTAATTTACTGTGAAAGAAGAAAATTATGGGTATAATAGAAGCTGTCTATATTGATATCTAAAAGCAAATCTGTTACAATTTAGGCATCTCTTATGCAGTTGTTGTACCCAATCTCTTCTGATTTTGGAATAAAACAGAATATGCAGATTAACAATGGAGACCATATGTAGAAATGGGAACTCTGGGCTTGTAAAACTTGTAGGACATACCTATCAGCAAGACAACATACTCAGCCAACTTAGTCCAATATACAAGCTGCATGAAGATTTTTTTTAAAGATAAATGACAACATGACAAACATGTGCCCAATTCCCCCAACCTTGACATTTGCTTTACCCCTGCCACAGACACAGAATTCCAGATACATCTAAGGTGGTCTTTGACCAAGAGCTGTTGTGTGAATACTACTGATTCTTAGAGGAATAGCATCTCCCTCTGTTTGCTTAATTACTTTTCTCTATTGAATGCATGCTTCTCTCTTTAGATGCCCCCTTCTGTTAAAGCCTTATGATACAAAAGAAAGAGGCTTGTCAGTGAAGTGGTCATAAGGTGTTGCTGGTAAACTTATTTCAGGAACTGTTGCATATCCTGATAGCATAGATGAGATCCTACTGAAGCACACTCCGAGGAGCTATCCAAATTATTTCATTTTACTGGAATTTTCTCATTTTGACTGTTGCTTAAAATGGGTTAACTGTTGGTGGATTTGGAAGCATTTTAGTTACAGAAGGCTTTGTAAATTAGAATTTTTTATAAGTGTAGGTTTGTGTTTTTGAAAATAGGATGTGAGGATGTGACCTATATTGGACAAACCAGCAGAATTTCTTGTTCTCTAATGAATACTCAGAGGTGATGGGAGTGTGAAAAGTACCTTGAAATCAACTTTTTAAAGGCAAATTAATTTGGGAAAAAGAAAGAAATCTTAGGCTAATTAGTCAACAGTGGGGGTACTGTAGTACTCAAGGGGTAGCAGGCTGAGAGATGAAGCTCAGGATAAGCTGAGAATTTCCTGTTCTGACTAATTCTTCTTAATTTAGTGCTTTTTTTTTTTTTTTTCCCTGTGGTTAATTCTTAATTTAGTGCTTTTTTTTTTTTTTTCTGTGTTGCTGAAGGGTGCTCCCATTGGCCTCTGAATTTTGACAGGTATTTAGTTTGGGTCCCTATGTCACTACCCTAGTCACCTTGTCTACTTATGACTATACAGTGATTTACTTAGTTATAGTATTATAGTATTCTATGTTATTATGTTACTATAGTATTATAGTATCTATGTTATAGTTTATGGAAACCATACTGTGGGAGTTCTTTATATATTTGGATTTCATATGATTTAAAAGAAGGGAGTTCAGAATTTGGAGGCTTCTTACTTTGGTTTTCAAAGTGGGCCTTTCACAGTGGGCCTCCAAACTATTTTTCCAGCATTATCTTAGCCTAGTCATTTTATTTTTATCCCCTATTTTCTTATCCCCATATGCTCACAGGATAATAGGATCTAGTGCTGGAAGGGACCTTAGAAGTCATCTAATCTATGTTTTTACTTATGCCATTTCCATTGCCTACAATATCCTTCCCCAGCATCTGTTCTTCAAGGCACAACTCAAATGCTACTGATTTAATGGAATCTTCTCTGATTCTCATGATTCATCTTTTTCACATTCATATTCCAATTTATGTTACTGCTTTCTTTGTATTTGTGTATTTGTATCCTACTCCTTTCAACACTCTCCCACCACATATGCACCCCTTGAGTCCAAAAACCATATCTTTCTTATATTTAACTGCTACTTCTGGGGCAAGCAAATCAGACAGCTAAGTTGAAAAAGCAAGATACTTTTGAGAGACAGAAGACCCTACTTCTATTCACACTCAATCACTGATGGAGATATCACAAGACTCTGAGCCCTAAAGCCCTTGGAACAATAGTAACCCGCATTTCCAATCCACAGCCTCCACCTGTGAAGAAGGAACCTACCATCTTTGCTACCAAGAATGCCAATTGCTGATGAGTTGTTCTTGATAGCAGGACTATGGCTCTTGCCTCCTTAGTAGTCATGGTTGCTGACATTCTAGAAAAGAAAGTTCTTATCACAGTCTGGCATTGCCAAATAATTCAGTGGGAGAATTGGATATGGTTAAATGGACTTTGAAGATGTTTTACCCTCTGCTTTGCTACTGTATTCTGAGGACCATGGGACCTTTCCTATCTGACATGCAACTAAAAGCTCCCTATGTGCGTTGTTTCCCTTGTTCAGATATGAACATTTCCACTTTCCTATTTGTATTTCTAGTGCTTGTCACAGTGCTTTTTGTATAGTCAGCATTTAGTGAATATTTTTTTCATTCATGTTGTATCTCCCTTAGTATGTAGCGAGTGACATGTACATAGGGCCTCAATTAGTGTTTGTTCAACTGGACAGATCAGTTTGAGGAAAATAAAAATCTTGGAAAATTAGAAGCTGAAGATGAAGGCACTGCTATTTTTACTTTCTTGTTATTTTTTTGCTTCTATTTTAGAATGTTTTTCTGTCAGAAAATGAGGATTATATTTTGAGATTTTAGGGATTACCCTGAACAGTGCTTAGCTTTTAGAGTTCTGAAAATCAAATAAGATAATATTTATAAAACACTTAGCACAGTACCTAGCACATAAGAGGTGCTATATAAATGCTCATTCCCTTCCCTCCTTTTCTATTTGCTTTTTGACTCTGTGACTTATCAGAAACTATCCTGTTATATTTTCAGGGTTTTTCATTGGAGGACCCTCTAATATGATTAGTGCTGCTATTTCTGCGGATT
Source organism: Sarcophilus harrisii (assembly GCF_902635505.1). Taxonomy (NCBI): domain Eukaryota; kingdom Metazoa; phylum Chordata; class Mammalia; order Dasyuromorphia; family Dasyuridae; genus Sarcophilus; species Sarcophilus harrisii. Next base: position 189,210,906 of record NC_045430.1, on the reverse strand, counting down.
TGGGTCACCAGGAGCTAGTACAAGGAAACAGTGAAGCTCTGGCCACAGTTACAGGAATTGTTGATGGAACTGGGAGTATTGGAGCAGCAGTGGGACAGGTGAGATTACCAAAGAAAAGTTAATGTTCAAGCATATTAAGTACATCTCTGAAGATGGAGAAGTTCATCTTTACGCTATGTGATACTTCAGTATCCTAGAGTTCAATTTCTTAATCTTCATTGGTGTCAGAACCTTGTGACTTGTGAGGAAATCCTGCTCCTTACAGTAACAGTGCCATTTAGATAAGTCCCTCATTCTCTCCTCTTTTCCTCTATAATAGGAACCTATTATAGTCCATTGTTTCTCCCCCTTTTTTCCCCTGATCTCTGAGAATGAGGATCTCCCTTTATGCCTTTGAACTTCCATCTCCTTCAGGATCTTGATCCCCATGCATCAGTCATTCCCTTTCTTTCTCTGCCTGCCAGCCTCTACTACCCACACACATGTTCTTAGCCATCCTTTTGAGCTCACATGCTATTTTTCTTCCCTTTCACCGACAAATTCTTTAAAAGACTTCAAAAGTCTTGTTTCTTTCCTGATATTCCTTTTATCTGTGAAACCATTATTCTTGTTGATCCCCTAATTATGAGTGACATTTGGTCCTCTTTCCTCCCTGTACTTTCTCCCTTGCTAATTACATTCATTCCCATGGACTCAACTATTATCTTTATGCAGGTGATTCCCAGATCTATGTATCCATCTCTTTCTTGAGCTTTAGTCTCATATCTTTAACTTTTGTTGGACATTTACACCTGAATGTCCTGTTAATACCCTAAACTCAAGTCAAGTGCTGACATCGTCAAAGAAAATGGGATTGGGACCAAAGCAGAGGTAGATTGTAATATCAGTTATTTGAAGAGATAGATGGTTTCTACCTAATAAGAAACAGATGATGGCATTTAAATGATGAGAAAGTGAGAGATGGTGGTAGTTTAATGATGACATGACACTGGAAAGTATTTCCCATTGAATTCTGAGGAATGGGGAGAAATAAGACGTCCATGAAAGAGAGAGGATTTTGAGGTTTATTGCCTTTGAAGAAAGGTCTGTATTTCCTTTAGGACCAAATCATGAATATGAGGGCAAGCGGGGGAAGAATGAGAGAAAGAAGTTTAGGATAAAGGGACACTCTTCTGCAAATACAGAGAGCTAAGTAAAAGATAATACTAAGTGGCATTTGATGAGAGAGAGGGGTATGAGGAGAATCAGGTAGAGGCAGCATAGAAGTGAAGATTTGAGCAATGGTTTGAATTACAGGGATAATGGAAGCTTTGGGTGGGAAATAGAAAGGAGACAAATGCCAGAAGTAAAAGAAAAAGAGAAGTAAAATGATGGTAACAATCCATGTAGGATGAGTCAGAAAGGATGAACCAGTTTCAATGAGGGAAAGGAAAAGTAGGGCCAGAGGGATGAACAGGACACACAAATATACATATGCACAGAACTACATATACGCACAGTTGGCCCAGAAGCTGACAATTCAAATGAAATCTTTATGTGAAACCATAAGCCTTTTCAAACTTCAGCAGGGGCTGGATGAGCTTCTCTTTCAAAGCTTTTTGCAGTGATGATAGAGGAGGCATGTATTATGAAATAGGGGACTGACCTTTTCAAATCTCAGTCATGGCTAACTGGGCTTTGGATGTGCACCTTCTCTTTTTCACATAATATTTACATAGCCTGCATATTATTGCTAAATAAGCCATATATGCGTTTTGGTCACAGAAATCTTGAAAGCTATAATTTCTCAGAAATTCTGAAGTTATTAAAGCTTAAGATTCTATCAAGACTTTTAAGGTACTCTATAAAATGGTAGTGAAATCCTTAGTTTATGTAATACACTTAAAAAGTGAGCGGTCTTTGCATATCCTTTGCATATATTATTAAGTCTGCCCCATGGAGAACAAAGAACAAAGAAAAAGATCCATATGCATAAAAATATTTATAGCAGCTATTTCTGTAGTGACAAAGAAATAGAAATTGAAAAGATGCCCATCAATTGGGGAATATCTGAACAAGTTATGCTATTTGAAATTAGTGGAATAACTAAATTTGGTCCTGTAAGAAATGACGAAGTTTCAGAAAAATCTGGAAAGACTTATATGAACTATTGCAAATTGAACTGAACAGAAGCAGAAGAAAAATCTACACAATAACAATATTGTAAAAATGATCACTTGTGAAAGACTTAGTAACTGATCAATATAATACTTTTCACCTCCAGATAGAGAACTAATGGATTCAGTGTAAATTGAAATCTATTTTTTTCTTTATTTTGTCTTGTTCTTTTTTTCTCCCTGGCACAGAACTAATGCAGAATTATGATTTATATAACTTTTGTGTAATATTTCTTAATTTCTCAATGGTTATGGGGAGGGATGAATGAAGGGAGAAAATTTGCATCTTAAAATTAAATGTAAATTTTTTTTAAAATGAGAGACCAACTTATGAGACTAGAAAAGGTTTATATAGCTTAATGTATTTTAAATGAGGAAAAAAGTTGTCTGAAAATCTTCATCTTGTCCTTCTAAATGGTGAAGCAGATCAAAATTAAGGCTTTTGAACTAATAATTGTTACCTGTCATGCCTGATAAGAGACAGTTGGGGTTGGAAAAGACTTTTATGTATGGAATGAATTATCAGGCTCTCAAAACTGGGCATTAAAAGAAAACTTCACTTTAGCCATTCAGTTTAATAACGGATACACAATCATATTGTAATCTGTTCTTTTATGTTCAGTTTTTAGTGTCTTTGATTCAGGACAACCTAGGCTGGATGTGGGTTTTCTATTTCTTCATTTTAATGGTAAGTGTACATGTTCTTTACCAATTTTTAAAACATTCCATTTTGTCTTAAATTAAGACTGTATTTTAAAAACATTCAAGCAAGAAAAAAGAACTTTTTCTAAAAGACTCATTTATAAAAAAATACCTTGTTTATCAGTTCATAAGATCTCTCTCTTTTCAGGGGAAAAATGGGCCAAAATTAACCTACATTTTTTTAGTCCATTCAGTATTGGATCTCTGATTTAAGGAAAATCAACAAGGCAAATTAGCATCATTGATCATTTATTCAGGATTATTCCCTGGAGAAAGTCATCATCTATCCCTAAATTATCATGTTCCATAACAATCCACTTTTCTGAGAACCTCAGCAGAAAGATCACTTGGATGCCTCAGTCTGTGCTTGAGGTCAATACTGGAAGCCAATTCCAGAATTACAACATTAAGATAAGGATGGATGGTGGACAATAATAGTGAGTAGAGAAATGCCACTCTACATTTACATGTTGTCACAGAAGACATTTTACTTCCCTATGATATCTTCCAGTGTCTCAAAGTTGGCACACTTTAATGTTGGTATTTGTAGCAAGGCCATATAAGCTTCAACATCCACAGCACTGAAAATGTCTCTCATGTCATCCTTCTGGTATTCATAGTGGGAAGAAAACAGGACCAGTAATTTAGAAATCCTCTGTTTTAATCCCAATTCCATCAATTATGCAAGGGATTTTATTTTTCTGTCTCAGTTTTTTCATATATAGAATGGAAGTAGTACCAATTGAGAAGTGACTACATCCATCCAGATAAGTTTTTAATAATATTCTTAGCAAAGTTAATTATTAGTGTTTGTGTATTTCTGATACTGTTTTCTTTTCACAGACAAGTTGTACAGTTCTGTTCATCTCACCATTAATAGTGAGGGAAATAAGATCTCTTGTGCTAAGAAGATAAGATATGTTGAATGAATGACCATTGTTCTTCGGAGAGAGGCTGTTGTAGATAAAACAAAGGACACAAACTGGACTGTTATTTAATTTAAATTTCTTTTAAGTCACCATATTTGGAGGAAATTTGGTGATTGGTGGGATGAACTGCTGGACTTGGAATCAAGAAGACCTAAGTTCTATTCCTGCCTCAGACATGAGCTCTGTGACTCCCAGGCATGTCACTTAATTCTTGTCTTCCTGTCTCTACCTCCTAGAATTGTTGTGAGCATTAAATGAGATAACATTATGTAAGGTGCTTTTTAAATCTTAAAAGCGCTGTGTAAATGGTAGCTATCATTATTATCATTATCATTATCATTGGAGGAAGGGGAAATCCTCCAAAATGACTTGGCATAAAACTTGAGTTAAGCCTAATTCAACATTTAGCACTATCAGTCACTGGAGAAACAGACTTTGAGCGGCCACAAAGTAAAACAACTGGCTACACTACAAGAATGGCCACAGGACGTTCTGTTTTAACTCTCCCACTCTTCTGGACCTTGGTCAGTTTATACCTGCCATCTTGATTGTTGCATCTGTTCTCCAGAAAACAACACTAAACCTTGAGCTTTCAAGTTCAGAAAGTTAAGTGAAGATGAGGAATCGTGGTTAGTGAACTGCTTCAGCGCTGTGGTTTGCTGTGGGTTTTGTCCGTGGTTACAGTGCAAAGGAGTAAGTGATTCTGGAAGCATTCTGTTCTCATCAAGTACATGAGTAGGACTTGGGAAGTGTTTTAAGTCTTCCTTGTTTGAAAAATTCCTCTGGCATTTCAGTTGTTGGTGGGGGAATGATACAACATACTTAATCACTAGCTCTCTAGCTTTAAATCATTCTGATGGCCACTCTTTCAATTCACTTGGCTTCATTAAGAATTACTTTTAACTTCTAGAAGTACCGATTAGCCTTCCTTTCCAAGGATTTATAAGGTAGATTAATTATCTTGGACATTCCAAAGTATAAGTAGCAACTGAAGTATTTAGTGGCTCAAATTTGCTGCCAGGGGACTTTAATAACTAATGTAAGTGAGTTATAATCTTAAGCCCTATTATTAGAAGGTTGATCTCTGTTCCAGGTGAACTCCCCAAATCATCTCAGCAAAGAATCAGAATTAGAAAGAAGGCAGAGACTTTGTGTGGAAGGTAGCATGCAACAGTTGAGAATCAATATTAGAAAAGTGCTAAAGTCTGAGAGGCAACTGAGTTATAAAAAAATGAAAACCATCTTCAAGGACAAGCATTTTTGACTAGTCACCAGCTTTACCATCATTGTGTGCATAGTGGGGGGGGGGGGGGGTTAAATTATGTAAACCTGCTAGCTGAGGGGAAATGTGCAATTTTTCAGGTATTTTTAATCATTGAATTGGTTAGGGAACAATGTTCAAGCCTCCCTGTTTTCCGTAATATGTTGTATTTATGGACTTGAAGAATCACTTTGTTGCTTCTTGCTGACAAAAAGGGAAACCTTTGCTAACAAGGGCCGGAAGTCTTGGAAAGAAAAAAATATATACTGACTTTTATATATATTTTTAAATTTTTTCAGGTTCAAATTCTCTTTCTCCGTCCACCCCCTCCCTTACCCACTGAGAAGGCAAGCAATACTCTACCCAATTATATGGGTGATGACTTTTTCCCAAAAAATTTATCTTTAAGCATTTCATCTTGTGAGCTATAAGAATTAGAATTTTGTTAGTGCCTTAAGATTTTCCAGATATTGAATGTTTCCCAGGGATGAATTTCTAGTACTTTATTATTGGGAGGATTCATGGCTTCTCTGCTTGGTTCAAATAAGCAATGGCCTCATTTCTGTTATGTTGTTAAAGGGTCTTCCCTCCCCTTTGTTTAATATTGGGCCTATTTTCAGCTAAGTTTAGATAAATTGCATACTTTGGATTTAATTACACGTAGTAGATCAATTTCAGTCTAATCTTTACTTTCTGGCATTTGATGATAAGAGTTTTTTTTTTTTTTTTTCCCTGAATAATCTGTGTTATTTCAAGACCCATATTAGTCCTTATTTGTTTTATCAAATTTTAACCCATGTGGAGTAATTAAAGATATATAGTTCTGTGTACTTTCTTACTTAAATGTATCATTAAAAGTTTTTCATCATGATATTTGGTCTTACATAGTCTGAAATGAGGGATACACTTTTAAAGAACATATATGTGTGTGTATACATGCATAGATGTGTGTGTACACATAGATATGCATATCAACTTATGAATATACATATATGTGTGCATTTATATACAGATATAAATGTGTTTGTGTGTACATAGATGGACACATAACATATATGTACCTTTTACTTCCTATTTTATCTCCCTTAAAGAAATATGTATCTTAATAAAGACCAACTATAAAATGCCTTCATCCTTTGCTATGCAAAAGGTTCTCAGATACCTGTTATATTGAAAAAAATGACTAATCTTTTTGTTTTTAAAAATCTGAAACAGTTTTGGTTGCATGAAAGAATCAGGTGGAGGAGCATTCTGAGATGTTATTTTTAAAAAATGAGGTCACATAAATAAATTTTTTTTAATGAAATGAAATTGGTATTTGTATTTCTTCCCTGAGAAAAGTAAAATGGATCTGTGAGTTCCTCTGCTTTTCCTCCCTACACACTCTTCTACTAATTTCTTCCCCCCATAGTTTTAGAGAAAGGCAGTCTCCTTTTTCTTGCTTTCTAATCCTGTGTTTCCATACCTCCTTTGGATCCAGATTTTCCAGATTAATACAAAGCTTACATTTTTCAATATACTCTCAACTTTTTGGGGTGAGGGAAGAGGAAGTCTCCTGGCTGCTAGATGTAGCAGGTTCTTTAGGACTAGTGCTTGACCTGCCTTTTTTAGGAGATTCCTCTTTTAGCTGCTAAAAGAAGTTAAGTTATCTTGGTTTGCTTAAGATACTTAACCTTAATCAGTGCTTGAAGTCACTCGGTTTCTCATTGGAGTTTCCTTTCATTTTTATTTTGACCTTTTAATATCTTTTTGATTCTGTCTGGAAGGAGGCTCAGGACAGCAAGGGATAACTTTGATAATTGATATAATTGGAAGAACTAAGTTTTACCTCCAGCTGGATTTTACTTAAAATTCTGATCAAGATATGCTCACCTTGGGGGACTCAAGAAATCTTATTCCCTTTTATTTTAACTTTTGTCCTTATTCCTCTCTCTTGATTGCACTAAATCAGATTCTAGAGGTTAAGTAGGTGTTTTTTGATTTGGGAATTTTATAGTCTACTTATTTCTTAAGGGAATTACCTTTTTCCTTCTGAAAATTGCATTTAAAAAAATAATAAAGTAGTTTTAAAGAATGTCTAGATCATTATTTAGACTTAAATGATGTAGACGTGAGGTTCTTCCCTTTTGCTGTACAATTGCCTTAACTTCATACATTTGGTTGATAGTGTTTAGAACACTTGTTTAAAATTGTGCATATGTTACAGCTTTGTCCTTATATGCATCTGCATTGCCCTTTGCATTACCTACAGTGTTTATTTTTTCTGAGATTGTTAAATGATTTAGTCATTAATATCTTGGGAAGAATAGTGGTATACAAATTTTTATAAATATGGAGAGGAGTACTTTGGGATAATTGAAAATCCACCATTATTTTCCAAATGCAGTCTTTTCCACGCTTCATCTTTTTGAATTTTGAACTGGGTTCTTTGACTGAGATATTTGTGCTGGTAGACTGAGACTGCCTATCCAACTGCATGTATACAACAGCTTGGATCATAGGTAATCTTCGTTTTTTGTTTTTTTTGTTTTTCTGTATAGATTGATAGGCTAATTTTAAAAGGTTTTATTGATGTCCTTTGTTTTTAATTCAATTTTTTCTCATTTCCCACCGCTCCCTGTTGAACCTGTTCTTATGACCAAAAAATAAAAAAACATATACTCAATGCTAAAGTTAGACCATGTCCAACTATCACAGAGAGAGAGTTTGGTTTAATCACTTTTCTTGCATAATTCCAAATAAAGCAGAATGATTAGGCCACTTCCTAGATCCATTAACTGTACATTAGTGTGTCTTTCCACAGGACCATTCGTACTCCAACATATGTTTGCATAATGTGATGTGAAACCTGAGTTGTTTTTATTTACATTTACTCCCCTTAACACTAGTGATTTGGAGCATATTTTCGTGTAGTTATTTATAGTTTGAAATTCTTGAAAATTGTGTGCTTTTTCTTTGAGTATTCATTTATTAGGGAATAGCTCTTGCTGATCTCTTTGGAGGAGTCTTGGATCTCCTTAAAAATGTACTTTAGTACATTTAGTAGTCTGGAGATTGAGACACTCAACATACTATCTGTAAACTGGCATTGATCCCTTGTAGGATGCCTTTCATGACCTGGCTGGCACCTTTCTGGAATATTTCCCTGTTTTATGCCTTGTTTTATTACTCAGAACAATGCTATTTCTGATATATCTATCAAGAAATCAAGTGTCTGAAATAATACATATAATGTATATTAAGATACTTCAATCCTAAATAAATCTCTGAAAATTGGAGTGTATACAAAAATTTTTAAATTTAACTTCTAATCAGCACACAGCTCTGGAGGCTGGTCACTGTACTATGCTTTATTGCTCAGCAGAGGGAGACAAAGTTTCAAAGACCCTGTCATACATTAATTTTTTTGGCAGAAGTGGTGCCACATTGTTTTTATTATTACCCTTTTAATTTTGGCTTTATAGAAACCTTCTTTTGTCTATTTGCTCTTACCCTTTCCCTCTTTTTCTTTCTACCCTTAATTACAATTGATGTCTTCCAGCCTACTTCACTGAGATCATCTGGGGCCAGCTCCCTTAGCTATCTTCCCTTCTCCCTCAAAACTGCTGTTTTTGTATTATCTTATCCTTTCCCCTAGTCTCTAAAGAGGGGAAAGGGGAAAACCTCTTCTGCTTAGTGTTTAATAAATTGACATTCTATCATTTTAACCTTTAAGCAACATTTCTTCAGTTCCCCAAAAAGCCTTCATTTGCTCCCAGAATCCAATGCTAACATTTCATTTATCCTTTACTTTTCAAGGACAAATGGCTTTCATATGGGCAGTCTGTACCTACTTACCTCCATTTCCTCATCAACTACTCCCTCTTTGATCCTGGGAGTCTGGCTCAAAATCATAGAATTGAGGGTTAGAAGGAGCCTTAGAAATCATTAACCCAGCCTTTCACCCAATGTTGGAATTTCTTCAACGATCCTGATAGGTCATTTGTTTTTTGATGAATACTGCCAGTGAGTGGGGAGTTTACTGTGTGGGACATTAACATCAAATAAGTATGTTGTGTGATAGTTCAACTTGTTAGTTTTTCATTAAGCTGGGCCAAAATTGGCTGCTTATAATGTCTACTTAGTAGTTTTCATTCTCCTCCCTGGGGTCACAAAGGGTACCTAATTCTCTCCTATATTATGGCTCCTCAAACCTTTGAAAACAGCATGTTGTCTATTCTCTTAACTCCATTGTGAACTGCCCTAAAGTCGCCAGTGACCACTTTTTTGCAGAATCCAGTGAATACAGTTCTCCTTCCCTGCTATACTTAATTTTGAAATTTTTTACATCTTTGGCTTCTGTCATAGCAAAGGTCTTCTCTCTTTAAGGATTGCCTCATGGCCTCCACCTACATTTCTTTTAAAGACAAGTCTGAGACGCTGATTCTTTTCTACAATTCTTTAGGGAATAGATCAGCTTCCTGTCACTGATTTGCAACCTGTAAATGGATCTTGTACTTTATTTGTATTTTAAATAATCTCTTATTACAAGCTTGCATATTTTCTCCACTAATATGAACATTCAAATAAAATGAATGGGGGAAAATCATCAATAAATCTTTAAAATCCAAACTATATTTCAATTTTTGTATTTGTCATTTTCTTAACAGCACAATAATTGGTCTTCTTCACAAATCATTTATTTCCCAATCATTGAACACTTAGGGAGTTTTTAGAGATTTTTTTTTGTTGTTGTAGGAAAAAACAGTTACAAATATCTTTTTTCCTCTACTAATAACAACCTCAGAATAATAATGGATTTTCTGGGCATTTAAATTTATATGGATAATTATAAAGAATTAATTATATATTGCTAGATTGCAAATCAAAAAGACTATGTGAATTATAATTTTATCAAAAATGTAATAAATTGCCAGTTTCCCCATGAATATTACCAATGTTTCTGTCATTTTAAAAACTTTGCCAATTTTCAGGGTGTGAGGTGGTACCCTAAAATTGTTTTAATTTACTTTTCTCTGATAATTAATTTGAGCATTTTTTCAAGTGATGAATAATAGTTTGTGCTGCTTTTTCAAAATGCCTCATTATGTCTTTTGACCATATCCACTGGAGAATGTATATTGCTCTTACAAATTTGTATCGATTCTGAATTTTGCACTTTTTCCAGATCTATTTTTACCACATTTTTCTTTATTTGTTTCTTTCCTATTTTGCTTATATTGTTTTAAATTTAAAAACTTTAAAAATAATTTTTGTTCAAAATCCTTTTATGAAACCTAATTTGTTTAATTTGTATCTAATAATTTGAGAATTTTAAATCCACAGTCGAGATAAAAATCATAAGAAATTTTTTTTCTAGTTTAATATTTAAGTCACTTGTTCAGTTGGAATCTGTATATAGTATGAGTTATTGAGACATAGTAGCATAGTGGAAAGAACACTGGATTTGGAGACAAGACCTGGATTTGAGTAGAGATCTGCTTCTAATGATTATCCGTATAATCTTGGGCAGATCACTAAATTTCTTTGGGTTTCAGTTTCCTCATCTGTAAATTAAAATCTTGGACTAGTTTTTGAGGCCCTTGTCAGCACTTATTTTTATAATTTTTATTTTTTTTTTCTTATTTCTATAGTCTTGTTATATTTTGAAATATATTCAAAATATATTTCCTGGCTTAGATATATTGCCCTTTGAATTTTTTCATGTCTCGATATCTTGCCCCTTTGTTTTCCCATATACATTTTGATATTGTGTTCAATTCTAAAAAGTAGCCTATTGGTATTGGTGTTACATTGAGTCTAGAAATCAATTTGAAATTTTTGACATTTTTATCATGTGGGTTCAATTTATATATTCTTGGGTATTGTACTTATTATCCAGTTCTTCTGTTTCTTTTTAAATCTTTTAAAAGTTGTCTTTGGTGAGCATTAGTTGCTAAATGGCCAAGTTTTTGATCCATTTTGTTAGTATTATAGACAGTAGTTTTCTTTTTTTCTTCAGTTTTTACTATTAAATTTTTTTGATTATTTTTATAGTTTTGTTTTCTACTCCAAATGCCTTACTAAATTAATTTGAGAAAACTCAGTTATTGAGAAAGCCCAAATTTCTTATTGAGTCTATAAAACTTTCTAGATATTATTGTACAGTTGTGTCTGACATTCTGTGACCCCATTTGCCAAGAAGGTCTTTGGCAAAGATATTGGAGTGATTTGCCATTTTCTTCTCCAGCTCATTTTACAGATGAGGAAACTGAGGCAAACAGGAAGAAATGACTTACCTAGACTCAGACTAAGTGTCTGAGGTCAGATTTGAACTCATGAAGAGTCTTCTGATTCCAAGTCCCAGCTGCTCTTTTCTTAATATACAATCATATTATCTCAGTTGCATCTGTCCCTGCTTCATTTTATACCAGCCTTGTTTTCTCAGAAACGTAAAATTTCCACAGGGTAGCCATTGACAAACGTTTGTTAAATACTTAACTCTGCCTCAAGAAGCTAATAGTCTAATGGAATTAACAAGCCCATATGTACTACCAGTGCCAAATCATGTGCAATCCCAGGACATAGGTGCAAGATAGTCTGCAGGTCTACAACCTATCACCCAAATAACTTACATGCTTTCCCCAAGATGTCTGTTTGTTCTCCAGTCAGCCAGGGGACACGGTTAGTGCAAGACGAAAGGCATTTAAGGAAGGTGTACAGTAGAACGTTACCATGACTCGCTCTTCCCGACAAGCGTGCCAGGCACATTCTCCAACAGATGTACCCATCGTTAGTGGGGAGGTCATACGGGAGGGGAGGCACGATTCAAACCCAGTCTGGGTGGTGATCACACTGCCCTTAACTAGGACTTCTCCTTGCCAGATTAAGGTACTGTTGCTGGGCCTGCTTCTCACCCGCAGGCTGGCTCTCTGCAATGTGCTAAGGGCTTATATGGTGCCTTTAAGAGGGTAGGCGCCCGCTCTTGTGTCATAACCTCCATCCCCAGCTAGCAAAAGTCAGAGGGGCCACAAGCTAAGATTAGGTATTCTCTATTAGTCCTAAGTGTGAACTGGAGACGAAAAGCTTTCTGTCATAGATAACTTAGAGTTAACCACTTTTACATGCACCCAAGAGCCTCTACGGTTACGATTCATTTGAGCCCGAACAAAAGGTAACCCAAGGAGGCGCGTTCAGAGTCCGTCTCCCTAGCTCACGTTCCTGTTTTGATACCCAATAGCAGCAAAGTCTGCTGTCATTTACCTAGTGATAAACCTCCACCTTCCTGTACATATACAAAGCACATAGAGAGTCAGAGGGACTATGGGGCATTCTGGCCTGACCCCGTGGCTATTTCCTCATGGTCTGATGCCTGCCGCTTGGGAGAAGCCACAACTACTTTCCTCTTGAGAGTTCTGTTGGCTACTGCTATGTCTAGGGGTGTTTGCATGTTTTATGTGACGGGTGTTTTAGACCCTGAGAGCAATCAAGTTGTCACAACATGTGTGGGAGTTAAGTAAGTGGGTCATAAATTCTGTCCTGTGTAATTATGTGGGTCTGTAGGTATTTATCGGAGTCTTGCTTGTGGGGTCCAGAATTCAAACTACTTGGGTCTTTGGGGCTAAAATAAATCCTCAGGTGAGTCATTTGAGTAATTCCACAAACCCTTCCTTTTCCTGGAATAGCTCTCCACCGCAGCGGGCCCCAACAATGGATAGTGAGTGCTGGCCCAAGGTCGGGGAGGCCTGACTTGAAATTTGGCCTCAGACACTTGGCAGCTCTGCGTTCATCTGTTTGCCATAGTTTCCTCATCTATAGAATGGGACTAATGATGGCACCTATCTGTTACGTAATAGCATCATGGGGTCGTAGGGAGGATCTGATGAGATAATGATCATGACGTGCCTGGCACAAAGCATGTGCTACATAAATGTTTGGTTTTGTTATCCTTCGGTTGTGACCCCATTTCAGATTTTCTTGGCGAAGATACTGGAGTGAATGGGAGTGTTAGTTGTTGTTATTATTACTGGTCCATCTGCAGGATGAAGGAAAGATGATTTTAATTCCAGCATCTGATCAGATTGCTAAGTGTCACGGAGAGAAGCAGACAGGGCGGCAGGAGCTGGAAGGCTCGCTCAAGGAACCCTGTACATGTGAGCACTTGTATCCTGGCAGCCAGACTGGGAAAGGAGGACTGGGGAGGGTGCCAAGGGGTCTGCCAGAACACCCGTGCCCTTGGCAGCGCTAGGAATAGAATCCCCAGCTCCCAGTGACTCATCATTCCTTCAGTCGGCTCCAGCAGTGATGTCAGTGACTGAGGACAGGGTGAGTCAGGTCTCTCCACGGCTTACTCACCACAGCATCTCAGTCCAGCCATTCTGCTGACACTGTGGCTGCAGGGATGTGGCAAAGGGAAGCGCAGGAGGCAGGACTGTTTGCTCTGACTCAGGCCTGGAACGGGTCCCTTGAGAGCACTTAGCAAAAGGCTTTTTGCTCTTCCCTGAAGTGTACCCTGGGTGGGTCTGGAAAACAAGGGAAACACTGAAACTTGGAGGCAAACGAGGGAACAGATTGACCCATCTCCCTAGCCAGGAAGGTCAGTCCTAGATTCTTAGTGTGCTGTCTTCCTTGAACTGACCCTTCCTGACCCATTTTGTGTGTCCCCTCCTTATTCTTAGTAAAATGGAAAAATCACTGATCTGGAAGTCAGAAAGATCCAGATCTAAGTAACTAAACTGTGTAGTCATGAACAAAACACTAAACCTCTCTGGACTTTAGTTTTCTCATCTACAAAATTGATATGATACTATCTACAGGACCTATCCCATAGTCCAGGGGTCCTCAAACTATGGCCCACGGGCCAGATGCAGCAGCTGAGAACGATTATCCCCCTCACCCAGGGCTATGAAGTTTCTTTATTTAAAGGCCCACAAAATAAAGTTTTTGTTTTTACTATAGTCGGGCCCTCCAACAGTCTGAGGGACAGTGAACTGGCCCCCTATTTAAAAAGTTTGAGGACCCCTGCCATAGGGCTTCTGTGAAGATCAATGCTTTGCAAAACTCAAAGCATTAGGTAAATGTCAATATTATTGTTGCACCAAGACTCTTGGATAAACCCCATCATCCTTTTCTTCTAACCCCACCAACAATGTTCCAAAGAGAGATCCATTTCCTTCATCCTTGGGCATAAGCTCTTGCTTGCTGTGTTCCAGTCCCTGTTGCCAGTGAGCCCAATCCCATAATGCAGTTTAAGGTGATGCTTCTGGTTAATGAGTCACCTGGATCTTGGCCCAATTCCATGTCTGCTAGAATCCATGGTTCTAACGTACACTTAGCTTTCCAAAGCTCCAACCCTTGTCCAGCTCTCTCCTGCTGCTTCTTGTGTTCCATGCCTCCAGGACACGGCTCATTTCTTCTTGGCCACATGTGAAGCCCTGATTTCCTTGGGTCCGCTGGAGTGAAACCAGCAAAATGGCCCGATTCTCAGCTCCTCCTTTAGTCTTTCTCTTTCCCCCTGCCCTTTGGCACTGTCCTTATAAATGACTGTCCTCAGAAGGACTTCTGCTAAGCCAGCTTATCTACCAGTGGCTTCCTACATCATTAATCAGAATCATTCCGAGGAACTTCACAGAAACCAAAGCAAGTTCAGTGATTTGCCTAAAGTGATGAGGCATGTTCACACCAGAACAAGTGTTCCAATTCAGAGTCCTAGGGAAGGGAGCCCATCTTTTGTTGCTCTTCTGCACAACACATCCTGTTCCTTGGGTGTGCCAAGACTGAGAACATCTGATAGGGTCACAATCAGTAGCAGGAAGCCAGAAGAGGTGAGAGAGAGCCTTTGCATTTGGACTTGAGTCAAATCTTGCGGTGAGTGTATTTTTGGATCACCAAAAATTCTAAAACCACAGAATTTGCTGTTTAATAGAGTGTGACCTGTGGCATTTATGGGTTCCCCCTTCCATTTTTTTATTTTGAATTTAACCAGCTAAAATGAACACTTCTGTGCACAGAGTAGGACAGAAAGAGGAGGCTTGCAAATGAAATTGTAAATCTTATGTACAGCTTGCTTTTAGTTTTAAGTATATAATAAATCCAGCG
This sequence comes from Sarcophilus harrisii, assembly GCF_902635505.1. Classification (NCBI taxonomy): domain Eukaryota; kingdom Metazoa; phylum Chordata; class Mammalia; order Dasyuromorphia; family Dasyuridae; genus Sarcophilus; species Sarcophilus harrisii. Next base: position 189,195,781 of record NC_045430.1, on the reverse strand, counting down.
TGTTACTTTCAAATATCTCTTGGCTGTGACTTTTTTTGGCCTGCCTTTTGTGCATTTCAAAAAATATGTTTATGATCCTCTTATCTTTTTTTTTTTTCCAACCCTACTCTTAGGGCCCCTCTCACTTATTACACACAAACACACACACACACACACACACACACACACACACACACACACCTAGAAAAAAGAAAAACAACTCGTAACAAATGCATAATCAAATAAAAACAAATCCCTACATTGTCCATGTCCAAGCATGTATGTGTCATTCTACATCTTGAATCCATCACCTCTCTGTCACGTAGTGGAGCATGGTCCATCATCAGTCCCTCTGGAATTAAGACTGGCCATTGTATTGAGAAGAGAGATGTCTTTTAAAATTGATTGTCTTTACAATGCTTTTGTTGTTGTATAAATTATTTGCTCATTTCACTCTGCATCATAAGTCTTCCCAAGTTTCTCTGGAATGATCCTTTTTGTCATTTCTTATGGCATGGTAATAATTGTATTGCATTAATACACCACAACTTGTTCAGTCATTTCCTAGTTAATGGGCTTTCCTTTAGCTTCCAATTCTTTGCCTGGTGGACGAAAGAGTTCAAAGCATTTTCATATTTATTTCCTTGTTTTTTCCTCTCAGAAATCTCAGGCAGGTAGGACAATGATCTGTTAATTTCCAAGCCTAATAATTCCTCTTAAATCCTCATTTTTCCTGAATTCACTGACACATATGATGCTGATGACCACTCTTTCCTCCTTTATATACCCTCTTCTCCAGAGTTTTTATGGCACTGACTTGGCTTTTCTCCTACCTGATACTTTCTCAGTTTCCTTTGATGGATCCTCTATCTTCTATAACTGGGGCACATGCCATGACTCTGTCCTGTGCCCTCTTTTCTCAGTAAAATTCCCTATGTGGGAATCTCATCAGCTCTTATGCGTTCAATTATAGTTCTGTGTTGCTGATTCTTCTCTGGTCCCATACCCAGTCCTGGTATTTTTCCTGAGCTTTAATCATGCATCACCAACTGCCTACTGGACATTTTAAACTAAATGTCCTATGGCTATTTGGAACTCAGCACAAGTCCAAATCAGAACTATTATTCCCCACCTCTCTTGAATGTTTTCATTACCGTTGAACTAGAAAACTGGAAGCTAGTTGATATAGTGGATAGAGCGCCAGGCTTTGAGTCAAGAAGACTTAACTTTTTAAAATTAATATTTTGCTTTTTTTCCAATTATGTATATATATATATATAAAACAACAATTAATACCCATTAAAAAAATTTGCGTTCCAAATTCTCTTCCTCTTTCCCTGCTCCCCACACTTAGAAAGCAGGCAATTTGATATAGGTTTTACATGTGAGTCATGCAAAATATTATATTAATCATATTGTGAAAGAAAACACACACATAAATAAGGGGGGGAAAGCATGCTTTGATCTGTGTTCAGACTTTATCAGTTCTTTCTCTGGAGGTGGATAACATTTTTCATCATAAATCCTTCAGAATTAAGACTCATCTTAATTCAAATGGCCTCAAGACATTTACTAGATTATTGGGCGAATCACTTAATCTCATTTGCCAGAATTTCCTCATCTGTAGAATGAGCTGGAGAAGGAAATGACAAACATTGCCAATACTTTGCCAAGAAAACCCCAAATGGGTTCACAAAGAGTCAGACTTGACTGAAATGACTAAACAACAGTTGCTGTTGAATATATCATTGTCTTTCTAGTCACCCAGGTTTACAACCTTGGTATCATCCTAGATATCATCCTGCCACATATTTAATTACTTATCTGATGGATTTGTTCTTCCTGATGTCTCTTGCATCAGTCTCCCTTTCCCTACTAGTACAGTCACCTGGTGGAAACTAATCACCTGTCTCCTGGACCCTTGCAATGTTTAACCTCCCGACTTTGAGTCTCCCTACTCCGATGATGCATCCTCCACACAGCTACCAGAATGATTTTCTTAAATTAATGTATCTGACCTCGTCACCAAGTAAATAAAAATCCCTCTATGAAATTGGGTAGCCCCCTATTACATATGAGATCAAGCATAAACTCTTGTGTTTGGCATTGAAAGCCTCTCTTTTGTTTGCGATTCTTTTTATATTTTACTCATTTTTTGTGACCACTATAATCCAGCTACACCGGCCTTCTTGCCATCTCTCTCATACATCTCTCTTTGTACTGGATGTCCCCCTCCAGGCCTAGAAAGCTCCCCACATTTTTCTCATGAAATCTTGGCTCAAATGTCACCTCCTGTAGGAGGCAGACACACACACACACACGTACAGAGAGACAGTGAGATAGAGGGAAGAGAGAAGCTCCTTAAGAGTATGGCTTCTTCAGCTGTCTTTGTATCCCTTTTCTTAGAGAAGGCAGTTAGGTAAAAAAAAAGTGTGTTTCTAGCTCATATTGGTCTGATCAGTCACTATTGGACTTTACTCTAACATAGTGTTGTCATTTTGGTATTCTTGGAGAACAAAGAACAAAAACCAACCAACCAAGTGCAAGGGACAACAAGAAAGACGAAAAGAAAAAGAAAACCACATAGAGTCCCAGGTCTCAAGGAGCTCCCATCCCATGGCAGACAACAGCTCTACAAACAAGATAGATATCCAGGTCAGGTTGAGGAGCATTTCAGAGAGAAGCCAGTGGAATTAAGGCAAGTCTGAAAGGGCTTTCTTTGGCAGGAAAGACTTTAGCTGAGCTTTGAAGGAAAGTGTAGACCTTGTAGGAGATGGAGATGAAAAGAGACTTCCAGGCATGGTGGACAGCTAATAAAAATGTCCAAAGTCACAAGAGACGAAGCACAAGGAGGTGATTGGGAGCAACTCAAGATTGAATGAGGGGGAGGGAGCAACTGCCCTCTTGCTTTATTTAAGCCAGCCACTTGGTAGATTAATGAAATAATCCCTATCTTGTAGGAGTTTATACCTTATTAAGGGAATCCTACAGGTACATTAAAATGAGGGAAATACAAAAGGCCCCTGAAGACCGGATGTTTGCTATCTTTAATTTCCCTCGAGTTATAAAGCAGTAAGGTAGATTTATTGCAGCTGTGTGCTGGTAAACATTTAACTACAAGTCCTGGGGAGTAGGGCTTGAGGGCATTGTATGAACTACATGCTTTTAATCTGTTTTATTAACATTTTATCTATCACTTCCTCAAACCTAGGCAACCAACAAAACAATAAATCTTCCACCCTGATTTTCTGGCGGAAATGCTCAGAAGCTATTTGAGTTAGCTACACCACATCTCTGAATTGTGAAGAGGTTTTGGTGAACTAGTTCCCTGAGTGATTTTGGTAGAGTTGCAAAGAGGGCGGCTAGCTGTCCAGGGAAAGTGCAGAGAGTCACGAATTCATACTGAAAGTGTGAATGGTACATCATGTATTAATGCAACTGAGGAATGAGTGTAGAGAGTAACACTAAATTGTGTTCATTAGGTTCTTGGTTGGAGGATGAGTCAAAATCTTGGTTAATATGAATGTTTAGAATATAGTCTCTAAAAATTAACATGAAAATGGTCAGGGCAGTTCTCCCAGATTGTGAAAAAGCTTCAACATTTCTGGAAAAAGGATCCTTGTTGAGATGAGGAACGAAGGGTTAATTTGGTAGGGGTTCCCAGGGCTGAATATTCTATAAGAAAATAAACTGATAGAGTAATTAGCATAATTTTTAGGGTACCCTTCATATGTGAACATAGAAAAGACATTCTAGGTTCAAGTCATTCCAGTTCAGCATTCACTCAAAAATCAAAAGGCTCCACCAGAGTATTTACTTTATAAAGTCAGCCAGAAGATTTACTAGTTCCAAACCAAAGACATTGAATCAAGACTCTTCATGAGGTTTTCTTTGCCCAGATATTGGTGTGGTTTGCCATTTCTTTCTCTAGCTTATTTTACAGATAAGGAAACTGAGGGCAAAGAGGGTTAAGTGACCTGCCCAATGTCCCACAGCTAATAAGTGTCTGAGATCAAATTTGAACTTAGGAAGATGAATCTTCCTTACTCCAGGCCTGGCACTCTGATCATTCTGCTATCTTACAGCCACCCAAACAACATAGTAATGACACCCAAAATCAAAATCCAGGGGCAGAATCCAAATTTGTAGTGGGAAGGAGGTAGGAAGGATAACACTAGCCTTTGAATAAGGCATTTTGTTTATTTTTTTTCCATGTCATACTATCGAAACTAAACATTGAATGTTTAGTCCACTAAAAGATATGGTTAGAAACATTTGGACTATAATTGTCATTTCCTCAAGCTCCTAGTTAAAAAAAAGAAAAAAAGCAGGACATGTATTCTGAGATGTTTTTCCCTAGAGTTGGGAAAAGGGTTGCCCCACACTATTTACATGCTTTCATCTGGGTTTTCTTGTAATTAGCAGCCCCCATTGACAAAATGGCTGCCTTAGTTTTAGGGAGGGAAATCTATAGACATGGAAAAGAATCAAGCTAACAGGTTTCATGCTAACGTTTCACCAGTCTACACTGAGCTGTTGTGGAAAAAAAAAATTCTGGAATAGGAAAAGAAGGTCAAAACCATCTCCTGTATGAAGCAAATTTTAAGACTCATTATTCTCAATCATCCTCACCCTTAGAGGTGAATCACTTTGGAGATGAATCATGAGCAATACACATTTGTTGTACAAATGAATGAACATAGCTAAGGTCCAAAGCCACTGAACAAGTTAGGTAAAGAGCTGGAATTGGAACAAAAAGTTTGCATTCCTCATTTTAATTTTATTTCACATATTACTAGAAGCATTATGATGAGGAATAGCATTAGAGTCAGTTTAAGTCTCACTCCTGACAGTGGCTGTTGGACCTTAAGTTATACAAACCCTCAGTGCTCTAGGTAACTCATTAAAACTATAAATTGTAGAACAGGTGCCAATCTACATTGGTAGAGGGTGTTTCCTCACCAATGAGTTTATTATGCCAATAAAATCAAAGGTATGGTCAAAAAAAAAATTGCACATGACATAGAAATTATACATAGCACATTTAATGACATCAGTTTTTTGTGGGGAAGGGTATAGGTTGGAGAGGGCAAGAGAGTGGGTGAAACTCTATAGGCCAAGCCACAGTGCTAAAATCTGGCCCAAACCTGGACAAAAATTCAACTCAGTCTCACTGATGATTGTGGCAGCTGCAACTGGGTAACTAAAACACTGAGTCAGGAACTCTTGGAGAATTATGAGGGCTCCTGAGAGAGATTATGATGTGCTCAAAGTCCCTCAGTTACTGTGTGACAAAGAGAGGTCTTGAGCCAAAGTACTTCTGAGTCTCTAGCGTGAGAGAATGTAGTTTAGTTATTTTTGGAGACTCTTACTATAGGAAAGGCTTTCTCTTTCGGTATAGTCTGAGAGAGGGTTTTTATCAGCCAACAAGAGCATCCTATTCCTTCCATCCTACATTAGTGACATTTTAAGGAGCCCCATTAAGGACAACAAATTTCCATAGATGCTGATTGTTGGGTAGCTGAGAACAATGAATAAAGAGTTCAAAGAGAGCAGTCAGTGACCCAGTTAAAATAGAAAATGATGAGCTGGAAAATGATCCTGCAGAGAGCAAGGCCAGGTTTTTTGTTTATGTTTAGAGATCTCCATTCATTTCAATCCCCGCCCCTTACCCCCATCCCAGGACTGAGTCATTTTAGCTGGTCACTTATTAAGGCCTAGAGGACTAACCCTAGGGGATCCAGCACAGGCTGAAAATAGTTATTTGGGAAACCAAGTATCTAAGGTGGGAGGGCTTGGGAGTGGGAAGGGGCCTAATAGAGAATTCAGGTCAAGTAGGAGTGATAAGGCAGGTCTTGACAAATCAAAAGAACTGGCAGAAAGTACTGTGGTGAATTCATAAATGTTAATCTCTCCTCGGTCAGAACACTAATAAGAAAGATAGCCTATTTTAGGCTCACATGTCTACAGATGGCATAGGATAATTAAACATTATTGTAGTTGATCACTATCTGGTTGATTTTCCCAAACTGAGAGATACCTTTATGGCTGTCTTCTTCCCCACTGTGCTTATGAAATGATCAAAGGCAGATACTGCTGCTGGACTCTTCTAGGTGTGCAAAGTTTTATCTGAATCCATGTGCTCCACAATCTTCCTTTTTTTTGGGTTACTTTTTTTCTGCCCAATGACTATAAATCTCCCTCCCCCTCCAATAGAGATTTCTTGGGAGTAATTCTTCAAAAAAAAAATCATTGCTGTCGTTTGGGGTTTTTTTAAACATCATTTTTATTTCCAGTTATGTACTTTCCTCCTGCTTGACTCCCAAACCTATCCTGTATTATATCTAAAAAAATTCTTTTAACTAAATAACACATTAAACAAGTCTCACAATATATTGTGTCCCATACCCATAGTCCCCCTCCTCTGCAAAAAAGAAAAAAACAAAACAAAACGAGGAAATGCATTTTTTCATGTCTCCTTCCAAGGCCAAACTTATTATAATGATTGTGCACAATTCAGGTTTTGTTTGTTTTTTGACTATATTGCTATAGTCACTTATATATTGTTTTCCTGGTTCTATTTATTTCATTTTGTCATTTCATGTTAAATCTTTCCCTACTTTTCTGTATTCTTTATAGCCACAATTACTTATGGCAACATATTATTCCAACATATTCTTCATGTGCCATGTTCATTACATTCATCTATTTTTTATGCTACAAAGTTTTGATTTCCTATGTCTTTTTCTGTCCTTAACTTCTTTGGAGTACATACTTAGGACTTCTAATAATACTGTATTAGTTAGTTAGCTTGTCTTTCCATAAATCCTGAAGTCTTGACTATTGTAATCTTTTGTTACCTTTGCCAATTTTCTAATTATAAGATGAAATTTCAGAGTCCTTTTGATTTGCTCTTCCTCTATCATTAGTCATTTGGGACAATCATTTCTGCATTGGTGAATGGTTCTTATATTTTTCTTAGTTTTCCTCTAAAACATCTTGGATAACATTTCCTTATCAGAGACTTTTGATGTTGATTCCCCCCACCCCCATAATCCATAGTTTCCCTTCTTATGCTAATTATATTGATTTTGTTAATGTAAATACTTTTAAATTTCATGTAATCAAAATCCATTTTGTCTTTTATGATCATCTCTGTTCTTTGGTTAAGAACTCTCCCCACAGCTATAGCTATGAAAAGTATTTATTCGGTCCTCTTTTCTTTTTTTAAAATTTTTATGCTGTGACCTTTATCATTCACAGTGTGAAAGCATTTTAAGCTTATTGTGCTGTGTGATGTCCAAATTGAATTTCTGCCAGATAGTTTTCCAGTTTTCCCAGAAATTCTTGTCAAATAGAATGTTCTTACTCAAGTAGATTATGTTCTCAGCTTTGTAGAACATTGGGTTATTTTGTTCAGTTGTTTTGGATTCTTCTTTATCTAATCTGGCCTATTGATCTACTTTTCTATGTTTTTAATCAGTATCAAGAGTTTTGCTGATTATTTGTTGACAGTGTAATTTGAGGTCTAGAAATGCCATCTTCTTTGAGGGGGTAATTCTAACTAGTATTCCTTTACCATTAATGCTGGCAAATTTCTGATGCATGCATTTATGTAAAATTTTGTCTCACTCCCTTTTATTACACTGGCTATTTGAAAAATCAGAGTTCTAGCTGTTTGGAATCCTACAGTGATATATTGGTTTGATGACCCCATTTAAAAATTTTCCCCTCAAATTCTAATAATTTTCCTATTCACTCTTACAAACTCTAAAACCGTCACTTACTCTGCAGCTCATAATATGATACTTGTTCTATACTGAGTAAATCTTCTGAAGGCCTTTAGCCAAAAGCAATAAAATCTGACGGAATATAAAAAGGTATAATTTTTATCTACAGTAAAGCAGATTTCAAATAATCACATTTAACTGATTTATCCTTAGTAATTCATTTTCAAAGCATTATCCTCAGATTCCCATGATGGTGGTATTCATCTCATTTCATGAAGTTTCTGAATCACCAATACTGATTTTAGGTATTAGGATGGACAAAAAATGGTTGCATGAGGCAGGGTATTGGATTTGGAATCAAAAAATTCTAGCTTAGCTATACTGCTCACTAAGTAATCTTAAATAAGCCAATCCTTGGGTGATCCTGAGCAAGTCCAGAGGCTGAGGGCCTCAGTTTTCACATCTTCAAAATGAGATGATTGAACTAGATGGTTCTGTGATTCCTTTTAAGTCTAAATCTATGATCTTATTATTTGGGGTTCATTATCATTCACTTTCTCCAGACACTTTGTCAGCTTTTCCATCAGTTTCAGTACTGATTTGGAATAATTTTCAATTCATTTATTTTCATCTCATCTTACTAAAGAAGAAGAGATTGGAGGATATGACTAGTGGTAAAGAAATTGAGGCAGGGAGACTGAAGAGAGTGGGAAAGGGAGTAAGAGTAAAGAGACCCTCTTGACCAGAGTGAATAGAGAGATGACATTGAGTAGGGAAGATGGGAGATGAGAGCAGTTTAAGTAAGTCATTAAATGTTAGACTAAGGAATTTGTATTTCACCCAATGGGGATAAGAGGGAATTACCTTTCCATGGCTGAAAAATGAAATGCTAAAAAAATGAAAAAATTTTTATGGGAAATGTCCATACCCTAGATATATATCTTCAGTAATGTATGTGGAGATTTTAGTAATAGAGAAATTAGAACCTTTTTAGGAGTGTTCTCAAGAAATAAGGGCAAGTATAAATAGTGCTCAGTCTTATGCAGTCTTTTCTACTTCTTTTTTTTTAATTTACTATTTTTCAGTTGACAAGAGTCTATTTTCTCTTCCTCTTTTCTTCTCTCATTGGAAAAAGAAAAGGAAAACAAAACCCTTTTAACCGCTATACTTCGGTATAGCAAAACAAATTTCTGCACTGACCATGTCCAAAAAATTTGTCTCATTCTCTACCTTGAGACCATCACCTCTCTCAAAAGTAATCTTTACTGTTGGTGCTCTAGAATTATGGTTGGTCACAGTCCTTAAGTCTTTCAAAGCTGTTTGTCTTGGTAATGCAGTTGATACCATGGAAGTTGTTATGGTCCTGCTTACCTCACTTTGCATCAGTTCTTCCAGGTTTCCTTCTCTCTTCTCCCTCCCCCCCATTATCAAGCATATCTTTTTTTTTTTTTTTTTCAACATGGCTATAATTTCCCTTTTTTCTTCCCTATGTTTAGAGATAAGAAAGAAAAAAAAGGAAAAAAGACCATCATCTGTTAAAGAAAATAAAAAGGTAAAGAAATTACATGGAGAATTTAATGAGATCCTCTGAAATCAACATATACTTTGATACTCTGTTCTTCATAGTAAAATGAAAACCATGAAAATTGTCAGAAAATATCCATCAGGAATAAAGCAAGAGAAAGACCAGAAACTTGTAGATTACATAGAAACTTCATGGTGCATGAAGTAATGAATACTTTCTTTGTGAAAAAAAAAATCAGAAAACAGTGGACTTGAGAATCCCTGAATAACATCACAAAAAATGAAATTGATTATATTTGAACTGAAAACAACTTACTACTGATGTCCTTTTGTAATCACTCAGATGCTTGTGCACTGACAGATCATTGACTTGTTAAAACAAAGATTAAAATTCAAATAATATCAATTTTACCTGCATTGATGATGGAAATTGGATATAGATTAAAATGACAGAGGCACCAATTACAATAATTTTGTACAGAAGTTCAAATGTGAATATGGACTTAATTTATATGTGAATCAATTGCTATAACAGAGCAAAAGAGCCTTAGAAAAACTTTAATCAGCAAATACTTAACTTGCATGTCAGTCAAAGAGGAATGGCAGCCAGGATTAACACTAATTTAAAGTAAACTCATTTGTAAAGCCTTATATGATAGAATGATGGAAGGTTGTAAGCTAAATTAGCTTGTAAAACAGAGAAACAGTGGCGCTTAAGGCCAGTTTAAAGAAAGCTTGGTAAGAGACAGGAAATCTAGGTTTGAATACTTGTTCTACTACTTTACAATCTGTATGACCCTGGGCAAATTACTTCCTATTTCTGGCCCTCAGTTTCTTTATCTGGCAGTTAGAAGGTATAAGGGATAGAATGCTGGATTTGGAGTCAGTTCAAATCCAGCCTCAGAAATTACCAGCTATATAACCCAGTTATATTAACCTCTAATTGCTTTAGCTGCATCATGTGTTAAAAAAAAAAAAAAAAAAAAAAAAGGATAATAACACTTATGTTCCAGGTTGCTGTGAGAATCAAATGAGATTTAGTGTCTGGTGCAAAGTAGGTACTTAAATGGTTATTTTTCCTTCCTCCCTTCTTCCCTTCCTTCCCTTCCTTCCCTTCCTTCCCTTCCTTCCTTCCTTCCTTTCTTCCTTCCTTCCTTCCTTCCTTCCTTCTTTCCTTCCTTCCTTCCTTCCTTCCTTCCTCCCTCCCTCCCTCCCTCCCTCCCTTCCTTCCTTCCTTCCTTCCTTCCTCCCCTCCCTCCCTTCCTTCCTCCCTCCCTCCCTTTCTTTCTTCCTCCCCATCCTCCTTTCCTCTCTTCCTCCCTCCCTTCCTTCCTTCTTTCCCTCTTTCCTCCTTCCTTCTCTCTTTTCATTCCAAGTCCTGGGATAATTCTACTGGTACAATGGCCTATGAGTTCATTTTTAAGACCCATTTTAACCTTTATATCCCTTAGGGTCCATATCAGGAGGGAGATGGCTCTTAGACCTCAGTAGTTTTCACAGTCTGAAGACCCCTGGGAATCCCTGAATCCTTTCATTGAATCTGTGAGGTCAAAACTATTTTCATGATAAAACCAAGACATTATTTGCCTATTAAACTACTCCTTTTTCCAATTACTTATCTGTGTAAACCTGGATTTTCTTCATCTGCTTCAAACCAAACAACAGATTGAATGCAGAGCAGATATGAGAATCCAGGTGTCTTCCAGCAAGCCAGACATTAGAGAGATTTGCAAAAAGATGTAAAACAATGCCATTCTCTCAAAAAAAAATATTTTGGAAAATGTAGTTATGTTTTATAAAAATGTTATTTATGTTAACATGTAATAAATTCATTTTTTTCAATAAATTAGTATTTTAAAATTTTATCCATTTTATGGGTAAAATATTAACTTCAAGGAGGCAGTGAGAAATTGGAATGGAGCAAAGCTTGAAATAACCCTAATGTAATTCTAACCATCAATACATTGCCCAAGCCAGATTTAAGAAGAAAGAACCCAGCATTAGCGTTGTTTTAGGAGGGGAGGTGGCTACTTGTTGAACTAGTCAGTGGCAGAAACTGAATCATAGATTTATTATCTTAAAACTAAAAGGGGCTTTGTTCCACTTTTTCTGGGTGGGCTGCTTCAATTCCAGATTCAACTCCAGCTTGTTTCTTATTCTTTTCCCCACATTCCCTTTGAAGGAGGCAGCTCTCAGTAGTTTCAATCCAAATAGATTAACTAATATCTCCAATCACAGACTATTCCTGTATCTCCAGTTCCCGGACTATGCTCCCCTCCTCCTCCTGCTTTTTTTCTATTTTATTAATCTCTTCCTCATTCTTTCTTCCCTTCAAAACCTCTCTTTCACTCAGAGCTTTTGCCATCTTGGAGTTATTGGTCTTGGGCCAAATACTTCTATACTTATAATGAAACCTTGTTTGTCTAGAATCAGGATTCTTGACTTTTTTGTATGGATCCCTTGGGCAATCTGGAGAAGACTGTGGACTCTTTCTTATAATAATTAAAGGAAATAACAAATTTTGGTTAGAGTCTAGTGAAAATAAAAATGTAATTGTATTTTTCCCATCCGAATTCATAGACCCCTTGGAATCTATCCCGGGACCCCTTCGGTGGTTATGAACACTTGGTTAAGAAGCCTTGAACTAGAGGATGTTGTCTTTTGTGGGCTAGTCTGGTGGTTTAAGATTGGGACTGAAATGAAAAGAGATACTCCAAGACCATCTGACACTTTAAAAAAATGTTTTACTTAATCACAGCTTAGAAAGATTATCCAATAAGGACACAGCATTGATTCAGCTGGGGACAGCTTTCCATTCTTTGTGTTTACCATGCTATTGGGTCAGCGCTGTGAGTCAAGTCTAAAAGAAAAGCTCTTAACTTCTCTCAGGCTGGGCTTGGGATACCTGAAAGGTAATTATTATTATTATTGTTAGAATCTTACACCTGTGGACCAGGAGTTTAAATACCATTTAAGGAAAAAATAGGCTCGTTTGAGTGGGTGTGGGTCTCACAAAAATGTGAGACACAAAACTTAACACAATATTTCTGATTTGGGACAATCAGGATTGAGTGCAATGAGATTAACGCTTTTCAATGAAGGGTTTCAATTCCTATGACACACATGTATGTGTTATATATATGTATATAATAGATACCATGTATGTGTATAAATATGTATCTATACATATTTATGTAACTAATCAGCTCCAGTTTACTAGCTGAATAAACTTGAACATGTTAATGTTACCTCTCTAAGATTCAATTTCTTCATCTTTATAAAGAAGAAACTAAAACTTGTACTAACAAATTGAGGAAAGTGTTTTGTAAACCTTAGATCACTATAGAATGTGAATTGTTATTATTTTCTTAATTAAAGTGTAACATAAAGACTGATTTCAATATTTCAGGGATACCTAAGTGAAGCTGCTTCCTTAATAACATGAATTGCAAACCTTTCCTTTACCTTAACCTGATTTTTAAAAAGATTTTATTTTTCCCAGTTATGTGTAAAAAAAATTTATACATTTGTTTTTAAAACTTCCCTTCTTCCTCACCCCCCATATTGAGAAGATAACATGTGAAGTTATGCAAAACATTTCTATAAAAGTCATGTTGTGAAAGAAAACATAGATGTGCCTCCTTCTCCCTCCCCCCCCCAAAAAAAACATTCAAGAAAAAAAAATGCTTCACTCTGTGTTCAGATACAATAAGTTCTTTCTCTAGATATGGATAGCATTTTTCATCATAAGTCCTTCAGAGAGTCTTGGATCACTGTATTGTTGAGAATTATAGTCATTCATAGCTGATCATCCCACAATATTGATATTACTTTGTACATAGTACATTCCACTGTGTATGAACTCATGAAAGACTTTCCAGGTTTTTCTGAGAGCATCCTGCTCATCATTTCTTATAGATTAATAGTATATCATCATAACTCCATACCACAATTTATTCAGTAATTTCCCAAGTAATGGAAATCCTCTCAATTTCCAATTCTTTGCTCTGAGAAAAGAGCTATAAATGTTTTTGTACAATATAAATTACACCATTATATAATATAAATATATTTTTTCTAATCTCATTTGGAATATATACCTAGAAGCAGTAGTATTACATCAAAGAATATGTGTAGTTTTATAGTTCTTTTTTTTTTGATCATTTATTGATTAGGGAACAATAGCTTGATTTATTTATTTACTTTGTGTTCTGTTTCCTTTTAAAAAATTAATAATCGCTCTTTATTTTTTGAAATATGTGCAAAAATAGTTTTCAGCATCCATCCTTGCAAAACCATGTGTTCCAAATTTTTCTCCCTTCCTCTGCACTTCCACTCTCCCCTAGTCAAGTAATCTAATATAGGTTGCACATATGTAATTTTTCTAAAAATATTTCACATATATTATGCTGTGTAAGAATAATCATATCAAAAGGGGGAAAAATGAAAAAGAAAAAAAAACAAGTAAACAAACAACAACAACAAAGGTGAAAATACTATGTCGTGATCCACATTCAGATGTCTTTTTCCATCACAAGTCTATTGGAATTGCCTTGAATCACCTCATTGTTGAAAAGAACCAAATCCATCAGAATGGATCATCACATAATCCTGTTATTGCAGTGTACAATGTTCTCTTGGTTCTGCTCACTTCACTTAGCATCAGTTCATGTAAAGTTTTCCAGCCTTTTTCTGAAATAGCTTGCTCATCATTTCTTATAGAACAATTATATTCATATACCATTATTGAGCCATTCCCATTGATGGGCATCCACTCAGTTTCCCAGTTCTTTGCCATTACAAAAAGGGCTGCCACAAAAAATGTTTGTGGGTCTCTTTCTCTTTTTTATGACTTCTTTGGGATATAAGCCCAGGAGAGACACTTCTGGGTCAAAGGCTATGCACAGTTTGACAGCCCTTTGGGCAAAGTTCAAAATTGATCTCCAGAATGGTTGGAGCCTTCACAACTCCACCAACAATGTATCAGTGTCCCAGTTTTCCCACATCTCCTCCAACATTTATCATTATCTTTTCATGTCATCTTAGCCAATCTGAGAGGTATATGGTGATACCTCAAAGTTGTCTTAATTTGTATTTCTCTGATCAGTAAAGATTTAGAACATTTTTTTAATCTAATTAGAAATGGCTTTAATTTCTTGACCTGAAAATTGTCTATCCGTGTCCTTTGACCATTTATCAATTGAGATATGATTCTTATAAATTTGAGTCAATTTTCTATATATTTTAGAAATGAGACTTTTATCAGTGTTTCTGATGGATGTAAATTCCCCCCCTCCCAGTTTTCTGCTTCCCTTTTAATCTTGGCTGCACTGTTTTTGTTTGTACAACCGCCTTTAAATTTAATATAACCAAAATCCATTTTGTATTTCATAATGTTCTCTAGTTCTTCTTTTAGTCTGATTTTTTAAAATTGTCTTTTTTTAAAATATGAAGTTCATTTCTCAAGTTATTGCCAAAGTCCATCCCTTATTGCAAAAACTAAAAAAAGAAAAAGAAAGGGAAAAAAAAATCAGTTACACAAAACTAATCAGTTATTCATAAGAAATTTTCCATACTTGGATATACTGAACCATTTCTACATATGTTATGTAGAAGCTATTTAGCACAGTGTATAGATCATTTGTTCTGGAATCAGGAAAATTTATCTTCCTGAGTTCAAATCTGAGCTCAGACATTAGCTGTGTGATCCTGGGAAAGTCATTTAACCTTGTTTGCCTCAGTTTACTCATCTGTAAAAATGAACAGGAGAAGAAAATGATAAACTACTTCAGTGTCTTTGCCAAGAAAACCCCAAATGGGGTCATAGAGAATTGGACATAACTGAAAAACAACTAAACAATAAGAATGATACCCTCACCTCTGCAAAGGAGAGGTACATACATTCTTCTATTACTTCTTTAGAATATTCTGTCTTTTTATAGGATCATAAATATAAAGGAGAATTTAGGAATCATCTAGTTCAATATCCTCACTTTATAAATGAGGAGCTGGAAGCACAGAAAAATCATTTGGTTTGTTAAAATCACACTTGAACCCAGGACTTCAGCTTCCAAATCCATCCTGCTTTCCTCGATGCTTTGAATTGTAGGGCGTGAAAAAATTCACTAGTAGTGATTTAGAAGTAGTCATGTCTGATGGTGAGCCTCTCCAAACTTAATTGGTCTGATCCCTGGGACTCGGACTACAATCTATCACTGATAATAGAGCTAAACTCCAGAGATCTCAGAGATCACCTAGAACAGCACCCCAACCCCTTCTGCTCATTTTACAGATGAAGAAATTGAAGGTGACGCATCAAAGATCACATAGAGCAAGCCTCTTGGTCAGGATTTGAACCCAGGTTTCGGACATGAAAGTCAGTGCCCGTAGATGAAGCTCTCCAGCATGCAGAGCACTCTGTCATGGTGGGGAGCAGGTCCTTAGGTAAGTGAACGGGGCAGGGATTTTTAGTTCATCTCTTGCAGGAAATCCAAGCACAGAGGGGGGCCGTGATCTTCCTTGGGTCTCACCGCAGGTACAAGCTGACAAAAGCCTAAGCCTCGGGAGCCCCAGTCTCATGCTTTTTCCCTCAGATCTCCTTATCCTAAGGATATTTCCTCCCCATCCCCAACTGGAGGACGGCTGCCTGGTGATGAGAAGGAAAACGTGTCTGGAATGAACAAACTGACCCAGAATTCTCTGAGGGGGGACTAATCGGAGGAGAGAATTAAATCCGAGAGAAAGAAGATTCCTCCCCGAATCCCCCAGCCTGCCTGCTGAGTGACAGTTTCCAGCCTCATGCTTTGATATTTTTAGCTGGCCACACCTCCCGCTTTTGAGAAGACTGCTTCCCCCCCGGATCTCTTCCACATTATCAGACAACTCAGCCAGCTGCTCTGGGGGAGGGAGGGAGAGGCTTGAGGGGATGCAAAACGGGCAAAAACTGACCCTTGGAAATGAATGAACGCGCTAGAATTTCTAGCCCGGTCCCCAAGACTAATCAAGCCTCTGTGGAGGAGAGCAAGACTGTACTTGGACCCTGCAGGTATCAGTCCCGGCCCTTTTATGGGGAAACTCATCTTATGTAATCATGTTTATAAGAAGTCGCATATCACTGGAATTTTTAGAAACGGAATCATATTTCCAGCATGCTAGTGGATTTCACTATTCAAAAGAAGTCTCTTGTAATTCAAGTCACAATTTCCCAGATTTTTAAGGCCTGGATTTTTATATATTATCTTAATTTTTTTTTTTGAAAGCAAGATTCATTGGGGGTGAAAATCAGAAAAATTCAATATGCTAGGAGGAGATATAATACTTAGATAAGACTTGGTACTTATCTTCAGGAAGCTCACAGTCCATAAGGAGGAGAATGTGTTTTGTTTCCTCCCAATAGAATCTAAAGTCCCTGAGGGCAGGTACTGTTATTGTAAATCTGTTCTCAAACATGCTCCCTGGAACTTAGTAGGTGCTTAATAAATGCTTGTGTGTTCAGTGTTGTAGGACTCTTTATGACCCGGTAGACGACAGTATGCCATTACTGTCTACAGGGTTTTCTTGGCAGAAATACTGAAGTGATTTGCTATTTCCTTCTCCAGCTCCTTTTACAGATGAGAAGCTGAAACAAACAGGGTTACATGATTTGCCCAGGATCACACAGCCAGTGAGTCTCTGCCACTGGATCTGAAGATGGGGAAGATGAAGGCTTTCTTACTCCAAGCTCTATCCACTTAACCCATGCATACGCACATACACTCAAAAATGTGTACAAAATAAGATAATTTCAGGAGAGCATCGTCCACAGTAATAGCAACATTGGACAATGATCAACTATGAGAGACTTAGCAATACAATGATCCAAGACAATTCCCAAAGACTCATGATGGAAAATGTTATCCACATCCAGAGAAAGAACTGATGGAGCAGGAATGCAGATCAAGCAAACTGTTTTCAATTTCTTTGGGGATTTGTTGTGTGTGTGTGTGTGTGTGTGTGTGTGTGTGTGTGTTTTCATTTTGTTCTGTTTCTTCTTTCACAACATGACTAATGTGGACATTTTTTTTTTTTTTTTAAATAAGGTCATTTGTGTACCATGCATTTGAGCTGAGTTTTGAAGGAAATCAAAGATGGTGAGAGATAGATTTGAGGAGAGCCCGTACCATTGGATGTGCAGAGATGAAACATTGGGAGAGGAATAACAAAAAGGCCAGTCTGGCTGAATTGTAGGATGTGGAGAGGGGAATCATGTATAAGGAAGGACACTTTGGAGCTAGGTAGCATAGTGGGGTAGGTAGGTAGGTAGCATAGCTGGGCCTGGAGTCAGAAAGACTCATCTACCTAAGTTCAAATCTGACCTCAGAAACTTCTAGCTGTGTGACCCTGGGCAAATCATTTAACCTTCTTTACCTCTGTTTCCTCATCTGTAACATGGACTGGGTAAGAAATGGCAAACCATTCCAATATCTTTGGCAAGAAAACACCAGATGGAGTCATAAAAAGTCAAGAATGTCTGAAAAACAACCAAACAACAAGTAGACAATATTAAGTGATTTAAGCATCTTTCTATTATATGAAAATGGAGCAGCTAGGTGCCACAGTGGACAGAGCACCAGCCCTGAAGTCCAAAAGACCTGAGTTCAAATCTGACCTCAGACACTTAACACTTCCTACCTGTGTGACCCTGGGAAAGTCACTTAACCCCAATTGCTTCACTCCAAAACAACAACAACAACAACAAAAACTATTACATGAAAATGAGATGATCTGAAAAAGTACTGTCTAGAATTGGGAGATCTAGGTTCAAGCAGAGTTCCTCCATGGACTTGCTTTTAAGACAAGTTAGCAAGTTTTCTGCCTGTCTGTAAAATGAAAGGGTTGTTTTAGATGACCAAAAAGTCCCTTCTTCTGGCTCTGAATCTATGATACTGTGATTCCTGGGGAATAAAACCCATCTGGAAACTAAGCCTTCATTAAGCCTCCATCATGGAAACACCTCAACTCTACTGAAGAGGACCATAAATTGTTTTTATTTAATAGCCTTTTATTTACAAGTTATATGTATGGGTAACTTTACAGCATTGACAATTGCCAAACCTCTTGTTCCAATTTTTCACCTCTTAACCCCCACCCTCTCCCCCAGATGGCAGGATGACCAGTAGATGTTAAATACATTAAAATATAAATTAGATACACAATAAGTATACATGACCAAACCGTCATTTTGCTGTACAAAAAGAATCAGACTCTGAAATATTGTACAATTAGCTTGTGAAGGAAATCCAAAATGCAGGTGGGCATAAATATAGGGATTGGGAATTCAATGTAATGGTTTTTAGTCATCACCCAGAGTTCTTTCTCTGGGCGTAGTTGGTTCAGTTCATTACTGCTCCATTGGAAATGATTTGGTTGATCTCATTGCTGAGGATGGCCAGGTCCATCAGAACTGGACCATAAATTGTTATCATATATATATACACACACATACATATATGTTTATGTACATATATGTGTGTATTTACACACACACACTTGTACGCATACATTCATATTTTGTTCAACTTTTTTTAGAGAAACAGACCTGCAGAGATCAAATGGGTAAGTAGAGGAACTAGAACCACAGGTCCTCTAGTATCTCAGTTAAAGATGCTTGAAGTCGGAAAATCTTAGCATTTTTTGGTGCCGGGGATCCTTTGTCAGTCTGGTGAAAGTTGTGGTGAAAAATCCTTTCTTAGAATCATATTTTTAAACAGAGGATCACAAATGGAACCAACTTCAGTATGGTGAAATATAGTTGTCAATTAAAAAAATAAAGTTCACGGACTCCACCTTAAGAGCCCCTGCTTCAGTAAATATGCTTATTATTAGAGGTACAGGAAGGCTCTGGCAATATTTGGAAATACAGGTATTTAAATAGAAAAAAAAAATACAGGTACTCGATGCTCAGCAACCTGACTCGTTGCTGTGTGTGTGCTAGTGAGCTGACTGATTTTCTCCTTTTTTAGTCTATCCCTTCCCTTCCCTTCCTGCCCTCCCCTCCCCCTCTCCCAATTGCCTGTCTCTCTTTTCTGGGAGGAAACAAGCAGCGTTTTAAGAAAGGGCTGGTGGGAGAAGAGTGAGTCCTTCACAGAGAGCAGGCGGCCAGGTATCAATAGGGAGATATTCTGGGGATGAGACACAGGGACTCTAGTCAGAAATTGAAAGGCAAGGAAGAAGAAAAGCCTCCTCTGAAAAGGCCTTAGAAGCTGAGGGGCCCTGTTTATTTTAAACACATAAATCGAAGACTCCTACTTATCACACTCCCTGCACCAGGCTGGTGGAAGGATTTAATGCAACCTTGAAGTTAATGATTAAGACACACGTGGCCCATTTGAGCAACTACAGCCTGGCCACGGTGTCTAAAGAGTATTTTCCTGTGTTGGGGGATGGGGTGGGGGAGAGGGGTGGGAGGGGGCTGGGCAGATCAGAAGCCGAGGAGGAAGCCCTTTCACAAGGTTTCCCATTGCTCAGTGGAAGGCAGCCAGGGGGACCTGAGGATATTTCTCAGGCTGAGAAAGAATTATGCCTTTCCCTAGCCAGGTTCCCCGTGTACTTCAAAGCCAAGCGGAAAGAGACCATTTGACTGAACACAGTCTAGCTTCGGGGGATAACCGTCCAATTAGACTACCACCTCCTAGCATCCTTGCAAAGGTGTTAGGTGACAAGGGGGGAAGGGAATATTAAAGACCTGGATTTCTCTAGACCAGAATCAGCTTTTTCATTCACTCACTCTACAAGTCTCCTTGGAGCACTAAACTGTGGTCTAGAGCAGGACTTCTTAGACTTTTTCCACTCGGCCTCTTTAGACCCAAGAAATTTTTACAAGATCCGGGCTATATCAGAGAGGTATAGAAATCAAACATTTACTGATAAGAAGTCACATTTAGTTATTATTAGTTAGATATTAGTTAACATAAATTATATGTTAACTAATATGTAACTTATATAACTAATATAACTGTTATATAAATTATAAATAATAACTAACATGTAACTATGTAACATAATTGTTAACATATTAGAAAATAAGTTTATTTTAAAACAATTCTTCATTATACATATAATTTTACCATTTATTAAAGACAAAAGCAAACTTTTATACTAACGAGAGGGATGTGCTTGTTTATTTTTACATAAAGAATTAAATCTTGGGGACGTGGCTCTTTTCAACAATGAGATGATTGAAGCCAGGTCCAATGATCTTGTGATGGAGAGAGCCATCTACACCCAGAGAGAGGACTTTGGTCACTGAATGTGGATTACAACATAGCATTTTCACTCTTTTTGTTGTTGTTTGCTTGCATTTTGTTTTCTTTCTCATTTTTTCCCCTTTTGGATCTGATTTTTCTTGTGCAGCAAGATAATTGTATAAATATGTATACATATATTGGATTTAACATATATTTTAACATGTCTAACATATATTGAATTACTTGCCATCCAGGGGAGAGGGTGGGGAAAAGGGAGGGAAAATCAGAACACAAGGTTTTGCAGGGGTCAATGATGAAAAATTATCCATGCATATGTTTTGAAAATAAAAAGCTTTAATTAAAAAAATTAAATCTTGGAAGAATATTTGATACCTTTTTATTGTTGTTTTTCATGATCCCCATATTGAGTTACATGACCCCACATGGAGTCAAAACTCACAGTTTAAGAAGCTTTGCTCTAGAGCAGAGGTTCTCAACATATGTCCCAAGACCCTTTCAGGAATACACCACATCAAAACTCTTTTCATAATACCAATAATAATATCAATTTGCCTATTAAATTTCTCCTCTCTTTTCTAACTGAATGTCTGTATGAGTCTGAACTTTCTTCAAATTCTTTGATCAAAACAACATATCATAACAGATTGAGGAGGAAAGATATGAGAATGCTGGAAGTTAAAGAAATTTTTAAAAATGTAGATCAATGCCATTCTCCTCACTGATTTTTTTGGGGGGAAATATATTTTTCATAAAAATATAGTATTAATGTTAACATATAACGAATTTATCATTATTTATAATGAATTAATACATACACATTTTAAAAATTTATCAATGTTAATTTCTAATACAGTAAACATTGATACACAGAACCCACACAAACAAAAGCACTTTGGTATCCTTAGCAGTTTTTAAGATTTTTAAAAGATTAGAAAACCAAAAAGTTTGAGAATCGCTGGGCTAGAGGGATGCAAATATCATGCATACATCATGCATCTGACCCTCAAGTGCTTATGGTTTAGGTGATATTTAAGAGTACTTTGTGTCAGGAAGCCTTGCTCTAAAGGACACTGATAGAGATTCTGGGTGCTTTATAAAAAATAGTAACACTCATATATATGGGTTTTAAGGTTTGCAAAGGGCTTTCCATACATAATTTCTCATTTGAACTTTACAACAATCTATTATACAGTCAGTAAGCATTTGTTCGGTGCCTACTTATATGTCAGGCACTGTTCTGAGAGCTGGGGATAAAAAAAGGCAAAAAACAGCTCACCATTTAATGGGAGAAACAACAAACAAACAAATATATACAAATAAGCTATGTATAGGATCAATAGGAAATGATTAACAGAGAGGAAGACACTAAAATTAAGGGGGTTTGGGAAAGAAGACTTCCTGTAGAAGGTGAGATTTTAGTTGGGACTTGGAGGAAAGCAGGATGTGGAAATGAGGAGAGAAAACATTCTAATCAGTGATATCTGGTATGCCCTTGTATTCCACGTCAAAGAAATGGAAGAAAATGTGCTTTGAACTCAAAAGAATGTTTCTGCCAGTGTTCTGTGTTCAGTTCTGGCTGATATTTTTTTCCCCAATAATATTTTATTTTCCCAATTACGTGTAAAGATAATTTTCAATATTCATTTTTGTAAGATTTTGAATTCTAAATTTTCTTTTCTCCCTTCCTCCCTTACTTCACCCTTCCCAAGGCAGCAAGCAATCTGGTATAGATTATACCTGTACAATAATTTCAAACATATTTCCATATTAGACGTGTTGTGAAAGAAAAATCAGAGCAAAAAGGAAAAACCACAAGAAAGAAAAAGCAAATTAAAAAAAAAAGAGAGATGAAAATAGTATGCTTTGATCTGTATTCAGTCTGCATATGCAGAGGGCATTTTCCATCCCAAGTCTATTAGAATTGTCTTGGATCAATGTATTGCTGAGAAGAGCTAAGTCTATCATAGTTGTGAATTATATATTTTGAAAGGATTTAATAGCTTGGAGCAAGTGTAGAAGAAAGTAAGTTGAAGGTGACAAGGTCCATCCATGCATCATATCATAAGAGAAGTGGGTGAAGGAATTGGGGAAGTTTAGCTTGAAGCTAAGAAAACTGAAGGTGAGGGATGAACGGGGTGACATGAAGTTTGTTTGTTTGTTTTCCCCTGAGGCAATCAGGGTTAAGTAACTTGCCCAGGGTCACATAGCTAGGAAGTGTTAAGTATCTGAGATCAGGTTTGAACTCAGGTCCTCCCAACTTCAGGGCTGGTGTTCTATCCAACTAGCAGCCCCTAGTCTATCTCTAAGGAACAATGTGTGGAAGGAAAAAAAAAATTCCCAAACAGAGAAGCTAGAAAGTGGAATGAGTGCTTTGGGGTTGAATTCAGTTCCTCATCCCCGCAGACCTTCTAAAGGAGGCTGGACCGCCGGGTCAGGGATGCCGTGGAGCACATTCCTTCTCCCAAGTCCCTTCCAGCTATGAGACTTTACGTGTCTCAGGATCTGGCTCATGCACAGAGCGCCTCTGATAGCATCTCTCCACGTGGAGAGTCCTAATAACATGCACTGGAAGTGCCTTGGAGAGATTATAGGGCCGGTTAGACATGGTGTGACGGGTTCCACTTGGCTAACCCCAGAAGTAGGAAAGAACTTTTCAGTTGGATAGGAAGTCAAAACTGGGGGTGTCTTCAGAAAGGCCTGAGCCAGCCTTGATCCACAATCCTCAGGCCAGCTCTCTTCAACTCCTTGGTAACAATAAACACAATATTAATAGAAGTAGCATTTATATAGCACTTCCTAAACTAAAAGGGGAGAGGGTCTGACTGAGGAATGGGCTTTGTTTTTGGCTTCCACATTTGTATGACTCCATCTGATTGTGTGAAGTTTTGAAAGGTCAGCAGGTTGCCCTATAACGCTGGCGTTCCAGAGTCCAGGTTTACATAAAGAGCCTCCTCGAGGTCCTGAGGAGCAAACGGGGAATCTTCTGGAGTCACCTTCAGGATCTAATCTGATGCGAGCTGAGATGCTGGGTAGGAATGAGCTAAGGATATTCCCTCAGATTCAGTTGTTTCAATCGGACCAGCCCTTTGTGACCCCATTTGGGGGTTTTCTTGGCAAAAAAACTAGAGTAATTTGCCATTTCCTTGTCCAGTTCATTTTACAGATGTGGAAACTGAGGTAAACTGGGTAGAGTGACTTGCATAAGGTCACACAGTTAGTTAGTTAGGCCAGCTTTGAATTCATATCTTCCCAGCATTCTATCCACTGCTCTGTGGAGCTGCTCCCTAGGGTTGTAAAGGAAAATGTATTTTACTTTGTATTTACTATATCATTTTGTAAAAGTGAATTTGTATTATGTGGTTAAATGAAACTAGGGGTCTGGTTCCTGAGACTAATAGTGTAAAGGACACAATGGTGGGGGCTTAAGCATTTGGTAGGAGGGATGGCATTTCCAAACCCCTCAAGTTACATTATAATCCTGAGGGGCAGATGTAACCTTCATGGTTGAGCCAGTGTGTTCTAGCTTCATATGATTCTATAATTATAATGGTGAATTGAACATCTTGATCTATTCTGACTAAATGGACTGATTCTGAAATTCTATTAAGATAAGACCTTCATTTAGGGAAACAGAGAGAGACGAGAGAAAATCACATTATATCTCAGTTTAAAAATATGTTCTGTTCAGATGTGCTTAAAATTGATATTTTGAGAGGGAAAACACACTGTATTATTCTGAATATAGTCTGGACCTCTACAATGAGAGTCCTTCAAAAGGGAAAAAAACTGTCGTCATGTACTGAAAAATGATTACACAAAATTACATTTAAAAAAAAAAAACATCTTAGTGGTAAGAGAACTTATTTAAAAGTAAAAGTAGCCAAAATTGTGAAATTTTCCCTTCTCAGTGAATCATGCTGGAGGGAGTATCTATCTTTCTCTGCTCTGTGCTGCTGGCCTACTACCACAAGAAGGCATTTGGAATTAGCTCTGTGTGCCAGTTCCCTGATCAAGGATAGGAGAGTGAGATGTTATGAAATTTTCCAGGAGACTGGAATGATACCCAAGGGCATTTCGGGCTGACTGAGAGATGCTCCTAATGGTGAGGTGTGCTTGGGGAGCTGAGAGACTTTCAGAGTTGGCAAGAGGCCCAGTACATAGAAGAGTCCTTTGTTGGGCAATGAAAGTAACCCAGAGGTGGGTGTCCCGGTGTGCCTGGGGACCAGAAAAGTGGCCATTTTCTTCCCTGACACCCACGCATCCCTTGGGGGACAGAGTTACTTCTTCCTTCCAATGTGGCTTTCTCTCCCGACTACCACCTCTGCTTTTCCTCCTTTCAGCATGAGTGGTTCCCTTCCAAACCTGGCCATGGGTAATGGCAGATGGCTGACTCAGTGCCAGCCATTTAGCTTCCTGCACTGTCATTGACTCCTTTTGATATCTGGAGTTACTCTGGGTAATGTTTTCTCTCTGCTCTGGGAAGTTACTAAAATAAATCAATAACTCTTTCCTTTGTCCCAAAGTCTCTGGCCCTGGAGAAATTTTATTCTGGCAAATGCAGCAATTTTAAATCTCTGCCTTTCTGGATTGTTGTCAATAACTCTCCACCCCACCTCGCCCCAACACTCACACAGATTAGCAATTCACTTGATCAATGCCTTTATCACATTTAATACTTTAAGAAGTAAATATACTTTTAAACACGTAAAAGTAAATGTTCCCCAAAGGTAATGCACTTGTCCCCTTGGGAGAGAGACAGAAAATGGAGGAGGAAATGAAGGTTATCAATCTTAGTCTAAGCCTAAATGGATTTTAATAGTTCCTGTACCACCCACACTATGGATATATATGCTGCTTTTATACTGTCTCTGCTCAGGAATCCTGAGTGGAGACACTGGTGACTTCCCATTTTTTGGTTATGTCAGAGTCTTCATGGCCCCATTTGGGGTTTTCTTGGCAAGGATACTGGAGTGGTTTGCCATTTCCTTTTCCAGCTCATTTCAGAGATGAGAAAACTGAGGCAAACAGAGTTAAATGACATACCCAGGGTCACACAACTAGTAAATGTCTGAGGTCTGATTTGAACTCAAGAAAACTCATCTTCCTCTCTCCAACCCTAGTGCTCTATCCAATGTATTACCCTAGATGCCTTTCTATTTTCAATTTGACAAGCATTTAATTTCTCTCCCACCTTCCCCAACTCCAATGAAAAAATTCTTCTAACCAGTATTCATAATCAATCAAAACAAATTCCCTCACTGATATTTAAAAGTGTGTCTCAGTCTGTATTCTTAGTCTATCACCTCTCTGTTAGAATGCAAGTAACGGACTTAATCACAAATCCTCAAGAATCAAGGTCGGGCATTAATTAGGGTTCTTAAATCTTTGAAAGTTTATCTCTACAGTGTTGTTGTTTTTATGTAACCTGTTCTTGGTTTTGCTCCTCACTCTGAATGAGGGCAGAAATCTGCAGTTTCTCTGAAATTGTCCCTTTGGCCTTTACTTCTGGAGTAATAGTATTTCATGACATTCATACGCTATAATTTATTCATCCATTGCCCAGTTGATGAACAGTTCCTTCAGCATGGTACACTCCTCCTTCTTGGCTTTTACCCTTGTCAAACTTCTTTCCCTTTGGTAGGAGAGTTTTTCATCTGCTCTGATGCCATTATGAGCCAGAAGCAGCGTTTCCAAAGTGTTTCGTCCATTCTTCCTCCTAGCTCTTGGCTGCTTTTGGAAAGATTTTTCTAAAGAGATTCCTGGGGCCAGGAAGAAATTATGGAGGTGCAAGTGAAATCCTTCAGAATGTCCAGGGAAGACTAGGAGAGGACTGGCATTTGCTGGAAGGTGGCAGATAAAGCCACGATGCTCCAAGGATGAGACAAATCCCAGGAGAAGAACCAGTACTGTGATGAGTAACAAGAGCTCTGATTCAGAAAGGATTCTCTGGACTGGTTGTTCTAATGTGGCTTCTTGTAACCCTCCATGTTCTGAGTGATGTGTATCCCAGGCTAGAGACTATGAGCCATTTCAGAGGGCCTGGTTGCTTTCCTGAGGGAACTGAAGGGAATTTATCAGCTTCCTGTTCCAAATCATGACTCCATTTGTTAAGTGGTGCTTCTTGGGAGCCTAGAATTTCATCCTTCTCCACTTCCAAGCATCTCCTTCTGTGTCTTCAGCTTGGTCTCATGCTTCTCCTTGATGTGTTAACCTGGACTGAACCAAAGTGACTAACAAAACCAGGCAGTAGATTCCCCATCTGGGTTTAATTTGTGCCTGAGATTTCCCCACATTACAGAAACTGGATTTTGCTTTAAAATGTTGATATAGAAAATGCTACTGGAAAGACTCTGTGGGAGAGGGAAATGAAAGGGAAGGAAGGCTATGATCTTTTAGGATCATATCTTTGGAGAATGGGGTCCGGGAAAAATCTCTTGGAGAATAGAGAAAGAGGCAGAGACAGACAGACAGACAGAGAGACAGAGAGAAAAAGAGACACAGAGACAGAGACAGAGAGAGAAGGAAGGAAGGGAAAAAGGGAAGGATAGAGGGAGAGAGGAAAGGAAAGAGGGAGGGAGAGAAGAAAAGGAGAAGAAAAGAAAGAAGGAGGAAGAGGAGGAGAGGAGACAGAGAGACAGGGAGAGATAGAAACAGAGCAGAGAGAAAACTGTGAGGGGAGGGAAGGATTTTTTATGGACTTTTTTTGGATTTTTTTATGGACTGTCCTATACCAGATGGTAGAGGAACAGAGTTCCGGGCCTGGAATCAGGAAGACCTGAGTTGAAATCTGGCTCAGACACTTATAGCTATGTGACCCTGAACAAATAACCCTGTTTGTCTCAGTTATAGAAATACAGAAATATTCCATAAATCAGACTAGTGAAAGCTATGCTGATTCATGGAAAAATTTGGGATTAGTTGGCTTAATGGGTAGACATGAAATCAGTGATCCCAGGGAGCTAAGAAAAGTTCACTAAAAACCAGTCACCCTAGATTTACCTCATCTGGGTTTTTGATGGCTTTAGAGAAATGCTTTGGATACAATTTATCTGAAGGCTTGAAGCTTGGCAAGATAGCTGCCCTGTTGAATGATGGAATCGGGATGTCGACATGCTAAAATCTGGCCCAGGCTGGGTGAAACTTAATAAGCCTAAGTGGAAAAGCATTTGCACAGGCTGATGGGGCTCAGTCTCTCCTTTCACAGAGGGGACGGGACATGGCAGCAGCCGCTGCCAAAGGGACTAGGTAATTTACAGGTGTGGTTAAATAACACGTCTGAGGGTCCACAGGTAAGTATGGTGGGGTCTAAAACAGGATTCTCTGGCTCCAGAATTAATGCA
This sequence comes from Sarcophilus harrisii, assembly GCF_902635505.1. Classification (NCBI taxonomy): domain Eukaryota; kingdom Metazoa; phylum Chordata; class Mammalia; order Dasyuromorphia; family Dasyuridae; genus Sarcophilus; species Sarcophilus harrisii. Next base: position 189,167,962 of record NC_045430.1, on the reverse strand, counting down.
CTTTATGCAGCAGGGTGGGGTTTTTTCCACATGGTAGGCCCACACAGCATCAAAGGTGTTGTACAATGTCAGTGTTCCCTTTTCCCTGATTTGTATGGGATGGGTATGTTTGTGCAAACACAGCGGCTTCGCTACCTTGGATGGCACCTCCTGGAAGCCCACCACTTCTTTGTGGGTGCACTGTTTGAGTATAAAACACACCCCTCAGTTGTTCTGTGTCATCCTAATCCACCCTGTAGATCTGGTTGGAGCTGGTCTGCCTTGGACTCTTGCTCCTCCAGAGACTAGGACCAAAGGAGGCACTACGGGTTGTGGGAGATGGACAGGAGACATGTCTGCAACAAGTTTATATTAAAACTCTTTCTCCATAGACTTAAAGACTTCTTGAAATTCTAGATAAAAACACTGACTTTCCCTCCCCTCACAGTTTTCTCTCTGTCTCTATCTTTCCCTGTCTCTCTGTCTCCTCTCCTCCTCCTCCTCCTCCTCCTTCTTTCTTTTCTTTTCTTCTCTCCCTTCCTTTTTTCTTTCCTCTCTACCTTCATCCTTCCCTTCTTCCTTTCCTTCCTTCTCTCTCTCTGTATCTTTCTCTTTTTCTCTCTGTCTCTGTCTCTGTCTTTCTGTCTCTCTCTCTCTCTCTCTCTCTGTGTGTGTGTGTGTGTGTGTGTGTGTCTGTCTGTCTGTCTCTATCTGTCTCTGTCTGTCTCTCCTACTTTCTTTAATTCAGGCTTAATATGCAAGGGCCACTTATGGGCCCAAACTCACTACTGCTCTACTTGGGAATTTTGACCTGTTCCACTTCCAACCTGAGACAGTTAATCTTTTTCCTAGGTAGCCTGCTGCTCTCCAACCCTTTTCCAGAATTTTACCATATTAATGGGGGCTTGGTGAGGACACATGATCAGTTTTACCTTCCTGGAGTTCACAACTCCCAAACTCAAGGAATTTATAGCAATTTCATCTTCCCCAGTAGCAGAAATTACCATCATGCCTAGGGGCAGTCCCGCAAAATTATCTGCACTAGTATAGAATGGAAAGGGCCAGTTAGGCAACAGATCATTTGGAAAAAGTCTTTATAGGGAGAGTGTGACAATGAGTCAATGTCATCATAGGCTACCCAGATACCTGTCATCCAGGGCATTGGTGATAACCTAAGATTACGTTAGTGCTTTTGCACAGATAGTATCTGGAGTTTTGAGTGCCATGTGGTAGGGACAATAACAAAAACTGGAGCATGGTCAGAGGAGGACAACTTAGATGGTGAGAAGTCTGGGAAATATGCCATATGGGAATTAGATGAAGAAATTGAGGCTGTGTGGCCTAGAGAATGGAAGACTTAAGGAGAATATGATAGCTTTTTTTTAAGTATTTGGAAAACCACCACTCAGAGGAGGGATTAGCTTTGTTCTACTTGGTCCCAGGAGACCAGAACTAGGAACAATGGGAGAAAACTAAAGAAAGGGAGGTTTCTACTGAACACAACAAAATTTCAAACAATTAGAACTGTTGAAAAGTAGAATGGGTTGTCTTTGGGGAGAAGGGAATACTCTCTCACTGGAGGTCTTGAAGTAGAAGTTGAATAAACACTTGCTGGGGACATTATACAGGGGATTCTTATTCTGCTAATAATTTGACCTAGGTACCCCATCAATTCCTTTCCAAACTGGAGATTCTATGAGTTTGAGACTTATCAAAGATAAGGTAAGAGTGTACACATTTTTGAAAATCTCATTGGTAAGATTTCAACTTATTTCTTGTAGTTTCAAAAAGCAAGATAGAACCATTGAATGAAACTTACAGAAAATATAGGTATGAATATACCTAACTATATAGGTATGAAGTTCATAATTAGAACTATCTGAGAATATAATAGATTTTTTCAAAATATTCAAGTGGAAGCTGGATGGTGATTTGGGATAGATGTTGCAGAGGGGTTCTATTCATCTTGTTAGATGCTAGACTAGGGGACCTTTAACAGCCCTTTTCAACTCTATAGTGAAAGATCTACCATCAGCATTTATGTTCCATGTGTTCTCTTAAATATCAAGTTCAGTTTTGGGAACCCTGTGAACTTTTTCTTATAAAATAAATTAGGAAAGAAATTTTTTTAAATCTGAGATAGATTAAGAGATGGGTAGATGAGGATAATAATAGCACCTACCTCAGGTTTGTTGTGAGAGTAAAATGAGGTACTTTGTAAATCTTAAAGTGCTATAGAAATGCCAGCTATTCGTATAATTATTATTTGAGATTTTCTTAAGGTGAAGTACACTTGTGTATCAAATTGCAAATTGAAGTTGTGGTGATAGGAGAGTAAAATCTCAAATAGAAATATCTAATATAGCTAAAGCAACCTGGCTAATTTTAGAAGGGAACTTTAGGTCAAGTACAAAACTTGTGGGCAGAATAGAAATTTTGTTGTCTAATAGTTGAAAAAAATTTAACTCTCAATTCCAGTCTGGACCAGTTGTCCAGACAGCAGCCAATGGGAATAGTCCTATTAAGCACCTGAAGTGTTTAATGATCAACTTTTCCCTTTTGTTTTGAGGCACATTCCAAGCCCCACTAAATACCAGGCCTCTTGTAACTTGATCTGATCACTGCAATTTGCAGCCCACACCCAGTGCTCAAGATTTCAAGAGTTCAGTGAACCCCAGGAAGAGCATTTGACCATTATTTTGATTTGAAGGCTTCTTGGCACCCAAAATGTGGTTTGGAGTCCTCTATTTTTTATGAAATGTGACTTAGGAAAGAAAAGAGAGGAAAGGATAACGGACACTGAAATGGGTATGCTATAGTGGAGCTCAGGAGACTCTTCAACAGTCTCCAGAAGGGTTAAACATTACCCGGGGTTCCCTCCTGGGGAGCTTAAGGAATTGGAAGGGAAAAAAGAGAATCCTTGCAAGATTTTGACAGGGTTAGTCACCAAAGCTTCATATAAGAAAGGGGACCAGTGGAGGATTTAAAAAAATTTTTAAAGCCTTAATGGCTTAGAGATAGAAACAAAGGAGAGAGGGTTGGGAATAAATGGACACTTCTGTAGAAGGAGAAATAATACAATTCAAATCCCCCAGGCAGTGTTGAAAATGAACTTTTTAAACATTTTCTTAAGTAATCCGGCTGAGTGAGTGTACAGTGTTACTGGAGCTAAGCTCTTCCTGGTATTAAAATGCTCAAAATGAGGAAATATTGGAGTTTCAATGTGGACAAGTGTAAGGAAATCCATTCAAGGAAGCTTTTTCTCCAAAGAATTTTGGTCTGTTGCTCCAGTAGCCATATTGTTTCTGGTCCCAGTCACTCCCTGCGACTCAAATTTCATTTGAACTAGATTTGAACTACATTCCAAAAAAATCTAGTTTGAACTAAACCTTGAGGGAAGCTTATAGTTGTTAACTAATTATTCTTTTTTTTCTGATCCATCTCTAGCTTCCCAGAATAAGAGGCAAGGATTGAATTTGGAGATTATAAATTATTCTCTAATGGCCTCTTTGCCTCCCACTGAGTTGTTAAGCTTTGTTTCCCTTCAATATCTGTTTGCCTCCATTGTTAGTACAAATCCCAAGTCCTCTCACTCAGACTCCCAGCAGAAACAGTTTCTCTACTCACTCTCCTCGGTCCAACAATTAAATCAATTGACCAATCAACCAGCATTTATTAAGTACCTACTGTGTACCAAACACTTGGCTAGGGACTGAAGATACAAAGATAAAATACAAAACAGTCACTGCCTTTGAGAAGCTAATATTCTAATCTACATTTCACTATAGAAATATTTCTATATTGTAATTTGGTCAATTTAAAACATGTTTTACATATATATATTTGTTTCAAAGAAATTTATTTTTAAGTCCATTATACTGATCTAATACAGTAACATAATTTAGTTAAAACATAGGTTGCTTTGCTATATTTGTAATAGGCAAGACAGTTCCTGGTAAACAGAACTCTTTAAGGGAAAAAATACTGCACTTGGAATCAGAAGGCCTGGATTTGACCCCTATGGTATTAAATAATAATCACTCTATCTCTCTGGATCTCAGTTTCTTTATTTGAAAATGAGATGGTTGAACTAGATCTTTTCTAAGTTCCTCTCTAGCCATGGATACACACCTTTCATTCTATGAAATAAGGAGGCAAGAGAATGGAGATTCTGGTGTCCAGGGTCGGGATGGGAAATGGAAATGTTCAAAGTAGATAAGAAGGAACAAAGAAAGAAGTGAGTGGGGGGAAAGGGGGAATCCAAGTAGAGGAGAAAAAACTGAGTTAAGAAGGAGCTTAAAAAGAAATCAGCCCCCAAATTAGCTTAGTCAGGATACAGCCAAAAGACTGGTGGAGAATCATTTCTGCATGTAGGGATCAAAGAAGATAGAAACTCCATTTGGGACTGGGAGTGATTACTTGGAGATTCTTTTAGGCCTTCATCACTGAACAGGCTGAACCTAGATAACCAGCCAGGAGCCTCTTTTCTCAAAGATCAGTGGAACTGACATAACTCTAGCTGGTGGAGAGGGGAGGGGAGAACATAACCCAGCCATCTCTCTCTTTTTTTAATAATAGTTTTAAAATTTCAAAATACATGCAAAGATAGTTTTCAACATCCACCCTGAAAAACCCTGTGTTCCAAATTTTTTTCCCTCCCTTCCCCCCACTGTCCTCCCCTAGATAACAAGTAATGCAATATAGGTTAGATGTGTGCAATTCTTCCATACATATTTCTACAATAATCATGCTGCACAGGAAAAATCAGATCAAAAAGGGAAAAAATGAGAAAGAAAATAAAATGCAAACAAACAACAACAAGAAGAATGAAAAAACTATATTGTGATCCACACTCAGTTCCCACAGTCCTCTCCCTAAATGCAGATGGCTCTCTCCATCACAATTCCATTGGAAGTGTCTGATTCACCTCACTGTTGAAGAGAGCCACCTCCATCAGAATTGATCATCGTATAGTCTTGTTGCCGTGTACAATAATCTCTTGGTTCTGCTCACTTCACTTTGTATCAGTTCATGTAAGTCTCTCCAGGCCTTTCTGAAATCATCCTATTGGTCATTTCTTACAGAACAATAATATTTCATAACACTCATATATCACAATTTATTCAGCCATTCTCCAATTGATGGGCATCCACTCAGTTTCCAGTTTCTTGCTACCACACAAAGGACCGCCACAGTCATTTTTGCACAGGTGGGTCCTTTCCCTTTTTTGTGATCTCTTTGGGATACAGGCCCAGTAGAGACATTCCAGCCATCTCTTAAATTGTTAACTTGCAATTCTGTCTTTCTTTCTACCTGCCAGCCGAAGGTCCCACTGCCTAGTGAAGAGCACCAGGGTGAAGGCTTTTTTTTTGATTGAGGAGCCAGAAGAATGAGCAGATTGGAGAAAACTCCTCCAAAGAGTGATGAATGCTAGGAGGTAGTAAACAAGAGTCTGACACTAGATGTAAAGGGGGTATTTCTTTAAAATAATAGGTCAATGTCGGAGAGAGGATTGTGGGAACTGAGTTTGGTTCACAACATAGCATTTTCACTCTTTTTGTTGTTGTTTACTTACATTTTATTTTCTTTCTCATTTTTTTCTGGTTTGATTTGATTTTTCTTGTGCAGCCAGATAATTGTATAAATGTATATACATATATTGGATTTAACATATATTTCTACCATATTTAACATATATTTGATTACTTGTCATCTAGGGGAGGGAGTGGAGAAAGGGGGGAAAATTGAAACACAAGGTTTTGCAAGGGGTAATGTTGAAGAATTGTCCATGCATATGTTTTGAAAAACAAAACGCTTTATTAAAGGCAAAAAAACAAAATAATAATAACAGGTCAATGAAGCAGAGCAGCAAACTTTATCCAGGAGATAAAGATGAATTCAAATGGAGGTCAAAACATTAAGTCAGCTACAGAAATACAGTTCAGTTCAATTTAAAAACCACTTAATAAGTGGCTTCCTCTACCAGTAAGTCAATAAATATTTATAAAACTGCTCTTTTGTGCCTGGCACTATGCTAAGCTCTGGCAAAAGACTGTCCCTGCTTGCAAGGGGCTTACACCCTAATGGGGGAGACAATAAACAGACAAATATGGACAACAAGCTATATACAGGGACAAATAGGAAATAATTAAGAGAGGGAAGACACTAGAATTAAGAGGGGTTGGGAAAAACTTCCTGTGAAGGTAGAATTTAAATTGGGAAATAAACAAAGCCAGGAAAGCTAGTGGGCAGAGCATTCCAGGCATGGGGGACAGCCAGAGAAGATGCCCAGAGGTGGAATATTTGGAGTATATTATGAGCCAAGATGAGGGGAAAGGTAGTATGATATAATGCAAAGCTTCTTAAACTGTTGGTCCTAACTGAATTGGGGGGGGGTGTTCAAGAAAAATCTGGCATTGGTAAAAGATTTCTGAACATGATTCAAAGTTAATTCAGAATCAAACAGGAAACTCATCCAAAGCGTTTCCGGCAGCACTCACCCATGCTGCATTTCATGATTTACTTGTGAACATACACCGTGCACACTTTGCATGAATGCTACCAGAACCACTTTGGCTCAGATTCGAGACCAGTTTGTGTAAAAATTTCTCCTCTAAAAAGGGGTCACAAGTAGAAAAAGTTTAATTTGGATCCAGAACCAGGCTTGGTGTGGGGAAAATGGGATTTACATCCTGTCTGATGTGCAGAAGCTTTGTGACTTTGGAAAAGTCCTTTAACTTCTGAATGCTCCCATTCAACTCTCTAAAGGTAGAAAATGAGAACAATTGATGATTTGTCTGATTGGAGAGGCTTTCTCTAGGAAATCCTTATTGCAACGAAATCAGAGGCCTAAACAACAAACAAGTGTATCTTGTGCTGAGCTTGGTATTTTGATATTCAAAAAAAGAAGAAACAAGCTCCATCCTTGCCCTCAGGAAGGTTATGCTAAGGGTGAGGAGTAGGGGAGGGGAGAGTAGAGTAGGGCACACAAATGAGCATATAGATAAAATACAGAATGAGGAAGCCCAGAGAAGCAATCAGTGTATTAGAAAGAGGCAGAGATCTGGAATCAAGTCCCAGCTTTAATATTCATCAGTTGTTTAGAACCAGGAGATCATCATTCACAGCAACAAGAAGATTATTATGTGATGACGAGGCTCTTTTCAACAATGAGATGATTCAGGCCAGTTCTAATAGACTTGTGATGGAGAGAGCCATCTGCACCCAGAGAGAGGACTGTGGGGACTGAGTGTGGGTCACAACATGATATTTTCACCTTTTTTGTTAGTTTGCTTGTTTTTTTTTCTTTCTCATTTTTCCCTTTTTGATGTGATTTTTCTTGTGCAGCAAAATAATTATGTTTAGAACTGCACATGTTTAATGTATATTGGGTTACTTGCTCTCTAGGGGAGGGGGAAAGGGGGAAGAAAGGAGAAAAACTGGAACATAAGGTTTTGCAAGGGTGAATGATGAAAACTGTCTTTTCATGTGTTTAGAAAAATAAAAAAAGATGTTATTTTCAGCTGAAGTCAGGATCACCTGAGTTCAAATCCAGCTTTTGACTCTAGGCAAGTCACTTAACCTCTGCCTCAGTTTCCTCGATATCATCAAATGGGGGTACCTCAAAGGGTTGTTGCAAGGATCAAATGAGATAATAGTTGTAAAGTGCTTGGAGCAGGGCCTGGCATATTGTAAATCCTTAATAAATGCTTGCTTGTTTCCTCTAAGTCTTGGTTTCCTCATCATTAAAATGGGAATACTAGTAATATTTGCACTAATCTCTCCTCTGACCTGCCATTTCATAGGGGTTTTTGTCAGGAAAGTTGCTATGGGAGCCTTGAAATACATTAGAAATGAATTATTTTCCTTGTTCCTCTTCTTTTTCTATTTTTTTTTTTTAAAGGGCAAGACTCCAGAGCAGCATCAAATATTCAAGAGTAAATCCCTTCTTTCTTCCCAGGGGAAGACATTTGTGTTAGAGCCCACAGCAGACATTTTTCTGCACAGCGAATATTCCTTGATGCTTTCAGGCCTGGAAGGACCATAGATGGTATCTAATTCAATCCCCTCTTGGGGAAACTGAAGTCCAGAGAGATGAAATAAATTGGGGTTATAGGATCATAAATCATCGATTTAGAGCAAAAGGAGCCTTGGAGAAAATCTGAGCCAAATTCCATGTTTTATAGATGATGGGAATACCCAGAGATGTTAGATGAGCCCCCCAAAAGTCACGGAGGAAGTTAAGGCCGGCATTTGTACCCAGCTCCCCTGACCCTATCTATTTCAGTGTTACGGTTTTTCCACTTGAGTATCATTTGTCCCCTGAAATTTTTCACATTGGAGTTGATTCCTTGCAGTTTTTAAACAGCTGATTGTGTGATGTTGCTGAAGGTTTTAGGTTACAGTCTAAAGTAATACCTCTCTCCCTTTCAATCTCGGGGTTTATGGCAGTTGCTAACACAGTGATTGCTCAGTGTTTTTGGAAGGAACAAGTTTAGGAATGATTCCCATTTGTGCAAGCTTGTCTCTGGTCATGGTGACCCAAGCGTGCTGCTTCTGGTGGAATAGATGCATTCCTGAAAAGGTAGCCTTATAAATTGGATTTCTGGAAAGAAGATCGCATTTCCTTGTTGATTTCCATTTTAAAAGTCTGAAATGTGTTTATATGGGGAAACTCCTAAGAAAACTGGAATCAAAAAGCCCTTGGAATGGAAGGGGTTAAGGCAGTGACCAGCTCCGTGGCCTCCTGGGCATAGGAGCTTTGCCAGCAGCCCAGAGCCTGCCGGTAGCTGGAGAACGTTCGCCACTTGCCCCTCCCCCTCCAATATTTCATTCTTCCTTGGCAGTTTTTTTGGCAACACCTTCCTCACTGGGCAAGACAGTCACCTTCCTTCTCAGCTTTCCTTTTCACTCCTTCAGGTTATAATGCATTGTGTTGCCTTTAATTATAAATAGCTTTTCTTCTGCATACTGTAAAGAGCACTACCCACAGCATCTGGGGAACAGATTTTTAGCTCTACCATGAAGCTCAGTGACCTTAGGAGGTCTTTTTCTGCCTCAGTTTCTTCATCCGTGAAATGAAAGGGTTGCATAAGATTTTTTTTTCTTTTTTTCTTTTTGTAATACAGCTTTTTTTTTTTCAAAACATATGCGTGGATAATTTTTCAACATTGACCCTTACAAAACCTTGTGTTCCACATTTTTTCCTCCCTTTCCCCCATCCCCTCCCCCAGATGGCAAGGAATCCAATATATGTTAAACATGTTAAAATATATATGTTAAATCCAATATATGTAAACATTTATACAATTATCGTGCAGCACAAATAAAATCAGATCAAAGAGGAAAAAAATAAAAAGATCAAACAACAACAAAAAGAGTGAAAATGCTGTGTTGTGATCCACACTCAGTTCCCACAGTCCTTTCTCTGGGTGTAGATGGCTCTCTTCATCACAAGATCATTGGAATGCCTTGAATCATCTCATTGCTGAAAAGAGCCACGCTGGACAAGATTTTTAACGGTCCTTTCAGTGCTAACATTTTAAAGACTCCTTCTTGTGCAATTTACATTTTTGTTAATCTAAATACAAATCTTCTGGTTTTTCTCCACAGATTCTATCTCTCTTCCCTCCTCTCCTTCCTCCATTCCTTCTTACCTCTCCCTCCTCCCAAGGTTTAAAGTAGGATCTTTGACATTATAGGACTGCCATTGGCAAGGAGGTGAGGGAGGAGAAGGGGGGCCCCCTGTGGCTTCGATTCCCTCCCCTGGACACCTGCTATTCTTTCCCAGCGCCACCCTGGCTTTGTTTGGTAGCACCCCCCATCTCTGCTCCCTCTCCTAATCCTGCCTGCCTACCCAGATCCCATCCCGCTTTCCATTCCAGAGCCCTAATCCCTAACCCAGTTCCTCAGATAAAAATGTTCAAGACAGTCTCGTTTTCCTCTGAGATAGAAATGAATTACTTTAACTATTTGTATTCCTAAGAGGCATCAAAACATGAAGATAGAGATCTGTGAGTGGTTTAGGAGGGGAGGGGGATGTTTCAGCCCCTGTCTGTATCCCTGGTGTTGCTAACAGTGGAAATCCCTTGAAAACTTCAAAAGAGATTATTACTGGGAGAGGCAATTAAGGGAGAAGTTGTGAGACTGGTCTCCTCTAAGGCAAGTTGGAGAGGAACCCTTTCTGGATGCAATAGGTGTTAGCAGTAGAAAGGTCTGGCATTCACAGAAAAGAAAGGAGACCAGATAACAGTCTTAGACAGACACCTCATATTTTCTTACTCTAGATTTTCTCTTTATTCTTACCTCTCCCCCTTTGCCCCTTCTCCCAGGGTTTACCCTAAATCTTGTCTGCTAGAATACCTGCCTTAGTCCATAAGAGCTGCTGTGGGACCCTTAGAATTGAGAGGATCCTGGTCCTCAACCGTCCAGAATGTGGGGGAAAGTCTCAGAGTTTTGTATTATTCTTACATTTTAACTTTTTCATTCTGCTTATTTTAATTGTAAGTTTCCTGAGGTCAAGAAATATATTCATCATTGGACTGTGTGCTAATAAATGTTCAACAACCATCTCCCTGAAAGAAATAAGGAATGCGTTCAGGACACATTTCTAGGTTTAATCTGCCTTATAAACATTTTGTCCACTACCTTAAAAATCTAGAAATCAACAAAACAAAATCAAGTCCTGATTTATAACTTCCACTAATTAACGTGGTATCAATGCTCACACTGAAAATTTAGCAATCACTTTTCCTAAGAAAGCTGGCTCCAATACACTGAGTATTGTTTTTATATTCAGAGCTTACCACAGCATTCATTAGGCTTTTAATAAACCTTTACTGAATTGAACCAAAGGATTCATAATCCTAATGAAGGGAGGGGGAGTTCCATGCATCTCCTGAAATCTCAATATCCCTGTGAATACATGTTGAAAATCTTATTCTTGGGAGTATCACTCTGTGGACCTAAGGGCACAGAATGGTATTCCAGGGATGTAGTGGGTTAAAGAGGCTTTTGTGAATTGATCTGGGAATCATTGCTGACATTATTTCTTTTATTATTATTATAGCTTTTTATTTACAAGATATATGCATGGGTAATTTTACAGCATTGATAATTGCCAAACCTTTTGTTCCAATTTTTTCCCTCCTTCCTCCCACCCCCTCCCCCAGATGGCAGGTTGACCAATACATGTTAAATATGTTAAAGTATAAATTAAATACAAATAAGTATACGTGGCTGACATTATTTCTATTGGAATTCCAACCCTACAGATAACAGTTGGAATACGCCCCAGTTTGTTTGTGAGTTGAGGATTACCCCACTTGGTTAGGTAATGGAAGAACTGGGTTTGGAGTCTGAAGATCTGGGATTGAATGTTGGCTCTGGGACTTGTGTGGTCTCAGGCAAGTTAATTCACTTCACTTAAAACAAGAGGATGGTACTCTATGGCTGAAAACCATTGACTTGAAAAATCAAAACTATGGTGGAAAACTTTCCCCTGTAAATGCTGTAATTCTAAGAAGGGTTATTTATATTCAAGATGAGTTGTCTCTTTGACTTCTTCCCTTTGATCTAATTTCCTTTCTGTAGTTAAGCATCAAGGCTCTGCAAGCAGTTATTATGACCCAGAATATAACCTTTGCCTATGTTCTTCCTCTTTTGCCTCAACTCTCTAGAGATGGAGGCAGGATCTCTGTCCCCTTCCCCGGACACAGGGAGAAGGGAGGCTGCTATGGAAAGATGGGTAAGAGGGGAAATCCATTAAGATAAAGAGAAAGAATAAACAGAAACAGATGTCCCTTCTGCCCCAGTCCTTAAGCTGACTGGGAAACAGGAAATTATGATGGTAGTTGATAAGCAGCTTTTAACCAGGGCCAGACCTAGGTACTCTGGAGTCTGGAGTATAATTGTTTTCTTGATTACTCTACTCACGGCTCTTACCTTGTTTTGCTTTCTTAGAGGACCTGCTGGAGGCCATTTTCCTGTCTCCCCTGATCCTACTTAAGAAAACCACTTCAAATATATTTCTGTCTGTATTATCAGTTAAATTGAACATCAGTCATCCTTTTTGTGTTGTTTTGTCTTTTTTCTTTTTAGTTATGAAGAATCAAAAAAGCCTGACAGCTTTTTCCCCTAAGGTGACATTCCTTTTACCTCTGGGACTCTGTCCTGGAGTGGTCTCCCAACTCCAAAATGCCTCTGCTTGGATAGAATCCCTACCTTTCTCCACACAGCACTGATCTACCAACCCACTTGGCAGATCAATCATTCAGTTACTGCGTAAAGGTCTTATATTAGCATTCCAAAAGTACTTCTTAAGACCCTTTTCTCCTTTTCCTGTTATTTAACTATCACCATGGGGGATGGAGAGTAGGGAGTGAGGGCACGTGCATAGGACTAAGAGCCATTTTTAATTTTTAAAAATGTTATGGGTTGCCATAGCCAAAAAATTCATCACTTACTCCTCATCTTATTGGGGATGGACCTCACCAATTTAATTAAATTGGTATGATATCTCAGCCTGTTGCTGGGATTAGATTTGAAACTTTCTAGTATGGTAGAACTTTTCAGAGCTAATGCTCCTATTATATAACTTTATGTAATCCAGTTTCACTTCTGTGTCATGATGAAGCATAGAATAGTCATTTTTAAAATCTGAGCACACAGATTAATTAATTAATCTAATATCCACAGATTATTTTGTCTTCACAATGCTTTGTCCCATTATTTTTAGAATTCCACAGACTTTTAAGTTATCATTTGTCCTTATGGAAACCATATTGCTCTCCACCTCCCCAGTGGGTTGTTTGCCCAAGTGCTCATGATCCTTTCCTTTATCATGGAATTCCTTGTGCATACTAGATATGAAAGTGAGACTCACTGGATTCCCTTTTGGAACCCTTCTTATGACTGCAAGTCATTCTGACAAGCTGTCAGTCCTTACGCTCAAAGTCATAACTAGATATTTTAGCACCTAGGACCAAGGCAAATGGCATGAAATTCAGTTTCAAATTAATTTTTTAAAAGACTGAGACACAAGTAGTTATGTACAAAGATCCTATTGACATTACTGCTGAGGAGGACACTGAGAAAAGGCAATGGGAGGGTAAGTCTGGGCCAAGGAAGGAAGGAAACAAGCATTTATTTATTTATTTATTTATTTATTCTTTTTTTTTTTTTAATAGCTTTTTATTTACAAGATATATGCATGGGTAATTTTTCAGCATTGACAGTTGCAAATCCTTTTGTTCCAACTTTTCCCCCTTTTTCCTCCCCCCTACCCCTCCCCCAGATGGCAGGTAGACCAATACATGTTAAATATGTTAAAGTATAAGTTAAATACAATATAAGTATACATGTCCAAACCGTTATTTTGCTGTACAAAAAGAATCGGACTCTGAAATAGTGTACAATTAGCCTGTGAAGGAAATCAAAAATGCAGGCAGGCAAAAATATAAGGATTGGGAATTCTATGTAGTGGCTTTTAGTCATCTCCCAAAGTTCTTTCGCTGGGTGTAGCTGGTTCAGTTCATTATTGCTCTATTGGAACTGATTTGGTTCATCTCATTGCTGAGGATGGCCAGGTCCATCAGAATTGATCATCATATAGTATTGTTGTTGAAGTATGTAATGATTTCCTGGCTCATTTCACTCAGCATCAGTTCATGTAAGTCTCTCCAGGCCTTTCTGAAATCATCCTGATGGTCATTTCTTACAGAACAATAATATTCCATAATATTCATATACCACAATTTATTCAGCCATTCTCCAATTGAGGGGCATCCACTCAGTTTCCAGTTTCTGGCCACTACAAACAGGGCTGCCACAAACATTTTGGCACATATTGGTCCCTTTCCTTTTTTAAGATGTCTTTGGGGTATAAGCCCAGTAGAAACTGGGTCAAAGGGTATGCACAGTTTGATAACTTTTTGAGCATAGTTCCAAACTACTCTCCAGAATGGTTGGATGTATTCACAATTCCACCAACAATGCATCAGTGTCCCTGTTTTCCTACTTCCCCTCCAACATTCTGCATTATCTTTACCTGTCATCCTAGCCAATCTGACAGGTGTGTAGTGGTATCTCAGAGTTGCCTTAATTTGCATTTCTCTGATCAATAATGACTTGGAGCATCTTTTCATATGGCTAGAAATAGAAGCAAGCATTTATTAAGTGTTTGATTTGTGGCTGGCCTTGTGCTATGTTCTTTACAAATGTATCCCTGGGAAGTAGATATTGTTATTATCCCCTTTCTATAGATGAAGAAACTGAAGTAAACAGAGGGCAAATTATTTGCTCAAGATCACAAAATTCACAAGTATCTGAGGCTGTATTTGAACTCAGGTCTAGTATTCTTACTCCAGGACTAGTATTCTGTCCACTGTAGTACCTAGTTACCAAGAAGGATTACCTCTCCCCTACCATCAATGGGAACTTATTGAATTTATTGGAATTTAACTGGAATTTATTGAGTAAGGAAGTGATATAGTCAAATTATCATAGTCAAAATTATTTCATTAGCCAGGAAAGAATGGATTGGAATATGGAAAGCCTAGGGGCACACACACCAATTAAGGATCTCTTACAATAATCTTGTTAGATTAAAAAAATAAAAACTTGAACTTAGTGTGTGGGTGTGGGAATGGGGAGCAAAGAGAGAGACTGAAGGCATTTAGTGTAGGCAGATTTTTTTTTTAGTGGAGTTTGAGAAAAGGACGTAAGATATAGGAATAGAGACAGGGTTTAATGAGGTGGGTTTTTTGTTTGTTGTTGTTTTGTTTTTTTAAGGGGGGGGGGAGAACTTAGGTGTGTTTGTAGGCAGCAGGGAAGAAACCAGTAAATAGGGAGAGACTGAAGATTAGAGAGAAGCTTTGATGATGGGGCAATCTGATGCAGAAGAAGATGGAAAAGGATAGGATCAAAGGAACACATAAAGGGGTTGGCCTCCACTAATTATTTATCTTGGAATCCTTTTTTTCTTTCATGGCTCAACAAGTCACATTCTTTAAGAAGCCATCTCTGGTCTTTAGTTCAGGGGTTCTTAAATTATTTTGTATCATATACATCATTTGTATTAAGTTATTTTGGCCTCCTTGGCAGTCTGGTGAAAGTCTATGTACCCTTCTCAGAATAATTGCTTTTATGCATAAAGCAAAAAATATGTAGGAATACAAAGGGATCCAATTATATTGGAATAAATATATAACATCTGTCCCATCTAAGTTCCTATTATCCCTAAAATAAATCCACAGACTTTTGGTTAGGAATCCCTTCTCTAACTCTTCTAGTTCTTCTTTCTGGAGGTCTAATTGTGTAAAAGTTTTAACACTTCAGAAGGAAGGAAACAAACATTTATTAAGCCTGTATTATGTGCCAGGTACTTTGATAAATGCTTTATAAATGTTATCTCACTTGATCCTTACAGTCTGGGGATGTAGGTATTATTATGATTCCTACTTAAAAGTTGAGAAAATACAAGCCTTCATTAAGCACCTTCTAAGCCTGAGGCACTTTGCTAGACACTGGGAATGTAAAGACAAAATGAAAAATAATGCTTGCCCTCAAAGAGCTTATTTCTCTGTAGTTCCTAGATGGTGCTTAATAAGTACTTGTTGAATTATAGGAAAGGCATCCCAATACTGTCTGCACTAAGGCTGATTTTCAGTGAAATTAAGAAGCAGTGGTCATTAAGGAGAATAAGGTGTCAGCCTTGTCTGAGGTCACTTAGTCAATAAGCATTTTTTTAGTGCCTGTGTACCAGGCCCTGTGCTAAGTGCTAGAGGAAGAAAAGTAAAAAAGAGTCCCTGCTTTCAAGGAGCTAAAAATCTAATGGGGAAGACAACATGTAAACAACTGTCTACAAAAAAGTTAGCTGAGAAGAGGGCAGTATTTGTAGGATTTCACTGCTCTAATTACTTGGGAGTAAAGGAGGTGCCCAAGTGGTCTTTACTTTGATGAGAAGAGAGCATGGACATAAAAAAGAAGAAGCATCTTATTTATCAATTCTAGGGACAGGAAATCAAGACTCACTGTTCCTGTAGTATAGGGAAGAAGTACATCATGGAAGCAAAGAAAGGAATCTTGGTCCTAGCTTTTGATGTCATTGCTATCTCTGGTGAAAATGTTTATGACAAGGAAGACTATCTTTAGAAATATCCCTTTATGACAAAAAGGATCACTTAGGAGAGACATGGGAAGACTTTTGTGAACTTATATATAGTGCTTCTGAAGCAAGCAGATTTAGAGGAACAATTATACGATTATAACAACATTGTAAAGACAGATAACTGGAGAATTCTGATCAACCTAATAACTAACCAGAGGTCCAGGTTGGATCATGATGCAAAGGACTGATGAAGTGTGCTATCCATCTTTTCATAGACAGAAAATGGACAAAGGATATTGTTTGAACCATTTTTGGACGTGGCCCACGTGGGAATTTGTTTTGCTTGACTATACATGTCTATTACAAGAGTTTTGTTTTTCTTTTTTTTTTTATTATTTGGGGGGGGTGGAATGAAGAGAGAATAAGCTTTTGTTCATTGAAAAAAAAATTTAAAAAGAAAATATCACTTTGGTTAATTGAAGTGTTATTGTAATTCCAAGAGAGAATTTAAGACTGGAAAATTAAGAAGTTTAATTCCTTTTTAATAAAGAGAAAGATTAAAAAAAAAAGACTTCCCCCCCCTCTATTTCCATCTTTTCAATTCTTTTTATCTTGATGTTCTCTCTACTTGGCTTCTTTCCTTTCACATATTTCAACATCTTCCTAATTGTTTGGAAATCTTTTGCAAGGAGTACCTTTTTTTTTTTTTTTTTTTTGACATGCCTAATTTCTAGTTTAAGCTGTAGGGTAATGTATAAGGAAAGCTAGGTTCAATCAAGTCCTATCTGACACATAACTAGCTATGACCACAGGCAAATGACTTCATATCCTTGAGAACTAACTAGGCAATTGTCTAAGGGACTTTTAAGTTAGAGAGAAGTAGCTGATCTATATGTATCTGGGGAAGGAGTTTGCCTACATCAATGAAATCCTTCTCCCTTTCCCTGCCATCCCTCCCCCCCCCAAAAAAAAATCCTCTTTCACCAGTCATACTTTGTGGACTCCTCTGTTTTTACTTTTTTTTTTTTTTTTGAAAGACATCTTTGTATATGAAATAGTCCCTTTGCCCTACTGGGTATTATCTTTGAGTGGTTTTTGTTATTTTAAATCCTTGGCACACACATTCTGGGCTTCTGTGATGAAATGGACATCTCCACAGGGCAGCCCCCAAACAGAAGGCTCCCTGGCTGGTTTCCCACAGCCATCTCTCTTGGGTAATGATGCATACTATGCAGGATCCTTATTGGTCCAAGAACAATCTCCGACTCCTTATTTCATTGGCTCAGAGACTGTTTCTGAACTAATGACTGCTCCTGCCCCACTGGGAAGGCTTGGACACCATCTGAGGTTTGCGAACAGAATCGTTTGTGACTCCTTTCCCCTCCATCATTCCTGCCCCCTCCCCCCCAATCCAATTCATTATCTTGCTTCCCCGGTCTACAATGTACTTTCCTTCCCATTTATACATCTCCCACCCTAATCTGCCGTCCTTCTATCCCCCTAACCCAAATCTCTCCTCCTCCCCATCCTTTGCAAACGCTAAACCGGCTCAAAGCACTTCTCCCCCTGGGAAACCTTCTCTGAGTAAGCCCCACCCACTCCGATTGTTCTTTTACCTAGCATCCTTTTGGCCGTTCTCAGTCCCGGCAATCTGCTTAAGCCCTACGTCTGTTATTTGGCCCGTGCTCATAATAAGAATTTTCACATTATCTGTAAGTATACATGTGTCCGTAACTCACACACAAATGCATATGTGTGCAAGCGTATAGACAATACATATGTATGTATACACACACATATATATTCATATCCCCCTCCCCCAACCCCCATTTCTGGGAACAGGCTTAGACTGGATTTCTGATTTCTGGATTTGTAGCTGACCCAGCTGAGGGCAAAGGTGATTAAATATTCCGGGTCACAGATAACAACTCAATAAAGTGATTTCTATCACTCACAAGCAATATTTTCACTTCTACGGAGAACCTTTTTCCCCTACTTTTTTTTTTTTTTAAACAGTTGCCTCACATCCAGCTTATTTTTAGCGACGGCAGAAAGAATCAGGACGTTTGTGTAATTAAACGAGAGCTCCTGGTCAAACCCCACAAACCAGCTCATCCCTCCCCCTCCTCCCCCTCCTCCCCCTCCTCCTCCCTCCTCATCGAGCTGTCATTGTTCCCCTTCTGTGCCTCCGCTGGGGAAGCCGAGACGCCGCCGTGGCGCAGGGCAGAGCAGGTGAGGAAGGAGAGCCAGCCCCCGCCATCACCAGAGACTGGCGAGCAGCGGGCACCCCGGCAGATGGCATCTCGGGCTCCTCTGGCCCGTCTCCTTCTAAGCTCCAGGAGAAGCCCCCAAAGCATCTCTCTAATTCCCCGCCCCTTCTCCGGTTCCTTCCAAGCCAGGCGGCACCTTTAACCCGGCGCTTTCCCTCAGGAAAGAGAGGGCCTTGGGGAGGCGCCGAGGAGGACCGCGGCTGCCAATCACCGGGCAGCGCACGTGCTGCACGTTGCGGCCCGCCTGCTCCCGGCTCCCCGCCCGCTGGGCTGCTGGTGTCCGGAGGGGGGTGGAGGAGGGAGGCCGGGGCAGGCGGCGGAGCTCCCCACCTCCCAAAGCGGGAGGGCAAACCCGCGGCTCTCCCCATCTCTCACTTCCCAAATAAGGGAGGGGGGTGGGAAAGCTGGGTCCTCTGCAGCTGTGGAGGGGAGGTCTCCTGATTTCCTCAAAGTGGCCATGAATGGGATTCTTCGGGAGCCCTAGGAGCTGGGGGTGGGGTGGGGTGGGTGGGAGCTTTCTCCCAGCACCCCTCCCACTTTTTCTTCAAAGGGGGTGGGGAGGCCCCCCACTGCCAGGGGGACATTAGAAAGAGAATTCAAATGCTGGGGCCCTAGACACCTGTTCTAGCAGGAAGCAGACTTGGTTTGTAGTGGACCAGGCTTTTTTTTTTTTGGTCTTTGGTCCCCAACTACCACTTTTAAAAACCAGCTAACCTCCCCCACCCCGCCAAACTTGTAAACCACCAAGGGGCTGGAGCCAAGGAGCGCGCGCGCGCACACACACACACACACACACACACACACACACACACAATTTTCCCCTTCCTTTCCCTCCCCCAGCCCCCATTTCTGGAGCCAGGCTTTAGACGAATTTCCTGATTTCTGGATTTGTAGCTGATCCAGCTGAGGGCAAAGGTGATTAAATATACTATACATGGAATACTGCGAGAAATGACAAGCTGTTTGCTTTTAGAGGGAACCCCCCCCCCAAAAAAAACCCAAAAAAACCCTGGAAGGACTTGTGTGAAATCATGCAGAGTGAAAGTGTTACAGTCACGGTAACAATGTGGGCAAAAGTAACCGATTGACTCAACTATTTTGAGAAATAGTATCATTGCAATCAATTTGGAAGGACTTAATAAAAGAAAATGCTATCCACCTCCAGAACAAGAACTGATGATTGGAAGCAGGTACTGTATGGTCATACTCATACATGTATATGTGTATTGTACACGCACAGTGCATACACATCCACAAATGCTGGGCTTTTCTGATGCAGTGTTGGGAGAGAGACCACTCAGAACTCAAAAATAACAAAGCCAAGACAAAATTCCTTACTGAGTGCCAGACGTTGTGCCTCAGGGTGCCTTGTCCTGTCTGACCCTGCAGTCTAGAAGCGGGGCTCTGAAAATGCATGAAATAGGAAATTATGAAAGGAGGAGAGGCTGTGGCCATTCATCCAGTTCCTTCAGTAATGGTTTATTAAGGGTTTCTTAGGTGCCAGGCACTTTGCTATATGCGCAGGGACAAAAAGATAAAAAGGAAACAGTTTCTTCAATCAATAAGTTTGCATTCTATGGGGGACGGCCGGGGGGGGGGGGGACGACGTCGACAATATCTTCATAAAAACAAATACAAAAATTTTTTTGGGGGGTCAGGATCTATAATTTCACTAGCATGGGGAAATTACAATAAAGGAAGCTCCTTTTATTTATGCAGACAGCAACTAATAGTTTTAGTGAATTGCAGGGAGTCAAGCAAGAGCTTAAGTCCAGAGCTGTTTAGTCAATTTATATATCATAGTGAAACTTGAATCTAAACCTCCCATTCTCCTAAATCAGGCTGCCTCTCAGTCATGTGCCAAATGTCTGTAAAGCAGACATAAGGTAATTTTGGTGGGGCAGAAACCAGCAACTCAGAGGTGGAGAGATAGGGAAGCAGAGATGAAGATCAAGAAAGGCCTTGTTCAGTGGTAAAAAGAGCTGAGCCTTGAAGGAAGCTGGGAGGCCTAAGGGACAGAGCTGAGGAAGCTGAGAGGCAATCAGGTGGTACAATAGATTGAATTGTTTAGCCAGAAGTCAGGAAGGACTGACTTCAAATGTGGCCTTAGATATTTACCAGTTGTGTGGTTCTGGGTAAGCCATTTAACCTCTAGCTCCTTCAGTTTCTTCAGTTATAAAAATAAGGGAAGAACATCAGATGAAATAACATTTGTAAAGTTCTTAGGACTGTGTGCTGTACATAGTACTTGCTTAATACATGCTTGTTTTCTTGATAACCTTTTCATTAGCATAGAGATAGGAGGTTTAACTAACATATGTATTTTTATTTTTTTCAGTTTTGAAGCTTCATTGAGCATTTATCTTTATTTATTTATCATTTTTTTATTATAGCTTTTTATTTACAAGTTATATGCATGGGTAATTTTACAGCATTGACAATTGCCAAACCTTTTGTTCCAATTTTTCCCCTCCTTCCCCCTATCCCCTCCCCACGATGGCAGATTGACCAATACATGTTAAGTATGTTAAAGTATAAATTAAATACAACAATATATGTATTTTTAAATCAGATGTTTCAGACTGTGCTATTTGTAGGGCACTGAAAGCTCTCTTATCACCAGTGCGAATAACAAGCAGAAAGTGAAGCTAGATACAGCTTTTGTGCTAGTACTCTGGGACAGCATCCTTGGAAGGAGATGTTATAGGGGAATAAAACCATCCACTTCATATTTGTATAATCTAGCTGTTGTTGCTTTTAAATCTCAAAGTAAGGAGTCCTAGTTCTCAGTGTCATCAGGAACAATCAATGCACAAAATGTTCCTGAGCTCAGGCCCAGAAAGGTAGGAAGGACTGAAATTATCCTGAACAAATGCTCAGAAGAATATTTTTAGCTACTCAGATGCTAGTACAAGTTTGCAAGGATTTTAAAGAGGAGTGATTATTTTCTGAAGGGTATTTATGTACGTATTTTTGTTTCCTTGTGTTTCCCTGTTAAATTTCATTAGTCATTTTGGGTTTTGGAGGAGTCTGGGAAAAATCAATTCAACAAATATTGTTTTGAATTGAATAGAGTACTGGGCCTGGACTTGGGAAGCTTAAATTCGGCTTCAGAGACTTGCTAGCTGTGTTACTCTGGGCAAGTCACTTAACCTTTGTATACCTCAGTTCCTCATTTGTAAAGTGAGGACACATTGGAGAAGGCAATGGCAAGCCACTCCAGGATTGTTGCCAAGTAAACCCACGGACAAAAGTCCATAGGGTCATATGGAGTGGGATACGACTGAACAACAAGAATATGTGCCAAGTTAAGCACTAGGATACAAAGAAAGTCCCTCAAGATTCTAACAATCTAAATAAAGGGAGGAGATGAGGAGCAATGTGCAATTAACTAAATACAATCAAGATACCTATAGGTTAAATTGGCAATAATCTCTGAAAAGCACCCAAAATCACAAATTGCAGGGGGCTTTCTTATGTAAGTATTCCTCCCAGATTTTACTTCTTGCTCCTCATCAAATACTCCTTTTATCTCCTCTCATCTAAGTCTCTCTTACTTGAAATATATCTTGACCCTTCTGGACCCAAAAGGCCCTTTCTTTTTCTATTTCCCTGGTTTTCTTCTTACAGAAATGTTTGTGACTATATAGTTAAACATAGATCAGAATTGAGTAGAATAGAGGAGGTAGATGCAGTGGTGAGCAGGTAAAGGTTTAACAACTTTTTTTTCTTTTTTTAATATTATCTTTTTGTTTTTTCAAATGCATGCAAAGATAGTTCTGAACATTCACCTTTGCAAAACTGTAATCCACATTTTTCTCCCTTCCTCCCCCCTCCCTAGACAACAAGCAATCCAATATGGGTTAACTGAGCAATTCTTCTAAACATATTTCCATATTCGTCATGCTGTCCAAGAAAAATCAGATCTAAAAGGGAAAGAATGAATGAACAAATAGCAGCAACAACAAAAAAGATGAAAATACTATGCTTTGATTTACATTCAGTCTCCATAACTCTTTCCCTGAATATGGATGGCTCTTTCTACTACAAGTCTATTAGAATTGCTTTGAATCACCTCATTCTTGAAAAGAGGCATCACAGTTAGCAACTAACTGAAAAATTTTTTTTTCATGGCACACTTTTAAGTTTATGACATTATTAATTTTCTTAAGTCTAGAAAACCAATGAAACAATAAACTAATTTATTTAGTGATTTATAGTATTTGCAGATTTCTGAGGTATAAATGCTCACAATGAAAATATAACCATCAGCTTTGGAGCAGGGAGGATCTGGATCTAAGTACATTTCTTGGAGATGTTACTAGGCATCAAAAATGAGTTGATAAATATACTGAGACACTGACTAAATTTTATTTTAAGTTTCCAGGCAGTTATAAAATGCATTATGTTTCATTATTTTCTTGTTTCTGACAAGAAAGCATGTAGCTCTGCAGAAAAAAACTTCTTCCTAGAACTAAACTCTAGCAGGGATTTGTCCCATGGGTCCTTGAATAAAGGATACTAGGTGACACATTGGTTGATATTTTCAATTACAAATTTTGCAAAAGATGCAGAAATACCATTCAAATAGAGAATACTTATATCAACCCTCTCTATAAAGCCTGGGAACATAACACTAATTCACAGCTTAAGGAAAGCATTTCTGTTGGGAACTGAGATAATATTGTTCAGATACTTAGTGTTCTAATAATATAACAATACAGGAAGAGAATATGGGGAATCTAGTTAAATAGTAGCTATTATGTCTATTAGACTGTCTCTCAAATATCAGGCATGTTGTTGAGTTGGGTCCTAGTCTTTGAGATTCCATTTTTCTTGGTAAAGATACTGGAGTGGTTTGCCATTTCCTTTTTTAGTTCATTTTACAGATGAAGAAACTGAGGTAAACAGGTTGAAGTGATTTGTGCAGGGTCACATTGCTTGTTAGTGTCTCCTCAGGTCTTCCTGATTCTAAGCCTGACATTCTATCTACCACACCACCTAGCTGCCCTAATATTAGGCATCTTCAGCTGTATATGTTCTTCCCAACCCTGTCCTGGGGTAGGACAGAGGTTCCTTATTTCTAGAGTTGAACATCGTAGTTCATAAAAAAAAGTGAAAATATCAACCAATGTGTCACCTAGTATCCTTTATTCAAGGACCCATGGGACAAATCCCTAATAGAGTTTAGTTCTAGGAAGAAGTTTTTCTCTGCAAAGCTACATGCTTTCTTGATCCTTTTAGAATCCAGTCTAAAAACAAAAATTATCGTCTTAGAACTTGATGAAGTCATATTTATTTTTGTGTTTTGTTTTTTGTTATCATTGCTTCCTCTTCTGGATATTCAGAGACTATCCCTCGAATGGTCTATTTTAGAATTTTCTCATGAAGTGAAGTTCACTGACCTATAGTTTATAGGCAGAGTTCTCACTTGTTTTTATTGGAAAATTAGGGCAACATTTGCCCTTCTTAAATCTCACAGTATCTCTCCTGTTTCCCATAGTCTTTTAGAAATTGCCAATAATTGCTCAGCAGACACATCGCTAGTTCTTTTAAGGATGTAGTTCATCTGGTCATTTCAAATCAATAAGCAAGCCTTTGGCCACGGTTGGATCTCAGTCATTTCACAGTCCAATTGTAGAATATTGGAGTTTAACAACCCTCATTTTCCAGATGGATAAATAGATTTAGTGACTTATTTCTGCTCAGATACTAGTTATTGGTAAGATTGGGCATAAATGATGTGAGGTGATGTAAGGAGCCCCTCCTTGGAGGAGGGGATTCTTAGGGGGATTTAGGGAAAGCTTTAGATGAATATATTCCAGCAACAGAAAGATGCCTTATACAAATGTCCAGGGTGGGGAAATGCAGTATCAATCTGGAAGTAAAACTAGTAAAGCAGTTTGGTTGGAGTATGAAAAGTTAAAAAGGTGAGTAAAGTAAAAACCTCTTGCTGGTTTTTAGATGTTTATTGCCTAGCATGGGATTTTGCTCTTGTTACTGTTGAGTCATTTCTGGAATCCTACTCTCTACTCTTAATGATCCCACTTGGGATTTTCTTGGCAAAGATACTGGAATGATTTGCCATTTCCTCTAGCTTATTTTACACATGAGGAAACTGAGGCAAATAAGATTAAGTGACTTGTCCAGCTAATAAAGGTCTGAGTCTGGATTTGAACCAGATGTTCTTGATTCTAGGTCTGGTGTTCTACCCATGGCACCACCTAGCTGCTTTTTGCACATGATTAGCACTTAATACATATAGGCTGAATTGCACTGAAAAGTAAGTTTCTGTGCTTTCATCTCTGCCTCAATTTCTCTGACTTCTTTCAAAGCTCAGCTCAAATCCATCCTCTGCCCAAGGGCTTTCTCACTGCTCGTCATCCCCTTTCCACTATCTTCATCTTCTTTCTTCATATCTGGCATGTTTCTTGTTATTTACATATTTCCTCTATCAGAACATGAGGTTCTTGAGGACAGGGATTGTTTCTTGCCTCACCATGGGCTAAGCACTGGACTTGGTACATGCTAAGTGCTTAATAAATGCTTATTGGCTGTCTGATTTTGGTCAGATTTTGTCTCTTCTCTGCCAGATTGAGGATTTTGTAATTGATCCTAATTGCAGGTGAGAACCACAGAAGGTTTTCCAGTGGGTGAGGAACCACTGAGTGCCTTTTTAATTTTGAAATTCAATGATTAGGGCCTGAACGCAGCATAAAGGGGGAGCTGAGATGAAGATGATGAAGATAAAAGCCAGCCACTGAGGAAAAATCACCTGGAGTTCTGACTCACTTCTTTCCCTCCTGCTTACTTCTGTATCTTGTTAATTTAGGAACACTAACACTCATTGTTGCTCCTCTTTGCCCTAAAACACAGGTTAATTACATCCTTTCCGATGACTGTTTGCTCTCTCTCCAGCCTCTCAGGGCAGGTCCCTCTGATGCTGACTCAGATGGTCTTTCATAATATCCTAGTTGACAAAATGGGGAAATGTAGGCTGGATGATAGGACAGTGGAGTGTATTTGTAGCTACTCAACATCTGCTTCCAAAGACTGATGATTAATGGATCCTTGTCAGTCTGGAGAGTAGTCTCTAGCAGAATGTTAAAGGGCTCTCTGTCTTTGACGCTGTCCTCTTCAAAATGGTTATCAATGATGTGGAGGAAAAGATGCTTAACACATTTGCAGATGACATGAAGGTAGAAATGATAGCTAATGAATTGAATGACAGAAGCTACATTTTAAAATATCTTTAAAAGCTGGAACGGCAGGCAGAAACTAAGAAGATGAAATTTAATGAGGATATATTTAAAGTCTTGAACTGAAATTAAACAATTAGATATACCTGAACAGGATGAACTCCCAGAATTTCAGAGGTGAAAAACACCTCAAAGACCATCTAGTCCAACTCATCCATAAACAAAATATATACTTATGTACTTATAAAGAGACCATCCAACCTTTCCTTGAATTCCTTTAGTGAAGGGGGCCACACTGCCTATAGTTTTAATTATTAGGAAGTTTTTCGACATGGAAAGCTAAAATTATATCTTTGTAATTAATGTCCATCAGATATTTCAGTTCCTCCCTGTGGGGTCAAGCAGATTCATTTTAACCTCCAGATATGTGTCAGCCTTTCAAAAACTTGAAGACAACTATGATGTCCTTTCCAAGTCTTCTCTTCAGGCTAAACATCTTCATTTCCTTCAATCAATTCTTGTGTTTCAAGGTCTTGCATCATCCTGATCACTCTCCTCTGGAACCTCTACAGCTTATCAATATAATTCCTAAAATATTGACAGAAAATTATGATCTTACTAAGGCTGAAGACAGTGGGATTTTTACCTGCTAGGCCTATACAGTTCCTATAAAATGTTGGTCCTTACAAGTTCATATCTAGATCATTACTGTTGGGTGAGTCCTTTCTCTGATCTGTATGGAGTTCTAAGGGTTATTCCCTGTTCCTCAATGATATCAGTATAAAGCTGGCTGCAAAACCAAGCTTAGATTCTGAATCCTTGATTCTTGTAGCTTACTCTCCTGATCATAGTCAAAGACTCCATTCCCTGCATCTACAAGAGAAAAGATCAAATAAAAAGACCAAAGAGCCAGGCCCATGTCTCAGGACCATCTGGTCTTAGAAAGGGAGAATTCATGACCCTTCCCCTTACAGCTTGATCTCTCATCAGCTGTTGTTGTACAACTGGAATGAAGTTAAAAACAATGAAGTAGAGAGTTGATGGAAGTTGACGAAGGACTTTTAAATGCCTATAACCTCTCATTCACCATCTAGTTAGCCAATCAAAACCACTTAGGCAATATCTACCTGATATAGTCTCTCCAAGGCACTTCCCTTAGATTGTCATAATTTTTCCAATAGCAGTTCTACATGAAAGAGAGCATAAGAATAAGCTGATGAGGTCTCAAAATGTACTAGAGCCTATTACATAAATGAAAAGAAAGAATTATTGGTTTCTTATTCTTTTAAAATATTTTATGTATGTTTTGTAATGCACAAAATAGATGACAAATGGGAAAAGATATGAACAATTTTCTGATGAAATTAAAGCCATTTCTAGTTATATGAAAAAATGCTCTAAATCACTATTGATTAGAGAAATGCAAATTAAGACATCTCTGCGGTAGCACATCATACTTCTCAGATTGGCTAAGAAGGCAGTTAAAGATAATGATGAATTTTGGAGATGTGGGAAAGCTGGAACACTGATGCATTGTTGGTGGAATTATGAACTGATCCAGCCATTCTGAGAGAAATTTGGAACTATGCTCAAAAGGTTATCAAACTGTGCATTCCCTTTGATCCAGCAGTGTTTCTACTGAGCTTATATCCCAAAGAGATCTTAAAGGAGGGAAAGGGACCCACATGTGCAAAAATGTTTGTGGCAGCCTTTTTTGTAGTGGCTAGAAACTGGAAAATGAGTGGATGGCCATCAGTTGGAGAATGGCTGAATAAGTTATGGTATATGAATGTAATGAAAATTATTATAAATTTTTATATTTGATACATATTATATATATATATGTATATATAATGTATAATATTGATTATAAAAATAATCAGCAGGATGATTTCAGAAAGACCTGGAGAGACTTACATGAACTGATGCTAAGTGAAGTGAGTAGAACCAAGAGAATATTGTACACAGGAACAGCAAGATTATGTAATAATCAACTGTGATGGACTCGGCTCTTTTCAACAATGAGGTGATTCAGGCCAATTCCAATAGTTTTGTGATGGAGAGCCAGATTCAGAGAGAGGACTGAATGTGGATCACAATGTAGTATTTTCTGTTTTTGTTATTGTGGTTTGCTTGCTTGTTTTTTCTTTCTCATTTTTTCCCTTTTGAACTGATTTTTCTTTTGTAGCATGATAAGTGTGGAAATATGTTTAGAAGAATTGCACATGCTTAACCTATATTGGATTATTTGATGTCTTGGGGAGAGGGTGATGGGGAGGGAAGGAGAAAAATTTGGAACACAAGATTTTACAAGGGTGAATGCTGAAAACTACATATATTTTGAAAAATAAAAATCTATCATTATGAAAATGTACATACTATATCAGTACATTGGCAATAATTAGCAAATGATATAATTTATAAAATATGCATATGTTTGGGTAAAAGTTTTTTTTAAAAAATGAGAGGGGGCAGCTAGGTGGCACAGTGGACAGAGCAGTAGCCCTGAAGTCAGGAGGACCTGAGTTAAAATCTGGTCTCAGACACTTAACTCTTCCTAGTTGTGTGACCCTGGGCAAGTCACTTAACTCTAATCGCCTCAGCAAAAAAAAAAAAAAAAAAAAAAAAGAAGAAGAAGAAGGAAAAAAAGAAAAAGAGAGAGAGAGAGAAAGAGAGGAATGCAGTGAAAAAATATGGAGACTACTAGTCTATTCCACCTCTTTTTATCTTCTCCATAGGAAAAGCCTAAGAGATTTTTGTTTAATGTTTTGCTTTTTAAAAAGCATATCACACTTTGGGACCCTGGACAAAAAGATTCAAGGTATTCTTGGGGTCTACATCCGTTCAAAATCATAGCTTACAACTTCTTACCAATGTGTTATTTATTTTTTTTAACCAGACTTATAATATGATTAGTTTTAGAATATGAATTGATATAGTAAGAAAAGTCCCACAAACCTTGTCAATCCCTTCTCTAAATCACAGAGACCTTAAGTAGAGAACAAAGTAAATTGGAACACATGTGTTGTAAAATGCATAACCAGGGAGCACACATGAAGAGTCACATAGCTTTGGGCAGTGCAAGATGCCCCAAACATCCTTCACTTCTGCATTACTGCCAGTGCCTTTTGGTCATTTCCTTGCTTCTGCTGGGCTCTCTGACATCCTGACATGCAGGATATGCATTCCCTACTAAATTCTTGGGCTCTGCTAAGACTTCTTGGTTAGTCTGTAATCTTTAGTCTGTAATCTTTGCTGGACACTGTGGGTCACTACTGTTGGTCACTTTTGTATGGGTAAGAAATTACAGAGCCCCTCTCTATGTTCTTATCTTTGGGCTAATTATACATATATATATTCTTACATATTTGATGCCAGAATACAGAGTCCAAATCATTCTAGGTAACTGAGGGTAATAAGCATTTATTGAGTACCTACTATATGCCAAGAATTTTGCTATTACAAATATTATCCCATTGGATCATCACAACAGCTCTGTGAGGGAAGGAAGGAAGGACTGGTGCTTAAAGCTTAAGTCTCTCTTTTCCTCCATTATTTGGGAGTCACCAGGAGTTGCCTCTCTACCCTAAACTTCATTCCGATTGAGGATCAGAGAGTCTCTTATGGTTTAATCTCTTGCATGTTAATATGCTCTCAGTCTCATCATCCTTTTGTAGGGGTTCTTAGACTTCTTAAAGTGTGTCAAGGATCCCTTTGGTAGTCTGGGGAAGCTGATGAAACCCTTTCTCAGAATAATAATAGTTTTAATAATTGAAGTAAAGACCAAATTTCAGTTAAAAGTAAAAGTAAATATGTATATATATTTCCCATCCAAATTCAAGTACTCTTGAAATTTGTCTAAGGGACCAGCCTCCTTCCTACTTAGAAGCTACTCTTGGATTTTGTAATCTTTTTATTTTTCAATTATAAAATTTGCTATCCCATACAAATGAGTGGGAAGCAGGAAAAGCATCAACATTAGAACAAAACTAAGTCCATGGAGCCAAGTCTTTGTCTTTTTCTAACTAAATTCTTGGCCTTCCATAAACCTTTCTAGGCTTTGAGCTTTATCAATATATAGATATTACATTCCCCTGATTCTCTGTACATCATGCTGGTCTCTTGAGAAAACATTCCCTTTTTATGTCTCAGGGACTAGGTTGCTCAGTAACTGCAGCGCTCAGTCTAGAGCCTGGAAGACCTGAGTTCAATCCAACTTGATATATGTAATAGTTGTGATCCTGGGCAAATCACTTAATCTCGATCTGTTTTAGTTTAGATCATAACGACTTCCTCCCAGAGTTATTTTGAAGTTGGAAGGTGGTAATATTTGTAAAGTATTTAGCATAGGAGCTTAATACATGCTTAATACACGGCAACAACAAGACTATACAATGGTTTGGCTCTTTTCAACAATGAGATGATTCAAACCAGTTCCAATTGTTCAATAAAGAAGAGAATCAGCTACATCCAGAGAGAGAACTATGGGTAATGAGTGTGGACCACAATGGTATTTTTCCTTTTTATTTTGTTGTTTTCTTGCTTTTTGTTCTCTCTCTCTCTCTCTCTCTCTCTCTCTCTCTCTCTCTCTCTCTCTCATCTGATTTTTCTTGCACATGTTTAACCTATATTGGATTATTTGCTATCTTGAAGAGGGGGTGAGGGGGGAGGGAGGGAGAAAAAAATTGGAACACAAAGTTTTGTGAGAGTGAATGTTGAAAACCATCTTTACATGTATTTTGAATATAAAAAGTTATCTAAAAATAATAGGAAAAAAAGCATTTAGGTGGCACAGTGGATAAAGAGCTGGACCTAAAGTCAGAAAGACCTGAATTTAAGTCTTGTTTCAGCCATATAATAGGTATATGACCCTGAACAAGTCACTTAACCCTGTTTTTCTCAATTTCCTCATATGTAAAATGAACTGGAGAAGGAAATGGAAAATTAGTCTAATACTTTTGTCAAGAAAACCCCAAATGGGGTCATGAAGGCTCAGACAGACTGAACAACAATTTAAAAAAAAAGTTAATTCAGTTATGTATGGTGTAGAGCAAGGGAAGTGATAATCCCAGTGTACTTAGCATGGTCAAGCAACATTTGGCAATTTGTCATAGGCATGTGTAAGTGGAACATGGGCTGGCGTGTGTGAACACCTGGCTCTATGAATGCCTGGTTATCTTGGGTCCAGTTCTGGAGCTACATTTTAAGAGAAATGTCTACAACAGAAGCATTATCATAAAATCACATTTGTAAGCAGACAATTATTTACAAAGCATTTTTCCTACAACAGTCTGTGAGGGAGGTAGTGCAAGTATAATTATCTCTATTATTTCTATTTTGAAGATGACACTTATTCTCTCTCATTTTAAATTAAAGCCTTTTATTTTCAAAATACATACACGGATAAAATTTTAAACATTCATCCTTACAAAACCATGTGTTCTAATTTTGCCCCCTTCCTCATTCTCCCTCCCTTAGACAGCAAGTAATCCAATATATGTTAATTCTTTTTCTATATATATTTCTATAAATATTATGCTGTACAAGAAAAATCAGATCAAAAAGGAAAAAATGAAAAAGAAAACAAAATACAAGCAAACAACATTAAAAAGAGTAAAAATGCTATGTTGTGATCCACACTCAGTTCCCATAGTCCCTTCTCTCTGGGCTCTCTTCATTACAAGATCATTGGAACTGGCCTGGATCATCTCATTGTTGAAAAGAGTCAAGTCCATCAGAATTGATCATCATATAATTGTGTAATTTTGTATAATGATCTCCTGGTTCTGTTCTTTTCACACAGCATCAGTTCATGTCTCTCCAGGCCTCTCTAAAATCATCCTCCTGATCTTTTTTTTTTTTTTAAATTTTTTTTAAATTAATAGCCTTTTATTTACAGGATATATACATGGGTAACTTTACAGCATTAACAATTGCCAAACCTCTTGTTCCAATTTTTCACCTCTTACCCCCCACCCCTCCTAGATGGCAGGATGACCGTAGATTTAAATATATTAAAATATAAATTAGATACACAATAAGTATACATGACCAAAACGTTATTTTGCTGTACAAAAGAATCAGACTCTGAAATATTGTACAATTAGCTTGTGAAGGAAATAAAAATGCAGGTGGAATAAATATAGGGATTGGGAATTCAATTAATGGTTTTAGTCATCTCCCAGAGTTCTTTTTCTAGGCATAGCTAGTTCAGTTGATTACTGCTCCATTAGAAATGATTTGGTTGATCTAGATTTGCTGAGGATGGCTGGTCCATCAGAACTGGTCATCATATAGTATTTTGTTGAAGTATATAATGATCTCCTGGTCCTCTCATTTCACTCAGCATCAGTTCTTAAGTCTCTCAGGCCTTTCTGAAATTATCCTGTTGGTCATTTTCTTACGACAGTAATATTCCATAATATTCATATACCACAATTTATTCAGCCATTCTCTAACTGATGGACATCCATTCAGTTTCCAGTTTTTAGCCACTACAAAAGGGCTGCCACAAACATTCGTGCACATACAGGTCCCTTTCCTTCTTTATAATCTCTTTGGGATCTGATCTTTTCTTACAGAACAGTATTCCATAGCATTCATATATCATAACTTATTCAACCATTTTCCAGTTGATGGACAGCCACTCAGTTTCCAGTTTCTTGCCACTACAAAAAGGGCTGCCACAAACATTTTTGCACATGTGGGTCTCTTTCTCTCCTTTAAGATCTCTTTGGGATATAAGCCCAGTAGAAACACTGCTAGGTCAAAGGGTATGCAGTTTTATAGCTCTTTGGGCATAGTTCCAAATTGCTCTCCAGAATGGCTGGATCATTTTACAACTCCACCAACAATGTGTTAGTGAAGGACACTTATTTTCAAAGTTTAGTGATTTGCCAAAATTAATACTGTTGGTAAAAGCAACAATCAGGACCCAAATTCACACCCTCTGACCATAAATTCTGTGCTTCTGGTATACCTTGCTGTCTGTCCATATGAGAATGCATGACACAAAAGGGAATCTTGACTTAGAAAAAGAAGGCTTAGGGGGTGGAGTGAGAAGGGAGAGCAGAAAAGTCATCTGATACATGAACGGCTTAGAAGAGACTCCATATGGTCCCAGAGAAGAAAACTGGTACCAGTGGTTGGGGATTTTAGGGAGGCAGTTTTTACTTCAATGTTTGGAAGAACTTTCTGAATGAAAAAGCAGATTTGTAAGACAGCGAGTTCTCTGTTATTGGAAGTATCGACATAGAGTCCACCTATCTGAGATGTTGAAGATATTTCTAAACTATTATGAGTTGCACTAAATATAGGGCCGATCATTCTCCTAGACCGTCTGGCTGGAAACCTTGGAATTATTTTTAACTTAGCTCCTTCCTTTCTCAACTACATACTGCTACCAAGTCCTTTTGTTTACTTTGCGACGTCTCTCCTATCTATCTATTTCTCTCCTTCTATCACTCTTGCTCTAGCTCAGACCCTCAACACCTCTCACCAAAACTTTGCAATTGTTTTTCCAGCCTCCCTGACTCCATTTTTTCTTCTCTCTCTAATCCATCCTGCATACCACTAGACCAATCTTGAAATAGCATTTTAATTATGGAACTTCTCTGCTATCAGGTCCAGGGGTGAGGGGTGGATTTGAAAACAAAGTGGAATGGGGAGCTGTCTTCAGAGATTGGCAGCAGACATAATAAGGCTCTCACAGAGTCCCAGGAGGCCCAGGGCATTTAGTTAACCAAACAAACATAGATTAAGTGCCCACTGTGTGTAGCTGCTGTGATGTGATGTGATGACAGTTACATTTCTGTCCCTGTTCTCAGGGAAGGATTTAATGCCTTCAGTAGTAATAGGGAAGTTTGGAAGTGGAATATGGGGTGGAAGGAGAATGCTGGGGAGGGAGGAGAGAAGATAATCAATGAGATCTGTAATGAAAATTACAATATATCCATGTCCATTCTGCCTCAGCAGCTCACTCTATTTACACAAAATGAAAAAGAAAAGGCCATGTTCTTACTCACCAGTTGCTATCCTATAAGACAGAGCTCACTCTCTGAGGTGATCTGGAGGACTGAGAAGGTGGGGAGGGAGAGAAGTTAAATGGTAACTCCCCTAAGGATCTCCTTAGGGGGCTCAAAGGGAGGTTATTCGGCTACTATTAGGGAAGGGAAGGCCAAAGGTGGGGAGATTGTGGGGAGGATTCAGCTAGGTGTGGCTGTGTTTCTTACAGGTCTCCTGATTGCCTATTGGGTGGATCATAATCATATCTCTCTAATTGAAGTCAGTCAATCCACAAACACTTATTAAACATTTGTTATGTTCTAGTCACTGTAGTAAGAACTGGGAGTACAAATATAAGCAGAAAATCAGTTCCTGATCTCAAGAAGCTTACATTATTTCAAAAATTATTATTAATAAAGCTTTTTATTTTCAAAGTGGATAATTTTTCAACACTGATCTATCTACCTATCTACATATCTACATATATATATATATATATATATATATATATATATACAGTTAGATATAGATATAGATATGCTGTGAATGGCTTGATATCAGAGACTGTCTGACTTTTCCATTTGAATTTCTGGAGCGATGGGGATGTGTTTTACACATACCAAATGTTTAATAAATATTTTTAAAATTCCTTTTCTAATTCATTCATTCGGGCTCTTAGGTGAAGGACTAAGTGTTTAATAAATGTTTTTAAAATTCCTTTTCTAATTCACTCATTCAGACTCTTAGGTGAAGGACTAAGTGTTTAATAAATATTTTTAAAATTCCTTTTCTAATTCATTCAGGCTCTTAGGTGAAGGACTAAGTGTTTAATAAATATTTTTAAAATTCCTTTTCCAATTCACTCATTCAGACTCTTAGGTGAAGGACTAAGTGTTTAATAAATATTTTTAAAATTCCTTTTCTAATTCATTCATTCAGGCCCTTATGTGAAGGACTGCTGCTTTTGGGTTTTGAGGATGCAGTATCTTGCATGAAGTGGTAAGATCTCCAAAGCTTCACTATCTCATCCCGACTAATATCTATCACAACAGCTCTGCAGAGTGAGAATCAAAATGACTTGGCAGCTGATTGAATATGGGGGAATGAAGGAGGCAAAATAATTGTAAAGTTAACACACGCTCTCAAGCTTCTTCACTCACCATGCTTGTTTGTGATCCTCTCCTTACCCCAGCCCTATCTGCTGGGTACCCTTGCCCATGCAATCGCTGTTTGAAAGTGCAGATATCACACTTGCAAAGCCTTTTCGTCACTACAGTCTCTCCGATGCTGGGATTGCTCCATGGAGCACTTTCAGACTCAGGGCTCGGAGCACCCTCACTGTGCCAGCCTCCACCTCCCCCAAACCTGCCCTTTTCACATCCTTTCCCTCCTTCCTCCCCTTTCTCTCCCCAGGAATCCACACTTGAAAGTCCCAAACACAATCTCCACTTGCTCAGAGATCTGCACCTGAATAAACAACCTCACCCATTCCAATGTGCACTGACACCCCACTGATGAAGCATCTCACTTACTGACTCACAGTCCCATTTCTTGTGGTCCACCATTGGTCTCTCTGGGTTCTGATAGGCTCCGAGAGCTAACCCCCTGAGGGCTGATGGTTTGAGAGCATTCTGCCCTTCTCTTGGGGTCTAGGCAGCTGGGGGACCTCTTCACCCCAAAGCAGCTGCTTGTCTCTGAAGTCAGACACCCCCACAAGGTGATGTGAACAGCCCATGAGACTGGGAGGATAAACAGACACAGAGAAGTTGGGGCAGGGGGCAGGCTTGGTGGGTAGGGTAAGGACTCCAGCTTTAGACATGTTGAGTTTGAAATGTTTAGATGCAGCTGTCTGATCTTTGGAAATATGGAAGGAGAAGTTGAAAATGGAAATATAAACTCAGAAGTTATTTTGCAAAGAGGAGGTAACTGAGTGAATAGAGGATATCTCCAAGGGAGAGATTAATATTAATATTAAGGCAATATTAAATTAATAGGCAAGAGTTTGCATGCCATATTTCTCACAATCAATTCCAAAGGTCTTCAGAGAGATCTTGAGTGTCTTGGTATTGCTTCTTCTGGGCTCTGTGTGTGTTTGCCTTGTTTGAGTTCCTCATAAAATAATCTTTTAGGCTTCAAGAAGTGCTACAGAGATGGGAAATAAAGGGTCACATGTGAGGAACAGAAAGATGGATTTCAGAAAGCACAGATGGGAAGGAATAAGCATTGATTAAGGGCCTACTATGTCCCAGGCAGTGTGCAATTAAGCACTTTAAAAATATTGTCATTTTTGATCTTCACAACATTCCTATGGGATGATTATCTGTGTGCTATTATTATCATAATTATTTTTTTCAAAAAAAATCTAACAAATATTTATTAGGCATGTTGAGCAAGGTACTGAATTGGTGGAGATGCAAAGAGAAAAATGAGCCTTTGTCCTCAAGATGATGTTCCACTGGAATAAAGCCCTATTTCTTCATACTTTTTGAGTGTATTAAAAGGGGTCTTCAAGAAAGATTAGGGATTTCTATATTTATACTTACTATTCACCCTTAAATCCCAGAAAAGTGGCTTAACTTTTTCAAATACACTTTGAATTCTGGTGAATTCTGGTAGAATAAATGACATTAGAGCAAACTGAATGGCAAGGGGAGACTTTTTCATGGACTCTATGGGCCTCAAAATTAGAGTTTTTAATAGACTACATGGTCCAATGATCAAAACATCTATGTCTTGATGAGGAGAATGAATGGAAAAAACACTTATTAAGCACTTCTGCACAAAGCACTGTGCTATATGCTGGGGATTCACATAGAAATTTGAATAGTCTCATCTCAAAAATTTACATTCTAACAGGGGAGGCAATATATCAGAGGTTTTAGCAGCAATTCAGATGGAAACATCCCATATCATGCTGATTTTGTAAATTAGGAAACTAAGTGACTTGCCCAGGATCTTATTTTAATGAATCTAAGGCTAAATCTGAACTCAGATCTTTCTGAGTTCCCACTTTTTCCCACTATATCACATGGCTGTCTCTAAGGGGAGCAATGTGTACGTAGCCTGGAAAGGGAAGAGGGGACCAGATTGTGAAGAGCTTTCCATGTGAGACAGAAGAATTTATGTTAAATAATAAAAGTAATAGTCACTGGGGTTTATTGAGGATGGAAAGTAGCAATGACAGATGAAGGCTTTAGGAAAATCTCTAGGAGCTGTAGGAAGGTGGCGTAGCATGGGGGGTTACTTGGGAGAAGGGGATGGAGAGGAACATTTCCAACCTCAGATTCACAACCTAGGAGCCATCCTGGGTTCTTCATCCTCTTCACCCCCACACTTCATCTCTTGCCAAGGCTTGCTGATCTCACTTTTTCAGCATTTCTTCAGAATGCCCCCTTCTGACACTCTCCCTACCCTGGCACAAGGCCATCACCTCACACTGTTGGTGGTCTGCCCACCTCAAGTCTCTCCTAACTCAAATCCTTCCTCCATTTAGTCATTAAAGTGATTTTCCTTTCAATAACCATCAATGACTCCCTATTGCCTCCAGGATCAATTGCAAATTACTTTGGCATTCAAGGCCCTTCATCACCTAGTCCCCTCCCACCTTTCCAGTTTTCTTTTGTTGTTGCTGTTCAGTCATGTACAATTCTTTTGTGACCCCCCATTTGGGATTTTCTTGGCAAAGACACTGGAATGGGTTTTTTATTTGTTTGTTTTTGCCATTTTTCTTCTCTAGTTCATTTTACAAAAGGGGAAACTGAGATCAACAGGGTTAAGCGACTTGCCTGTGCATGTCATACTTCCTCCCTGCCCCAAGTCAAGAAAACCTGAGTTCAAATCCACCTTGAAATACTTACTAATTAGGGAATCCTGGACAAGTCACTTAAACTCTGCCTCAGTTTCCCTACCCATAAAATGGGGATAATAATCTCTATATTGTTATGATGGTAAAATGAAATAATAATTGTAAAATGCTTAGCAGAATATTTGGCACATAATAAGTACTGTACAAAATGTTAGCTATAATAATAATAATGATAAAAGATATATTAGTCAATAGTAATTCATTCCATAGCTCATTCAACCACACTGGCCTATGAAAATCTCTTCCACATAATTTTTAGCATCAAGATGTAATATGTTCTGTCTCATTAGGAAGCAAAGTTCATACTAACTCTCCTGCACCAGGACCACCAGTGTTGACAGTGAATAATACAATATCACATTTAATCTCTTTAGTAGGAGGGAGGGGGCTTTTTCCCCCTGCCTCATTACCAGGGCTGTTGGCAATTACAATGTCATGTTCAATCTTCTTCAGAAGGAAGGGCCCTTCTGCACCAGTCCTCCTAATTGGACCAGCTGCAGATGGGGTGGCTGTAGCTCCTGGTAGGTGAGGCTCCCTGTGCCTTGGGTTCATGAATAGGAGGTCTTGTATATGAAATTCACCCCTCCCTCTGGCTTTATGAGCAGTACCTGGGACAAGGGACCCACACTGGGCAGGTCTGGCTCCCTGGGCCAGTCTCATGAATGGCGCCGGGGCTTAGGGCAGAAACTGTTATTTTTCTTCTCTTTCTTTCCTCTTCTGTTGACTTTTAAGACAAAACTTACATCTGTGCTGTCCTTTGTTCATTAAGTGGATTGTCTCTAAGTGAATGGGTCTTTCCTAAATGTGAATCCTTAAAGAAAGATTAAGCTCACCAGATGAGACTAAATCTGTTCCTTTCATGACAGGCTCTTCAGTGAAATGTGTAAGCTCCTCACTAACCCGAATCACTGTTGGAGTCTCTTTCCTTTAGAGATACTGGACCCAAATAAAGTGCTTTATTCTCAGTGCGATCCAGATAGCATCAGGGTGATGAGAAGCAAACATTGGGACCCAAGCCAGAAATAAGTATT
The DNA here is from genome assembly GCF_902635505.1 of Sarcophilus harrisii. Taxonomy (NCBI): domain Eukaryota; kingdom Metazoa; phylum Chordata; class Mammalia; order Dasyuromorphia; family Dasyuridae; genus Sarcophilus; species Sarcophilus harrisii. The sequence goes on along the minus strand of NC_045430.1, from coordinate 189,129,506 downwards.
TACATCCTGCTATTGTTTTTTGTTCAATTGTGGCTGACTCTCTGTGATCCAACTTGGGGGTTTTCTTGGCAAAGATTCTGGAATGGTTTGCTGTTTCCTTCTCCAGCTCATCTTACAGACAAGAAAACTGAGGCAAACAGAGTTAAGTGACTTGCCAAGACTTACATAGGGTCTGAAGGAGGATATGAACTTGGGGCCTTCTTGACTGCAGAGCTGGCTCTCTGTCCATCATGTCACTTAGTTCCCCACCTTTTTTAATTGAAGCTTTTTATTTTCAAAACATTCAAGGATGATTTTTCGCCATTGATCCTTTCAGAAAACCTTGTGTTCCAATTTCCCCTCCTTCCCTAAACCCCCTCCCCTAGCTGGCAAATAATCCAATATATATTAAACATTGTAAAATATATGTAAATCCAATAGATGTTGCCCTGTTTTAAGGCATTTTACTGCCTGAGTCATCTCTAATAAGTCATCAAATGGCTCTAAACTTCAATTTACCCATCGGTAAGATATATTCAATAATACTTTGACAATCTCATTGGGCTGCTATAAGGAAGAAGTTTTGTAAATAAAAATGGAAACTTTTCTAACTGAACACTTTCCTTGTTTTTTTTTTTTTTTGTTTTTTTTTAGACAAAGTTATGGTGTTCCATCTACTACTGACTTCTTGAGGTTAAAGGAATTTTAATTTAATTTAATTTTTTAAATTAAATTTTTTTTTTACAAAGCATGTGCATGGGTAATTTTTCCAACAGTGACCCTTGCATAACCTTTTGTTGCAAATTTTCCCCTCCTTCCCTCCACCCTAGGTGGCAGGTAGTCCAATACATGTTAAATATGTTGAAATGCATGTTAGATAGGAATTTATTTTTTAAAATTGTCTTTGCTTTTCTAGCATTCAGAGCAGTATCTGGAACACAGTAGACTTGAAAAATAATATTTTCCTTTTTCCCCAATTACATGTAAAGATAATTTATAGCATTAAAAAAATTGAGATCCAGTTGTTTTCCCTCTTTCCCTCATCTCCCCCATCCCTGAAATTCTAAGCAATACGATATAAGTTGCAATCATGCATAACATTTCCATATGGAACGTAGTAGATCTTAAAATATATATAGGATTAAGTGACTTTCTCAGGGTCACACAGCTAGCAAATGTTAAGTATCTGAGACCAGATTTAAACTTAGGTTCTCCTGATTTCAGAGCTGGTGGATTTTAAAATATTTAAAAATTCATTGTATTTGTAAATTATGGTCTCAAACCAGCATTTCTGTAATATAGAATAATTTTAAAAAGATGATTGTGTACAAAACTACAAATTTATTATGTACAACTTGCTATTCCTTTTAATTGTAAAATAAAATTATCATGTACATTTCTTTTTTTTTCCTTTTTTTCTTCCCCTCTCAGAGATGGTTATCATTAGGCAAAATCATTAGGCAAAAACATATCCACATATATATGTACATACGTATACATGTACATATATACATATATGTACACAGTGCATGTTTAGTGAATACTTGCTATCTTATAGCTACAATCCCTTCTGGCTCTAAATATAAGGATGGAAAGCATCATGACATTTTTTTTCCTAATCAGGCACTATGATTTCACTGGCATGAGGAACTCCAACTTTCTCTACCAGTGGAGATTGTTATAAGCTTGGTAATGTAGTCTTGGGCCAAGGGTGTGTTGGTAAATGCTAAACAATGAGGTTTCCCTCCAAGAATGAAATCATGACAAACTTTTAAGTTTAATACGCATTATTAGCATTTTTTCCCCACTGTCTTAAATCTAGAAGAGCGAATCCTTATTGTAACATTTGCCAGTTTTTGAGATGTAAAATGTTCACACTGAGAATTTAACAATCAGCTTTCTCAGGCTGGTTTGAGCTATCTCCAGCACACCTTTGGGTAAGAGAATTGCAGAGAGTAATGATGTAAAACTCATATAGAAATCTGCATGATTACACTATACAAGAATATTCCTGCAGGATACATCATGATTTAGAAAAACAAACAATAACATCATCTGTGTTCCACTATATTTTTATATATTTTGTTAAATATTTTCCTATTGTGTACCACAGGAGGGCCCAGGGAGGCTCCCAGATAGTGTGGTTGATTCCTCTTTGTTATTGAGAAGCTAAATGACTTATCCATAAAAATATAATCAATATGTGTTTGAAGCAGCATTTGAACTCAGGTCTTTCTCCTCCAGGATTGGTTCTCTAGCCACAAGGATGCTGAATCCAAATGTCATCCTCTGTGCAGAATTTCAGGATTTCAGAGATGGATGGCCCCTAAAAAGCCATCTAATTCAAAAGTTTAAATATACTTGTTAAAACCCTAATACTTAATACATAATTATGTACATAATAGATTTCCTAATAGAGATTCATAGCTTCATATGCAATCCTCTTTTTCTGTCTTTTTATTTTAAATAATAACAGTAACAACGATTTAGTGTCTACTATATGCTGGGCACTGTATTAAGTACCTTAATTCAATAAACATTTTAGTGCCTACTATGTGGTAGACGATGTCTTGGGGATCCTAAGCAATTGCTAGGATCTTGGAAATCAGCCCCTAATCAGGTCTTCTGAACCTGGGCAACCATTATCAGCTCATTCCGCAAGAAAAATCGGCTGGAGCTCAGGGGCCTTGGAGGTCCCTTTTCTGGGGCCCAATGGAAACAAGTATCTTTGAAAGGATTGTCCAAGCAGGCTTCTTTTCACCAGGAACAGGCCCCCCAATCACCCTTTTTCTTGGGTAAGTCTTTGTTCCAGTTTTGAAAAGATAGACCACATTTGGTGCTGATGTTGCCCCCTTCTATTGATTTTTTTTCCCATCTCTGAGTTCCAGACTGCCTCTAGCCAACTTGAGGGGAGCGGTTTCCCATCTCTGAGTTCCAGACTGCCTCTAGCCAACTTAAGGGGAGCGGTACCCCACCAGGGACATCCTGCAGCACAATTGTAATGCTGGCAAAGTTGCTGTTGAGTCTGCCTTTGTTCCTCCTTCCCTTGGACTCCCAGCCAGCCAGTGATAGTCTTTATTGAAATTAAGGGCTCCTCTGGCCCCTGAGTCTGACCAGTTCAGACAGAGCAGTGTGGATGGAGACCTAAAAGGACCTGAAAGTCCCCACTGCTGCATGAGGGACTTAAGGATGGGCAGTAGACTCTACATTCTTATATACTGTGGGTTTTTTGAGAAATATAAAAGCCATCAAAGTTATTTTATTTAAAAATGAATCAGTAACAACCAGGTAATTTAGGAACCCAAAAAGTTCTCATCTGCTGAAAAGAGATAACAACAGCTTTCTAAAGTTCAAGAAAAATGAAAGAGTGACTGTTTCTTTAACCTTAACTGTTTCTTTTAAGAATCAGGGGCATGACCAGCTTGTCAGCCCATAGGAGTTTACCCCTCCTGGTTTACTCAAGGGAAGAGTATTTACACTTTGTAAAAGGATCACTGGGTGTTATCACCTTATCAATATATTAACACCTCATCATCAGTTGATATCTGTGATATCAGGTGAGCTGGGGAGAAGGAAATCTAAATCCCTCAAATATATGTATAAAAACACCTCAAGCTGTGTATGATAGATTCATCATTTAATATTCAATCCTATTTTTCTGTTCTTTAGGGCTTATATTTATTGATATTTATTAACTTTAAAAAATGTAATTTTTTTTTAATGAAAAGAAGGTAATGCTAAGAGAAAATGAAAAAACCAATGAGCACATGTTTCTGGAACTTAGCAATAAGAAAAACTCAGGGAGACAGGTTTCTGGCACTCTCCAGGCACAGAAGCAGGCTTTTGCTTTATCTGGGGAAAACTTATAGTCATGGGGATCTGGACGGTTCCTGGAACTCAAGGTACATGGGATAAGTTTTGTCTTGGGGCTTCAGAAATTCAGGCTTCTAGGATTCATCACTTTATGTTGATAACACTTCAAAGGCTATTTTGATATTTTGAAAGGTTTTTTTTTAAACTGTTTGAGTTAGCTTTCTCCTTTAGATGCCTTCTTTAGAAATTGTATTTAAAAAGAATATTTCCACTTTGAGTCACTTTCCCAGTGACATCAATTAAAGTTTCAGAGATGTTTCCAAAGAGCAGATTTGGTCCCCAGTATGTATTAAAGTTCACATTTATTAGTGCTTGTACTTCAGCAATCCAGTTTTTAAACGTTTTACCTCTTCCTCTGAAGAAAGATGATTTAAAGGAGACATAATAGCTGTCTTCATGCATTTGAAGAGCTGTCACATGGAAAAGGGATGAGAATTATTCTTCTTCACCCCAGGGAGTAGAACTCCAGCAATGCAGGGAAATTGTAAAGAAACAAATTTAGGTTTCCTATAAGGAATCATTTCCTAACAGTCTGAGGTATCTAAAAGCATGGCCTGAGCTAGGAAAAAGGGATGCTTCCCATACCTCAGCCCTCCCCGCCCCGCACACACGTGTGTGTGTATGTGTATATTTGTATTTGCATGTATGTATATACATATACAGTTTTGTGTATATAGATTTATACCCTATTGGGTATAATACATATAATATATTATATTTATACATACTATATATTTATATATAATATATATTACACATAATATATCATATATTTATATATATTATATATATATAATGTAATATAATCTTTCAAATTATGATGCAAGCTCCTCAATGGTAGGATTATTTGGAGGGGGGATGGCTTTGTATCCCCAGTGCCTTGCTCAGTAACTGGAAGATGGTAGCACTTGATAAAAAGATTATTGCTTTGTTGATTGATTAATATTCTAGAGGAGATCCTTGTTCAGGAAAGGGTTGCTTTAGATGACCTCTAAAGTCCTTTCAACTTGTGTTTTTGTGACCCAGGACATGACAAAAGTAGCCACAGATGGAGTTTCCAAAGTGACAGGGATGTTTAGCAGTAAGAATAAGCAAGTAAATGTTTAACAATTACATCTCTGGAAAAAACACAACTACTACAATATTATCAGGAAATACCATTAATTTCACTCTGTATTATTAATATTTTAATCATTTCTATCTTAAATCTAGATAATCCACAAAACAATAAATCAACCCTCAGTTTGTAGTTTGGTCTATCTCTATAAATGTTCACACCAGAATTTTAGCAATCCCCAGTAGGAGCTGGCAGCAGTCAGTCCCAAAATGAAGGTTCACACATGGGATTCGGCCCCCAGGATCCTTTGGAGACTGGATGGAGAAGGCTGTAGGGCCTAAGAGATGACCTAATCACAGCCTTTTCTTGTAGGAACTTTGGCACATTGTAAGCCCCTGGGGCTGTGTGCGATGGCTTTGGGCCATAGAACCAAGAACAACAGAATTATAGGAAATCGGGGAGACCAGGATAAAGAGCAAACGCAGGAACATGCCCAAAAACTATTGGTCTAGGAGGAATCAGAGAAGTGGAACTAAGGGGAGGAATCCAGAGTTGAGGTCTGGAGTACCAGAGATAAGGGAAAGGTAAAATAAGATAGGTGGTCAAGAGGTACAGAACATGGTAGAATCCAGAGCCAAACCAGGCAGGAGGAAGGAACCAGAAAAGCAAAGAGTCCAGAGAGCAAGAAAAGGTGGTTGGAGAAAGAGCAGATGGGTGTTTGGGGTCTGAGAAGTCCATGTGAAGACAAGGGCCAAAAGTTCCAATGGTCATGTGTTGATGAGAACCCTCTCCACCCAGAGAGAGCAGTGTGGGAACTGAGTGTGGACCACTTTTTTTGTTGTTGTTTGCTTGAATTATATTTTTTCTCATTTTTTTCCTTTTTGATCTGATTCTTTTTCTGCAGCAAGATAATTATATAAATTTGTATAACTATATCGGATTTACATATATATATATATATTTACCATGTTTAATATATATTGGATTACTTGCCATCTAGGAGAGGGGGTGGGAGGGAAGGGGGAGAAATTGGAACACAAGGTTTTTCAAGGGTCAATGGTGAAAAATTATACTTGCATATTTTTTGAAAATAAAAAGCTTCAATAAAAAAAGAAGAGGGCCAAGAAGCAGAAGGTCAATGTGAACAATTGTTTTTTTGGTACCCTTATTAGCATATAAACAAAGAACCATGTAAACAGAATTTCTAAGTCCTAGAGTTGGAAGAAACTGAATTCAACCTATATCTGAACATGAATCCCAATCTACTGCATTTCCAACAAATGATTCTTCCTGTACAAAGATGGCCGTTTTTGTTTGGGGATGTGTGATGGGGACTTTCATATCTTCCAAACTAATCCATTCCAGCAAGCATTCTTGTCTAGTATGTGCCAGTCTTATACAGAGACAAAATCATTCCCTGCCCTCAAGAAGTTTAAATTCTACTGGTATGAGCTCCTAAAACAGCCTTCTCTATTTTAAGTTTCCTCAATTCACATAAGGGCAAGTAGGGGACATAGAAGATATAGTGTGAAACTTGGAATAAAAAAAAAAAAAAACTCCTCTTCATAAGTTCAAATCTGACCTTAGATGCTAGCTGTGTGACCCCAGATAAGTCACTTAATCCTGTTTGCCTCAGTTTCCTCATCTGTAAAATGAACCAGAAAAAGTAATGGCAAATCATTCCAGTATCTTGGCTAGGAAAATCCCAAATGTAGTCTTGAAGAGTTGGATACAACTGAAAATGATTGAACAATAAATTCTTATAAAGTTTTTCCATCCAGTCATCTATATTGCTTCTTAGTTCTATATTTTAGAGTCAAATAAAATAGATTTAATTTCTCTTTCATATGACACCTTTCACAAAAATAGCTACTATCTATTATACTCCCTTTCTACCTTTTTCCCTTCAAAACTTCTGATTTCTAGGATGACAATGCCTCCCTATTATCGCTTCTTTCAGCTGGAGAGTTCTCCCCCAAACATATATTAAAGGAAGTACCCACAATAGTTATCATGTTCTCTTCAAATCCTGAACAGCCCCAGATATGCCCATATATATTTTTAAAAAGCACTATGTTTTATATTGGATTACTTGCCATCTAGGAGAAGCGGTAGGTGGGAAAATTGGAATACAAGTTTTGCAGGGGCCAATGGTGAAAAATTATCCTTGCATATGTTTTGAAAATGAAAAGCTTCAATTAAAAAAAAAAAAGAAAAGCACTATGTTTAAGACATTGAGTAAAGCACGGGAATACAAAGAAAGGCAAAAAAAAAAAAAAAAATTCCTATTCTCAAGAATTTTACATTCTGATAATGAGATAACACCATCCTAGAAGTCTTAGCCCTGCTTACTTACACTCAATCCATTTCAATCCAACTTTCATTTCTTTCTGGCAGCCTTGGAGCAGGAGAAAGGCTGGTATGGTCCCCAACACTGTTGCCCACAGATACTGTTTGCTGTTCTACCTGCTTGGCTACCTTAGGTTTCTCAGTGGGGAAACACCCATTTTGAAACCTGCCCTAACTCACCTCTGCTTGGTTAACTTGCACCTATCTTGCTTTAGTGAAAACTGAAGAATTATCTGATGTGTTCCCTGCCAGAAAGGAGTTTACAGGAGCCAAGTTGGGGAGAGGTGAGTAATACACATTAAATACACTGGAGCGTATAATTAACTCCCAGTCCGTGTAGTACCAAACCGGAAGTGAGAAGAATAGGAAGAAAAGGAGTGAGAGCTAGAGTAGTCAAGGAAGATTTAAAGGCGGAATCATAATTTGGAATGGGCCTTAAAGGATTGGGATAAATGAAAGGAGAAAGAGGGCATTCCAGGCTAGGACCACAGAATGAGCAAAGATTGAGATGTCGGGAGTCCAGCTGCATTGGATGACCTTGCCAGAAAAATACTTTATTTGTATTTATTTCATTTTTTAATTAAAGCTTTTTATCTTCAAAATATATACATAATATATACACACATATAAATACATATATTTGCAAAACATATACATATATACATACATATATATATACAAAATATATATTTCTGACATTCATCCTACAAAACCTGTATTCTAATTTTTCCCTCCCTTTTCCCCACCCCCTCTCCCAGCCGGCAAGTGATCCAATATGTGTTAAACATATGCAATTCTTCTATACATATTTCCACAAATATCACAGTAAAATACTTGTTAAGATTTGATTTTTTTGGAGGCAATTCGGGTTAAGTGACTTGTCCAGGATCACCCAGCCAGTAAGTGTCTAAGGCTGCATTTGGTCCTCCGGAATCCTGGGCTGGTGCCCTATCCACCACTATCTCACTGTCTCTACAACAGTGTTCTTAACCTGACTTCTGTGAACTCGTGTCTAAAAGAAATCTTTTGGATTCCGCCATTCCAAGATAACTGGTTCCCCCTGTGTTGTACTGGAGGCCCTCAGAGCCAGGAGCCTCCCCAGCCTGCCAGCTGAATCCATGTCACATAGCTCTGGGCTAGAACGTTCAAGAGCACGGTCTCGGGGATGCAGGATGCTCTGACCCTGGCTTTGTTATCCTAACCTTTCCCTCAGTGCAGATTTCCCTACTGGCAGGCAGCAGGGTACAGTCAGAAACACTTGGGCAGCCTTCGGAGAGACAAAGGGCACAGTTTTCCAGATGCTGTTGCCAAGGAGAAGGCAACAAAGAGAGAATATAACAAATACTGTCTAAGAGGTTCAGAGCCCAGTGACTGAATCAGTGTTCCCTGGGCCTTCTGGGTCTCCATTCTTCCTGTTCGTTACTACACAAAGGCCGATCTAATCAATACCAATCAATACAACACATTAACTTTATTCCCCTTTTATTTTTTATTCGGTTGTATACTACTCTTTATGACCCCATCTGGAGTTTTCTTGGCAGAGACACTGGAGTTTTGCCATTTCCTTCTGCAGAGCATTTTATAGACGAGGAAACCGGGATACACAGAGTTATGTGACTTATCCAGGCTGGTAAGTGTCCGAGACCAGATTTGAATTTTTGAAGATGAATCTTCCAGATTCCAGGCTCACTGCACTCTCCCCTATGTCACATGGCTGTCCAAAGACATGACGAGGGTCAATTTAAATGTCCCAGTAAATGAGTGGGGAACCCTCACTGACCAACTTCTCTTTTCTTAGTAGAAATAAGGGTTAGGGAGTCATACTAAACCAGAAAGTAACTGTATTTCTCAGATTATTTCAAGCAATCCCTTTCTTCCCGATTCTAAACAACAGCAGGAGGGTTTCACTTCCTCCTCCCCCATCCCACGCAGGGGAGTGGTTCACCTTCCTTTGCTTGGAATGATGCTCCTTCTCATAATTATAACAGGGAAATGACACACGGTGTAGAGTTGGGTGAGACCACATGGAACGGAAGCTGAAGTCAATATTTCATCACTCCTAATTTAGGGCTCACTCAAGTATGCCATAAGTGCTTGCTATTTGCAGAGCCTGGGTTGGGTGCTGAGGGAGAGACAAAGGTCAATATAATGCGATTCAGTATAAAAGGTCAATATAAAAGCTGTAATAAAGTAGTTTATGATGTAGCTCGTGTTCCCTGGGTCAGATTTAGGACCCTGACTGGTGCCATTCGCCTGTTTCTGGATTCTTCCCAGCTCTCCATTATCTCTACAATGACTTGTAAACTGCTCTTCGTGGCATCTGAAGCCCTTCACACTCTGGCTCTTGCCTTCTACCTTTCCAGGTTTATTTTGTATTATTCTCCTTCATACATAGGAGCATCTAGTCAAACTGGTCCAGTTGTTCTCCAAATGGGGCCTTCTGAGTCACACACCCATGCCCAGAATTGTTCCCTCCTTACTAATTTTTATTTTTAAAATTATTATTATAGCTTTTTAATTTACAAAACATAAACAGGGGTAATTTTTCAGCATTGACAATTGCAAAACCTTTTGTTCCAACTTTTCCCCTCCTTCCCCCCACCTCCTCCCTGAGATGGCAAGTTGACCAATACATGTTAAATATGTTAAATTTACTGCTTTTTATAATCCCTAACTTCCCTCCCACTTCGGTTCATCAACCCTTTCCTCATCCACTCAATTTTTGGCTCTCCTTCCTTCCTCTGGTTATTCTTATGGATTTATCTATACCGCTCCTGTAAGATATAAACTCAAGAGGGCCTATTAATGTAGGACAGACACTTAATCAAACGTGTTGGACAGGATTAAATTGATGTCAGAGCTCGTGTCTTACTACGTTCTCAGCATGGGACCTTACCGCTAGTTGGTGTTCAAGAAATTCTTTAATGATGGTAATGATAATGTCCAGGCAGCTGTAACTAGGACAGGCTGACTGGGCTTCTTCCCAGGTCACTGGCACGTCACACTTGGCCATCATTCCTGGCTTCTCAAAGGTACTGAGATATCTGGCCCAATGGGAAGGAATTGCTTTGGAAGTTATCCCTGGGGGCCACTACCCAAGTTTCAGGTCTTCAAGGAGCTGGGGCATCTGAAAAGTTCACTGATCTTTCTTTCTCCAATTTGATTGGAATTTTTTTTTCTTAAAACTTGTTTTTTTTATAAACCAAGTTGTTAAATGCAAGAAAAGACTTTAGATAAGCCACTTTTGAATAAACTTTGGACTTGATATTGGAAGACTTGGATTCAAAAACCTAACTACAAATTCTGGTACCTGAAGCACATGCAGCTGAAAAGGAGGACAGTATTTACACAGAGAGCCTGGGTAGAGGCAAATGAGATAGGGAAGGCTTAATAATGAGTATATTTTAATAATCAATCAAAACTTCTTATTAAGAGTGCCAGGAACTGTCCTAGGAGACAAAAACACAGAATGAAATAATCTCTACTTGCAAAGAGATTGCACTCTAACAAGGGAGACAATTATATATATATATATATATATATACATTATATATGTGTGTATATACACTATATATGTATATTACATATTCATATATGTATACACATTATCATATATATATATATAACATATACATATAATATATAAATATATTTTATATTTACATATGTTTATATAATAAATATATGACACATTTATATTTATTATATATCTATGTATATATTATAATAATTATATATATTACACCCAGAGTAAATAGAAAGAGATTCATTCATTATATAAGGTAGTTTGGGAAGGAGGGCACTAGCAACTGGAGAATCAGGAAAATTTCATGTAGCAGCTCGTATTTGAAATGTATCTTGAAAGAAGGGATTCTTTACAGCAGAAGTAAAATAGATATGCATTCCAGACATGGAAATGGGAGATGGACTGTTGTGTTGAAAGAACAGAGAGTGAATGAGTCTGGTTCACAAAGTGAAAGAGGGAGAATATAGTGAAGCTGGAACTATAGATGGCGGCCAGGTTGTGAAGGGCTTTAAAGGCTAATTAGAGAAGGTGGTATTTTCTCCTACATGTACCAGAGGAGCTCTGAAGTGTGCTGAGTATGAGAGTGACATGGAGATCACTATGGCAGCCATGTGTAGGATGACTGAAGTGGGAAGATACTTAAGGCAAAGAGACCAGTTGGGCGACTTTTGACAATAAGCTAGGCGAAATCTAGAAGATCTAAATTTAAATGAAGTCTCTGTGAATAGGGAGAAAGGAAGAAGAAAAGGAGGACTGAGAAAGAGAGAGGGAAAAGGCAAGGATAATTCCAAGGCTATAAATCTGGGATACTGTAAGAATGGTGATACCCTCAACAGAAATGGGAAGTTTTGTGACAGGAATGGGCTTAGGAGGAGAAAGAATAAGTTTTGTTTTGGGACACATTGAGTTTGAGATGTCTCTGGGGCATCCAGTTTGAAATATCCAAATAAGCAATTTATTGGTAATGCAGAAGTCCAGCAGAGAAACTGGGCCTGGAGACATGATAATTAAACCTCTGGTAGTCAATGAGGTAGTGAGAGTGGAGAGGGAAAAGAGAAAAAGGCCTAGGACAGAGCTTTGATGAACACCCACAATTATGTAGTGTGATATAGATAGTGAGAAGACTGGGAATTAGACTGGGAAGAGGGGAACCAGAATAGAGTAATGTCACAAAAACCCATGAAAGAGTGAAGCCAACTGTGTCAAGTATAGCAGATAGGGCAAGAAGGATCAAGACTTAAAAATACCATCCTAGATGTCAAGAGATCACTGGTCATTTTAGAAAGAGCAATTTCGATGGAGTGAACCTAGATTGCAAATAGTTGAAGAAAGGGACAGAGGCAGGAAGTGTAAACAGCTTTTTCTGGTAATTTGACTGTGAAAGGAAAGAGAGATTCCCAAAGAGATCCTAAAGGAGGGGAAGGGACCTGTATGTGCAAAAATGTTTGTGGCAGGTCTCTTTGTAGTGGCCAGAAACTGGAAACTGAGTGGATGTCCATTAGTTATGGTATATGAATGTTATGGAATATTATTGTTCTATAAGAAACATTCATCAGGATGATTTCAGAGAGGCCTGGAGAGACTTAAATGAACTGATGCTGAGTGAAATGAGAGAATCAGGAGATCATTGTACACCACAATAAGACTATATTATGATCAATTCTTATGGACATGGCTCTCTTCAACAATGAGAGGATTCAGACACTTCCAATGATTTTGTGAGGAAGAGAGCCATCTACCCAAGAGAGAGGATTGTGGGGACTGAGTGTGGATCACAACACAGCATTTTTATTCTTTTTGTTGTTGTTTGCATGCATTTTGTTTTCTTTCTTTATTTTTCCTTTTTGAGCTGATTTTTTTTTTTGTGCAGCAAGATAATTGTATAAATATGTATATATAGATTGGATTTAACATATATTTTAACATATTTAACATGGATTGGATTACCTGCCATCTAGGGGAGGGAGAGGAAGGAAGGAAGGAAAAATTTGAAACACAAGGCTTTGTAAGGGTCAATGTTGAAAAATTACCCATTCATATGTTTTGTAAATAAAAAGCTTTAATAAAAAAAAGGGAAAAAAAGAAAGGAAAGAGAGATATAGGATGTCAACTTGAGAGGGTGGTAGGATCTAGACAACGATTTTTAAAGTCACAGAAAACTCAGGAATATTTGAAGGAAGTTAGAAAGGAGCCAGCAGAAAGGGAGAGGTTGGAGATGAAAGAGAGAGAGTGAATGAATGATTGAGGGTAGAAGTCTTTCTGTAGTAGGGAGGGTATGGAATCAAGAGCATATTAGAGATGTTGACTTCTACAAAGAGTCACTCATTTTCAGATTCTAGGGGAAAGGAGATCATGGGAATTGACCTCGAGGGGTTCTGAGATGGGAAGAAAAGCGCTCACTTTACATGACGTCAATTATTCTAGTGAAGTAAGAGGTAACATCCTCAGGTGAGAGGAATGGGGGAAAGAGGCCATGTAAGAAGTTTGAGGAAAAATGGCAATTTGCAATAGTTTCTGTGGAGAGTGAGATAAGGGAATCATTTAGAGAGGAGTAAAGGCCTTGTTGGATAACACAGCTTCATAAGCCGGGCAACACTTGCTCCAACTCCATTTACCAGCATTGAGTAGGAGTACGGGAGGCCGATGGAGGCTGTAATCTAGCCTGAGGTTGGGTAAGGTTGAGTTGCCATTGGACAATAGGGTGAGGAATTTGAGAGTATAAGGCAACATAAAGTTGAATTGACTTGGGTCAAGTTTGGAAGGAGAAGAGTAAAATCAGAGAATAAGTACTAACTTAAAATGTACTGTGGATTAGAGGGATTGGATGTAAGGGAAGGATAGGGTTTTCCCACCAAGTGCTTTTCAGACTAACCAAGCCAGGGTAGATGAGCTATGGGGATATCTGGAGGGGAGCAGCTCTTGGGCTGCCTGTAAGTAGGAAAGAAAAGTAGGGAAAACTGAAACTTCTGTTTTTATTTATTTACTTTTGTCGAAGCAGAACGAAAAGAGACCCAGGATCAGAATCAAGAGATTGAAGTTTGATTTCTCAACTCCAACCCTTAACTGGATGTGTCTCCTCAGACAAATCCCCTGACACTTTTGAGGGATGAACTTTGAAAACCTCAAACAGTGGGCAAATGGGAGCTTTCTGGTGACTGCTCTTGAAGAGCTGTTTCCAGGAAAGCTAAGATTTCTCTCTTCTGAAGCAAGAGGTCTCTGGGGACCTGGTGTTCCTGGGTGGCTCTCCCTGTGTGTCCCTGGGAAATGTCTCACGTGCTGGGCCATGCTGTGAGCTGCCCAAGGTATCCGGCACAGAACTCACTGAAGGACTTAGCCAGTGATAAATCTGTGTCACAAGATCACTGACAGCTGAGCCCTTGATAATACCTTTTGAGCCCTCTCCTATTATCTCAGGCAAGCCAGTGTCAGAGGTCACAGGACCCTGACAGGGGAAAAGACACTGAAGGAAATTTCTTCAGGCAGAAAGGGCCTCGAGAAGAAAGGAGATCAATTAATAAAACTAATACTATACCCCTACTAATAATAACTGACATTCACAGGAAGCTTTAAAGTTAGCAAAATACTTTTCATTTGATCCATTTGTTACCAAGAAAGGTACTGTGGGTATCCCCATTTTACAGATGATGAAAATGATCCTCAGAGGGGTTAAATGTGGTCACAGAGATAGTTAAGGATGCTCTATCTGCTAATTAATGCTGTATTTAGAAGGAGAGGGTAGAGAAGGATCTCAGACCAAGTCCTGGGCTGTGGGCCAGGCTGTGTGACTGATTCCGTGGAGTGGCTAAGAGAGGGACCCAGGAAGTGAAAAATACTCAATAAAGGTAGCAGGTGGTTGGAAAGAATGCACTTTTCAATGGTTGAGAGGAAAGAGGGTGTTACCTTTGGGAACTAAGCCAGAAAGGGCCTGGTTTCCTTAGTGACAGGGGGCAGGACTGGACTTAATTTTCTATCTATGCAAGCCCTCTGGCCAAAGGGCAGCCACTTCCTTTCAGTGACCCATAAACCGGAGGACAGCCAGCCCTATGGCTGGAACTAGGTTGGGATAGGAGCAGCCTTTATTGCTCTTTAGTGCTGGTTACCTGACACCTGAGACAGCCTGGTAGGAATGAATGAATGAATGAAAAAAACATTTATGAAGTGCTTCCCATGTGCAAATCACTGTGCTAATCTCTGGGGTTACAAATGGAAAAGCAAGACAGTCCCAGCTCTCCAGGAGTTTCCATTTAATTAGGGGAGAGATAACGCAGAAAAAGGCCCAAAGGTCCTTACAAAGCAGGTGGTAATATAGCTTTTCAAAAACCATTTCTACTAATAATACCCCATTCAGTTCTTATGTTGAATCATCTGAAAGTGTCAATTTTTTTTTTCTTGGTCTTCAGTTGCTTTTTATGGAGGTGATGGATCTCATCTCCATAAGGGCTACTTTCTTGGGTTCAAATCCCTTCCTTTGTGATTTTGGGCAGCTCAATTACCTATTCTCATCTATAAAATGAAAAGGTTGGATTAGCAGACCTCTAAGGTTCTTTCCAGTTGCAGAGCTATATAATGCTGTGATTATTCCTCCTTGTACTACAATTTCCTCATCTATAGAATGATGGGATTCAACCAGATGGCCTCTAGACTTAATGATCTGTTCTCTTGCCTGTTTTTTTTTTTTTTTTTTTTTTTTTGTTGTTGTTTGTTTGGGTTTTTTTTTGGTTCCTGTCTACCTGTCCTGCCACTTAATTATTCCCTTCTTTCTGGTTTCTGGTTGTCTGTTAAGTTACAAGTCCCTAAGTTGTTCTTACATGCAGTATCTGTATGTACTGTAGTTCTGGATTATTTCCTCATTCCTCTTGCCTCTCCCATTATGCTGACACTCTCAGGTTCTGCTCTGGATGTAACATACTTTAGACAGTTCTCCTACATTTTCTCCCATCCTTTTTCTTTCTTTCACCACCCATAATTCCTATGTTAATACCAGACTGCAGGTTTAGAAACTTAAGGATGCTTATTCTGGGATCTATGAACTTTAAAATGTTTTGATAGCCATGTTTCACTATAATTGGCAGTCTTTATAATCTTCTATATTTTACACCTTTAAAAAGAGCCAGGCAGTTAGGTAGTAGAGTGGATGGAGGACAGAGCCTGGAGTCAGGAAGACTCATCTTCCTGAGTTCAAATCTGGCTGCAGACACTTACCTGAGCAAGTCACCTGTTTGCCTCATTTCCTTATCTGTAAATTGAGCTGGAGAAGGAAATGTCAAACTATTTGTAGGTTTGCCAAAGAAAACCCCAAATGGGGTCACAAAAAGTCAGACACAATTGAAACAACTGAACAACAACCATCACCACAACAAATATTATTTTTAAATTGTTTGATAGAATTCATTTGTAAATTCATCTGGTCCTGAAGAGTTTTTCCTTAGGGAGTTCAGTGATGGCTTGTTCAATTTCTTTTTTCTAAGAGTGGGTTAAGTACTTATTTCCTTTTCTGATAAATCTGTGCAATTTGTACTTTTGTAAATATTCATCCATTCCAATGAGATTGTCTGATTTATTGGCACACATATTATTCTAAGGAGGGGTCCTTAGGCTATTTCTGTCTGCCAAAGGGCTAATCCCTTCCTCCCTTAGACTAAAGAGCTGGGGAGTGAAATTGGAAATGAAGGTTAAAACCTCATCACTGTTTGTGGATATGAAAGTGCGATGAATGTAGGTAAAACTGAATCAAGTAATGAGATGATACAATCACAATTTATTGTTATTGTTGTTGAGTCATTTCAGTCATGTCCAAATGTTTGGGACCTCATTTGGGGTTTTCTTGGCAGAGATACTGGAGTAGTTTGCCATTTCTTTCTCCAGCTCATTTTACAGATGAAGAAACTGAGGGAGACAGGATGAAATGACTTGCCCAGGGTCACACAACTAGTAGGCATCTGAGGCAGGATTTGAACTCATGAGTCTTGCTGATTCCAGGCCCTAGTTGCCCACAGTGACGGTATTATTTTGAAGATTGCCTTCATGGTTCTGCTCACATAACTTGGTATCAGTTCATTCAACACTCTCCAAGTTTTTCAAGTCCATCCCATTTGTTATTTTTTATGATCTGCCATTCTTTAAGCAGAGTCCCTTAATGCTTCACCATCTGCCCATGCTTACAGTGTCTAGTACTTCTTAAATTTCCTACCCTACCTAGAAGAGCTATTGAAATTCTAGACCTTGGCCATTGCCATCCCCATTTGTTAGTGCAAATTCAAATTGGATAGGATATCATTAGGAAGTAAAAGCACAAAAAAGAATTGAGGGAAAAAATGGTGAACAAGGAGCATTTTTTCCCTTTCCCCATTTACTTTATTTTTCTGTCTTACAAGAGAGAGAAAGGGAGGAGAGATCTGATTTGATGGAAAATCAAAAGACATTAATAACATTCATTTGCTTTTTTTTTTTAAAGAAAAATTAGAAAAATGAAAATGTTTCAGATTGTGACTTACTTCAGATGAATAAATTTTTCAAGAGATTCATATATTTTGACACTCCCAAGGGATTTTTTAAACCTTATGCAATAGGAAGATTTTAAAAAATATTTCAGAGGCATAACAGCAGTGTTAGCCATGGAGTCAGAGGACTAGGTTCAAATCCCTTATTTTTCACTTACGGATTGTATGAGCTTGGACAAGTTTTTAACCTCTCAGGCCTTCAGTTTCATTATCTGTAAAGTGAAGGGGTTGCACCAGGTGACCTCCATAGTCCTTTTCAACTAGAATTCTATGATCTTATGGCCCTGTACAAAATGATTTCCATTTTCAGATCATTCCAAGGATAATCAATATATTCTAACTCTCAAACACAAAAGCAAAATGCATTTCTGCTTTTCCCGAGGCAATGTCATTTCACTTGAGAAAGAAGAAAGATTCAGGGCTTTTTATGCTTGTGAATTTAATTTTGTTGACCTTTCATCCCAATGATATTGTATATGCTCCTGTTCTCCTGCTAGACCTCAGAAGACTAAAATAGACAATACTGACCGGCTGTTTCCATTCATTCCAGCAGAGATTAGAAGCTAGGAATTATTGCTCTGCTTGCTCAGATAGATCAAATCAAGTACAGAGAGATCAAGTCTAAGGTTATGACATTAGGAGAAAATTGTATTCTGATTGTTTGTGGCCTTGTGACTTTGTGACTCCCAAGGGAACTGAAATAAGATATGCGTGTAAAAGTAAGAATTTAGGCTTATGAGATATTTAAACTTGTCTGGTTGCTGCTTGCAAATATCTAGGAGCTCTTTGGGTTCATATTCTACTGCTTAACCACCCCATTTTCCTTTTGGATCTTGACTCAAGATTTATACACACAGTATCCTAGTGATGCAAAAGAACACTTGCTTAAAATAGAAATGTAAGGTAAATAATAAGAAAATGATCATTGAGAACAGACACTCAATCGCTTGCTTCTCCCCAAAACCTCCTTCCTTTAGCTAGGACTGAGACAGTAGTGGAAAGAATAGTGGTCCCCAGGGCAGAGGACTTGGGTCCGTTCTTCTTGCACTTATATTGCTAAGTCACTATGAAGAGCTCTCTAGGAGAATGATAAAGGATGTGTGAGCAACTTGCCCATCAGGTACCATTAAAAGGTGGACAGCTAGGATAAAGTGTGGGCCTTGGAAGGACCTGAGTTTGAATGTGACTCTAGATACTTATGAGCCATATGATCTTAGACAAGTCACTTAACTAAGTAACTTTATTCAGTCTCAGTTTCTTCATCTGTAAAATGGTTTGGAGAAGCAAACGGCAAAACAAACCAGTATATTTACCAAGAAAACTCCAGATAGGATCGTGAAGAGTTGGACTAATCGACTAAATAACAACAAAGATACAATTAAAAAGATAGCTCCATTTCTGTGGCTGTTTCTTTTCTGCTCCCCTTTGTCCTCCATTTCATAATCCCTTACCTCTCTTCAAAATCTCATCTGCTCACCTTGTGTGGGACTTTATGGCATCATCACCTGTTCAATTCTTATACAAAATTCTAGTAGATGTAGTCCCCAAAAGAACATGACATTGTCCTCAACCATGAACATGGTTTGCCAGAGATGGAAATCAAAATTGAATTTTTAATAATCTGTTTTTTTTGGTAGAAAAATCTCCTATACATTTATCCCTTAGTAAAGACATCCTGCTTAGGGTAAACTTAAGTGAAGCCTGGAGGAAAGAAAAATGATTTACAAATACCTCTTAGGGAAATATATTATAGTAAATCAAAGGTAATCTATCTTAGTGTTTATATAGAGCCCAATAAAGCTTTTCAGGTTTTGTTTTTTCCTTCTCAACATAGTGATGGGATGAATTTTTAACCTATGGAAACATTTCCACATTACAAGGCATTCTGGGAAGAATTAAAAAATAATTGTAATATCATCAAATGAATAAACATTTAGAAATGATACTCTGGAACTGAAGGTAGGAAGAATAAATATCCTTTTATATAAGAAGTGTCCTGAGAAAACCTCCATAGTCCTAGGGACAGATAGAGCATAGCAGCAACATGATTAGTGGATATAGCACTGGACTTTGAGTCAGGAACATGTGATTCTGAACCCTGCCTCAGATATTAGCTGTATAATCCATGTGGGCCACTTAGGCTCTCTGAAACTCACTTTTCTCATCTGTAAAATCAGGATTTTCAGGGTGGCTAGGTGGTGCAGTGGATGGAGCACTAGCCCTGAAGTCAGGAGGCTCTGAATTCAAATCTAGCCTCAATTAACACTTCCTAGCTGTGTGATCCTAGGCAAGTCACTTAACCCCAATTGGCTCAGGAAAAAAAAAAAAACAGGACTTTACCTGCTTTGATTTGTTTTGAGGATCAAATCTATATAAGTTATGTTGCAAATTTTAAAACATGATATAAATACAAATTAGACTATAATAAATAAAATCTAAGTAGCTTCCTCAAATAATCAAATTATTACTGTGTTAAAATAACAATATATTACTAACTTCATAGGGAACCTGGCACCTTAATGATCAGGAAAGAAGGTTGTAGAATTCAAGGAAAAGCACTGTGTTTTTTTGCAATGGCATTGTGTACCAAGGAAAATGTAGACAGACAGGAAGCTTTTAAGTGACTAAGCTCATCATAGCTTTTGCCCCACAGTCTTTGTGCAAGTCAGACTCTGAATGGCTAATGGAATCTGTGCAAGGAAAGATCAATGGGGCCCTTTGTCTCACAGTATTTACAGACAGATGTATATGGAGAATTAGAAACTTTTTGATAACATCTCAACTCGTTTTGTTTACATTCTCTTCTTTTGCCAAATTTTGATGTGACATTGTATAGGAACACAAACAAACTCACAACTGCTTCTTTCTTTTTCCTTCTTCCTTCTCCCAACCACCTGGAGCTCACTAGGAGCAAAAACAATTGAGTGGGAATAGTAGGGCTGAGAAGTCTCTTCAGATGTCTAAATTATAATTGAATTTTTAATAATCTAATATTCTATAGAAAAACCACTTACATATTTATTTATCTCTTAGTAATGACAGCCTGCTTAGGGTAAACTTAAGTGAGGCCTGGAGGAAAGAAGGTGATTTACAAATAGCTCTGAGGGAAATCTATTATACTAAATCAAAGGTAATTTATCTTAGAGTTCTTTAAGAGCCTAGTAAAGCTTTTCAAGTTTTTTTCCCTCCTTCTCAGCAAAAGGATGGGATGAATTTCTATCGTACTGAAATATTTCCACACTACAAGGGATGGAAATGTGGGGGTGGAGATGGTACTGAGACTAGTCCAATTCTGGGTGCAGTTGAGCGAGGGAGGACATGCTGACCTTTGCCCTTAGGGAGATGAAGGTGGACTCAGGACAGAAGAACCAGTCTCCTGGTTGTGATAATTATAGCTCACACAGTGGAGATCAAAGGGATGTGACTGCCCCAAGAAGGAAACAATTCTCCTGCTGTTAGTAGTGTCCCTGAAAGCCCTGTTCCCTCTTCTCTCGTGACTGCCTCTAACCCAGCTCTACTATTATTACGGTGGGATCTCCAACCAGTTATTTGCTATTTCTGTCCCTCAGTTTCCTCAACTGTAAAGGATAAGGTTAGACTAGATGCTTCTAGCCCTGAGGTTGGAAGATCCATTCCAACCCTAAATAAATTCTATGAACGAATAATACCTGGTGTGTGTGTTATGTAAGGAAGTAACAGTAATAGCACTTAAGGTGATGAAGCCAGAAAGAGCAGTTCAATTTGATCAGAGAGTATGAAAAGAATTCTAGTGACATGAGAATCTCTTCTCAAGGTATCCATGAGGGAAAATTCCAAAATTATGAAAAAGATCATGCAATGTTGCATGAAGAAAAAGGAGGAAGAGGAAGAAGAGGAGGAAGAGGAAAAGGAAAAGGAGAAAAGAGAAGAATTAGAAGAAGAGGAGGAGAAAGGGGGAAATGAGGAGGAGGAGGAGGAGAAAGAAAAAGAAGGAAAAGAAGAAGAAGGAAAAGAATTAGAAGAGGAGAAAGGGGGAAATGAGGAGGAGGAGGAGGAAAAAGAAAAAGAAGGAAAAGAAGAAGGAAAAGGAAAAGAAGAAAGAGGAGGAGAAAAGAATTAGAAAAGAGGAGAGGAGAAAGGGGAAATAAGAAGGAGAAGGAGAAGAGAGAAAAAAAGATGGAAAAGAAGAAAAAGAAGACAATATCAATTCCAATTCCTTTTATCTATAAAATCTTCATGAGCGTGGTCTACATATACATCTAGAGTATATTTAATGAAAACATAGGAAAGAGGCATTACTTCTCTAAAAGAGTGCTTTGCTATGGTCACAAAATTGAGAAGCATAGAAAATATGAGTGCTCTGTGCATATTATTTATTGATTTTTTAAAAGGCATCTGATTGGGCATTACAAATTTCAACCTCAAAGGCTACTTTCAGACAAAATATCTCCTATATAAAATCAGAAAAGATTTTATAACAGATGGAACAGTGTAGATAGGGATAGGGATGTGGATAGGGACTAGACTGTTGATTTCATTGATAGAGGGAAATCCCTGGGGGAGAATCTGTCTTCTACCAATGTAGGTTGTCACTTTCTCTGCAATTTAGAGTCTTAGAGAATTTCCTAGAGTCTTGAGAAGTTAAGTGTCAGTGTGTCAGAAGTGAGATAGAGGTTTTTCTTGGCTCTGAGTTTAGTTCTATTAAAGTAGGCAAATTTGATTGATGATGTGTTCTATATTGACATTAAATGAGATGGTAAACAGAAAGATTGTTTCACCTAAGATATTTACCAATATAACGAAAAATACCCTACATAAAGTCCAAATAAAAGGATTTCTTATTTACAGCGAGCTTCTGTAAATGTTCCTATTATCAGGCAGTATTGTACCAATTACTTTGTGCTATAGAACCCTAGAAAGCTTCTTCAGTGAAATCTATTATAATTTTTTTAAAAATTGATTTCAATTTAGACTGATTTTACTAGTCACATTGGAAAAAACAGTGGGGGAAATTTATTTTTCTTAGGTATAGATCTGATCATATCACACGTGCACGTACACACACATATACACAATGCAATTTTGCAATATTCACTTGCCAACACACAGAGAAGCCCTCCCCACTATTCAATAAACTCCAGTGTCTCCGTGTTGTCTCTGGGATCAATTACAAAGTACTTAGGCTTTGTTTGCCATTCAAAGCTCTTTATAACCTAGACCCTTTATACCTTTCCAGTTTTCTTAATCCTTACTGTCAGATATGTACCCTTCAATTCATTGACATTGGCTTTCTCCAATAAGATATTCTGGTTCTTGGTTTTGGGAATTTTCTGACTTTCTTAAATCCCAATTAAAATTCCATCTTTTACTAGAATCCTCCCCCAGTTCCTCTAAATTCAAATTCCTTCCCTCTATTAATTATTATTTATCTTATATATAAATTGTTTTATACATATTTGTTTGCGTGTTACTTCTACCATTTGAATGCAAGCCCTTTGAAAGCAGATACAGGCTATGAGCTGGGTTTTGGGTTTCTTTTTTTTTTTTTTTTTCTTTGCCACTTTTTGTATCCCTAGTGCTTAGCACAGTGCCTAGCATGTATTAGGCCCTTAATACATGTTAATTGATTGCTTGAGAGATACGTATTGCTCAGAACCACAACATATTCCATTAGTTTGCTAATATAATGTATCCCAGTCAGTCATTAACTTAGAGAGATGAACAATGAATTGAGTCCAGTACTGAATGTAGGAGGAAATTAGTTTAGATTGATTTTGGGAAACTAAAAGGTTCTTTTAGTAATCCTCAGTGCCTTTCTGTCACAAAAGTTCATCTCTTTAAAGGAAATAGTTTCCCAGTCATGTTGCAATATGACTATTAGTCAATAATGAACTACCACAGTCCCCAAAGAATCCAAATTGCAAGTAATTCAATGGAGAAT
Source organism: Sarcophilus harrisii (assembly GCF_902635505.1). NCBI lineage: Eukaryota > Metazoa > Chordata > Mammalia > Dasyuromorphia > Dasyuridae > Sarcophilus > Sarcophilus harrisii. Next base: position 189,106,302 of record NC_045430.1, on the reverse strand, counting down.
TAAAAGATATATGTTGGGAGTTGATGTCAGTGTGTGCCTAATGGCACTTTGGGGTGAAAAGCAGTCAGGAACATCGCCAAGGATATGTCTGATGGGAAAAAAGGCTTGTTGGTCATTGAGTAAGATTAGAACATTTAGAAAGATAGCTCAAGTGATAGATACCACTTGGTACCTACTCAAGATACTGAAGGAATAAGAAAAAGGTTGGACTCATTAAACAGGCAATTTATTGAAGATTTATTGGAAATCATGAACAACAATTGCCCAACATAAGGTTTTAAAGGTTGTGATTTGGATTAAGGGAGGGAATAACTCATACAAATAAAATAACAGCGCCAACAAAGTATCTCTTTGCCTACCGTTGCTTTTTTAATGAAGCTGGAAAATCTACAGAAGTTCCAAAAAAGGCAAACAAGGTAATAAAGCATTTAAAAGCTACTCTTAGGGCTGCTATCTTTTTAAAAAATTAAAACATTTTATTTTCAAAGTATATATTCACAACATAGCATTTTTATTCTTTTTGTTGTTGTTTGCTTGTGTTTTTTTTTACTCATTTTCTTTCCTTTTTGATCTGATTTTTCTTGGGCAGCAAGATAATTGTTTAAATATGTTTACATATATTGGATTTAACATACTTTAACATATATAACATATATTGGATTACTAGCTATCTAAGGAAGAGGCTGGGGGAAAAGAAGGGAAAATTTGGAACACAAGGTTTTGCAAGGGTCAATGTTGAAAAATTATCCATGCTTATGTTTTGAAAATAAAAAGCTCTGATAAAAAATATACATATGGATAATTTTTGACATTCCACCCCTACAAAACCCTTGTTTTAATTTTTTCCCTCCCTTCCTCGCACCCCCTTTCCCAGGAGGCAAGTGATCCAATATATGTTAAACATGTGCAATTCCTCTATACATATTTCCACAAATATCATGCTGCACAAGAAAAATCAGATCAAAAAGGAAGAAAAATGAGAAAAAAAGCAAGCAAACAACAAAAAAGGTGAAAATGCTATGTTGTGATCTGCATTCAGTTCCCAGTCCTCCTTCAGGATGCAGATGGCACTCTTCATCACAAGACCATTGGAACTGGCCTGAATCGCTTCGTTGTTGAAAAAAGCCATGTCCATCAGCATTGACAATCAACTACTTTAAAGATATTAAGTCATATAGTGATGATAATGGAAATATGTATAGAAGAATTGCAGATGTTTAATATATATTGGATTACTTGCCATCTAGGGGAGGGAGTGGGGGAAGGGAAGGAAAAATTTTGGAACACAAAGTTTTGCAAGGGTGAATGTTGAAAACTTTCTTTGCATGCATTTTGAAAATAAAAAGCTTAAAAAATGGACATAAGTCCAAAACAATATATTAAAAAGTCAGTTTTGTTTGTCCTTTGTTTTGGAATAGGACCAATGACATCACAGGGACCTATATCTCTTACACATGTGGGAATTGGATTTAAGGGAGGCTAGTTTCACTCTTTCATTTGACAAAAAAGGGCAAGATGAGTGGCCTGGGACTCAGTGGGTGACCTTGCCCGTCTGACCAAGTTCCTCATGGCTCCTGCTTCGGTGGCTCTTGTGGCCACTGGAATAAGCTGTGCTCTTCTGCTCATTCCTGGGGGAAGTCTCCGCTTGTCTGAGGCTCACTCATCCCTGGGTTTGAGCCCTGTCCGTTATCCCCAACCTGATGTAGCTGTTGGGGCGGTTTTACCAGGTATGAGGATAATTGGAGCTATTCCTCCCGGCCCATTCCCTACATCCCCATGGGAGTGACCAGTGCCCCTTGCAAGGGGGAACTTCAGGCCAACATATATAACAGCTGATTTCTTCCCACAGTCCCTCCAGTCTGGAAGAAATTAGCACAAGTTCTGAACCAGACAATTCATTTATTGTTGTTTTGTTTTCTCTCTCCTTTCTTTTGTTTTAAAAAAGCATGTTCCAGATCCTCAGGGGAATTAATACAAAAGCAAGTGCAGAAAGAGGTCAGATAAAGATTGGTTATTTTTGTAAAATGTAAGAATTCTGTCTTTAATCCTTTAATGATTCATAGAAAACGTGAAAGATGTTCTTTCTGAACATTAAGAAAAAAAAAAAACTTGAATGGAAAATGAAGCTATGGAATGAGAGGGACAGGGAGACCAACCTATGAGCCATGAACACAACATACCAGAGCATCTTATCTAAGAGAGGTAACTATGATCTCCCTGCCCAAGAAGAACATAATCTAAATAATGAGTCTGGGCAACATATACTACTAGGCCTCGAAGTTAAAAATGACAAGGTACTTCATTTTCAAGCCTGGATATTAGGACCATATATATATATACACCCAATTTATATTTCTCTTCACAAGCATTTTGGAAATTTTGAAATTTCTGTAAAATAGATATTCCCTTACACTGAAAATGATAGAACAAAAGTGATAACCAGGGAGCTGATGTGCAAGAGATAGGGAGAATAATCAGATAACATTTATTAAGTGCCAGCAGTTCTCTCCCACATCTGATGCATTCTCTCTCCTCACTTTTGCCTTATAGAATCTCTTTAATACTTTAATACTTCCACATGCAGTCTTTCGTGATCCTTTATAATTGCTAGCTCTTTCCTTCCCTAAACTATTTTTGTATTTGTTCTTCATATACTTTGATACATCCTTGTTGTCTCCTCTGATAGCATGTTTTTGATTGCAGAGAATGCTCCATTTTGGTCTTTATTTCTTGGGCTTAGCAAAGTGTGCTATAATTAGAAGGTTCTTAAATGATTGATATTAAATATTAGAGGTTATGTTTTGCCTGTAAAATAAGGAAAACGTTAGAAATTTTATCTTTTTAAGCATGGACAATTATTTTAAGTGTTCAAAAGTAATTATCTTTGTAAGATAAAAACAACTTTCTAATAGATTCAACCCTTTTGATAGATCCAACAATCAGAACAGAGAATAAACAGAAGCTGTACTCCTCCTTGAATCAATCAAAGCCATTGTGTGAGAGACTGGGTCATGCTCTAAGTAATTTTTGTAAAAGAAATCTATTTGAGGGGCAGCTAGGTGGTGAAGTGCATAGAGCACCAGCCCAGAAGTCAAGAGGACCTGAGTTCAAATCCAATCTCAGATATTTAATACTTCCTGGCTATGTGACCCTGGGCAAGTCACTTAAGCCCAATTGCCTCAGAAAGAAGGAAGGAAGGAAAGAAGAAAGGAAGGAAGGAAGAAAAAAAACTTTTGAGAATTAGGGCAATAGACTCATTTTCCTGAGTTCAAATCTCACCCTTATTAGCTGTGTGACCCTGGGTAAGACACTTACTTACATCTGTCTGCCTCAGTTTCCTTATCTGCAAAATGAGCTGGAGAAGAAAAGGACAAACTACTCCAGTATCTCTGACAAGAAAACCTCAAATGAGTCACAGAGAATTGGACATAATCGAAAAGACAGAACAAGAACTAGAGGAAGAGACTGAGAATTTAGATTAGAGAGGTTGGAGCAAGAATGGCGAACTCCAGAGAAGCAAAGGGAGGACTGATCTTTGGCAGAGAAGTGAAATATCAGGAGAGTCATCATCTCTACAGACGTTTCTTACACAAAGTCTCAGGCTGAGGGAAGTCCCAAGAAAAGGTCAGCTGTTTCCTCAACTTCCCCTCCCAGTGTTGGTCTATCCACAACCACCATAATAACCTGCTGTTTCATTTCCTAAGCACTTCCAGTAAACTGAATTTTGCCCCAACCACAAAGAGGTCAGGGGATAACTAGATATAGATATGAAGGTAGAGTTAAACAGTGACCTCAATTTCTGCCATAATATTTAGAATTTTCTTAACTGAGAGCTCAGAGCAATTTGACTGAATTCAAATGTTGGTCTAAAATAAGCACCCTAAAGCCAAAGTGAAGGGACTTTAGGGGCTTTTGTACCGTCCCTTAAGCTTAAAGTGAATTAATTATTATAATAGGTATATATTTCATTTTTTTAATTGAATGTGGTTATTTAAAGCTTTAAAATTTTTCCCCCTAAATGTTCTATTAGAAATATAAGCAGCACCTTTTTGTTGTTCTTTAGTTGTTTTTTAATAGTGGTCTACTTTTTATGATCTCATTTGGTAAAGATACTAGAATGCTTTGCCATTTCCTTCTCCAGTTCGTTTTACACACGAGGAAACTGAGGCAAACAGATTTAAGTGATTTGCCCAGTTTCACACAGCGAGGAAGTGCCTGGGGCTGGATTTGCACTTGAATTCCCAACCCCACTACCTAGATGCCCTGACATGATAGCATGTCCATTATTGATTCTCTGGGATCAAGAATGGTCATTGTATTGATTGTATGAAGAGCCCACAGAATGGTCAGAAAAAGCAATACAAGGACACTCTCCAGGTCTCAAGATTGTATAACATGGGAGACACTGGCTTAGGACCATCTGTGTGCCCTCATCAGAGAAGGGGCTGTGCTCTGTGAGCAAATTGGATTAACCCAAAGGAAACACGAAATATGCAAAATTAGAGAATCCACCCAAATGTTCACAGGGACTGTTTGTGTCCAACCTGTGGCCGAGCATTCCGAGCTCAGGCGTCCGATCAGCTGGTCACACACGCTGACTAACATAATGATGTCATTTTGGTGCTCTCCAAGAATGAAGGACATCCGACTTCTCCTAGCTTCCAAAATTGTCTTTATAACAATGTTAAGTGTATAAGCTATGTAATAAGTTCTGTCTGTTGCCCTGCTTTGTAAGAAAAAAAATCAATAAAACAAAATCTGCAAATGCAATGGCCATATTTAATAATGCATGCAACTTTTTGTTCCCGACTGTCCCCTGCTACTATGACAAAAGGAAGAAGGGACGTGTTCTCCTGGACCTGTAGTGGTTTTTCACTTACTCAGTGTTCTATTTTTAGTAATTCTTTTCATTCACATTGTTGTAGTCGTTTATATGCCATTCTATTGATTCTGCTTATTTCACTTTCATTTAGTTCATGAAAATCTTCCCACATTTCTATGAATACTTTATGCAAGTTTGCTGATTTTTTTTTCCTAGATTAGTTTTCTTTTACTTTTTTGGAGAGATGTGCCATGGTAGCTGCAATTTCTTTGTTGTTGTTGTTTTTTTTTTAATCAGTTAATTATTTACTGTAAAGGTCATAAATGCTGCCATTTATTTTCATTTAAATTCTTTTTTTTAAGTTTAAAAATACTTTATATAAAAACATATGAGAGCTGTCCCAAGTGGACTAAAATGTCCTTTTCCACTAAAGAACTCTAGATCTGAACCAACATGAATTGAGTTCAGTCAAGGGGGAATCTTGTTTCTAAAGGGAACGATCTTTCTTGAACTCTCTGGTTCTTTATGACTATTTAAAATTTTTATTTGATTCAAGTCAATCATCTTCCAAAAAGGATTCTAAAGGTACTCAATGTGCAAGATAAAGATATCTTTTAAACACAAAAGATTGAAAAATGAACCCTGGTAAAGACTGAAAAAAAAATGATCCAGTAATCCATAACTCATTATGTTGCCTTGGGGAGTTCTTACTTAAAATATCAAAACATGAAACAGTTCTTGGGATTGTTAAATATTAATTTAAAATCTATTTTGTTGCTGCACTATCCAAATAATTCTCTCAAGGTCCATAAGGTCAAGGTCAACACAAGGCAAACCTTGGGCTTATTCTCCCAGTGGTAATCATTTTCTGATGTGAGAAATATTCCAATCTCTACAAGAAGCACCCCAAGCAATGTAACCAGCACTGACCGAGGGACTCAAGAGTCCTGATCTCTTGGCTTCTTGAGATTGCCAACAAGTCTGGAAATTTTCACACAGTCCTTTGCTCAAAGCAAAGGAGGTCAGGGGCCCAAGATACAGTCTTGGTAACAAATGTGTTAGTTGTGATGTGATGTTCTTTATTCCCATTTCAATTTATTCATCATTTCTTACTGTGCAAAATTTTTTATATTTTATGACATTCCTACAAAGTACTATAATTTATTTGACTATTTCCCTATTGTGGGACATTTGGAGAGCTTCCTAGCTTTGAAATTATATATAATGCTGTTATAAAAATCTCTAAATCAATAGAGTTTTTTTTTACCCTATATAACACTGTTAGAATATATTATAATGGACATTTTATATAAAGAGAAGGCTGTCTAGGGATGGCTGTGGGTTCCATATTTCTCAACAGCACGGGGTATAGTAGAATTCCCCTTCTCAGCAGTCCTGGATGTCTCTTTCCTTCCCTCTACTGATATTTGCTTTAGCTCCCAGCAGCCACTACAAATCACAGCTTCCAAAACAGGTGACTTCATTTGGCAGGAAAGTCAAACATTCCTTTCCTCTTGCTCTGAGGCAGGACTTTTCTTTTTTGCCCTGGAATGATGGCCTGCCAAGTAGAGTGACCTAGAATGTACTCTCCCCAGTCCTCTAATATAGAATAATAATAATAAAAAGTCACTGTTTGTTTACTCTCTTGACTATGTTGTAATGAATGATGATGCTAATTTTGTGTTGTTTGAACAACAGTTCACATACTTTGGAAAGGAGACTATTCACCACATAAATGATCCAGTGTAGTCATAGGTAGGAATATTTGGACTACCAGAAAATATTTTTAGTAACATTTGGCTTGGGAACCTGGAATGTAAAGTTCTTCCACTAACTGGGACCAGTTTTCCTGAATGAGGTGAATGTTAGTTTTAGACAGTGATGGAGTGAATTTTGAATCATAGGCTTTCTGTTATTTTTGTAGAATGTGGGTAGGAACTATGACTCAGTATTTTTCCAGGAGATGTGAAAATTAAATTGCCTATTTTGGCAATTTGCTGAAATCTGGAATGCTCTTCTTCATTTTCAAATTGGGGTTTTTGTTTAGCCTTTCAAATATTTCGGATCCTTGATGTGTAAAGACTCAAAAGAAAATAGCTTTGTTTAAGTTTAGAAGTTGCTTGGGATATTTGACTTATTTCTTATTTGTCTTCCAAATAGGAAACATCATTTTTCTATTAGAGTTTGCCAAATTCAATAGCTCTTTCTCTTTATTCATTCTCATTGAAATTTCTGAATTTATGTCATGATTGGTCTCTTCCTCCATTTTGAGATTCTTCCCTTGGCTTTTAAGAGGCTCTAATCCACCATTCTCCACCAACCTTTCTGATTGCTCTTTGCCCATTTCCTTAGCTATTTCTTTTTTCCCTTCCTACCTTCTAAGAATGGGAATGGTTCAAATCGAGTTCCTATCTTAATTCTCTCTATACTCTTTCTCTTAATGAGACCATCCATTCTGATGATTCTAGCCATGCTGATATAAATAAAATTTAAAATTTCTAATTTTTTCTCTCACCTGAAATCCAGGACTAGATTTCCAAACATTTACTGGTGACTGAAACTTATTGTGTGATTTTTGGGCAGAATACTAAACTTCTTCAGTTTTTTCATCTCTAAAATAATTACTTTGGACTAGAAAATATTGAAGTTTCCTTCTAGCTCTGATATGTTATTGGTTTGAAAACTGGATTTTTGTGAGCAGAACCTTTACTAGGACTTGGAGACCAGGACTTTGTCAGTGGAACCAAAATTTAGAAGTTGACTGTATATATAATTTTTTTCTTCTTTTTAAAAAATAATATCTTTTTATTTTCAAAATATATGTAAAATGATTTTGTGGAAATACGTATAGAGAAATTGCACATGTTTAGCCTATATTGGATCACTTGCCCACTGAGGGAGAGAGTGGAGGGAAGGGAGGGAAAAAATTAGAACACAGGGTTTTGTAGGGGTGAATGTCGAAAATTGTCCTTGTATATATTTTGAAAATAAAAAGCTCTAATTAAAAAATATGCAAAGATAGTTTTCAACATTCACCCCTGCAAAATCCTATGTTCCAAATTTCTCTCTCTCCTCTCCCCCAGACAGCAAGCCATCCAATACATGTTAAATAGGTGCAGTTCTTCTTATATGTATTTTTTCTTATCTTATAGGAGGAACTGATAGGTTGGGTGGGTAGCTGGCATCTGATAGGATTCTTCTCTTCAGTAATCCTCCAGCCCACATCCTGGCTCCTAATAGTCCTCTGCCCTATGGCATAGTCCCTTGTATCTTGCTCAGGCCCCCAGGATGCTATACCTTATGATTCCCTTGCTGTTGCATTGGTCCCCCAAAGGCTACTATTTCCTGGGGTTGAGGGAGACAACTGCTGTCCTGCTGTCCCCCTTCCCAGGTTCATTTTACTGTAGAATACAGCAAAAAGGCAAGCAGGAGTTGTGGGGATGGTAGGCAATGGTGGCTTCCAGTTCTAGCCATAGAGATAGAGCTTCGGTGGATGGCACCTTTGGGACAGAAGGATATTGGTGCAAGTGGTCAGCAGTGGCTGAAGCAGACCCAAGGCAAGGAAGAGTCTTGGAACTGCCTATAATGGACAATGGCAGAGGTTGGAGTTTCATGGAGTTTCCTGGAGAAATTGGGAATTTCTGGGAGTAAAGAAGGCGAGAGGAAGGGGAAATATTTTCCACTGGTGAATGAGGAATTAGGAATGATTTTATTGCATGAATTTTTCTGTTAGTTTTACTTTGTTAAAATAATTTTATTCAGTTTTTAATTATTTTATTTTAGATGATTTGCTTGGTCAGCATTAGAATATTTTTCTCTTCCCCAACTGAACCCAAGACTGGGACCTCCTGAATTTGTCGTACAAATGTAAAATATTAGTTATATACAGGTAAAATGTCCTTTTAATTTTAAATAAGAAATAAGGATTCTAAGAAAGCCAAATAGCAGAGGTTCTTCATTGATTTACATGAACATTGAAAATCTAGAATGATATTCCAAGATGCTTCATTATTAGCTGACCAAAAGTCAAATATATGTAATTTGCTTATTTTGGATTTATTTGAATTTCTTTTCAGGCAACAATATTTATCTTTGTTCCTCAACTCTTCCAAGCCTATTAGATTTATTAGCACCTCAGAATTCTCCACTTTTACTCTAGTATTAGTTCTTTCCAATATCTTTTAAATTACTCTCTACTTTAAACTTTGATCCAGTTCTTGCTCACTTCTGTCCATTTTGCCTGTGCTCTCCTCCATTTCCACCCTTTCCAAATTCCTTACGTTAAAAAAAAAAAAAAAAAAAAAAAAGCTTTTATGGGGATACTTCTACTCTTATAATGATAATGTACACAGGCTAGCGAGTTTGGCATAAGTAAAGTTTCTCTAAGTCCAAATTTCTTATAATTATATTATTTATACTGATTAGTCAATTAGTAACAAAAATGGGTTTTTAGTCTCTATTATTTGAACTGGGCTCAAACTTCAAAGAAAACCAATTTAATTCAATTCAACAAGTATTTATTAAGTTTTTAACATATGTATACTAGCTTATGTACTTCCAAGTTTTAGGCTTATGAAAGCATAGATTTACAGCTGGAAGGAATTTCAGAGTTCATGTTGCCTAATCCCCTCATTTTATAGATTAGAAAACTAAGGCAAAGAGAGGTTAAGTGACTTGCCTCAAGTTAAATAGTTATTAAATGAAAAAAAACGGAATTTTAACATAGGTCCTTTGACTTCAGATCCAGCAGTTTTTCCAAAAGAAGCAAAAGACAAGAGAAAAGTTAGAGAGCCAAGCAGATAATCTTCTTGAGAAGAAAGACAAATAGATGGAAAGCTTTAAAGAAAATACAAAACAGAAATATCATTAAGTGTCCAAGTTATTGGAGCACAATAATTATTCAAAAAAGAGAAAGATAAAACCTGAACTTCCTGAAGAAATAAATTAGGATATGTTTATTTATATCCTTCCAGGATTCTTACTTATAAATGCCTACCACAGTGCTTAGAGCCTAATATAGGACCTTATTAGACACCCAATAAGTGTTCAATGAAGTTGAGTCCTTGAAATATTGAGTTGTCAGAATTTGTAAGTGTTTCTTTAATGACTATTAAGAGCTACTTTTCTTTGAAATCAATAAGAAATAGAAATGAGGATATTAGTCAATGAGAAATATAATTTATAAAGGACCTTTCCAGAACTCATCTATGGAAATTTTGTTGTTCTTTTTTTCCTCATGAATTCAGCATACTAGTACTTTTATTACTCTCCTTTATGTAGTCCTTGTTAATAAATTTCTTAATGTCTGACAGATAATGTTCAACAACAAGTTAATTTCCACCATTATTTCCAGCACCTAGCATAATGCCTTGCACATTGTAGAAACTTTTAAAATGTTCGTTGAATTGAATTGTTTTGTTTAAATGATTAGCATTATGTAGAGCAAAACATCAAAAAATAAAAATATACATAACTCAAAATACCCATTTTGAAAAAGATTTTCTTTCTAAAATTCTTAATTGTATTTTTCCTATTTGATTTAGTGAATCAAACTATTCATGTTTTAAGGGAAAAGAAGAGAGAGCAATCAATTTTGTTAGTGTTAACTTTGTTCTTTGAACACTCATTCTTTAAGATTATACCGTTTAATCTTCACTGAAATCTGAATCCTTTAAATTTCCTTTATTAATTACATTTTCATTGTATTTTGGTCGATAAATAACTTGCTTAAAATTCTATCTTTATGTCTTATGAGTTCTTTATAATCTACTTATCAGGGGTCCTCAAACTACAGCCGATGGGCCAGATGTGGGAGCGGAAGATGATTATCCCCCTCACCCAGGGCTATGAAGTTTCTTTATTTAAAGGCCCACAAAACAAAGTTTTTGTTTTTACTATAGTCCGGCCCTCCAACAGTCTGAGGGACAGTAAACTGGCCCCCTATTTAAAAAGTGTAAGGACCCCTGATATTACCACATGGTCAATTTTTATAGTTTCCATGGAAAGCTGAAAATACATATACTTCTTATGATTCCCATTCAGTAATCATTAAAGATTTAACATAATTAATTTTTCTAAAATTACATTGAGTCTCACGATTCCTTTCTTGTTTATATTTTTGTTAGATTTGTCTTAATATGAAAGGAACATACTAAAGTCCCCATAGCCAGATAGCATACTAGATAAAATGCTGATCCTAGAATCAAGCCATATGACACCAGGAAAGTCACTTAACCTCAGTTTCCTCAGTTGTCAAATGGGAATAAGTTCTTGTTAGGATCAAATGAGACAATATCAATATTTGTAAAGTACTAGCCCAGTACCTGGTATGTAGTAGGTACTTAATAAATCTTTGTTTCCCTCAAATAATTATTATCTTACTGTTTAATTCTTTAGAGTTAGCTTTGAAGATAAGGCAGTTGGTCTATCTAACAGGAAATTAACTACCCTTTTGGAGCATTAATTGTGTTGTGCTCATGACAACCTTCTGATCTGGGATATAATGATTATCATTTCCTACTCCATTTCCCTGGTTAAAATTTGGCAAAGGAGAGAAAGGAAATGCAGAATGATATAACATAAAAAAGACGATCCTGATCCTAATGCACCAAAGTGTCTCATTCTAGTGATTGGAAACTTGTAGTCTAGTGTTCTGTTCTTGTATCTATTGATTATTCTATCAATGTTTGAGCCACAGTCCTTTCATAGATAAATGTACATGAAAGCACTTGGCAAAGTACAAGGCAATATGCAAATACAGGGCATTTGTTTTTATGGGATTGTAGTAAACTCTCGGGAGCTGAAAGGTGCTATTTTCTATAAAGGGCTAATCTAATGGGAGATTATGAGATTACAGCCAACTGGTTTTGCTCCTCTCTACCTTTCAGCATGCTTTGAGTTTAATAAATAATGTCATATAATGCTATGAGCTTTAGAAGACGGGTGTTTTTGAAGAGGTATTTTTATCAGCAAATATAAATAGCATTGGTTTTGAAGATTCATCATATTTTGAAGATCATAAATAGGAAATCACCAAGTACATGACTTTTTAAAGATTGATTCAAGAAAGCAATTTGCTCCCCCTTATCATCCCAATGGAAAGTGGGGTTGGCAGGCTGCAATGTATATCCAACAAATTCTGAAGAACAGAAATGAAGGACAATCATCAAAGAATTATGACCTGCCACAGTATTCTATAGGGCCCAGCTTATTAAACTTTGGTTCATGACCCCATATGAGTCTCATAACTGAATGTGGGTTAGTAAAATTATGTATTATCAGTAAATGTCTGATTTGTGTATCTTTTATATCTGTGGTCACATAAAAAATCCTCCTGCGAAAAGGAGCTGTGAGTGGAAAAAGATTGGGAAGTCCTGCAGAGGGTACCCTGATGATGTTGGGAGAAGGTGAGGAAGGTTTCTTGCAGGTGCACATTAGATAGACCACTTCTGGTGGTCTGGGAGAGTGGAAAAGAGTCATAGCCAATGGGCAGTCACGGATGGTTTAGCATCTGCCTCCTTGGAAGGAATTCTGACTAAATGAGACTCTTGAGGATTCTGAGTACTTTTCTAGTGTCACTTATATACATTCTTTATATTTCCTCTGCATCTACACTTATATATAAAATGCCATATTTTAGAATTGCTTAAAAAAATTTTAACATAAACTTTTAAAAAAAATTAGACTTGCTTTTCAATCAAAAATTTTCAGTTTAGCAAAATCCTTTAATAGCTAATTAATTAATATAACACTTAAGGTCTGCAAAATGTTTCATATATTTGCATTCATTTTACTTAGTATTCTATACTCATTTGAGCCTCACAACAACTATAGCATGTAAATAGTATTATTATTCCCATTTTGTAGATGAGTAAATAGAAGAAGAGAAGATAAATGACTTGTAGTAAATATTGCACACTATATTTAAGCTTGGGTCTTCCTGACCAAATCTAACGCCTGTGCCTCTGTAAGCTGCCTTTTAAGTCGCTATGGTTTAGTGGGAAAAAAATACACTGGATTTGGAGTCAGCCTGGATCTTCTGTATCTATCCTGGATAATATCATGATCTTGGCCAAATCAAACTTTCTGGACTGAATTTAGAGACCAAAGGCAATGTCATGTGCAAAGTGTCAAATAAATTAGCTCATCTTAAGTTTAACTCATGATGGAATAGGGATGCCCCTGGAACATTATAATAGCTAAGCCACTGGAGTGTAAAGTCTTGCAGGTACTACCAAGATGCACCTACAAGCTTGTGAATCCTAGTGATTGAATGCATTTCAATATATTATCCAAAGACTAGCTTAGCTAAGTCAAGAGCCTCAATTGAAAACAATTGAAAAATTTCTGGCAGGGAAAAGAAATTTGGGCTACATCAACTCTTCAAGATGACTTACCAAGTCATGGAAAGATTACACTTTTCATTGTAGATACACACTAGATAAATCACACTTCCCTAAAGTACTGAAGGATATTATTTTACTATGTAGTTTGTAAGGCTGTTGTGAGGAAATCACTTTGGAAATAACCTTCAAGCATTAAAGGAGAGTGATTTATTTTTCTCACTTAGAATATTTATTATTCCAAACTTATTAATCAGGTCATGATCTGCCCTCTGGGAACAGAAATAAAGAAATGAGAACTGGGCCAGTCCTAGACAAAATTATCAATCAATCAATTAAACAAAAAAAAAAATCCCAAATAAGTGCCTTTTATGAGCCAAACAGCTAGGTCATGCAGTGGATAGATCACTAGTCCTGGAGTCAGGAAGATCCATCTTCCTAAGGTTCCAATCTAGTCTTAGGTTCTTACTGGCTTAATGACCCTGGGTAAATCACTTCACCCTGTCTGCCTCAGTTTCCTTATCTGTAAAATAAGCTGGAAAAGGAAATGGCAAATCACTTTGCATCTTTGCCAAGAAAACCCCTATAGGATCAAGAAGAGTTGCACATGACTGAATAATAAAACCACATGTGCTAAGCATTGGTCCAGGGGCTGGGGCACAAAAACAAAAAACAAGATAGTCTTTGCCCTCCGGGAAATTACATTCTATCAAAGTAGATGACATTTTAGTTGTCTCTCTCTTTCCCTCCTTGGGCCAGGTCCATGTTCCAGGGTAGGAGCTTAGCCCCCTTTTCTAGAAAAAAAATGTATTAGACCTTTTTCTATCATTTCCCTTTCCTGCATTATTAGGTAACAGAGTGCTGCCACAAATGCAATATAATATTATTGCCATCCAATCCATGCTAATGCATTGGTGAGTGCTGATAGGTTAATATGTCACCCCTCCCAACTAATATGTTTGCGTTTTAACATAAAATGGAGAGAGACAGAGACAGAGAGACAGAGACAAAGAGACAGAGACACAGAGAGACAGAGACAGAGATACACACAAAGAGACAGAGACACACAGAGACAGAGAGAAAGATAGAGACAGAAGGAGAGACAGAATAAGAGAGAGAGAGAGACAAAGACAGAGACAGACAGACACACACACACACAGATAGAGGCAGAGATGGGGAAAGGGAAGAGGGAGAGACTCACCAGAGCCTTAATCCATTTGAATGACCCTAATGTTTCAAATTATGGACTCCTTTACACAGGGTGTTAAAAATTTCTGGCAGGGGGGCTTTTTTTTTTTTTTTTTTGGTAGCACGCAGGCGGCCTTATATTCTATTTGCTCATAGACTAGCTGGGACCACGGTGAATGGATAGTTACCACCTAGAAATGCATGGATAGCTTTTACTATTATACACATTTAGTCCTGTATCTCCATAATGTTTACTTCTTCTGGGAATTTAGAGAATTTTACAAAAAGTTCCTTGCTTTGTCATTTAAGATAGAAAGTCAAATGTCTCTGACAGAAAAGGAAAAACTGAAGGCTTTGACTAAAGACATTTCAAGAACAACAGAAAAGTAATTGTAATTAAGCAGGGAAGGAAGGGTGATAAGTGGAAAAAGTGGTGGATGTGGAGTCAGAATCGGGGCTCAGACCCCACCTGTTTCACTTGCTGCTGAGTGACCTTGGCCAAGTCCCTTCACTGGGCCTGTTGCTTCATTGTTACAAGGAAGAGGATGGACTGGATGACTTCTAGGTCCCTTAAAGCTTGAAACCTATGGTCCTGTCCATTGTATGAGTGCCCACCTGTAAAATCCATGGAGATCTAAATTGGGGATGGTTTTGACAATGACATAACTCTGCCAGTAGGGTATGAACCAGCCATGGGAAGGAATAAGGATAGTATTGGGGGAAAATAAATTCAATTATGAGAGTAATTTAGACATATTTGGGGAAAGGGGACAATTGAGTTCAGCCAATCTGGACTCAGGAGCTCTCTTACAGCTTCTGGGCCCCAGAAAGGGGTTTTTGGCTTGAATTTTTCTTGCTGCCTGAAATCTAGATATTGTCTGTTGTTAGCCACCCCTTGCTCAGAAGTTATGTGAGGAATCTCTGGTTTTTGACCCTGCATTTCTTTCCCAGCTAAAGTGGCTCCCAAGCTTCCTGATTGCTTCATCTTCCATCTCCGTCTGTGCTGGCACACTTGGGTCTCTGATCCTGAAGCGGGGAGGATTCAACACATAATGTGAACTCTGTTCAGCTCTGGTTCTTGTCAAGAATTGCACAGGCATTGTCCTAGTCTCCAAGAGAACTAAATGAGAGGACTAGAAGATGCAGCAAGGTGGACCCAAAGATCTGCATTCAGATCCTGCCTCAGACCCAAGTCACAACTCCAGTCTCAGTAATCTCCTCTATAAAATGGGAATTGAAAATAACTCCTACTGTATAAAGCTGTTGAGAAGACCCAGTGAAACAGCTTAAGTGCTATTACTAGTGTTTTGCAAACTTTAAAGATACATACACACACATAAACACACACACATACACTTTTTGAGGGGCCAAGAGTTAAGAAAACCTGAGTTCAATTCCAGCCTCAGACACTTATGTGTGACCCTGGGAAGTCACTTAATCTATTAGCCTTAATCTACTAGAGATGTTTACTATGGTAAACTATTCCAGTATCCTTGCCAAGAAAATCTCATGGATGGTATTGGTATTTTATGGTTCTGGGATCAATGAAGAATCAGACATTTATTAAAACATTTTCTGCAAACTGGGGGATTCACATTCAGTCCATGGGGAGAGTGGACTTAAGCTTCCAAGTACAATCATGAGTATAGAAAATGTTTAGCCAGAGGCTATATTCTGACTACTAACCCTAGAAATCCTTTTCTTTGTAGAATATTAGGAAGTTCCCTTGTGTATTGCTCTTTACTAGACCCGGAGGAATGGTTCCTTTCTAGAGTTAGTAATTGGCACTTCTCTACCTCCAGGGAACTCATTCACTGAAACTATTGCCATCTTCTAGTGATTATTTTTCCACATTGTCTGCAGGCACTTCCTCTGTCCCTCACTACCACTCTGTTGGTCACCATTACTGCCTCTGGTCATTGAAAGGAACTTTAAAGCAACCTCAGGATCTCCTGACTTCATACAGTCACTGCCATTTAGGAATACTTATTCGCCCAAGATTAGCTAAGAGTAAATACAAAAGAAACAGAACTTGCCTACCAACTTTCCATGTGGTTACTTGGATTGAAGCCACATAGAGGAATATGTGAATATGCTCTAAGGACTAGCCTGAATAAGCCGGTCTTATGCTACACACAGGTCTGAGTGCCTGTTTTTGGAATACTTGTTCCTTTTGATATCAGAAACTTTGAATAGAATTAAACAATCAAAAATTCTAGTATATTCAAGTATGAGATGTGAATGTGCATTTAAAAATTGGTTTGGGATTTGGAATGAAGTGGAAGATCTGAAAGACATTTTGGGGAGAGAACTAGCAGTATTTATTGAAGATTACATGTGGGGGTGGATTAGAAATGACTTGAAAGTTGGGAGTAAGGTGACAGGACACCTTCATTGACAGCAATGAATAAACTTTTTTTTTTTTTGACAATTCAATTCAATGATCATTTGTTAAATACCTATATGCCAGGTTCTGTGCTAGATGCTGGGAATGCAAAGATAAAAACAAAAATCCCTGCCCCCAAGGAGCTTACCGTCTACTGGGAGAAAATGACATGTACATAGATAGTTTAAAAAATAAGGACATTTTGGATTATGGGAACACTAACAACTGGTGGGAATGAAGAAAAGCTTCTGATGTAAGGTAGTCCTTGGTAGTGTGGAAACATGAACTTGTTTGCCCTCGAACAGCAAATAGGTACTAGGAATTTCTCCCAGGGCTGCATTACAATATGTGAAATGGTTGCAATTTCTCCCAGGGCTGTATCACAATATATGAAATGGTTGAAAACTGTTAAATGTTTAAATAGAGTATTTTGTAATGGCTTATATATGTCTATAAGAAAGATATATTTAAAAATTACTTTAGAGCTGTGACTTCATTGATGGTACCATTCAAAGCCCAGATAAATCAATGTTTTCTCAGCTCTGCTTGCTTTACTCTTCATCAGTTCTTTTTCCATGCTTCCCTATATTCAACACACACATTACATTCATGAACCACAATTTGTTTAATCAACTGATATGCATCTACTTAGTTTCCAATTGTTAACTATCACAAAAAGGGCTCTTCTAAATATTTTGGAATACATGAGAACTTTCTTATGACGAGCTTTGAATACCAAAGAGACAATTTTATATTTGATCCTAGGGGTAATAGGGATATTTTAGAGTTCATTAAGTTTGGAGAAAAGGGAAGTGACATGATCAGGTCAGTACTTTAAGATCACTTTAGCAGCTGAGTGGAGAATAGACTACAGTGGGGAGGGACTGGAGGTACCAGTAGCATATTTCAATAGTATAGGTGATGAGATGATGAAGGCCTCTAGTAGGGGAGTGACACCATTAGAAAAAGGAGGAGGTGTATGTAAGATATATTATGAAGGTAAAATTGGATTAACAACAGATTGGATATGGATTTAAAACACAGAATAAAACATCCATGTAAAAATGTGGTCAATATGGACCCCAAAAGTAAATTAGATGTTTTGTATTACTGAACTTTATTGTGATCTCTATTCTCCTTTTTATTTAAATATCCTTGAGGTAGCCTGTAGTGGATAGAAAGACAGGAGGAAGTTCTGACTGACACATAGCCTGGGAAAGTCACTTAACATTGTAGTGCTTTAGGTCTATAAGTTGAAGAGAAGATAAGGGGATTGGTGGAGATTTCACTTGGGAATTCCCTATACCCATGAAATCAGTTGCAGTCCCTATTCTTTCAATATTATAATTAGTCCATTCTGTGCTTTCAATTTTGAGGCAAATTATTGCTACTTGCCTTCTCTGATTCACCCCAAGTTTGCTTTGGGTTTTTTAAAGTGAATAAATGAGTCTGATAATCCAGGCACGTTGAGGATCCTTTTTTTTTTTTTTTTAATAATAGCAGCTTTTTATTTTTCAAAATATATGCAGATAATTTTTTAATATTCACCCTTGCAAAATCTTGTTTTACAAATTTTTCTCGCTCTCTTTCCTTCTTCCCCTTCCCTAGACAGCAAGCAATCCAATATAGATTAAACATGTGCAATTCTTCTCAACATATTTCCACATTTATTCCATATTTGTCATGCCGCATAAGAAAAATCAAAAGGGAAAAAATTAGAAAAAAACCCCCAAAAAGCAGCTGAACAACAACAAAAAAGTTGAAAATATGTTGTGATTCACATTCAGTCCCCACAATCCCTTCTCTAGATGCAGAAGGCTCTCTCCATCACAAGCCTATTGGAATTGGCCTGAATCATCTGAGGATACTTTAAAGGGTATCCTAAGACAATTGAAAAATGATGTTATTCAACAATACTAGATGATGACCAGTTCTGATGGACCAGGTCATCCTCAGCAACGAGATCAACCAAATCATTTCCAATGGAGCAATAATGAACTGAACTAGCTATGCCCAGAAAAAGAACTCTGGGAGATGACTAAAAACCATTACATTGAATTCCCAATCCCTATATTTATGCACACCTGCATTTTTGATTTCCTTCACAAGCTAATTGTACAATATCTCAGAGTCTGATTCTTTTTGTACAGCAAAATAACGTTTTGGTCATATATACTTATTGTGTATCTAATTTATATTTTAATATATTTAACATCTACTGGTCATCCTGCCATCTGGGAGGGGTGGGGGTAAGAGATGAAAAATTGAACAAGAGGTTTGGCAATTGTTAATGCTGTAAAGTTACCCATGTATATATCCTGTAAATAAAAGGCTATTAAATAAATAAAGAAAAAAAGAAAAAAAAAAGAAAAATGATGTTATTTTTAATCTCATTAGAAAATATTTGTACATCGTTAACCTCATAATTTACAGATGTCTGCCAAATCAGTAATGGTAGCAATTTCTTATCTATTCTATGTTTGTAATTCCAGTTTTAAAAAATAGTAACACAGAGATTTTATATATATATATATATGTATATATATATATATATTATGCCTATATATTCCCAACTCCACACAAAATAGGATTGCACACCATAGGAACCCATCTTTTCCCAGTTAGGAGGGCCAATTAATTACTGAGTTTTTCTTGACATGGTGAACTTAGCTTCTTTTTTTCTCAATACTCAGGCTCAACTAAGAGACTATCTAACATCTTCTGCATGAATCTCTTCCTATGGTCCCTTTTAGGACTTGTCTTACAGATCTTTGAGTAATATCTTACATATGCTCAAATGAAATGATTCAGGCAAAGGAACTTTGGAAATCTTGAGGCATTATTCAGGCCAGTCATTATTATCACACTCTTTTGAAACAGACAGGACCGACACTATCGATTTTTTAGTTTAGAAAATCCGTGGGCCAAAAAGGCTTCCCTCAGTCACCCAGTTGTCACTAAACTTGACCAGGAGGGATGGAATTAGAACTTAGCTACTTGCATCCACATCCCAGAATCACAACAGCACAACTGTGCTCCCACCTTTCTTGTCACCTAAAGACTTCTAGTTCTTTTTGTACTCTGTGCTCGCCAAGTAGTAGCACTGCAGATTTGGGGCTTGTTCCTCACTTTGCCCATTCATTCACCTGTCTCGGTTGGATTTCGCCCTGCTTCCGTAGCAGCCTTTTTGCATTTGGCATCATGGGAATTCTGCCTTCCGGCCTCACCTAATTTATAGCTCCTGAAAACATACCGAGTATTATTGCAGTTATGTTGTTTCCCAAGGTAACCAGTAATAAATGGAATAGGCCGGGCCTGAAGGGCGATCAGTTTTGAATTTGGAATTATGGCAGATTTATATTATCTCCCACCTCATTTAACCGCCAGTACTGAAAATGTTGAGCATTGTTGCAATTTTTTCCCCTCAGGATAATCGATAAAGATACGGAAAAGGCCGGTCCCCTTGGGGGGTTCTCACTGAGACGGTCCCTCGGAATCCGGAAGACGCAAGTTACAATCCAGCCTCCTAGGCGGACGTTTTCCCCGACCTCCCCGAGCCTCAGTTTCCAGATCTGTAAAACGGGGGAGGGGGAGTCCGCGCCACTTCACTCACCGCACGGTGCGGGGACCAAACGAGACGCTAAGCGCAAGTGTTAAGACCTCTGTCTGTCTACACGCTGGCTGTGATTCCCCGCTCCCCGCCGGGCCCCGGGGCGTGCGTGCGAGGCCAGCTTCGTCCCGGGTCCTAGGACCCCCGGCTTCGCCACCGCCGACGTTCTTTCTCTAGGGTCTCGGCGAGGAGGGGTGTGGGAAAAAGTTTTCGGGGAATCGGGCTCCGTCTCTGCACGGGCTCGGCCGGAGGAACTCAGCCCCGAGCCCGAGTCGGCGGAGATGCCGGATCTCCTCAGTTGGTTTCCGATTAATTAATTGATGGAAGATTCCACCCCCCTCCCCTCCCCCTCACGGGTTTTAGGGTTAAGCTGTAGTTTGCTGGGCTGGCTTTCCTTCTACTCCGACCCCTCAGGGCTGCCCACGCGCAGTACTTTTTTTTTTTTTTAAAGAAAGGAGCGACGTTGGTCCCCTTTCCCTTGCTCACGTAATGCCCGTGGCCCTTGATTAAAAAAAAGAAAATCATCAAGATGAACGCCGCTCTCCGTCCTGGTCGCCAGGCGCCCCGCCCCTCCCCCGTCTCGCTCTCGCCGCCTCCCTCCCCCCGCCCCCCTCCCCCGTGCCCTTCCGAGCTTCTCAGCCCGGGGCAGACAAGGAAGACAGGAGCGCGCGCCAGACGCCAGAACGTGCGTCTTTGCGCACGTCCTCGCGAAGAGCGCCGGAAGGAGGGCGCGCGGGGGAAGGGGGTTCTGCGGGGCTGCCGGGCGGAGGCGCGCGCCCGCCTGTCTGCCTGCTCGCTCGCTCGCCCGCTAGCCGGTCCGCGCGCCGCGGCGCTGTTGCCGTCGCCGCCGCTGGTGCTGCTGTTGCCGCCGCCGCCGCCGCCGCCGCTGCTGTGCCGCCGCGGCTGCGGGAGGCGGCGCTGGCTGTCGGCCGGGCTCGCTCTAGTCAGCGGGCTAGGGAGCGAGCGAGCGAGCGAGAGTGTCTTTTAAAGATGGCCGGAGCGGCGGCGGCGGTGGCCGCCGGAGCAGCCGCCGAAGCAGCCCCAGCCGCGGTGGCCGTGGCGGCCCCGGGCCGGGCCTCAGCGGCGCCACCCCCGCCGCCCGTGTACTGTGTGTGCCGGCAGCCGTACGACGTGAACCGCTTCATGATCGAGTGCGATATCTGTAAGGACTGGTTCCATGGCAGGTAAATAAACCGACACCCTCCCCTTCCTGCGGCTGCTACCCTTCCTACCCCCCCGCCCCCCATCGCCCGCGGGGAGCCGGCCCCCGGGTCCCGGGACCGCGGCTCGGGGCGGGGAGCCGGGAGCGACCGCCTCGGCCCGGGCCGGCTGCCGGGAGCCCCGTCTTCCTCCGCCTGCCGGGTCCCGGCCGGCTACGAGGTGGCGACCGGGGTGAAGAGTCACCACAACAAACAGGAACAAAGGGGGCCCGAGAGTGAAGTTGGCAGAGGGGAGGAGTTGACGCCGGGGACGGCGGCTCGTGGCCCGGGGGCTCGGGGTGCGGTGTGGGGGGGGTCCTACCGGCTGCTCCCCCCACCCCCCGCCTCCGCCGCTCGGGGAGGAGGGGGGGGGGGCTCTCTGCCTTCGGGACGGGCTCGGGGCTTGCCAGAACCCTGGGACTCAGGCTCCCCTGCCTTCCCCCCCCCCCCCCCCCCCCCCCCCCCACACCCCGGCCTCCCCCGTGAAAATAAATCCTGATTGTGTTTTCATGGAAACATTTCATCCCTCTGCTTGCGTCGGGGGGCGCGACGTCGTTGTCGCCTCCAATCGAAAGCCCCAGCCCGGGGAAGCCGTGCTCAAGTAAACATAGCAACAGATGAGGAGGCACGGGCTGCCGGGTACTTAAAAAAGAACAGGAAGGAGCAGAAGAAAATTCCGTCTTGTTAATTGGAAGTTTCAGGCTCCGGGTGTCTCCCGAGGGGCGGCAGGTTGGGAGGCAGAAATTGGTACCCACTCGGAGATTGCCCTTCCCCGAGGGAGTGGGACAGCCGGGCCTTGGAGACGGGGCTGGGGTGGGGGGGGCTCGGATTCCCGGCCCTTTACACCCCCTCCTCCCAAAAGAAACTTTACAAAGAGACTCGGACGGACGGAGAGACTCCGGGACGGAGCCCGGTCCTCGCCGCCCAGCTCCTCCCCGGGGTTTTTCTGGATGAACTTTAGTCGGGACCGGGAGTCTGAATCGCGGTGGCGGCAAAAGTCGGTACCCGAAGCCAGTCGCCCCCCTGGTTCTGGCGTTGACGTTTGTGGGAGTCGCGGGGCGGCCAGGCCGCCGACTCGTGTGTTTTGTAATCAAAGTGTGTGGCTAATAAAGGGCGGCGCCACAGCCTCCGGACTCCGGCGTGGGAGGGACTCACAAGGCATTTAAACAAAGAAACTCGTAGCGAATGGGCCACCAAAGTCCTTATTGGGGGGTTCAGGCGCCACCCGGGGGGCCCGCGGGGGCGGCGGGCTCCCTGGCCGCGCTTGGATCCGATAGCTTGTCAAAACCAAGCTCCGGAGCCGTAGCAGATATGGTGGCTGTGATTGTAGGAAATGTCCTTTGATTGACAGCAGGACATTTAAATACACCCCCCTTCTCCTTTCCCCCCCTCCCCCCTTTACAAAAACACAGCACGGGACTAAGCATCTTTGGCGCCCTCCACTGGTCCTGGAAAGGAAAGCCTTTAGGTAGTGTAATCTCGCTGGAGCATCTGTGCCCAGAATTCTGGAGATACCCAAGTGACGGGTCGATTTTGTTTACTTCAGTAGCTCCTCTGGTAGGAAATCCTGGTATAAACAGCCCCAGCAAAAGTAACTCCCGTATCTTTAGAAGGACAACTTCTTAAATTAGGTAATTTAATATTTAGTTTTTAAGTCGTTTGATGGCCGTATTGTGGCATGGGAAGTTCATAAAATTGAATTTCAGAGTTGGAAGTGACCCAAAAGATCATCTAGTAATTGAAATCAATGCTGAATTATTTAAATTAGGTGTATTACCTAATGCTAATGAGCGGTCGCTGCCCTTTATTTTAAATGGCTAGAGTATTTAATTGTACCAACTTATGCATCCAGGTTTCCTATCTCCACATTACCGTGTTATCTTTAGTTGGAGGGTAAACTGAAATAAAATTGTATGATTTTAGAACTTGGGCTATGCATGGTATACAGATATCTCTTCAAGTATGCATAAAATTAAATAACATTAAAAGTTATTTTCTGGTATGGTTGTTACATATACTGCTATTTGTTGCTTATATTGAATTAAAAATTTTAAAATGTAGAGATAGTTTAAAAAGCAAATTGTTGAATTTTATATATCTGATATTTTTAGGGATGTGCAACAGTTTGTTAAGCTTATAGTACTAGTGACTTTCACAAAGAAATTTATAATAGTGCATTCAGCTATGAAATATTAAAGGCAAACCCATGGGAAATCTTGGAAAGGGACTTTAGTAAAAAAAAAAAAGATCTCCAATGTGAATTAAATTTGCATGATTTTATTTTTATTAGAGTACTGAAATAAACTTTCTGAGTATATATCATTTTACCATAAATATTTAATGCTGTCCTTTGAAGGTAGAGTAAAATTAATGTTATATAGTATGAAAATTGTAACAAATTGGGGAATGTAAAATTGCATTACATTTATACAAAAGAAATATTTTAAATCATTAGCATGTTGGGTTGATTATGAAATCTTAGTGATATGTTGGTTAATATGGAAAAATTATTTTCCCACAACAAGCTATTACTGTGTAATATTAAAAAAAACTGGTACAAATATGTTTTATATTCACTATTAGTATGCATGTATTTTGTCTTGGTAGAATGTATATATTTTGAGAAAAGAGATTTAAAAAATTTTGTCTTTGTATCCCTAGTTTCTAGTTCAGTCCTTGGTACATAGTTGGTGTTTAATAAAAGATTTGATTGATGAAGCAAAGTTGGATGTAGTTGACAAGTTAGGAAGCTTTTACAGGATAATGGCATAGAAGAGAGGGAAAGAAGTTGGGTAACTGGTGCTAGGATGGCAGCATTGAAAATTGAAAGGAGACAAAGGAGGGAGCTATCCCAGTTAGATTTGATAGATCTTGTTGCTTGATTATTATGTAGGATGAAGGGAGAGTCAAAATCAGCTTCCAAGATTTTGAACCATAGATTGGTGCCATTAACAAAAAGCAAAGATAAGTTGGGATAAAAAAATTTTTTTGGTGGGAAGATGAGAAATTCAATTTGGGACATTGAATTAAAGATGCCATATGAGTGAAGGGCTAGAGATAATAGATTTAGAGAGTCTTCTGCATATAGGTGATAATTACAGCCACAGGAGGCAATGAAATGACAAGAGACAGAATGGAGAGAGAGAGACAGAAAAAAGAGAGGCAAAGAAGAGTCTTGGAAGGTTACATAAAACTAAAAGTATATATTTCTACTAATGAATATGGAATGAAAAGGCATTTATTATATTCTTCCTATATGCTAAGCATCAGAAATACAGAAAGAAAAATCAAGATAAGTTCCTGACATCAAGGAGTTTCTTTTCTTTTCTTTTCTTTTCTTTTCTTTTCTTTCTTTTCTTCCTTCCTTCCTTCCTTCCTTCCTTCCTTCCTTCCTTCCTTCCTTCCTTCCTTCCTTCCTTCCTTCCTTCCTTCCTTCCTTCCTTTCTTCCTTCCTTCCTTCCTTTTTTCTCTTCAGCTTCTTAAACAACTCTTTTATAAAGATCAGTGATCATTAATATGTCTCATACTTCATCCCTTAAAAAAAAGCAAACCTTTGATTTAACCATCCCATCTAATAATCTTCATATCTTTTCCCCTTCATTGTGGTTAAATCCCTTGAGAGAAAGCTGTCCCAATTAGATGCTATCATATCTTCTCTTGTTTAGTGCTGTTCTACACTTCATGACCCCAGTTGGGATTTTCTTGGCAGAGCTACTAGAGTAGTCTGCCATTTCCTTCTCCAGGTTATTTTACAGATGAGGAAACTGAGGCAGACAGGGTTAAATAATTTGCCCAGGGTCACATAGCTGGGAAATGTGTGAGGTCAGATTTGAACTCAGGAAGATGTCTTTCTGACACTAAAGCCTGGAACTCTGTCCATTGTGCTGCCAAGCTGTGCTCTCCTTTTCCCCCACTTTCCTTTCAACACTTTGTATTCTATTTTTTAACTTCATTACTCAATTAAAACAGCCCTCTCCATTGATCTCTTGGAATGCCAAATTTGATGGCCTTTTCTCAATCCTGATTCTTGACTTCTTTTCAGCATTTGACACTGTTGATCACCAATTCTTCCTGGATACTCTTGACAATTAAAAGTTATTTTTCACTTAGCAAATATTTATTTTTCTCTTCCTCCTGCTTCCCTCCTTCATTGGGGAAAAAAGAAAAGCCCATTATAACAAATATGCATAGTCAAGGAAAATAAACCCCCACATTTCACATGTCCAAAAATGTATATCTTTTGTATCTTGAATCCATCACTTGTCAGGAAATGGATCACAGCTTTCATCATTAGTCTTCTGGAATTTTGGTTGGCCATTCATTTGATCAGAGTTTTTAAACTTTTTAAAATTGTTCAACCATACAATTTTGTTAACATATAGATTGAAGTCCGTGTTCTTCTTATTTCTCTCTATCTTTCCCCTCTAGGTTTTTCTGCTATTGCATTATTTTCTTATTCTGTTTTATTCCCAGTCTCCTTTACTGGTTGGTTCTTCATTGATCTGCACCCACTAACTTTGCATGTCATACAAGGTTCTATTTTGGGTCTTTTTTGCCCTCCATAATGTCCTGCTTGCTGATCTTTTCAGTCCTCCCCTCCCCTCTCACCTCTGAGTTCAGCTATCTCTGTGCAAATGATTCCAAGGTCCATATATCCAACCGTAGTGTTTCTTGCAGCTTCAATTCCACTTTAACAACTGCCACAAGAATTGGATATCTTGTGGACTTTTCAAACTCAATATGTACCAGACAAATTTCTTCTTTCTCCTACCCTCCTCAGAACTCTCCCCTTCCTCCTACTTTCTTAAACTGTTGAGGTCACCAGCCCCCTCTTAAGGCATTAGATCACTAAACCTCTTTTGTCATCTTTGTCTCCACACTTTCAGCATTCTAAATATACATTGCTTAGTCTTCTCTTTTCTACCTTCACAGATATAATGTCTTCTTTTTTTCACTTTCACAACTAAAGTCCTTCAAGCTTTCATCTTTTATCTGAGCTGTTCTAACTGGTTATCCTACCTGAAGTCTTCCCAATGTAATCTGTTCTCAGATTCTCTCGTCCTCCCTTCTGTTCCCTATCCCCACCTCAATGAATAAACTTCATTGCCTCCCTCTTCCTTCCAGGATTAAATGTAAACTCCCTTGGTGGTCTTCCTCTTCCAGTTTTCTTATACTTTGCATCTCTATCCATGTTTTTGTACCAGCAACACTGGTCTCCTGAACACAACACTACATCTCTTGTCTTTGCTTTTTACTTACTCTCTCCTGCATGTGATATACTCTACCTCCTCAATTCTGTCAAGTTTCCTATCTTCCTTTGAAGTTTAGTTCAAACCAAACCTGCTGAATCAGGATGGCTTTTCTGAATCCTCTCAGCTACTAATTCCTTATTTTCTCAGAATTCGTATATACTAAAAATATACATATATTATATATAGTGTCAACTTGGTTTACACATTTTTTGAACCACTAGAATGTGAGCTGATTGGAGACAGGGTCCTTTTTTTTTTTTTTGTACCCGCAATGCTGAGCATAATGCCTGGTACATACTTAAATGCTTAATAAATGACTTGTTCACTTAAAAAAAAACCTGAATAATCATTCTGTCAATAGATATTTATTAGGCATCTCCTCTATGTAAGGTATTGTAAGTATATTAGTAGAATTTAAACTATTGGGCCCTTGTGTGGTATGTTGC
This sequence comes from Sarcophilus harrisii, assembly GCF_902635505.1. Lineage (NCBI taxonomy): Eukaryota > Metazoa > Chordata > Mammalia > Dasyuromorphia > Dasyuridae > Sarcophilus > Sarcophilus harrisii. Next base: position 189,079,057 of record NC_045430.1, on the reverse strand, counting down.
TTGCTAAGTATAAAGTATTCTTAAATGCTTTGCTGAATTGACTTGCATTCTTAGCTGTTTGTGATAAGTTATTGTACATTGTTGCTGCCTGACTAACTTTTCAGTAGTTTGCAGCAGTCTTTTTCGTATTTTGAAAAGCAGATGATCCCCTTTTATTTTTAAATTTCAAAGTTTATTTTCCAAATGATTTCTAGTAGCATTGGAGGGTTTTGCATATATTTCTTTGTATGAAAAATGTGTTTTAGGAATTGGGTGTTTGAAGGGGTAATCAGTTTCTATGTTGACATCCCCTAGCATTAGGATAGAAATTAAAAGGGAGAGAAAGACTGAGTCAAGCATTGAACTTAGTGAAGAAAGAAAGGTAGTGTCCTGGAGGGCAATAAAGTAGCTGCCAGAATTTTGATTGGATGGTAAATAGGGATGGAATGAAACTCAAAAGTAGTTTACTAAAGGATGATGGTAGAGAGAGAACCTGGAAGTGGCAAGGAAGAGAGAGGAATATTCCCACTCCTCCACCTCTGGAAATAAGAGAGGAAGGGAGACTCCAGATGCTGTTATCAGGAGGAAGGTGTAGGTCTCTGTGAAAGCCAAATGATGGAGTAACAAAGGAAAAGATTTTACTTGAAAGCCAAGTTATTACCTAAGGGATAAGCAATCTAGAGAGCACATTGGAAGGATTTGTCCTCTTTAATTTCTAAGGATTCTTTCAGTTCTATGAAGTCAGATTACTCTTTTTTTTTTTTTTTTTTTAGACAAATAGATACGATTTTATGAATGGAAATAGCAATACCATTTGCATTACCGATCTTTTGTTGTTGTTTTTTTTTTTTTGCTTTGCCTTTAAGTGCTTTTCCATCTGACTTTAACTGAACTCTTTCAAATATGTTATATTCCCTTATTAGAAAGTAAGCTCCCTGAGAGTAGGTCATGCCTTTCTGTATTTATCCCATTTTATTTTTATTATCTTTTTTATTTTCAAAACATATGAAAAGATAATTTTTCAACATTGATCCTTGCAAAACTTTTGTGTTCCAAATTTTTCCCTCCCTTCTCCCCATGCAAGTAATCCAATTGTTGTTAAATATGGTAAAACATATTAAATCCATATTATATATATATATATATACACACACACACACATATTTATACAATTATGCTGCACAAGAAAAATCAGATCAAAATGGAAAAGAAAATGAAAAAGAAAACAAAATGCAAGTAAACAACAAAAAGAATGAAAATACTATGTTGTGATCCACACTCAGTTCCTACAGTCCTCTCTTTGGTGTAAATGGCTTTCTTCATCACTAACAATTGGAACTGGTTTGAATCATCTCATGTTGAAGAGAGCCACATCCATCAGAATTAATCATTGTATAGTCTTCTTGTTGCCGTGTATAATAATCTCCTGCTTCTGATCATTTCACTTAGCATCAGTTCATGTAAGTCTCTTCAGGACCCTCTGAAATCATACTGCTGGTCGTTTTTTATAGAACAATAATATTCCATAATGTTCATAGACCATAATTGGCCATCCACTCAGTTTCCAGTTTCTTGACACCACAAAAAGGACTGATACAAACATTTTTGCCCATGTGGGTCCCATTTAAGATCACTTTGGGATATAGACCAGTAGAAACACTGCTGGATCAAAGGGTATGGACATTTTGATAGCCCTTTGGGCATAGTTCCAAATTGCTTTCCAGAATGGTTGGATTCATTCACAGTTCCACCAACAATGTATCAGTGTCTCAGTTTTCCCACATTCCCTCCAATACTCATCATTATCTTTTCCTGTCTTCTTAGCCAATTTGAAAGTTGTGTAGTGGTACCTCAGAGTTTTCTTAATTTGCACTTCTCTGATCAATAGTGATTTAGAACACCTTTTCATATGTCTAGAAATGATTTCAATTTCTTAATCTGAAAATTGTTCATATCTCTTGACCATTTATCAATTGGAGAATGACTTGAATTCTTAAATATTTGAGTCAATTGTCAATATATTTTAGAAATGAAGCCTTTATCAGAACCCTTGAATGTAAATTTTTTTCTTACTTTATTGCTTCCCTTCTAATCTTGTCTGTATTACTTTTGTTTGTACAAAACTTTTTAATTTAATATGATTAAAATTATCTATTTTGTGTTCAATAATATACTCCAGTTCTTCTTTAGTCACAAATTCTTCCCTTCTCTACAGATCTGAGAGGTAAATTCTCATATGTTCCTCTGATTTGCTTATAATATCACTTTTTATGTCCAAATCATGAACCCATTTTGACCTTATCTTAGTATGCGATTTTAGGTGCCATTGCCTAATTTCTGCCATATTAATTTCCAATTTTCCCAGCAGTTTTTGTCAAATAGTGAGTTCTTATCCCCAAAGTTGAAGTCTTTGGGTTTTTCAAACACTAGATTATAGTCATTGACTGTTTTGTCTTGTGTACCTAATCTATTCCACTGACCAACTGCTCTATTTCTTAGCCAGTACCAAATGCATTTGATGACCACTGCTGCTTTATAATATAGTTTTAGGTCTGGGACAGCTAGGCTTACCTTCATTTTCACTTTTTTTCATTACTTCCCTTGAAATTCTTGACCTTTTATTCTTCCAGATGAACTTTTTTTTCTAGGTTTGTAAAATTTCTTGCGAGTTTGATTGGTATGGCACTGAATAAATAGATTAATTTAGGGTAGTATTGTCATGTTTACTTTCCTCTTTTCTTTGAGAGAACTTTGAATTTTTGTTTTAAGCTCTTTATCTTTCTAAAAGTTAAATCAGGTTTTTTTTTTTGGTAGAGCAGAAATGATAATTATGGAAACATGGGGTTGGGAAATAGGAAGTATAAGGGGAAGAATAGAATTTATGGTAAATAGCACCACCAACAAAAAAAACCCCAGCCTTTAATTTGACATAAGTTAATTAACTTAGGCTCCTATCATTGGAAGTAATTTTTATTATAATTAGTTCCAATGTCAATACCTAGTTGGGCTTCTAGGTAAGTATGCTTTGTGTATCTGAACTAAATTGTTTTAAAAATGATATCATTTTATTAATTTTAAGAATTAAAGTAGCCTGGGCAGCTTGTTGGCGCAATGGATAGAGCACGAGCTCTGAAGTCAGGAGGACCCGAGTTTAAATCAGATCTCTGGCATATAATACTTCTTAGCTGTAAGATGTTGACAAGTCACTTAACCCCAATTGCTTCAGCAAAAAAAAAAAAAAAAAAAAAAAAATAACCTTTTCTTACCTTTTCACTTGAATGCTAAGTTTGTGAACTGATTGATTCTGAGGAATATCATCATAAATAATTCATCAGCGTTTGAATGTTATATTTTGAAATGAAGCACATTATTACATTATTATCCATGTATTAGTGATATTCTATTAAATCTCTTTTACATTGTTAACTTTTAAATTTTTAAATTTTTTTTTTGTTAATGGCTACTCTACTCATTAGGTAGTTGAAAAAACTGCTTTATAGGGTGTTTGCATTTAGTTTCTTTTGAACATTTAAATCCTTATCCACTGATCCTTTTTTTTTTTTTTTAATAGCCTTTTATTTACAGGATATATGCATGGGTAACTTTACAGCATCAACAATGGCCAAACCTCTTGTTCCAATTTTCCACCTCTTACCACCCCCCCCCCCCCCAGATGGCAGGATGACCGGTAGATGTTAAGTACATTAAAATATAAATTAGATACACAATAAGTATACATGACCAAAACGTTATTTTGCTGTACAAAAAGAATCAGACTCTGAAATATTGTACAATTAGCTTGTGAAGGAAATAAAAAATGCAGGTGTGCATAAATATAGGGATTGGGAATTCAATGTAATGGTTTTTAGTCATCTCCCAGAGTTCTTTCTCTGGGCATAGCTGGCTCAGTTCATCACTGCTCCATTGGAAATGATTTGGTTGATCTCGTTGCTGAGGATGGCCAGGTCCATCAGAACTGGTCATCATATAGTATTGTTGTTGAAGTATATAATCTCCTGGTCCTGCTCATTTCACTCAGCATCAGTTCGTGTAAGTCTCTCCAGGTCTTTCTGAAATCATCCTGTTGGTCATTTCTTACAGAACAGTAATATTCCATAATATTCATATACCACAATTTATTCAGCCATTCTCAACTGATGGACATCCATTCAGTTTCCAGTTTCTAGCCACTACAAAAGGGCTGCCACAAACATTCGTGCACATACAGGTCCCTTTCCCTTCTTTATAATCTCTTTGGGATATAAGCCCAGTAGTAACACTGCTGGATCAAAGGGTATGCACAGTTTGATAACTTTTTGAGCATAGTTCCAAACTACTCTCCAGAATGGTTGGATTAGTTCACAACTCCACCAATAATGCATCAATGTCCCAGTTTTCCGCATCCCTCAACAATCCTCATTATTTTTCCTGTCATCTTAGCCAATCTGACAGGTGTGTAGTGGTATCTTAGAGTTGTCTTAATTTGCATTTCTCTGATTAATAATGACTTGGAGCATCTTTTCATATGACTAGAAATAGTTTCAATTTCTTCATCTGAGAATTGTCTGTTCATATCCTTTGACCATTTTTCAATTGGAGAATGGCTTGATTTTTTATAAATTAGAGTTAATTCTTTATATATTTTTATCCATTGATCCTTTACAAAAAGAGTTGTAAATGACTCAGGCTTCTGTAGGAATGTGAAACAACAATGACCGGAAGACAGAAAAAAAATAACAAATACTGAACTTGTACATGAATAATATTTGTTTCCCAGCAATAATCCTAGAGATTTGTAACCAAGTGACTTTGTTTTGAAATAATAGGATTAAGAGATGGGAAGGGATTGTCCAGCTCTCTCATTTTGCAGATGAGAAAACTGAGGCTTAGAAGTCTTGCTCAAATTTACGAAGATTCTAAGTCTACAAAGATTTTAAGTAGCTGAGCTAGAATTCAAAGCTAAGACCCCTGATTTCAAATTCAGTATTATTTCTATCATACCACATTGTTGGAGCTTTTCCAGCTTTTTGCAACTCATAAAATAGTAGTTAAACATATTACAACTATTTGGTCTTGTTGATAGCTTTTCTTGTTATGGTTAATGGTCTGTTATTTGTAACTTATTTTGTGTACCACACACACATTCCTATCATAAAACAGGACTAAGGAATTCATGTAAAATATCTTATACTCATATGTAAAACCTTCTTTATTTTGACATAGAGCTAAGGCGGAAAAAAAAAAAAAAAAACTGGACCTGTGATTTCACAGACAGAGAATTTCTGCTTGCTGAAATTTATACCAGCCCATATCCAGGATTGGCTCAAAAGCTTGATTATTTATTACACCAGTGTTGCCAAACTTAAATAGAAACTTTCAGAATTCCTATTGACTTCCGGAAACCACAAATTAACATTATCTTTGTTGCATAGTCTTTTAAATTTATTTTGTTTAAACATTTCTCTAGAACATTTTAACCTGATTAGGCAACACTTAAGGGGGTTTTTGGTTGCTGGAGTCTGAAAAATCTCTGTGCTACATTATGTTTTCTCTTTTGTTTTATCCTAGCTGACCAGAAAGTTTTTGTTTTCCTGGAGAACAAGCATCCTTGCCTAGATCCCTCTGTCTTGTTTTTCTGCTTTAGCTCTTTCTGAGTAATCTGAACACTTAACTTTCTTCAGTCATATCACTTTCTCTCTAGACCATTTATCTTATCTGCCTCTCTTTTTGATACTGCTCTTGTTTTCTCCTAATATCTTCTCGGGACCTTGTATGGTCTCTAGGCTGAAGTCTCTCTGACTAAATGGAATGTAGTTATGGGTAGGGGATAGGTCATGTTTCTTAACTTGTTTCAGACCTGTCTTGGGGTTATTTTTTACCCTCTCTATTCACTGATATTTATCCTGGGAAGGTCTCTGAAATGATAGAGAGAGGCATTATGGAAGGTTGTGTAGACCGCATTGGATGGCAAAAAGACCTGACAAGTTAGGAGTGGTGACTGTTGGCCGTGCAAGTAAGCTTGGCTGAAGTAAAGGACTCCCACAGACAGTGATTAAGACTAAATAAAGGAGTATACTGATGAGGGGGAGCTCTTTGAAGGCTAGAACGAGCAATTTAATTAGATTAATAGTTATTGGAAGATCTTGGTCCTCATGGTGATTTGGTGGTGGATTTGTAGTAACCGTACCCTTTCTGTGATTTTGGTGGGTGCATCTATGTTTGTGTATATCTGAATCCCCTTTCCCTTCCAGAGTTGTCTGACACCATTTTCTTGAATAGGCAGCCTTGCTTATGAAAACTTCATGTTCTTTGGTGTTGGGAATAGGGATATGTGTATTTTTGTGTGGGGAGTGTTTTGATTTGGATCTGCTTTGCCTCTGACTTGTTATTCCCCTTGTTCTTCTCCAAACCCTAGTTAGTTTTGGCTTTCTCTCACGAAGATCCAAAATATTCAACAATATTTGGTTATGGAATAGTTTTTGAGCCAATGAAATGTTAGTTCAGTGATGGTTCCTAGACTAATAAGTCATATGTCTCACAGATGGCTATATTAATAGGCAAGAGAAATACAGTAACACTTTATCCAGCATCTTTGGGGAATGAGATGTTTTACATTAGTAAAATTTCCTGATTTTTAATACCTTAGCATTTTTGATGAAAATAAGAATAGCTAAAAATGAATTCATATCTTCATAGTCAGATGAATTACATCCGTGGTAATGGAATAATTTGCAGATGTGATTGTAAAACTATCACTAGTAATCTTTTTTTTTTTTTTGCCTGAGGCAATTGGGGTTAAGTGACTTGCCCAGGGTCACACAGCTAGGAAGTGTTAAGTGTCTGAGACCATATTTGAACTCAGGTACTCCTGACTTCAAGGCTGGTGCTCTATTGCACCACCTAGTTGCCTCAATCATTGCTAATCCTTAAGTAATCATGGACAATGAAAGAGTTGTCAGAAAGTTAAAAACTTGAAAATATCCTAATTTTCAAAGGAGTGGATTCAAGAAACTATTGGACAGTAAAATTTAAATCTCAAAAAAAAAAATCTTGAATAAATTAGTAAATGAATGGTTTTTGAGTACTTAGGGGAAAAAAAGCACTTTTTCATCATCAGTAGCCAGCATGGGTTTCCTAAGAGCGCAAAGTATGGCAAATTAACCTTATTTCCCTTTTTGATAGTGTGCTTAAAGATTAGAAAAGTGCTGTATTAATATTATATCTGTATAGTTCTATATTAATATCACATCTGTATTTCATCAGGACTTTTGATATCCTTATAGATAAGGTGAAGAAATTGGGTCTGAGTATTTGTATAGTAAAGTGAATTTGTGACACTTGCCCATTTGCTAAGTAAGCTGTTTTAATCCAATTTGTTAAAAATATTTGATTAGAAAAGACTCAAAAGTCCAAGCTCTGTGGCACACCACTAAGTACCTCCCTCTCCACATTGACATCAATCCATTAATTAACACTGAACCCATATGGTTGTGAACAGAAGTAGGGGAAATTCTACCTCTGATGCTTAACTGTGTGATCTTACACAAGTCACAACCTCCTTGGGCTTCAGTTTTGCTTCCAAATTTAAGAGATTGGATTAGATGACCTCTGAGGTCACTTCTAGCTATAGATTTATGATCCTTGAATCAGTGGGTGGAAGTTTCAAAGGGTCAGATTTAAGTTTGATGTCAGGAACAATTTTCTAACATTTGTAAATGGTATGAACTTCTTTGAAAGGTGGCAGCTTTTCTCTTAATGAAGATTTTTTTTTTAACCAATTCCTTAAGTTTATAGTAAATTCTTCTGACTTGGTGAATTTATTTGAAGATTAAATTTTGAGAGGATTTGATTGAATGTCTTGCCCTAATGAACATTTGGACCCATGTAGCTTGGTGGGGGGCAGACATTACACATGTATGATCAGTTGAGTTTAGAATTTAATAGTAAGAAAAGAGCGAGTCTAAATTGTATTTGTGGATTGTACAACATTTTTAGTGACCATAAACTTCTCCCCAAAACAAACAAAATCCTTATATTTTTTGACACCAATATTTTTATGATAATTTTGTATGGTTATGTATTATAGATTTTTCAAAGAATCAAAGTTAAAGTTGCCAAAGAGTTATTGAAAAAAAGCATGGTAGGTTTAAGTAGGCTACAGAGTGTTACTAGAACTTGTGTTCAAGAAATGGCAAAAAAGACTAACATCCAAGTGATATGTAACTAGAAAATGAGGTGAGTTGAACGTAGAACCAGTGTGAGAAATAGCAGCTAAAATCCATGTGCTTCATTAATGTTCAATATAATGTCAAGGGATTTAGAGAAAGCCTTCCACCTTTATGTGGATTCCTGTATAGAATTATGGGAGGACATGGACAAGAATTGAATGGGTCAAGAAATGGACAAGAAAAAAGATGATCACATAATCTAGTGAAGTGTTGAAGAAGTAATTGAAAGAATTTTAGGGGGAATTTTTGTGAAACTATAGTCTGACCACTAGTAGAAATTAAGAACTACAAAATGGGCCTCATAATATAGAGACATTAGGGTCAAATCTTTCCACTTAGCCATTACTAGGTCTCTTTCCCTAGGAAATCATAAAGGAAGGAAAAAGATCTACATGTGTAAAAATGTTTGTAGTAGCTCTTTGTTGTGGCAAAGAATTGGAAAGGGAGTGGATGTCTATCAATTGGGGAATAGATGAACAAGTTGTGGTATGTGAAGATAATGGAATATTATTGTTCTATAAAAAATAATCAACAAGCTGATTTTAGAAAGATTTACTTGAACTGACACTGAGTAAAACAAGCTGAACCCCAGGAATACATTGTACACATAACAGCAAGATGTGTGATGATCACATCTGAAAAGACTTGGTTCTTCTCAGTGATTCAAAGCAATTCCAATAGACTTTTCACAGAAAATGCCATCTGCAACCAGAAAAAGAACAGTTTGTGTTTATTTCTTTTTTTTTTTTTAAATCTCTCCTATGGTTTTTCCCTTTTGCTTGATTTTTCTCTTCTAACATGATCCATAAAGCAATGTGTATTAAAAAAAAAAATCTTGCCACTTAGGTTTTTTACCTGTGAAATCCTGGACCAATCACTCAAACAACATTTGCCTCAGTTTCCTCATTTGCAAAAGTAGTGGGCTAATGATATCTGGGATCTTTTTCTATTCTAGATTTTAATCTCCTAAATAACATTTCATTTTTATTAAATAAATTTTTTTCTTAAAAGTACCCTGTCACAAAATCTTGTATCATTCTATCTTCCTATATGCCTCATTCTTTCTAATATATATATTTCCTTTATTTCCCACATCTAAATGCTTTCTTAGGCAATCATCTAACCTTCCACGTCACTTTCCTCCCTCCCCCAAATCAGTCAGCCCTACACAAATTCTAGTCTCCTCTTCCACTTTCAAATTTTTCATCCTTTTATCCTGTTGATACTCATCTCATGCTTAACCCCAATCCTGTTTTATTCCCATCTTCAGCCTTCTTAGCTCCTGCTCTTGTGCTGTGATTGGAATTGGAGGAATTCACATAAGCATGCTGATTGGGTACATGCACGTTTTGATCTCAACTGATCCCTCAAAGCTGGAAGGCAAGCCTATTTTTCTTTAATCGATTCTTTGCTTTACTACCCACAGAAGCTGTTGCAAAGCTCTTTGCTTTTTAAATCTATCATACCTTTTCCTTTTCCCTCTCAGTTGAGAGCCTTGACTCTTTTACTGAGAAAATTCTGAAGACATTTGCCACTAACTCCTCTTCTTTCCTTTTTTTCATTTTAGAAACCTTTTGACATCATCCTCTATCCTCTCTTCTGCCAGTTTCTGATTAATAATAAAGTGATCCTATTTTAGCTAAAGCCAGTTCCTCTATGTTGATTGCTTCTCATCTCCAGTCATCTTTAGCAGATCGCATCCTTTAATCATTTCCTCTCCCTCTCTAATCTTTGATTTCTTCCTATTTGGTACCTTTCCTACTGTACTAACATATGACCAAATCTTCCCAATACTTAAAAACAACAACAACAAAACTTTAGTATTCCCCACCATTCTCTTTAGCTATTACCCTATCTCTTCTCTCTTTCACAGCCAAAGTCATAGAAAAAGTTGACATTTATTTGCTGGTTGCCTTCTCCCCCTTCCCCCAACTCCATTTTATTTTGGCTTCTGACCTTGTCTTTTTTCCAATTACCCTCATTGCTTATCACTCAGATCTTTCTGCTGCATTGAACATTGTTAATGACACTCTCTACCTGGAGTCAACCCCCCCTCCTTTTTCCTTTTTCTTCTCTCTTTTTTCTCTCTCCTCTCTCCTTTTTCTTTCTTTCTCCTCCCTCCCTCTCTCCCTTCTTGCCCTCTTCTCTTTTGTGATTGCTGTCTCCTTCTTCTGCTCCTACTTGTCTGACTATACCTTCATCTCTTTTGGTGGCTTAAAGTCCTTCTTATGTCCTTTAACTGTGAGTGTTTGCCAAGTTCTATCCTGGGCTCTCTTTCTATAGATCATCTATAGATCATCTCTCTTGATGATCTGATCAGTTTCCATGGATTCAGTTATCGGTACTATGCAGGTGACTCATACGCTTCACTATCCAGCTTCATTTTCTCTTGTAAGTTTAAGTCCAGCATCACAAACTGACTGCTGATTGTTTCAACTTGGATGTCTTGGAGGCATGTCAGAGTTACTATATTCAAAGCAACTCAGATGTTTTCCCAAACCTACCCTTGCCCTAAATTTTACAATTTCTGACAAAATCGCCACTATTCTTTGCTTCTCATGTTCATTATCTCTACTATTCACTCTCCCTCCTCCCAAATCTGTTGGCTTTTATCTCTGGACATTCGGTGCTATCTTAGTCTTTACACAATTCCTGTCTAGTTCAAGACCTTTTATTTCTCACCTCAGCTGTTGAAGTGATCTCCATATGGGCTTGCTGCCTCAAACTTCTCTTTCTGATCCATCCTTCCTTATGTGAATATATCTCTGGTAAATTCCACAAGTTCCCTATTGCCTCTTGATTTTAAGATAAATTTCTGTTTTGCTTTAAACATTAGTTGAATTGAGGCAAAACTTTACCCTATTTCTGTTTACTTTGCCTTTTGAATGGAAAAAATCATTGTCAATTGATTGCAGCTTGATCCGTAGAGAAATTCCTAAGTTCTGGTATTAAAGACTTTAATAACCTGATCTCATTTTCCTTTAGCCTCTCTATTTCTAAAATACAAAGCTCTTATTTCCTACCTTATTGAATTTCTTGTTTCCTTCAAGAAGCAACTCAAGCATCATTGTGGGAAGTTCAGATACCCTGAACCTATCTTACTTTTATTTTGTATTGATGCAGTATATACTATGAGGAATTAAATTTGATTCAATTAATAGTCAGCTATAGATTTTTTTAATACAGTAAAATATAAAGTGCTTAGCACAGTGCTTGGCAAATAGTAGATATTATATAAATACTTATTCCCTTTCCACTTTACTTTTTTACCCTTGAGAATGAGTAACATGATGACATTTATATCTAGTAATTTCATTATATGTTTTTGTTGTTTGTATGTTTTTTGAAAATGTTAGGTGTGTATAGTTTTCAAAATGAAGTATATTATCTATATACTTTTTCTTTTTTGATGGAACGTAAGCTCACCGAGAGTAAAAATTGCTTAATATTTTGAATTTTTATCCTTGCTTGGAGATCTTAACATATCTTTACAAAAATGCTTAATAAAAGCTTATTTGTTGATAAATTGCAGGTCCCTTTTGCTAGGTAGGTACTGAAGGTCAGTTTTAAAAGATACACAAAATACGATTCTGTTTCAGAGAGCTTGCCAATCTTTTGGGAGTGTTACAGTCTAGGATTTGCATCTAACATTCATGGTCTATAGATGAAGTATTTTTTGGTTCAATATATAATGAGAGCATCTAAATTATTTTACTCATCTGGTTCAAGTTTTAGAAATGCAATCACATTGGATATTTGTCTGACATTCCACCAACCAATTTTCCTCTGTACTAGATCTCTCTTCCAATCTCTCTTTGTAATGTTGTCAGAAGAATCTTTCTTTACATAGATTTGATCTTTAGTCATTTGCTCAAAGGTCTTTAATGACTTCCCATTACTTCCTAAATACAGTTCTACTACCTTTAGTACTGTATTTTCAGGGACCTCTGCAATCTGGCATTGTTCTTTTCCTGCCTGCCTTATTATAACATGACTTTTTTGGTTCTAGGCTAAACTTGTCTACACATTGTCTTTCAGTGCTTGATATACTCTGTAGTCAACTAATGGCAAATCTTTTTAGTTGAAAAGGTTTTTAAAAATCAAATTGATGTAAGATTGGGGGGGGGGGGACAGTAATTCCTAGATAGCAGCTCACCTGAAAAATCTGTAGAATCCCTCAGTGGCGTTGAGGCTGCTTAATGGAATTCTGCGCTATGATATAGATGCTCCAAATACTATTGCAATCTTATACTTAGTTGAGTGGGGAGTAGGAGAAGGTTGCAGTTATTTTATTTTGCACTAGTAAGACACTATGTATTTGGTTCTATGTTCCATGTTTTAGAAAGGTTGTTAAGGGGGAAAGCAGCCAGAGGATTACTGCCAATACAATGAGGACCCAAGATTGTACCATATAGAAGATTGAAGAAACTGGGTGTTTAAAGCTTGGAGAAAAGTAAAAATTTAGGCGAAAACTTAACGATCTTATTATATGGAAGAGAAATTAGATTTGTTCTTGGCCACAGAGGGCAGGATTAGGAATTAATGGAATTTGTAGGGAATAAGATTTCAGCTTGAAGTAAATACAAAGCTTTCCAGAAGTAGAATGTGTTGTCTTGGGATGCAGGGGGTTCTCTCTCACTAGAATTCTTTTTTTTTTTTTTTTTAATTTACAAAGCATTTGCATGGGTAATTTTTTCAACATTGACCAACATTGGCCCTTGCAAAATTGTTCCAAATTTTCCCCTCCTTTCCCCTACCCCTTCCCCTAACTGGCAGGTAGTCCAATACATGTTAAATATGTTGAAATACATGTTAAATGCAATATATGTATACATATTTATACAGTTATCTTGCTGCACAAGAAAAATCAGATCAAGAAGGAAGGAAAAGAAAAATTGAGAAAGGAAACAAAATGCAAGCAAATAACAGAGTAAGAATGCTATGTAGTTCCACACTGTTCCACAGTTTCTCTCTGGGTGCAGATGGCTCTCTTCATCACTGAACAAGTGGAACTGGTTTGAATTAGAATTCTTTAAGTTAAAGCAAAAACACCACTTTGAGTAAATAAAAGCTTTGGTCTGATTTGGGGGGGAAATGTATTTTTTTTGTTTTATGTTTTTTATATTAGATGGCCTCTAAAATTATTTCTAACTGAGATCCTGTGATTCTTGAGATATCTTATTGATTACCACGCATATATCCACAACTATGCTAGATGATAGGTTCCAACCAAAGAAGAACTATGATAAAAAGTTCTTTTTTTTCCCTCAGTAGTATTTCTCCCCCCCCCATACATGCAAATATAGTTTTCAACATTTACCTTTACAAAATTTTTTGTTCCAAATTTCGCCCCCCTCCAGACAGTAAGCAATCCAATATAGGTTAAAACATGTGCAGTTCTTTTAAACATTTCCACATTCGTTATGCTGTGTAAGAAAAATCAGATCAAAAGGAGAAAAAAACAAGAAAGAAAGAAAAAACAAGCAAACAACAAAAAAAGGTGAAAATACTATGCTTTGGATCTATATTCAGTCTCTTAAATTCTCTCTGGATGTGGGTGGCTCTTTCCATCATAAGCCTATTGGAATTACATTGAATTACCTTGTTGTTGAAAAGAGCCAAGTCCACCATAGTTGATCATATGACAAAAATTTCTTGACTTCAAGCAATTTACAATAATTCTAGTTGTTGAGCTAAAATATGAGATAATAATAAAGTAGTAATGAGTATACTTCAACAATTAAGTATAATGAGAAATTTAAAGAGAGAAAAATAACTGATAGTTGAAATAGTTGGAGAAAGCCACAAAGTAGGTAACATCTACATTGGGCCTTGAAGGATGGTGTCATATTTTGATAGATGAATAGAAGCAGGAGAAAACATTTTAGATAGGAGAAATAGCCAAACAAGGCTATCAAGGCTATCAAGAATGTAAGCAGTGGGGTTGAGGAAGGGGGTAGGGAGGTAAAAAATGTTTTCAAATCCCAGGAAGTTCTGGTTAGTCATTAATTCAACTCTGTTCTCTTCAAGTGTCAAAAGGATGCCAGCTAAGCAACAATATCTGAAGATTAAAACAATGAAAGTGCTAATGTTGTCACTGTCCCACTCACCAAATGGCTGTGAAGCTGCTCTTCTGTAAACAGAGCTGCTCAACAAAGGTCAGATTGTCACCACTATAGAAAGGATGCCAAAATGCTGTTCCTTGGAAATCAAAAGATTTTACCTTTTGGGTTAGCAGTTAGGACACAAATACACACAGACACACAGCCATTTGGGGGGGGGGGGGAATGTGTGTGAAAAGAAAACATGATTTTGTGTTTGAAGGGACTCCAAAATTTAAAAAAAATCTTACTTTATATAATTATGGTTTTACAAAATTAAAGAGAACTATACTTTTATTATTATGCTTTTTTTTAGCTATCAGTACTAATATTAATTAATTTTTTTCATCATTTTTATGGGCTTTTAAAAACCTTGTTTGCCCAGTTTCCCCTTTTATATGTTTATTTCTCTGTTTGCTCTTCACTATTTCCAAAACACTGGGTCTTGGTGTATCCGTCTGTCTGCCTGTCTCTCTCTCTCTTTCTCTCATTCTCTCTTGTTTCCTCTTCTCCCTCTCTTTCTCTATCCCTGTCTCTTTTTCTGTCCATCCTTCTGTATAATAAAATGTACAGAAGCAGAGTCAGAAGTTTTGTTCCATAACAGTTTTGTTTCCACGCAGTGTTGCAGCAACAAAAGTAAATCTTAAGGAAGTGTTCCACTTTATTTTCCCAAATGGCTATTATGTGCTTAGCAGCATTATAAAATAGAGAATTAGGAGGAGGTACATTTTTGCTAAAACAGAATCTGGAATGGGAATGAAGACCAGTGGTGTTCTATCAAATGATTAACTACTGATCCTCTGGAAAAAACAAACAAACAAACAATGTACAGCATTTAAGTTTGATTTGCATTAGTAACTATTTTCTCTATCACTTTCTTAAGTCTACACTGGCAACAGAACAATAAATCAAACTCTGATTTGGAAGGTTTGTGGATTTCTAGGATATAAATGGTTCCACTAAAAAGCAATCTGAATTGCCTCCAGCAAGACAGACCTAGATAATAAAGTGCTTTGTGAAGTTTTAGGAAGAATGTTGTTGTTGGGAAATTAGGAGGACATGGGTTGAGATGAGCTTTATGTTAAAAAATATGGATTGCAAACAGATAAGGATTATTTGACAGGCTTTAACTGATGGATATAAAAATTGATTTTTTCATAAGGTCTACATTTGATCTTAAATATTTTCATAATGTAGTGGAAAGAATACTGGACTGGAGTCAGGAGACGGGTTCAAAAATCCCAGTTATAGCACTTATTAGCTGTGTAACCTTAAAGTCATTTATTTCTCTGTGCCTTAGGGTAACTTGTTTATAAAATGAAAATAATATTTTTGCCTGCCTAATTCGCATGATTATTGTGGAGAAAGTATTTCATAAATTTTAAAATGATATAGAAATATGAATTCGTATATAGTTTTGGGGATAACTTGACCTATGTTATTATTATTTGAAAAAATTCTTTTCTTTTTAATGAACTTTCAGAAAGTTGTTATTCTATGCCATTATGTATTTTTGTATTTTAAGAAATAATATATGAAAAATTCTGAGATACATGCAAAAATTGTTGTAGAACTAACTTGATTCTCATAATGTCAATGAATTGATTCATTGGAATGTCAATCTTAATACAGGAAAACAGATAATGAAACATCCTTCCTTTCTATAGAAAGTTGAGAGTATTATGGGTGATGACTGTTGGATAGAATGGACATCAAAGATCTTAGTTATTAAATTGGGTTTGCTGACCTGTTAGGAAGTGGTGGGGGGGTGCTGTGTATGGTATGTATAGCCTTCATTGGCTATCTTGCTCTTTCAGTAACTTGGTTAGATTAGTGTCTATACATTTTTCTGTTTCTAGAGACTATCCTCTCTACTAGCATCCTATTCTGATGTCTTATTACAGTATGAAGGTGATTTGAGGTTATTCAAAGAAATGTCAGTGGAACACAAGCTCAAGCCAGATCTATTAAAATATTAAAAGTTGTAAATGTAAGAATTTGCCTGTTATGGCCCACATTTCTATACCCAACCTTTCTAGATAGGCTTGAGAGGATTATTACTAAATTGGTTACAGCGTAAAATATTTTTCTGTACTGACCACTTTTGAAAGAGCATCTACTAAGTCCCATGGGGACACAAGGATTTTCAGTTTTTAAAATATAAAATGCACTCTTAATCTTGTGCTTAACCCCCTGTAGTACAAAGAAACAATTGAAATTGCATTTTGATTTAGTCAATTTCTTTTTAAAAATATCAAAATTATAAATTCCACATTCATTTAGGTATTTATATTCCTGATCTTAAAATCTCCAATAGGCAATGGTATACTTTTTTTTTAAGATTAAAAAAAAGTTATGCTAAATTTGATAACCCCAATAGAAAACTCCTTATTAATGAAAGAAAGAGATAAGAGTCTGAATTCTGGGGACTGGGAGTGTAAAATCAAATGTACAGAAACACTTTACATGAAACGATAAAGTTTAGTTATTTTAATATTTGTTTTTAAATATCAGTTAACTTTAGCAGAAAATACCAAAAATGTGCAGTTTGCTTCTTTAGATTCTTTTGAACTTTTTTTCTTCTGTATGTTTACAAATTTTGTTAATTTGGTTTTATTTTTAGTTGTAGTGAATTTGTATATTCTACTTCTACTTTATATTATTTCGTATCTTCCTATTTCTTTCTGTTCTTTGGACTTGTCATATGCAATTTCTTATGGTACAATACTATTCTTTTTTTTTAACATACCAAATTATATTTCAGCATTTAAAAATTATCCTAATTAAAAGTGTTAATTGTTATCTATGTTGATACAAATAATCTGTAGGGCAGACTATTATTATTGATATATTAATGCACTCAGGGAAATAATTTAGTTTCATTGGTGCACATGAAATTATAGAGCCTCGGAGATGAACCAGTTACCTAGGCCAACCATCTTACATGAAACATGACTTTATTAAATAATATGAAAATGAGTAGGGTTATAGTATTCTTCTATGCCAGGATAACTTGGCTTAACTATATATGAAGGGTCTGTCTCCCTCCTCTCAATTTTAAATTTCATCATCTCCCGGTGTTAGACTAAGGGGTTCATCATGGTCATGATCCCTGATCAGTTTAATACCTATGGCTGAGTTTTATTGACATTTCATTGATCTAGCCCAAGTAAGGGCACTTTTTTTTTTTAATACAGTGATTTCACTGACATTGATTTTGGAACTATTGTGGCTTAAGACAGAATTTCTTGCTTTAAATCATTATTGATTAGATAAAGGCAAGTTAAAACAATTCTGAGGTATCATATTGTACCTATCAGATTGGGTAATATGATAGAAAAGGAAAATGACAAATACTGGAGAAAATGTGGGAAAATTGGGGCACTAATGTATTGTTGGTAGAATTGTGAACTGATTCAACCATTCTGAAGTTATTTGGAAGTGTGACCACAAGACAGTCAAACTGTGAATACCCTTTGATCCAGCAGTACCAGTATTAGGTCTGTAACCCAAAGAGATCACCAAAAGAGGGGGGAAAGGACCTACATGTACAAAAATATTTATAGCAGTTTTTTTGTAATGGCAAAGAGTTAGAAGTTGAGTAGATGCCCATCAATTGGGGAATAGCTGAACAAATTGTGGTATGTGAATGTAATGGAATGCTGTTCTCTAAGAAATGATGAGCAGGCAGATTTCAGAAATATCTGGACTTACATGAACTGATGATGAGTGAAGTAAACAGAACCAGAAGAATCTTATATATACTAATAGTCACATGATGTGATGATCAACATGATGAACTTACTTTTTCTCAACAATACAGTGTTCCAGGACAGTTCTAAAAAACTCATGATGGAAATTGTTACACATAGTCAGAGAAAGAGTCTATGGAGTCTATGGAGTCTAAATGCAGATCAAAGCAGACTGTTTTCCCTTTCTCTGTGTGATTTTTTTTTTCCTGCTGCTTCTTTTACAACATGACTAATGAGGAAATGTTTTACATGATTACATGTGTATAACCCGTATGAGATTTTTTGCTGTCTTAGGGAGGGAGGGGAGAAAAAATTTTAATTCATTCTTACAAAAAACAATGTTGTAGACTATCTTAACATATAATTGGAAAAAATAAAATACTATTCAATAAAAACCAAATACTCAAAAAAGAGAGAATTACTCCTGACATTTCTGATAGTTTGGAATTTTGTATTGTTACTCCTGATCCTTTGAAGTTTGTCTCTTTATTTGCCTAGCAGGTAATTGGGCAAATGGAATTCAATTTTGCCATTTTATACCAGGTTAGCTAGAAGAATGTGTGTGTGTGTGTGTGTGTGTGTGTGTGTGTGTGTGTGTCTGTGTGTGTGTAAAACTAACATTGTTGGCAATTGGGCAATTTTAGTTTTAAATTTATAATATGAGTTTCAGTTTACTGTTTGATGTAACTTTCTTTTAAAGTTATTTTAAATTCTGAATTTTATTTTTTTTCTCTCTTAGCTGTGTTAGAGTAGAAGAACATCATGCTGTTGATATTGACCTATATCACTGTCCCAACTGTGCAGTTCTCCATGGATCTTCCTTAAGTAAGTAGTAGATATGCAAATTAATTTCAGTGCAAAATATGTGATAACGCATTGTAACCAATTATATCATTATCAGGTATTACTATAAGCAGTGTTTTTTTTACGAGATATCAGGAATAACTTCTAAATCCATTATTAAACTGTATCTGGGTCAGGAAGTTTGTGTGTTAAAAGTTATTAATTGTCAAAATGAAGTGAAAATTATATTGGTTCTAGTTACTTAGTCTAACTAATTTTATAAATTAAAATTTTTTGCTTTTAGAAATATTTGTGAAATCTATAGAATATATAGAGATTTTATTTTCCAGTAAAATTAGAATATAATTCTTTAGCCAGACTTTATTTTGAAGTTTGGCTATATGTTTTTAGCAGAAATAAAGTATTTAGCTAATATGTTCAATAAAAATATATTGATAAACTCTTCTGAATTATTTAATGATCCTTTTTTTGCTTAAAAATTTTAAACTAAGATAGACTCAGAATTATGATAATTATTTTTTGTTGCACCCAAATCCTCCAGAATAGGAATTATAGACTGCTAGCATACTTTAATATGTTTTGACCCAGGGTTTGGTTTACAGGTGAATTTACAGTATTTTTTGAAATATAACAGGGTAGACTATAATTTAGGATCCTTTGTGATTTTTCAGACACTTCTATTATTGTTTCATTTATCTAGTATTAATTGAAAGTTTTTTTAAAGGATGGGACTATTTTCTAGGTAATAAAAAGCATACCTCAGTGGACTAATATTCCTGTGATAGTAATGATTAAATGTGGGTATTTAGCTAGTCTGGAGAACTTATGTATATGTAGAAACTTGTATGTACACTTTTTTTCAAAAATATAGCTAGAACTTACCCATTATACACAAAATGTTTATTATAGGCCAGGTTTTGAACCAATATTGGAACAAAATAAGACATTTGGGGAATATTTAGCAATTAATAAAAAGAGGTTCATTTAGTCATTGCAGGGAAAAGAAAAGTTATTGGAGGGAATATTTATTATGAACACAGCCTTCTGCTGAGTACGGAATTCTTATCTTTCTCTCTTGTGATGGTCTAAGGTCAGACACTTAAAGGAACAGTTGAAGTTGCTCAAAGAGCCTTTAGTCTTTTTTGTACTTAGGTGACCAGGACTGATCAGTGGCTTAAACCACTTAGTTCTTTATATGAGTCAGTTAGGTTTTGAAGACAGTTTCAGTATCTTTTAAGACAACATATCAACAGTAACAGCCAAAGATGTGAGATATAGTCGAGTCAGAGATTCTAAGAAAAATTGTAATTGTTCTTAGCACAAAGGTCATTACAAAGTGAACTAGAAATTGAGTTCAGCTTTTTTTATTCCTATGAAGAAATAAATTCAGTGAAGTTATTTTCATAGTCTCTGTGCTTTTTGGAGTAGTGTTAAATAGAGAAGCAACATTGTAATGTAGTGGATAGAGAATCAAGACAGCCTGGTTTCCTGTTCTGCCTTCAACTTATTGCTTTTGTAACCTCTCTCATTCCAAGGCAACACTTTAAAACAAAAGTTGAAGATCTTCATTGTTAGAGGTTTTGCTCTTTGTTAGGAATTTTTTGTTCATATTTACTGAATTCCTCTTTCCCCTCTTCTCCCCTCCTTTCCCTGATCTTTTTTTTTTTCTTTCTTGGAAGGGGTTGGAGGAGGGATACAGGTAGGTCACACTGGTGTTTTAGAGGTGGAGTTCTGAACACTCCTTGCTCCCCATTGTCACTTTTAGATTTTCCCTTTGCCTCCTTCATTTGGTAGCCCTTCCTCTTTTGAAATTCATTCATTTGAAACTTTTACCCAGTAAAAATGATGGTGGTTGTAGTGTTTATCAGGCATTCTTCCTCCTTTCTCAAGTTTAGCACCTCTATTCCTTTCTTTTCCAACTTCTACTTTTCTATAAGAGATTTTTAATATATACGTACATGCTCTTTTCAATTCCCTCTTTTTCCATTTTTTTTGTTTGTGTTCTTTGTCCTATTCCTTCATTCTTTAGGGATAGTTGTCCCCTAAATCTTAGCTATTACTCAGAAGTGTTCCATTTCTTGCATTAGAAACTCTTGACATTCTCCTGCCTGACCATAATCTCTTTACATTATATACCTGTTTTTACTTTTTTCTCCTTCTGCACCTGTTTTCTACCCTTAGTATTTTCTCAAACCTTTATCTCCATTCTGTTTTCACTTTCCTCCTTTTCCAACTATAACCTAATAGTTTAGCTATTTCAAATCAACTCTACTGTACTCTACTCTTGAATACCTTGCTTCCTTTTAACAAACCTCAGGTTCTGGATTTCTCTCATCTCCTGTATATTAAACTCCTACTTATAAACTGCAGAATGAAACTAGAGTACATTCCACATCAGTGCTGACTGAGTACATTACAGATTTATATTATCCAACTTCTGGTTCAGTTACCTCAAGTTTATCCTGAGGTTTGTTGTTGTTTAGTTGTGTCCAATTCTTCATGACCCAGTTTTGGGGGTTTTCTTGACAAAGATACTAGAGTTTGCCATTTATCTTCTTGAACTTATTTTATAAATGGAGAACTGAGGCAAACAGGGTAAAGTGACTTTCCCAAGATCACACAGTTTGTAAGTGTTGGAGACTAGATTTCAACTCATGAGAATGAGCTTCCGCCTGACTTCAACCCTGGCATTCTATCCACTTAGTCTCCTAATTGATTCCCTAACTCACCACCTCTCTCTTGCCCTACTCTCAGCTATTTCAAATTTCTTTGCTCTTAAAGGCTCTCTCTCCACACCTCCTCCTTCCCTAATCTCTCTCAGATGAAGATATTACCTCTTATGCTACTGAAAAAATTGAAGCTGTTTAGCATGAACTCAATCTTCTCCATGTGCTTGATCTCAGAGTCCTTAAAATCATCCCCTATTTTCCCCTCTTCTCTTCCAGTCTCTGACAAAAGGGTAACTCTTAAAGTCCAACTTTGAAAGTTGGGACTTCTGTTCTCTTCCTGTCTCTCTAGTGTATTATATTCTCATTCATCTCCAACCTTTTTCAAATCTTCAACCTCTCTCTCTCTCCTGGTTCTTTCCCTGCTATTTTCAAATATGCCCAAGTCTATCCCATCCTTTAAAAAACAAATAGGAACCTTTTCCTAGATCCTACAGAGATCTCAAGCTATCATTCTATATTTCTTTTCCCTTCCTCTGCCAAACTCTTTGAAAAGATGTTTGAATGTGTTATCACTACTTCTCTTCTCCCTGGATAGCTCTTTGTAATGTGGCACCAGATCTTTTCTCTTCAAAATTGCCAAATATTTCCTCAGATATCTCATTTTCTGTTATGGGCCAGAACTCTGAAACAAGGATTCTTACAAGGTGTTAAGTCAGTGGAATTGATAAAGACAATGGTTATCTAGTTTAGCGTGGTGCTTAATAGTTCTGTAGTTCAGTACATGTACTTAGTACTTAATATAGTTCCACAAGATTCACACCTATGATAATGCAATTATAAGAGAGCATATAAGCTGGGACAAACTCAATCAGTGAGTGCCAGAGATAGATTCAGAAGGGCCAGACACAGATCAGAAGGGACCCAGAGACACATTCTTTCCATCTTCGGCCAGGCTCTTGGAGCTCTCCTGGGGGACCGAGAGGCTCAGAGACAGAGAAGACAAGAGAACTGGAGGCAGACGTTCAAGCTCTCAGAGCCAAGGAGAGCCAGATTTATTCACTCCATCTCACACCACCTTGGTGGCAGGCCTGTCCTACTTAACTTCTCCACTGAAACCAAGACTCCAGAAGGCCTCTAAGAAAACTAGCCCAGGCCCCTGGCAAGGAAAGTAGATTGTGAAGGAGATAATAAAGGATTTGAACTTTAACACCTGGCTATTCTTGTGGTGATCACTTTGCTGAAACAAAGGCTGCTCCAGAGACCTCCAGAAAACCACCAAGTGGATTCATTTTGGATTTCTCCCCCATATTCCCCAGTAAACTCATCATTGGGAAATGTCATCTTGCCAGATCCAGTCAGCCTTGTTACTTATAACTCATTAGTACCTTCTACCTTTCTGATTTTGGGGGTGGAGGGACTAGCCATAAATTCCTCCACTTAAAGGAGAGGAACAGGATTGACATCTCAGACATTTTATTTCTCATCCAATTGCATTTATTTTGGACCTCTTTGAACTCTCTGGAAGCATTCAATTTAGACTTCTTTGACTTTTCCACCTTTTTCCTTTGTTGGATAATTGCCCCCTTCCCTTTTCATTTTTTTGGGGGGCGGGTGTCTTCCATTAGATTTTAAGTTCCTTAAAGACTGGAACCTTAGCATTTAGCAGAGTGTTTTGCAAGCATTAGGCACTTAATAAATGTTTGTTGACTTTTACTTGTTGCCAAATCTATTGGTCTTTTCTGCTACTCTTGCTACTATTTGCTACTTTTTCCTCTTGGATATTTCAGTCTCCATTCTGGTCCACAATCCGATTATGTCCATTAATTGTGGATGGTTCCCAAGAACTCTTTCCCTGCCCTTCCTTTAATATCTCCTCAAAATACTTTGGTTTATCTGTTGTCTCTATGCAAGACTCCTAGGTCTTACCCAGTCCCAGTTTCTTCCCTGGGGTCCTATCCTGTATCACCATTTGCTAATTGGGGCATTTTGAAACTGTTATGTCCCAGAGACATCTTAAACTCATCATGTTTAAAGTAGAACCCAGTATCTTTCCCCCAAATCCTCCCCTCTTCCAGAGTTTCCTGTTTCTCTCAAGGGCACTGACATCCTTTGTGTCTCAGGTTCATAATCTTGGTATCATCCTCGATTCCTCACTCTCATTCTCGAGCCGCATATCTGTCTAGTCCATTGCAAAAGTTATCCTTTTTACCTGGACCGCATTTCTTGTATCCAGCTCCTCTTCTCTACACTCACAAGATAGCATCTTAGTTCAGGCTTTCCTCAGCTTTCACCTATGTTATTACAATTGCCTCTTATTTCCTGATTCTTCTCTTTGCCTCAATTCTCTCCTCACTTCAGCTCATTCCATATATAATTTTGCCAAAACATTTTCCTTTAGCACAGATATGACCATTTTTGTTTAACTTTTAAAGTCTTATATATTCTGGTTCCAATCTACCTTTCCAGCCACACTGGACATTCTCCATGCCATTGCTATTGTACTCCTTTCCAAACTATCTTGTAATTCACTATACTCTCTTATGTATATTTGTATGTATTAACTTTATATTTGTGCTATCTATGTTTTTATGTTTTATACATATTATCTTCCCCATACATATTATCTGAGATGTGTGGTAGAGTCTCAGAGTTGTCTTAATTTGCATTTCTCTGCTCAATATTGATTTGGAGCACCTTTTTTCATATGACCATAGAGATGGTTTCAATTTCTTTATCTGAAAATTGTTCATATTCTTTGACCATTTGTCAATTGGGAAATGGCTTGAATTTTTATAAAGTTGAGTCAGTTCTCTATATATTTTAGAAATGAGGCCTTTATCAAAACCCTTGAATGTAAAAAAGTTTTCCCAATTTATTGCTTCCCTTCTAATCTTGTCTGTATTACTTTTGTTTGTACAAAACCTTTTTAACTTAATATAATCAAAATTATCTATTTTGTGATCAGTAATGATCTCCAGTTCTTCTTGGTCACAAATTCCTGCCTTCACAGATCTGAGAGGTAAACTCTTCTATGTTCTTCTAATTTGCTTATAATGTCACTTTTATGGGAAAAAAAAAAAGAAAGAAAGAAAAAGAAAGGCAGCTATAAACTCTTTTGTACACTCCTGCCTTTAACTTCTAGATGCCTGAGAGAAGAAATACTGTCATGAGCACAGCAGAACATGAGAGGATTGAAAATATAAAGCAATAAATTTCCATTTCAAGAAAACCTATATAATAAAAAATAAATAATAATAAAAAATATCACTTTTATGTCTAAATCATGAACCCATTTTGACCTTATCTTGGTGTACAGTGTTAGATGTGAGTCAATGCTTAGTTTCTGCCATACTAGTTTCCATTTTTCCTAGCAGTTTTGGTCAAATAGTGAATTCTTATCCCAAAAGCTGGGGTCTTTGGGTTTGCCAAACACTAAATTACTGAAGTCATTAACTATTTTGTCCTATGAATCTAACCTATTCCACTGATCAACTTCTCTATATCTTAGCCAGTACCAAATGATTTTGATGACTGTTGCTTTATAGTATAGTTTTAGGTCTGGCACAGTTAGGCCACCTTCGCTGGCATTTTTTTTCCCGCTAATTCCCTTGAAACTCTTGACCTTTTGTTCTTTCCAGATGAACTTTGTTATTTTTTTTTTCTAGATTTGTAAAATAATTTCTTGGGAGTTTGATTGGTATGGCACTAAATAAATTAGAGC
This sequence comes from Sarcophilus harrisii, assembly GCF_902635505.1. Classification (NCBI taxonomy): domain Eukaryota; kingdom Metazoa; phylum Chordata; class Mammalia; order Dasyuromorphia; family Dasyuridae; genus Sarcophilus; species Sarcophilus harrisii. The sequence continues at coordinate 189,053,803 of NC_045430.1, read as the reverse complement.
TTTTTTGATTGGTATGGCACTAAATAAATTAGAGCTTTTTTTTTTTTTTTTTTACATGCTGTCTAATTCACATTTCAGCCTATCAGATGTGTTTGGAGCATTTGCCAAACAGTAACCAAACCTAGACCTCTCGGTTTTTTAAAAACTATATTCACTTTTAAATTGTGCAGTGATCCTTATGAAAATTAGTAACTAAAAAGGCAGAAAACAAAGACACATGCTTGTTAAAAAATGCTTATTGGTTTCATGGAAGGTGCCCCTATATATTGTAGTCCTAAAGTAACTGGAAAGTCGAAATAGATGGTGGTGACTCTAGGTGTTCTTCTTTATAGAGGGCAGTTATTGAAGTTTTAAATTTTGGGACATTCCAGAGTTTCTTTAGGGACCCACCCCATCTCTACTCCCTGTCTTCATCTTCATTTATGTATTTATCCAACAGGATATTTGTATTAAGGGGAAAAAGTTTTTTTTTTGAAAATATAGAAAAATTCTGTGGTGACTTGTTAGTGTTTAGGAGCAAAATTAAATTTATTTTCAATTAATATGAAATTGTGAGCTTTATTAATACTAAAAAAGGCACCTGAAAGTATCAGCAACTATTCTTACTCTTCCGTGTGTACAGAATTTTTATGTGAAACTTCTTCATAAACAAACTTACTGAGGTTGTTAGTAAGAAACAAGATAGGTTTTTGCAAGAGTTACTCCTCAGGAAACTACATGCTTATCATTCATTTGACTAAAAGGTGTAGAGAATATGTGTCTATTGTGTTTATTGTTATTTCCTGAAACATATAACAACAGAAATAATCATGTTCTACCTCTAAGGCACATTATAAGTAAGGAACAGTGTGCTTTCCAAAAGACTTGGCTACTGTCATGACACAATCAAGCAGAATCCAAGTTGAATAATTCCCTGTGGTTGTTGAGGTTCTTTAGATTTTAGGTTCCATGCTCTTCCTACTACATCACAGTGCTCCTCAGTGACGTTTCCTCATCTGAGAAGCAGTGTGGTTAAGGTGCTAGGCTTGGATTTGAGATGAGTTTCAAATTCTGTGTCAAAGTAACAATGTAACCCCGAGGAAGTCTTGAATTATGTGCCTCAGTTTCTTAATTAGTAAAATGAAAGGATTGGACTTGATGACCAACTTCTAAAGTCCCATTTACTTCTAAATCTCTGATCTCTTTGTATATATTAACATGATCATTTCATTAGAACCCTGAATATCTCTTGAAACTTATTTGTAGCAATTCAAAGTAATTTGGCTTAACTATCTATTGAGGAAAAATCAAGTGAATAAAGAATTATCTGTTATCCAGGGTATGATATACATAAGAATAGACATCCTGTGAAGCTTGTCTATCACCAAATATATCTGGGATAGATATTAAAAATGCAGATGATTTGGGCCCAGAATTAAATAGAACATCGATCTGGATTGTCTTCAGGAAATTGCAGAGTCCCTTTAATGATCTTAGACTTTTTTTTCTAGAAATCATGATCTCTCTTTTAATATTAGTACAATACTAGTATTTTTATAGTGTTTTGAGATATGAAGCTTCTGGTATTTTTACCTCTCCCTTTTCTCAGTCTATCTTATTTCTGATTTCATTTTCTTTTAAGATATTGCTGTTCATTTTATTCAGTCCAGATGTAAGCTATACCATACTCTTTGCACAAATGAAACTAATGCAAGGTAAACGTAAAAAATGAGCAGGTAAATAGGAAAAATATTTACAGCAAGTTTCTCTGATTAAAATCTCATTTTTAAGATATATAAGGAAGTGATCCAGATTTGTGAGAATTAAAACCATCCCCCAATTGATAAATGATCAAAGAATATTAACATGAAGTTTTCAGTGGATAACTATCAATAGGTGTATGAAAAAATACTCTAAATCACTAGTAGTTTGAGAAATGCAAATTAAAGCAAGTATGAGAACCCCTTCACACTTATCAAATCGACAAAGTTGAGAAAAAAAAGGAAAATGACAAATGCTGGGAATTGAGAATAGGTGTTGGATAACAGGTTATATTAATGTACTGTTGGTGGAGCTATGCATTAGTCCAGCCATTATGGAAAAGAATTTTGAATTATGTCTTCACCACCTGCCTTTTTTCCCTTTCTTTTCCTTTCTTTTTATCCCATCATTATTTTTTAAAGATTACTCTCCCTTTAAGAGTTACTATCTTCCCTTTTTTAGTTCTTTTCTAGGTTTACTTTAGGCAAACTAGAATCTAGTTGGCTAGAGGCACCTTTTAAATTATATGGACAAATTTTGAAGAGTAAACCATGCAATACTCTTTTACATTGCATTACTTTATTAGTTTTACACTCCAAAGAAATCATCTTCTGTTATCTTCTCTATCCCATATTAAGTAATGAACTCTTTACCTATAGATTGAACATGTAATTTCTTCCTTGCTCCTCTAATTTGTTTATATCATCTTTACAGTTTTTATCTTGTTATATGGTGTGAGATATTGGTCTATAACTAGATCCAAACTATTTTTCAGTATTCTCAAAAGTTTTTGTTGAATAAATAGTTCTTACCTGAGGAGCAGGGATCTTTGGGTTTGTCAAACACTAGGTCACTGTGTTTATTTGCTTTGAATCTTCTACCTATTTGTTCTACTATTTTATTTCTTAACCAATATCAAAGCATTATTGTATAGTGGCTTTTTTTTTTTTTCATTTTAGCTGACTTTTATGCTATGTTTATCCTCACTGAAAGTGTTTGAACATATGGCTGAAAATATCATGTTAAAATATCACTCCACTGGTGACTGGGAAAGCAAGAGGGCATAATCCAGAACTTATGGGCAAGTGTGCCATCATGACATTGCCATATTCCATTGGACTAGCCACATTGTTCAGACATCAGATGGACGCTTGCCAAAAAGACTTTTTATGGAGAACTCATACAAGGCCAGGTTTCATAAAGAGGTCAGAAAAAGCGATGCAAGGACACTCAAGGGTCGCTTAAGAACTTTAGAATTAACTGTATGGCACGGGAGATACTGGCACAGGACCATTTAGCACAGTGTGCCCTCATCAGAGAATGTACTCTGCTCTATGAGCAAAACAATTAAGGTAGCTCAGAAGAAAGGAGAGATGCGCAAAGTTAGAGAAACCACCTCAAATGCTGGGCTATTTATGTTTAATCTATGGCAGAGGACTCCGAGCTCTGATCAATTGCGTCAGACACACTGTAACTCGACTCTAACATCATGGTGTCATTTTGTCCTCTTTGAGAATGAAGGACAGCAACCAATCAGCCAATTGCCAGTGAGGGTAAAATAAAAATTCCTTAGCTTCAATTTGGTTTACATTTGCTTTTCCAGCCTCGTTTCATGTTAACTTTTTCATATGTTCTCTATTTGATTAATTGACCACCTAGTTGTTCATTGAACTTGAAATTTCTCTTCTGTGAACTTGCCTTTGTATAGGCTTTATATCCTTGATGCTTGATATGCCTTCTCCTTAACTACAGTTCTTAAAATTCCTGTTTTTCTTAAAGCTCAGCTCATCTGCTACCTTTTTTATTAAAGTCTTCCTTGACCCTCTCATTCCCTTTTCAATACTTTTTCCCTTTTCAAGATTACCTTGTATTTAGACACATAATTCTATATTTTTCCCTTTCTACCCATAGGATTTAAGTGACTTAAGGCAAGAATTGTCTTTTGTCTTTGTATCTCCAGTGCCTAATAGGTTTTTATTACATATTTAGCTTTTAAAATTGAATACATGCTAGAAGCTCCCTAAAGTAGTAGAATGCCAAAGATATTTTTTTAGGAGTAGTGAAACTATTTCAGGAAAGGGGAAACCAGATGCTTTTCAGAATCAGTGGAGCTGTTTTCTATAGATATTGTCAAAAAGTGCTATATCTGGGCAACATTTAAAAAATTTGGCTATGATAAAATAGACTTATCTGGCCTTTCAAAATTAGAAGTAAGATGTTCTACCATTATTAATTACCTTGACTCATGTAGTCAAGCTATACTTATTTTTTTTTTTTTTTGCTATGATTGCATAAGCTTTACTTCTTGCTAGAAATCTCATGGCAAACTAACTCTCTGTACCATCTTTTCCTATTAATAATGTTCCCTTTCATCTTTTTGTCAGAACATTTATGTTTTTTCACTGGAGATTTTCTAGTTTTACCTCTCCCTTCCTCATTGGACCAAACTGGGGTTACTCAGCTGTAATTTTGGTATGTTTAACATATAAAGTTATTTTAGGTGATTTTGAAAGTTGCTTGACTTTTTTTTGAAGGTAATCTACTTTAAGATAATCATTCTTTATCACCAAGTTCTTCCTTTCTGGTAGATTTTTTTAGAGTTGTACTTTGGTGGTCTAAAAAGGGATATTAGAAAATACACTAAAAGTGATTATGTGATGTGATCTGACCCTCTTAGACAACCAGGATAAAAAATAACATTAATTTTCATACTCTCTTTAAAGGTAAGTATTGGTCTAAGGCATCATCTTTTCTAGTTACATTTTTTCCATCTTCAAATTCTGCTTTCAAATTTAAGAAGTTGCTAAGAAAATTGAAGTACCCAGGATGATGTCATCAAACAACATTTACATTTCACTAAGAAATATTTTAAAAGGATTTCTTTTTAATGTCATGTTGAACAAAATAAAATTTACAGATGATGATTTTCTGTCTTAGAATTTTTATTTTTTATTTCATCATTTAATCAACAAGTATTCATAAGTTGTCAATTATGTTCCAAGACATAAGGATCAAATTTGTAATTAAAGTCTTGTTCTGATACCTGCAATGATCCTCAAAGGCTATTGTAATGGAACTCCCATTCAGGCAAATTTTACCAATTGTAAAAGGTAAGAACTTAATGATAAAGTGTTTTCTTTTGTTTTTTTTTTTTCACTGAGGACCAACGTACAGAGAAGCTTACTTCTAGTAGTCTGGCCATTAGTTGCTGCATTGGTTGTCCATGGCAAGTTATGAATGTTCAGAAGGTATATTTATTATATATATATATTTATTATTTGAATCTCAATTACCAAAAATATTTTTATTTTTAAAAATTCTAGTGAAAAAGAGGAGGAACTGGCACAGACACGATTACACAGAAAATGATGATGGTTCCAAACCAGTACAAGCTGGGACACGAACTTTTGTTAAGGAATTACGTGCTCGGGTCTTCCCAAGGTATGTCTTTTGTATGACTAAGAATGTTTGGATTTTTCTTTCAGTTCCCTTACCTACTTATGGATGAGGCTAAGGGGCTCTTGTCATACTTTTCATGTCTTCACCACCTGCCTTTTTTCCTTTTCTTTTTATCCCATCATTATTTTTTAAAGATTATTACTTTCCCTTTAAGAGTTACTATCTTCCCTTTTTTAGTTCTTTTCTAGGTTTACTTTAGGCAAACTAGAATCTAGTTTGCTAGAGGCACTTTTTAAATCTATTAGGTTTACTTTGTTGGTGACATTAAAGACTAAAAATATTGCTACTTTATCTTCTAGATGATATTCTTTGTAAATCTGTTGGTGGTGTGTTGAAACTAGCCAGATGATGGGATTTCTTGAGGCTTGAGAGAGCTTGGTTATATTATTAAAATCATGATTGAGAGTCTTTTGTACAAGATATTTGGCAACTGAGCTTCAACATAGTTACTTTAGTAAAAACTTGAAATTTATATCCATTCAAATAATTTCAATCAAGATATTTATGGAGAAGCTAGAGTAATTGACTTTTCTACCCCAAAACTTCATGAGCTCAGCCAGAAAGGAACAGGAAAAGAAGCTGCCAGCAAAGTCAGAGCCAGCCCAGCAAACTAGCTGACTCTTGCATCATAATAGTAGGTAGAGGATACATGTAACCTGCTAAGAAGACTCTGAGACCAGAGACAGCCAGAGTGGGCTACCTCCTGGTAGGAGATGGTAGAAGCCCAGGAATGTGACAACAAATAGAACTATACAACAGCACTTACACCTGTATACACTAGGCTTGGGATCTTTAGGAGCAGAGCATTTTTCTCCTACAATGCTATAGAGAGTCCTGAAGACTCATGTTCTGAACTTCAAAGCTCCAGGAGGACTAGATAGGGCTGAGTTGGGTGGGGAAAGGGAAGTGAAGATTTTTGTAAAAATTCTTGGGAGTATTATGTTTAGACTAAGCAGTGTTTGGAACCTGGTCCTGGTTTGGAGTCCTAATTTAGGAACTAAGTATGGAGAAATGAATAAGTAAAGGAAAACCTCCACTAGCGTAAAATAACATTGCAGATCTGTAGATCTTACATGAATGTCCACAAGAAATGAATCAAGAGATGAAAAACAAAGAATGAATGAAAAGGAGACTAAATGCCAAACAAATAAACTACTCCATGGGACAGCAAGACATTCTAGAACAAAACTTAAAGATTAAAAAAATAGAAGGAAGTATGAAGTATGAATTATAGGATATCAAAAATAACTGACCTGGGAAATAGGGCAAGGAGAGAGAAATTCAAGAGTTATTGGACTCCATGAAAAGCATGTTTCTAAAACAGACAACAACGTTTTGAACTAGGTTTTTGCCTGCAGGCTTTGTATCCCTAGAACTTAATATAGTGCCTGCATATAATAAGCACCTAATAATTTTTAACTTATTGACACTATATTTAAAGATTTTAAAGAAATCACAAATAAAAACTTTCCATATCTATTGGAACCAGAGGTCAAAATAAAGATAGAAAAAAAATTCATCAATTGTTTCTAGGAATAAAGTTAAAAAGAAAAAAATTTAGGAATGTTTTTGTCAAAATCAAGAACTACACAGAAAAAATATTGTAAGCATATAAAAGGAAGCAATTCAGCTATCAAGAACCATAGTTTGCACTACATAAGACCTGGCAGCTTCTTCTGATAAAAGAGGAATTCTTGGAATACGGTATACCAAAAGCCAAAAGATAGAAACTTATAACCAAGAATAAGTTAGCTAGCAAAACTAAACAGTTTTACAGAGAAAAAAGCAGACCTTTAATAGAATAGGATTCTTAAAAAATTCCTGATGAGAACCAAAGTGTAATAGGAACATAAAATAGAAACACAAGGGTACAGAAAAATCCTAGAAAAGTAATTTTATGTGAACAATTGAAAGGGACTGTATAATGATGAAGATGATAATAGCCAACATTTATATCAGTATTTAAGGTTTGCGAAGTGCTTTGCATATATTATATCATTTTATTATCCTCGATAGCAGTCTTAGGAAGTAGATGCTATTATTTTTATTTTAAGAGAGGAGGAAACTCGTGCTAAGAAAGATTATGTGACTTGGCCAGGATCATACTGCTGCTTGTAAGTTTCTGGGGCAGAAATTGTGCTCAGCTTTTCCTGACTCCCAAGGACAGCAAGATTTCTGTCCACTACACTAGTTGCAATCAAACAGGTGTCTCTTAAAAGCCTTAACATGTGCATTCTTAGGTGAGAAGATCTCAGACTATATGTGTGCTAGAGAGCTGAACTTTTCAATTCCTGCTCAGTGCAGTGTCTCTTTGAGGGAAAGCTGTTTGAGCTTAGACTAGGCAGTTTCCACATGCCTCAAAGCAACCTTTTTCATTCATTCCAGCAAAAGGTGGTATCCACCACCTCTTGCTGCCAAACTAACTTCACTTCTTGACTGTGGAAAGGCTTATATGCAAAAAGAACAACTCCCTTTTGACTCCAGGTCTCTCTGCCTATCTTCTGAGAGTATAAGGATGGAGTCTTTTCACTCAACATTCTTGTACCTGGTCATATCCACCTCATCCCAGCAACTCTGAACTCTGTATATCATCATCCAAACTCCATTCCTTACCCCTCCCATCCCATTCCTCACTGCCATCCCCTTCAATCCTCCTACCCCAAATTTCATTCTAATTTCACCTACCTCTTCTATTGTGCCCTCTGGAATGCTTGTTCCAATAGGCGCAGAGTTCCCTTCATTTAAAATTTTTTCTTCTCACACATCTGGCTTTTACCAGAACCTGGTTTTGTCTTGATAACAATCTTTTCCAGTCCTTGTGTACTTTTCCTTCATTGTCTTTTGCTCCTTGGTTGAGGTGGAATGTTTAGAATCCTTCTTTCTCCCTACTTCCATATACTCCCCTTGCATCACTCTGTAGTCTCTCTTCTTTGGAGGTTTATACTATTCTCATGTACCACTCAATCAAAATCTGGTAGCTGTTGTCTCCTTCCTTCCTCAGTGAGTTTGAGGCTCTCAGTTTTGGTCCTACCCTCATAATAGAGGACTTCACCACACATATGGATTGTTCCCAGATACTCTAAAGACTTCGTTATGTAGCTTCCTTCTGCTCCTACACTGCACTTTGGCCATTTACAAAATAGGGGTACCTTCGATCTTGCCATCCCCCACAAATATACTACTTCCCCATTCAAGAAGTCTGAAATCCTCTTGTCTGACTGTAATCTCTGGGTTTTTTTACTGCTCTTCATTGGACATCACCCTCTTCTTCATCCATACCCTAACCTAGCCCTCTTCCAAGCTGTCTCCCTTGGATTTGTTGTTCACTCCTCTTCTCCCCACCTGGCTTATCCTCTAACTTTTGGTGGATCCTCTTCTCCATGACACCTGGTAATCATAGGGTTCTTTCCTAGGCTTGCTTCTCTCCCTCAATGCTGTTTCACTTGGTGATCTCATCAGCATCCATGCATTTAGTTGCCATCTCTGTGCTGATCATTTTTGTTTTTGTTTTTGTTTTCTTTTCCTCCTCTCTCTACTTTTTTTTATTTGAGATCTCTTCCTTTCACATTTCTTTTACCTTGTGTGATACATTGAACTCTAGCTTTCTCCTAGCTACATCCGATTTCTTGGCACCACTTCCAAAACTTGCTATTCCTTCTCCTATATCTCCTGATACAGAGAGTCAGGAGGAGAAATTGTTTTGCTCTTTGCTTCTCATTGATAGTTTCAGACATTCCTTAGCTATTTTTTTAAAAATCCAAAACAGAATTCATTATCTTTCCCTACCTCACCAAACCCCCATAACTCCCCGCCTTCAGCCCCAAATCCATCCCTTACCTCCTCTTACATTTTAGTTGAAGCCTTCCCTTATCCTTCTTAATTCCAATGCCTTCCCTTTGTGAATTATTTTTTATTTATTTTGTATGTATTTTGCTTTCATATATTTATTTTACATGTTGTCTTTTTTATTAGGTTGTAAGCTCCTTAAAGCAGGGACCATCTTTTGCCTCTTTTTGTATCCCCTGTGCTTAGAACAGTGTGCCTGGTACATTGTGGGCACCTAATAAATGTTTTTTTGATTGATTGATATTGGGTGTTAAATAAGAAAAACAAGAGGATCATACGTGGATTAAAGGCTTCAGCTGCTAGTCAGATAGGAACTTTCTGTGGTCCTTTGAGTGTTTTGGCAACACATATAGTAATAACACTTTAATGTTATTTCTATAAAGAAGGGAGGAGCAGGATGGGGAATGATAGATATTGGAGAAGAAAATTGATGCACTATTGGTGGACCTGTGAATGGATACAACCATTCTGAAAAGCAGTTTGAAATTATACACAAAAAGTGATTTAAGGGTGCTTGCCTTTTGATGCAGTTTATACCACTACTTTGTTTATACCCCCCCCCCCCAAATCTATAAAGTGATAAAGAATGAGATAAGGAAAAGAACCGAACAATTTATACAACATCTAACAAACATCATTGAAAGCTGTAAGAACTATGATTAGTAGATTCACCATCCGTGATTCCAGAGGACCGATAATGAAACATTCCACCTTTTCACAGATAAATTTAGGATATAGAATGAGACCTTATTTTTGCACATAAGCAAGGAGGGGATTAATTTTGCTTGATTATAAATATTTGTTACAGGAAATTTGTTATTTGCTTTTTTTTTTCTCAATATAGTGAGAGGTAAGAAGAAAATAATTAATTAAAATTTTCCTTGCCTGTCCCCTACCTCTTTTTAAAAAATAATATTTAATAATGGTTTTTTATTTTCAAAATACATGCAAAGATCGTTTTCAACATTCATCCTTGCAAAACCTTGTGATCCAAAATTTTCTCCCTCTCTGCCTACTTCCTAGCCAAATAACCCAATATAGGTTAAACATGTGCAATTCTTCTAAACATGTTTCCAGATTTATTATGCTACACAAGAAAACTCAGATCAAAAATAGAAAAAAAAAATGGAAAAAAATAAAGCAAGCAAATAACATCCAAAAAAAGATGAAAATACTATGTCATGATCCACATTCAGTCCTCATAGTCTTTTCTCTAGATTCGGATGGCTTTATCACAAGTCTATTGGAATTGCTCTGCCTATCTCTTAATACTGTAGTGATTTTGTTGTTCTTTACTTTAGAATTTGAAACAGACTCATGATGTTAGCAACAAGATAGTTGTCATGGCAATGAGTCCTTGAGCTCCAATTGCTGGAAGTTTTGTGGGAATTGGGGAGGGCAGAGACTCTGATGGTTGGCTGGAGGGCATCTTTCCTAGCTCAAAATCTTTCTCCCCTGGAATGTGGTGATCCTGAAGAAACTTGATGCCTTTTCTGTGTACCTTTAAAAATTAAAATTTGAAAAAAAAATAGAATTCTTAAAATTAAAATGTACATACTTTTAAAAAAAAGGAAATATGAAATGGAGACAGTTTCATATAGTCTTTTTTTGTATTTTGCTTTGTATATAGTTATACTCTTTTTTGATTTTTGATTTCTGAATAGAAAATTAAACATGATAAAACTAATATAAATAATTTCTAATATGAATAATACAGCATTCTCATGACCTGGTATATTTACTTGAAGGTTACAGAAAAGCATTTTAACATTCAAATAGGACACATTTATTAGAATAATAAATTTGTGTCAATAGTTTCTATATCAGATACTGTATTTTTTTGGATTCTATTACCACAGGTCTTGCTTTTTGGCTAAAATTCTATCTTTTCCAATCTTCTTTCAGAATGGTTTTTGAAATAATCTGCCCATCTAGAATGTGATTTCAATTTGAAGAGTGGGAAGATGGATTGCATTCTTCACATGGCCAGTTGTAGGGCTTATTTCTATCATAACCATACCTCCTTTTTCCATACCTTCCTTTTTGCTGTTCAAGTTCTCAAACTCCCAGATGAAATGTTGGTTCATCTGGATAATTATAACTGCTTTAAGACTCTAGGTAGGAGTTTTGGGGAAAGATGATGAAGGACAAGGAATTTCAAAACCTGACTAAAGTCAAGAGAATTTTTCAAACCTTAGTGGAGGAGACAGGAAGAGAGAATCTCAAATGTTAGCAAGAAAAAATAATTTCAAGATAAGAGTATACATGTACATATTTGTATAGATATATACATAAACACATCTTAGAATATTTTTATAAACTTTTATTTGAATTTTAAATGAATGATTTCCTGCTAACAATATTTTTTTTTTTTTTTTTTTTTTTTTAGTGCTGATGAAATCATTATAAAGATGAATGGTAGCCAGTTGACACAAAGATACCTGGAGAAACATGGATTTGATGTGCCTATTATGGTTCCCAGAATAGATGATCTAGGACTTAGACTCCCTCCACCAACTTTTTCTGTTATGGATGTGGAACGTTATGTAGGTATGAACTTTACACTGAAATTTTAAAATATCAAGGGGAAGATAAATAGCATGAGTAAAAATGATTGCTGTCCTGACCTGATATTTAGAATAGATAAGAATTTTTATGTTGGATTCTTTTACTAAATTTATAATTCCTTGGATCATTGAAATATACGTGTGTGTGTGTATACATATATGTATACACACACATGCATGTGTACCTATATATGTATCTATATATGTAAATGTTTGTGTATGTGTATACATACATGCTTAGTCCATGAGTGGTACCTAATAAATGTTTGTTGACATGCAGAATGATAGCCAGAATTGAGACAGAAGAAATAAGCCTTTTATGGGCTTCCTTATCAGACTTTTTAAAATGCTCCCTTATTCTGACTCTTTAACAAATTCAGTTTTACAATGAAGTTGTGAAATGCACGGTATATTTTGATATCTATAGTAACAGTCACCTCTTTCAGTAGGAAAAGGAACTGCCTTTTATCATCTAGTTATTTTTTTCTTTAAAAGAGCTTGTTAAAGAGAAGACACTATCAAAAATTTTAAAAGCTATATGTGTTATGAATGATTCAACAGGATCACATGCCGTGTATATGTTAACATCTTTTAAGTATCAGTGCTATCAGTGCATTAATTAGGGGATGTTGACAGATCCTTCTCTTCAGAACTTAAAAACTTAGAATCATAGAACTTTAGAGCTAGAAAATACCTTTAGAAGCTGTCTAATTCAATTTCATTTTATTGATGAAGAAACTGAAAGTAAGGTCATAGAACTAGAGTTGGAAAGGACCTTAATAGTCATGCATTCTAAATCACTCCATTGTGCAGATGAGGAAGTGGAAACCTAAAGAAGTTAGGTGATCCAGTGACAGAACCAGAATTCAAACCAAATTGACTCTAAATCTGTTCATCTTTTCATTTTGGCTAGTCTTTGTGAAAAAAGTTTCACAAAGTTTTTTCTTTCTGTGTGTGGGGGGAGGGGAGATCTTGCTTTTTTGCTTATGGATTTTGAGTCTGAAAGCGTGAGCATATGGAGTATTTTACAATACATGTAGGTAGTTTTATATGTAACATTAATGGCAAAAAGCAGTATTTGACTTAAAAAAGCAAAATCTAGAAAATATCCTTGTTTATGCAACAAAATTTTATATTTGACTTAGTGTTCATCCCAAATTAATTCAGGTTTTTAAAAGTATTTTAAGCATTTGGTAATTTATCAAATATTAATTAGACTATAATTTCTCTTCATAGGTGGTGACAAAGTAATAGATGTCATTGATGTGGCAAGACAGGCAGACAGCAAAATGAAACTTCACAACTATGTTAAATACTTCATGAATCCTAACCGTCCAAAGGTGTTAAATGTGATCAGCCTTGAATTTTCAGATACAAAGTGAGTAGTTTGGTTTAGGGGTTACTAATGGGGTAAAGTATAATTTAATGTTAAATTGAGCGTGGTAATAAGCATACTCAAAATCTTGAGAAATTTTAGAATGGTGATATTATGGGTTTTATTTTGAAAGAATATGATAATTTTTGTTTGAAGTAATTCATTTTAAAGTTTGATTATATTTTAGATCTAATTATTTAGAGTTGTTTATGGGGGAAGAGATGTTAATGTTGATAAGTTTTCAATTTTATGTTTCTTTTTTAAAGGATGTCAGAATTGGTGGAAGTTCCTGATATTGCCCGAAAACTTTCATGGGTGGAAAATTACTGGCCAGATGATTCAGTCTTCCCTAAACCATTTGTTCAGAAATATTGTTTGATGGGAGTTCAAGATAGCTATACAGATTTTCACATTGATTTCGGAGGCACTTCAGTCTGGTACCATGTTCTCTGGGTGAGAATGGGTGGCATGCAGTCTTTTTAAAAAAAAAAAATTCTTTTTATTTATTTGTTTTTGAAAATTTTGGTAGTATTTTATTTTTTCAATTGCATGTAAAAATTGTTTACGACATTTGAGTTCTAATTTTTTTTTCTTCTTCCCTCCTTTATCTCTCCCCTCCCAAAAAGCAAGCAATTTGGTATAGGTTACAAATATAAAGGCATTTTAAACATATTTCCATATTAGTCATGCTGTGACAGAAAAATCAGATCAAAAGGCAAAAACCATAAAAAAGAAAAAACAATTTAGAAAAAGGTGAAAATAGTATCCTTTGATCCCTATTAAGCCTCTATGATTCTCCCTCTGAATGTGGATGGCATTTTCTATCCCAAGTCTCTTGGCATTGTCTTGGATCAGTGTATTGCTTAGAAGAGTCAAGTGTATCATAATTGATCATCACATAATCTTATTACTGGGTACAGTGTCCTCCTGATTCTGCTCACTTCACTCAGCATCAGTGCATGTAAGCTTTTCCAGCATTTTCTGTAATCAGCCTGCTCATTTCTTATAGAATAATAATATTCATATACCATAACTTACTCAACCATTTCCCAATTGATGGGTATCCACTCAATGTCCAGTTCCTTGGGTGGCATATACTCTTTTTATTTAATATTTTTTAAATTATTTTAATTTTAATTAATTATTTAATTTTAATTATTTAATTATTATTTAATTTTAATTAATTTATTTAATATTTTTATTTAAATATTTTAAATATTTGTATGTAGTGGAATTTTTGTGCTTTGTGCTATTTTAGTCCTCTTTAGTAAGTTTCCTACTAAAAAGAATCATTTAATAAAACCAAATAAAATTTTCTTTTCATTTGCCTAGACTGAAAAGAAAAATTAGGAAGTAAGCCAGTGGATGGATTAGGAAGTTTAGTATCTCATCTTTTCTTGAATAGCAATTCTTTCCTAAATGTTTTCCTTTTCCTTTTTTTCAGGCTAAATCTTTTTTCATCTTAGATGTAATAAGGATGTGGGTGGACTTTACTATAGGGTCATGTTATATAATCTTAACTATCCCCTACTTTTAAATTATTTTTTGAGTCATTTCATATCATATGTTTCCACACTTTCCTTTTCTCGTTCAGTTCCTTTCTATAATCTCAAATAATCTGGCTTTCTGTTTTAATGAGATTAAAATCACAGGTAGTAAGCTCTCTTGTATTCATTCTTTTTTTTAGTTTTAAGGAACGTTTTAAGGAACTTTGATGCCAGGCCCAGGTGACCTAAACCCTAAGCCACCCATACAAGGCAAAGGTTATTAATCAAACAACAAGCTCTTAGTACGCCTCAGGAATATAAAGGAAAAATAAAATCAGTTTTTGCCCACAAGGAGCCTACATTTTAATGGGGAAGATAACTTAATAAAAAAATGATATAGAATAGATGGAAAGTAATTTTAAAAGAGAAGACTAGCAGCTGTGGGGACTGGAAAAAGCCTCCTGCAGATTGTGGTGCTTGATTAAGGCTTTGAAGGAAGCCAGAGATCCCAGAAAGCTGAAGAAATAAGAGCATTCTACACTGGAGAACAGGTGTGGAGATCAGATGAAGGAACACCAAGTAGACAGTATGGCTGGACTTTATAGTGCATGGAGAAGAAAGTAATAATTTAGAAAGATAGGAAAGGGCTTTAAATCTCAACTGGATGACTTTGTATTTGAACCTGTAGGTAGTAAGAAGTAATATGATCAGACCTATATTTTAGGAAAATCCATGGTAGGGTGGATTAGAGTAGGGATGGACTTGAAATGGGTAATCGAATAAGAAAGTTTTGCCAGAGTGATCTCATTTCTTTCTTTTCCCTCCCTCCTTCTCTTCATCCTTCTTTAGTATCCTGTTTTTGACCATTGCCCAACTGTTTTTGTTTATTGCTTGAGTGCCCACAAGAACCAAAAGGTCATTGTCTTTAACCCAGTGACCACTGTTAGAAAAAGGTGAACACTGAGTGGCAACTGCAACCATAGCCAGAGTCATATGTATGACATATTCTACATAATGGATTTGTAATTGCTTGAAGTTGAGGTCAGTTTCAGATTCATTGATAGTGTTTAGGTCTGCTGCTTTTGGCATACTTACTGATGATTATCTTGGATTAAAGACTTAATTCTGGTATCACTTCTTGCTGTATTTATTTGAAAATGGTTGCAGGGTGGGGGCACCGAGGTGGTACAGTAGATAGAGCACCAGCCCTGAAATCAGGAGGACCTGAGTTCGAATTTGACCTCAGACAACTAACACATCTTAGCTGTGTGACTCTAGGAAAGTCACTTAACCCCAATTGCCTTAGCAAAAAAAAAAAAAATGGTTGCAGGAGCTTTGAAGAGGTTCATATAAGCTAGCAAGGATTGATTAACTACTTGTAATATGCTTTTCTATGTTTAAAAAAAGGAGATTAGAATATCTGACTTGGTTTTCCCTAGTAAAAATTTGGATTTAGCCAAATTTTAGGTTGTAAGTTTTTATTTCATAAGGAATCCTATTTTCTCTTCATAGGGTGAGAAGATTTTTTATTTGATAAAGCCAACAGATGAAAATTTAGCACTCTATGAATCCTGGAGTTCATCTGTCACCCAAAGTGAAGTGTACTTTGGTGAAAAAGTAGATAAATGCTACAAATGTGTTGTGAAGCAAGGGCACACCCTTTTTGTTCCAACAGGTAAGTTTTTCTTCCTTGCACATGTGATTTATAGTTATTCAAGCAGAGTCTTTCAATTTTGGTAATGACATAAGTAAACTTAGCCTCTAGGCCCAAGCCTGGAGTTTGTCTTGGACACCCTGCTGAGGGCTCCACATATAATGCCCACTAATTCTGGTTCTGTGTTTCAGTACCAGGCTTTGTTATTCCCAAACTCTGACTGGTTCTAACCCTGCAGCAAAATACCTGGGGCTATAATTCACATTGTTCCAAGAGCCTGAGATGAACTTGGGATTGGTCACTGGCCTTAACCAGATAGGAAGAGATGTCAGTTGGGTGAGTCTGGGATGTGGTGCTAGTGCTTTATGTGGCGCTCTGATTCCAAGATTGCCTGACTCGGACGGCAGCTCTAAGTATCGCTGTCGTCTTGTTTGTGGTAGCTCTTTGCGATTATGGGACACAAAGCAATATATAACTGTAGCTTTTGTGTCTTTGCCCACCTTCTTTTTAGAGAAGGGGCATTGGATGCCTTGAATAGTAAGCATTTTAGAAGAGATGAATGTAGACCAAACCTGACTCTCCACCTCTTCTTGGTCATCTCTGCTGTGTTCCTGGTTCAGGCTCAGATGGAATGTGGACAATGGTCATCACTGGTACAGAGATTTTAGGGGATGAAGAGGTGGGGTTTGGGGGGAGAAGAAGGATATTGTGGCAAAGAAAGCATGTGACCCATCCCAGCTCATTGATGATTGTTGTCAATTTGGCTTCCGTGTTTGGGGCCTAAAGTCTGACTTGAAGATCACTCAGGTCTTACTCCAGTTAGAGCTTAGATCAGTCTGTAGACCTATGCTAAGAGCAGCTGTCAGGAGAGAATCTGTAAAGGAGGGTCCTGGAGAGAAGGTTGTTCTAGATTCAGACAGGCAATTTCTAGTTCTCTCCTAGAAAGAACATTGGATTGGGAAGGAGGAGGTCTCACTTCTAATCTTGACTCCTATCAACTAGATGTGTAATTTTGGATGTCATACCTTGGTACATTAGAGAGAGAGCTGCTATTATAGTGGGAAGGAATCAGAAGGCCCAGGTCCTAGGCTTGGTTCCGCTATTTATTAACTGCGTGTCCTTAGGCAAGTCACTTCTTTTATGAGCATTGGCTACCTCATTGAGGAGTTGAATAATGTGGTTTCTGGGACTTTTTTTCCTAATTCACATTTTACACTTTTCACTGAACCTCAGTTTTCAATATCTAATACATGAATACTGGACTAAATGGACCTCTAAGTGCCTGCTAGCTCTAAAATTCAATCTTTTCTCAATATTCACTTCTCTGATAAGCCTCAGCTCACTACTTGTAAACTATTGTGGTCTTGTTTTCAACCTACTTATCTTGGACCAGTGGCCAACCCCTTCAGTATAGCCCTTTCCTAACATGCTTTAACCCATTCCTCCCTTGGCCTTTCCACATTGTTGTCCAGCTAAAAGGGTCTCTCTTGTCTCTCCATGTCTGTCTGTGCTCCTTTGTTTCCAAAGCCCATGTGATGCTTCTCTTCCTTGAGTTCTCTGAGCACTCTGCCTGGATTTCCTCATGGTATTTCTGTCATCCTTTCTTAGATTATAGCTATTCTGTATATTTCTTTTATCTCATCAAGCTCTAAATGTCTTGAGAGCAGGATCTATGTAGAAGTTATCTTGGTGTTCTCAGGCCTAGCCTAATGTCATGTATGTAGTAGGCACTTAGTAAATGTTAGCTTTGGGACCTTGGAAGGTAGCCTGTTATATAAATAGGATTGAAATCTAATGGGGACTAGAGGAAGAGTCACTTCCAGAATCACAGTGATCCTCTACTAGCACTCTGTTGCTTTTGGCTTTCTTGGTCCAAGTGTGGACATCACTCTTTCTCCTAAATCAGCCAAAGTGAATGTTTTTCAGGAGAAAGTTTTGATAAGTCAAGTAAGGTTAAAATAACATGAGATACATGTATGTACAGAATAACACTGCAAAGCAAAGATTTATAGAACAGAGATAATTCATCTAGCTATTGACTGGCTTTGGTACACATTAGGCCTGATTTGGCCTAATATATAGCAGTGAAATGAAGCACTTGGTCATTCACCTTAACACAAAGAGGTTTTCTTAGCCATGACATAGAAAGAATATTCACAAAAGAAGAATACTCTAGCTTTAGCTTGGTTAGGCACCTGCCAGCTATCTACTCCCCTAATGTCCATGTAGAAACTTGTCTGGTAGCAAGGCAAGATTACTCTTGTGATCTTTAGTTATCCATCAGGTCTAAATGATATTGACTCCATGTGGGAAGGCCTTTTGATACCCTTATGGGACCAAGAAAGTTATCTC
This sequence comes from Sarcophilus harrisii, assembly GCF_902635505.1. NCBI lineage: Eukaryota > Metazoa > Chordata > Mammalia > Dasyuromorphia > Dasyuridae > Sarcophilus > Sarcophilus harrisii. The sequence goes on along the minus strand of NC_045430.1, from coordinate 189,035,323 downwards.
AGTATGGTCATAGACTCTAAGTTTACCTTTATTAGTAACCTTTAGAGTTAGTTTGATTCCTTAAAGCTTATTTAATTCATTTTAACCTATCAAGGACAGCCTGTCAAACCCAGTCATACTTTTCCTGATTTAATTACCAGTTTTACCTTGTACCCTTTTAGAAGGATGACTTAACAAAACCATATCATAATTTTATAATAATTAATATGTAACTGTGTAGAGAGACATTTATTTTCTTTCATTTATCCATTTAGCTATTTATTTTTATTATTGTAGCTTTTTATTTACAAAACATATGCATAGGTAATTTTTCAACATTGACCCTTGCAAAACCTTCTGTTCCAAATTTTCCCCTCCTTCCATCCACCCTCTTCCCTAGATGGCAGGTAATCCAATACATGTTAAATATGTTAAAATAGATGTTAAATGCAATGTATTTATACAGTTATCTTGCTGAGCAAGAAAAATCAGATCTATAAAGAAAGTAAAAAATCTGAGGAAAACAAAAATGCAAGCAAACAATAATAAAAAGAGTGAAAATGCTTTGTTGTGGTTCACACTCAATTCCCAAGGTCTCTCTCTGGGTGTAGATGGCTCTCTTCGTCACTGTACAATGGAATTAGTTTGAATCATCTCATTGTTGAAGAGAACCAAGTCCATCACAATTGATCATCATATAGTCTTGTGGCCAGATATAATGATCTCCTGGTTCTGCTCATGCTTTGTTGTGGTCCACACTCAATTCCCAAGGCCTCTCTCTGGGTGTAGATGTCTCTCTTCATCACTGTACAAGTGGAACTAGTTTGAATCGTCTCATTGTTGAAGAGAACCAAGTCCAACACAGTTGGTCATCGTATAGTCTTGTTGCCGGGTATAATGATCTCCCAGTTCTGCTTATTTTACTTAGCATCAATTCATGTAAAGAAACATTTATTTTCAAATAATGTTAAATATTATATAAAAAATTAGAACATATAGTAATAAGTTTTCTCCAGAAGGAACATGAAGGTCATTTTCTTCTCAGTCAGTGCACTGGCTAGTGCTTGTAAATATCTTTGCCTTTGAATTGTGATATAGGAGCACTGAACTCTACAACCAGATGTGGCCAATATCTGAATAACGCAGTGTTATTCTAAATGTTTTTTGAGACATTATTGAGACATTTTACAGACATAGGTCTGTATGTGACTGGTCAATTGACTATCATGTTCCCTTTCCCCAGTGTCTTCTCATATTCATTCTAGGCATCCCCAGTTTCTTCAGTATGACAGACAATTCATTCTCCTTTGTACACCTTCCAGTTTGTCAATATACCTTGTAAAATCTGGGTTGAAATAATCTTTCTGTCAGCTCTTAGAATACATTGGGGCCATTAACTCCTTTGTTCTGGATGCCTTATTCCTCAAATATTAGGTTAGGTAGCTCATCATGCTTTTGAATCATTGAGCTTATAGTCAGCTAATACACTTCAGTATAACTGTAAGTCTATTATTAGTCTGTCTTTCAGTTAGGTTAGTTAATTCTAATAGATAAGCACATTCAGGATCATACTATTTAATCGCCAATCAGAATTAACTACCTCCTTTGTGCCAAGCACTGTGCTAAGTGTTGATAATACAGAGACAGTAGTGACACAGTCCCTGCCTTCAAGAAGCTGACTTTTTTCTTTTTTTTTTTCCTAGAGCAAAAAGCATATAATAAAACACAAGGTATACAATGCCTGACTCATAAGCAGCTCTATATAAACGTTAGCTATTACTATTATTGCTACTACATAAAAACGAATTGAACCAAATAGCAAACATTCTTTTCCACCTGACTGCAGACAACTGCCATTTCCCATTCTTCCAGAAAAGTACCATTAAACTTTCCAATGAATCTATCTGTGAAGGCATTTACTTTGTAAAGAGGGAAGCAATATGTATATATTTTTTGGTATATACAGAGCACACACACACACACACACACACACACACACATATATATACACATATATATATATTTTGTCAATAGAAAGTACTAATAATTCAGGAAATGCTTTGGGGAGGTAATGTTTTTGAGTTGAATCTTGAAGAAAACTAGGGATTGTACAGGTGGTACAATCAGTCAATCAGCATTTATTAAGCATTTATTATGGGTGGGCACTATGCTGAGCACTGTGCTAAGTCCTGGAAGTAAAGCCATGTACATTCTAGGTATAGGGGACAGGCAGGACGAAGGCATGAAGATGGGAAAAGGAGCACTGTATATACAGAAGTGCAATCTGGTGTGATTGTGGAATTCTGGAGGGGAGTGTTATGTGAAAAGATTGGGAAAATAGCAGGGGGACAGATTGTGAAGAGTTTTAGGTGAAGAGGTGAATGATTTCAAATTTTCAAACCTGGGTGACTTGGAGATTAGTGGTGCCCTCAGCAGTAATGAGAATTTTATTAGATTTCATAAGTTTATTTCTTAGATTTCATAAGTTCATTTTTGGGGAAAGATAGTAACTTTTATTTTATACTGAATTGTTGATTTGAATTTGAGATGTTTATAAGACATAGCTAGAAACGTCTAAGAAGTAATTGGTAATGATAAGGACTGGAACTCAGGAGACACAAGACTGGATATATTGATTTGGATGTCATCTTCATAGAGATAATAATTGAACCCTTGGAAGTTGATAAGGTCACTGAATAAAGTATGAAGAGAAAAGCTAAGAGGGTACAAAGCAGAGCATTGGGGTAGACTGACAGATAATTGTCAGATGATGTGTCATGACACAAATATTGAGTTAGCAGAAGGAGGAGTTATGCGAGAGAGGAATATCATGAAAACCCAAAGGGGGAAAACAATCTCCTTTAGTAGAAAATTGTCAATAGAATGTTTTAGAGCATTGTTCCTTTCTTGTATCATGGATCTCTTTGGCAGTCTGGTGAAGCCTGTGGACCTCTTTTCAGAATTATGTTTGTTCCTTCATAATTGAAAGAAATGCTGAATTTCAGTTAGAGGTTAGTGAAAATAAGAAGGTCATTTTTTCCCCAAACAAGTTGATGGATCCCTTAAAATTATCCACAAACCCTTTAGGGATCTTTGGAACATAGGCTAAGAATATCTAGTTGAGAAGGAGATTAAAAAAAAGGCTATTAAGTGTAGCAGTTAAGAAATCACAAGTTTTGTTTTGCATGACTTCACATGTGGTTTCTTAATTGTGGGTGGAGATAAGGGAGACAACCTAGAACTCAAAAATCTTAAAAAAACATAGGATGGATATAACTGGAGGAAAATATTAAATAAGATTTTTTAAAAATTGTGAGTTTTAAATCGTTTATGTTATTCTTCTGGTGCTCTATGGCAAGAGAATCTCTACTGCAAGAGAAAGGTGGTATGCTGCGTACTTCACTATTAACAGACCTATGGGGAACAGGGATTGGTTCTTTTGTGGATCAGAGGTTTAATATCATTCATTGTTGTTTTCCTTTACATTATTGTGGTTAATTGTGTAAATTGTTCTTTTGAGTTTTCTTCCATCGATCTGCATCAACTTTTTCAAGTCATCCTAAGTTTTTCAATTCTTCAATCAATCAAATATTTAATAAGTACTTATTTTGTGTAAGGTTCTGTCTAGACCCTAGGGATATAAGTTTAAAGAATCCTCCCAAGGATTTTTCATTCTAGTGGGATAGACAAGTACATACAGATGATGTAAATATCAAACAAACTAATATAAATATATACAAAGAAGTCAAATCCAATGTTATTTAGAAAGGAAGACCATCTAGTGGTTGGGGAATCAGAAAAGCTTTGTGTAGAAATTGGTGTTTGTTCTTTATTTTAAAAGATTGGCATTCTTTGAGACAGAGTAAGGAGAGAATGGCAGGATATAGTCATATGGCATGTGTCCCGAGGAGCAGAGAAGAGATCATTTTTGATTGAATCACAGAATACAGAAGAGGGATGGATGGGGGATGTTCAGTGGCAGTGGGAAGACAGATTGGGATCAGGTTATCAGACTTCAAGAGCTGATAGTAGGAAATCATTGGAATTTATTGAGTAGATGAGTGACATGGTCCAATCTTCACTTAAGAAAATCAATTTGGTAGCAGTTTGTAGAACATCATGAATGTGACGAGAAATTTGAGGTTGGAGACCAGTGAGGGGGGGCTATTGCTGTTATTTGGGTGACACTTGATAGATGTGTGGGTGGAAATAATGGATCAGATGGGAGGAGTATTGTGGAAGTAGACACAGCAAGAGTTGGCAGCTGAGGGAGAAGTTGAGAATGATGTTTACGGTTTGGACTCTTGAGAGATGGGAAGGATGGTGATGCTCTTCAATGGAAATGAGGAAGTTTGGAAGAGGGGAAAGTTTTTTGGGGGAAGAAAATGAGGAAATCTGTTTTGGACATATTGAAGATATTGTGAGCTAGAAAAGACCTTAGAGGCTGCAGAGGAAGAAACTGAGGTTCACAGAAGTTAAGTGATTGCCAAGGGCCACACAGATAGTTAATATCTGTGGCAGAATTTGAACTCACATCTTCCTAACTCCAGCTCTCTTTCTACTCATATGCCACAATTTGTTCAGCCAGCGCTCTCTTTGTTTTTTGTTCATTGCTACCACAAAAATGCTGCTGTAAATAAATTATTTTTATATACATGCAAAATTGTCTTCTATCTTTAACCTCCTTGGGGTTGACTATAAAATAACTAAATCTTTCATATTAAGTGTTTATAATTGTTTACTTTAAAAATTTACATCAACCATTTCCCTATTATATTTTTGTGACAATGTCAAATTCACCTTACATAATTTCAGCTTTTCCAGATGTAGAAGAAGAATACCTGTAGGTGCAATGTTTCTTACCAAATCCTGGGTGTAGCTGCTGCTTCCCCCACCTAGAATTGCCCCTCTAGTAGTACCTGCAACTATTATAACCAACTTTTCTGTTCTCATTTCATATTTTACCTGATTGCAAGTCTAGTCTTTTAATCTACAACAATTTGTATTTGAAAAATAAAATCCCTTCTCTTATATTAATAATAATTTATCATTAAGTAGATCATTTACTTTTTTACATTTAACAAACTATGTTATTGGTATATTACATAAAGGGATTCTTTTCCATTAACTACTTATAATGACATGTTTTGCTGGTTGATCTCACAGTTGTTTTGCTTGACACTGATATATCGTGTCATTTCAGGGTGGATTCATGCTGTGCTCACATCTCAGGACTGTATGGCTTTTGGAGGGAACTTTCTACACAACCTTAATATTGGCATGCAGCTCAGGTTGGTTTTGTTAGTATTTAAAGATCTTATGTTTTTTCCTTTCTCAAGTAGAATGTTCTTCAAGCTTTTAAAATAAGAATTAATCATCTAGAATATGTTAAGGTGAGATCACTGGAGAACAGGATATGGGTACTATAGAGGAATTTTAAAAAAGACTTTTAAAGATTAATTTAACAACTTTGTCTGGAGCAGATTTCAGTGTATTTCATTTCTTCAAGAAAAAAAAATTATATCAAGAGCTGAAAAAATTAAGATCTGCCAAAATTTAAATACCTTCAATCTATACATGAGCTTTGTTTTGGCATTTACTGGATGAGCAAGACAATTTAAAGATTGGCCAAACTCAATTATGCAACATGGTGCTAAAAAAAGAGCAACCCAAAATCAGGATTGTTGCCTGAACACCTATTTTACTTGTTGCCCAGCATGTGGAGCTGTTTTCTAAACATATTGTTTTTATTTATTACAGTGGAATCCTGATAAAATTCCATCTGTTAAAAGATCACACATGGGGTTTGTATCCTAGTTTTCTGAAGTCCACCTTTTTCCTTACAAGTGCAGCAAACTTGATAAGCCCATTACCTGGATAAGATCATAGTTCAGTCTTGTCCAATTGTGGTCTTGTTAAGGTTTGACTGTTTAGTACTTTGTCTTGTATCTCATGGCCTGCCTATTTTATTTTTCTCAACATTATATCAGTTGGGTAAATATATTTAGTTTTAATATTATGTAATTATAATCCTTAAATATTATTTATTTAGGTGTTATGAGATGGAGAAGAGGCTAAAAACACCTGATCTTTTCAAATTCCCTTTTTTTGAAGCCATATGTTGGTTTGTAGCCAAAAATCTGCTGGAAACCTTGAAAGGTAATTATTTCGTTATGAACATAACTTGCTAAATGCTATCTCATGGTAAACAGAGAATTTCTCAACTGCCAACCTTTTGAGTTGCATCTTTCCCAAACTTATTTCAAGATTAATTTTTTAAAAGTGTAAAAAAAGTTAATGACTGTGATTTCTTGACAACCAGAAATTCCTTTTTCTTTTTTTTAATCATCATGGAATATTTAAAGTTGACATTTCATATGGTAAAATTTCATTCTTATTAGTTTAATTCTAGTTATTTTCTCTTTCTTATTTCATTTGTGCTAGTGTAATATTAAAGTTTATAGAATGTCCAATTTAATTTTTTTGTCTAATTTCATCAGTCAAGTTTTAAAATTAATTTCTCCAAATGATATTAATGAATAAAATATATTGTAAAACTGGAAACTGTTATTTCCCATAGAATAGAGGTAAACTTACTGAAGGAAGAAAAGAAGATAAATGTTTCAGTGCTTTGTCTTTTCATCATCATATAACAGAAATAAAAAAGAACATTACTTCCAGGGTATCATGAATACTATAAAATTAGAAGACTCCTCTGACTATTCATTTCCCCCCCTTTTTTGTGTATGTACTTTGGGCAAGGGGGAAGTACATCAGTCTGTGTTCTGGGCAATAGGGCAAATGTGGTGGTGAGCCCATAGGATCAGGCTGAGTGGCTGTGACTTTATAAAGAAAATCTAAGACTAATTTAGTAGCATTGGTTTACAAGTTAAAAAACTTATACTTTTGAAGTCTTGATATAATCAATGTGTTTATTAGCAGGTATCTATCAAGATTGTATCTTAACATAACTTTTTTCCAATCTTGTTACAGTGACCAGTCTGATTCTACCAATGCCATAAGAAAAAACAATTTTTTTCCAAGCCTTGTTTTCACAGCAACCTAAGTTGTAGTGTGTATATATGAGAGCAAATTTTAAGATAAACCAATAGAAATTTCTTTACTTTTAGCTAGCCTTGTAATTTCACATTGGAGGTCAGGCTGGTTTTGCTATATCTTTGGGTTGCCTTATATCCTAATTCTTCTTCTATTCCACCCTTGCCAGATTGGCTAGTTGACTATCAGTTGTGTACTTTTTAAAGATATCCATATTTTTATACTCATTTAAAAATACCTAAATATATCTTATTAAACAAAATTCATTTAAAAATATTAAAGACTTGGGGCAGCTAGATGACGTAGTAGATACAGCACCAGCCCTGAAGTCAGGAGGATCTGAATTCAAATCTGACCTCAGACACTTAACGCTTCCTAGCTTTGTAACCCTGGGGCAAGTCACTTAACCCCAGTTGCCTCAACCCCCCCCCCCCAAATATATATATATTATATTATATATTAAAGACTTGCTATGTTATCAAGCATTGTGCTAAGAAGAAAAAAGTAATAGGCAGTATTGGTGCTACATTATTAAATTTAATATGTACTTAAAAAACAAGCTGTATGTGATAGAAGCTCATGGTTATTATATAGTACTTTTTCTGTTCCTTGTATGTAATTGTGCATAGAAGTATTTATGTTTGTAGATATAGGTCAGATTCATAATTTTTAAAAAAGGAAAAGAAAAAATAAGTATACCATAAAATAAGGTATGTAACATGATGAGGTTCTAAGTTTCATGGGATTTTAGACAAGTCAGAATATCTTCAAAGAGATAGCATTTGAAGTGTCCATTGAAGGATAGATACAATTTCAGAAGAGATTGTGGATTCAGAGGAGATGGGCATTCTAGGCATAGAGAATAGAGTGCCACCAAAAAGGGAATGTGCGTGATCTTTTCAGAAAGTGATGATTTTTGCTGTTTCCCAGTGAACGTGTAACCTTTTTTTAGTTTAAATCCAAACATTTTACATTTTAAAAATCTTTTTATTGGTGTTTAACTTTCCAATAGCACTCCTTTCTCCTCCCTACAGTAGAAGTCTCCCTTGTAACAAAAAATGCTAAGTAAACCAAACCGTCACTGTACTCATCCCAGACATCTTTTGCAATATCCCATATCTATCATCTTCTCCTGGGAATGTTTTTGTCATATGTCCTCTGAAACCAGGATTGGTTATTGCATTTAATCTTTTAAATTGAATTTGACCCTTTAGTATTATTTTCATTTGCATTCTTGTTTTTATATATATATATATATTGTTTTCTTGATTCTTTCTTTGTCCTGCATTATTCTGTATAAGTGCCCCCTTATTTCTCTGAATTCTTCATATTTGTCCTTTTTTATGGTATAGTACTATTTAGATGATTATCATAGCTGCTGTTTATCTTCCAAATGTTGTCTGGGTCCTTGATTGTGTTTTACTTATATGAAAAATTCCTTTTAACTGCTAATTTGGGTCTAAACTGCTTTTACTGTTATTACCTATATAATATGTAAATTGCTGCCTTTACTCCTTTTATTTTCCAGAATTGAGAGAAGATGGTTTCCAGCCCCAAAACTACTTAGTGCAGGGAGTCAAGGCATTGCATACTGCTTTAAAATTATGGATGAAAAAAGAAGTAAGCCATTTTTTTTTAGTTCTAATGATTATTTTTTTATCAGCTAAATTGATTTTATGGTGTTAACATTTTGGGCGTGAATCTCAACAAAACCTTGAACTACTGGAGGAATAAAATAAGGTTTATTGGTAAACATTTCATTGTTTGTCATAGTCAGATGTATGATAACTTGTGCCATATTTAAGATATGACCTAGATCTATATCTGAAATCAACCTGTGTTCACAAAAAATCAATGAGTTTGAAAATGGAAGATGGGGGAATGGACCTCATTTGTCCTTTGTGTAATTCTGATAACTAATGAAAAAAAATCTGTAGACATCTGGTCTCTGCTTGACAGTCTTCAAGGAAATTAATCATAAGGGGGAGGGAAAAAAGCAAATATACATATATATTTGTGCAAACCACACATATACAATACATAGACATGCATACATATACATATATATATATAGGATGTAGAGTAGAATAGGAATGTCAAATCCCTGGCATGAGCTCTACTAGCAGAAATAGAGCATAGGATACAAGTATGAGTTTGATAGTACTATCCCTAAAATGAAGTTTTATGCTACATAAAGACAAAATAAATATTTGTTTAATCCATAACTCTTGGGATTGAAATTGATATTGTAGAAGTAAAATTACCTCATCCATGGTCACAGCTAACATGTAAGAACCAGGTTAAGAATTTAGGCCTCTTTACTTTTAAGTTATATTTTTTTACATCATACTATACTGCTTATTTATTTAGATGTGCTTATAAAACTTCTAAAATGAAGGAAGTGATTATGTGGGATCTTTAATTTGCCTGGGTATTTTTATGAAATATAAACTTTTATTATACTGCTTATTTATTTAGATGTGCTTATAAAACTTCTAAAATGAAGGAAGTGATTATGTGGGATCTTTAATTTGCCTGGGTATTTTTATGAAATATTAACTTTTATTTTTGTTTCTTTATGTATCTAAATACAGCTTGTATCAGAACATGCCTTTGAAATTCCAGACAATGTTAGACCGGGACATCTCATTAAAGAACTTTCTAAAGTAATTCGTTCAATAGAGGTAAGAATAGAAATGGTTATCTAAATGAATATTAAAGTTCTGATTTTTTGAGGCACATAATTATAATATTCTAAAATAAACTTTGGAGAACTATTCCTTGCTTTAGAAAATGCTATATATGTTAGATCTTTTAAATGCTAATTTAACATTTTAATTTCAGAAAGTTTTAGAGTAAATTGGGGACACTGTAATGAAATTGTGTTTTAATTGGACTCACTAGGAAGCATGCCTTTGGGGATATTCAAAGAAGGAAAAAAAAAGACATTTAATACATTTTTGAGCATAGGCCTAAAATCAGAGAGCCATCCACAATTTTCATGCATAACTTCTTATAGCTCCTAAGAGATTAACAAATAATCGGTAATTAGAGAGCTAACGCAAATATAGCTGAGGGAATGGAGTTAGTAAGCAAAGAAATTTGGAGAAATAAATCTTAATTTAGTAGGACAGTGTTTTATAGGATGATCAATATAAGTCATTGAAGAAGAGAGTATTAGGGAAACTTGATTATAAGGTGCCATTTTTAGAATAACCATAAAGCCAAAAGATTAGTTTTAAATTCATTAAAGAACTTTTTTGGCAACTACTTCAGAGTTTGAAGGATAGTCACCTAACAATTCAATTCATACATATTTATTAAGACCCTTTTATGTATGAGGTATTGCACTAAGTGATGTAATAAAAAAAAAATAAAATTTTTCTTGTCCTCAAGGAATTTGCATTTTATAGGGAGAATTCAATATGTACACAATAAATATAGAATAATTTGGGAAGAAAGAGGAGTAATAACTGGAGGGTCCAGGAAAGCCTTTAAAAAAGAGATGGCATCTTGAACAGAACCTGAAAGAAAAAAAAAGACTTCTGAGAGGCAGCAGTAAGAGATAAGGGCTTCCCAGGCTGCATCTTGGATATAGCATATGTTGAAAGAGGAGAGAATGATAGTGGTTTAATTAACAGCAGAGAAGCCAGACTAGCTATAAGCTAGTAACCACTGTAACCACTAGCTATAAGCGAGTAGCCTAGTAATAGCTGGTATCTCTGGGGATAACTAAACTGGGATTTCATTGGCATATGAGACTGACTTACCTTTTGTGCAGTTTATTGTCTCAGATTGTTGCCTAGACCTATAAAGGTCTTCTAGCCTCAAGTCTTATTGGACATTGTACAAAGCTGGTTCTCTATGTAAAATACTTTACGTACATTAATCTCATGTGATCTTCAAAACAACTTCGGGGGATGATTTCTGCTATTTTCCATTTTATACACAAGAAAGCTGTGACCTAAGTTAATTGGCTTGCTTCTGTACTTCTTTGTATAGTTAAAAACAACTCTCAATATGAAAATAGTGAGAGGTTAGTAATGTGTAGCAGATAGACAGCTGATTTCAGAATTAGGAATATGTGAGTTCAAATCCCACTTCTGACATATACTGAATGTGTGACCTTTAACCTTTGTTTTCTAGGCAGCTCTTTAAGAAAAGTATAAGTAGGAAAAAAACTAGGATTTCAAAAGAGTAATAAGAAGCTTCAATAAATTTTTTTCCTGTTTAAAAAAAGTTTTTATTGGTATCTTTTGTTTTTTACATTACCTATGCTTCCCACTGTTCTGCAGAACTAATCAACACATCAAAAATTTTTGATGTTATATGGTCTTCCATACCCAAAATTCTCTTTCCTCTGCAAAAAACCAAACGGAGATGTCTTCTCTTCTCTTTTTTTTGGAACTAAGTTTTAATTCTGTAGAATTCATTTACTATTTCATTCAACTTTTTTTTCCATTTACATTGTTGTAGTCACGCAAGTCATGTATATTGGTGGTTCAGCTTACTTTGCTTTGAATTCTTTTCTACAAGTCTTTGCTTCTTTGTATTCATCATCATCATTGTTTCTTATAACACAGTGATACTGTATTATATCCATTTACCATAATTTGTCTATCCATTCTCCAGTCAGTGGCCATGTACACATTGTTTCCAGTTTTTGTTATCTTAGAAAGTATTGCCACAGATATTTTTGTGTATGTGAGACCTTTCTTTTTTTTTTTCCTTTTCTTCCCCCCCCCCATTTGACCTCTTAATTATATATGCTTTGCTATAGAATCTCTGTTACCTCTTTAAATAATCTTAAATTGTATTCCAGAATACAATTTTTTAACCTGTTTTTCTGTTTTTTCCACAATCCATAATAATGATTAATTTTTCCCAATTCTTATCATTTTGTCAATGGACAAAGTGTTATACGCTGTAGTTCTGATTTGCTTTTTTCTTATTATTCTCTTGAGAGAATTCTTTTATGGGATTATTAATAATTTGGCCAATTATCTGCTTGGGAATGAAATTTAGAGTTCCATATGTTAGAAGGAATGTTGAAAATCAAATATTTATCAAAGAGATTTCACACAAAGATTTTTCTTTTCCTAGTCAACCATTGGGGTGCCCTTTTTTCCTCAGTAATATTTTATTTTTCCAACTGCATGTAAAGATGGTTGTCAGCATTCATTTTTGTAAGGTTTTAAGTTCCAGTTTTTGTTTTGTTTTGTTTTGTTTTATTATAACTTTTTATCGACAGAACATATGCCTGGGTAATTTTTTACATTATCCCTTGCACTCACTTCTGTTCCGATTTTTCCCCTCTCTCCCTCCACTCCCTCCCCTAGATGGCAAACAGTTTTATATATGTTAAATATGTTGTAGTATATCCTAGATACAATATATGTGTGCAGAACCAAACAGTTCTCTTGTTGCACAGGGAGAACTGGATTCAGAAGTTAAAAATAACCTGGGAAGAAAAACAAAAATGCAAACAGTTTATACTCATTTCCCAGTGTTCCTTCTCTGGGTGTAGCTGCATCTCTCCATCATTGATCAATTGGAACTGAGTTAGATCTTCTCTTTGTTGAAAATATCCACTTCCATCAGAATACATCCTCATACAGTATCATCGTTGAAGTATACAATGATCTCCTGGTTCTGCTCATTTCACAGCATCAGTTCCAGTTTTTTTTTCCCCCATCTTCCCTCTTACCTCCCCCCTTCCCAAGACAACAAGCAATCTGATAAAGATTATATGTGTACAATTATTTTAAACATATTTTCATATTTTTCATGTTGTGGAAGAAAATAAGAACAAACAGAAAAGAATCATGAGAAAGAAAAGGTATACTTTGATCTGCATTTAGTCTCTGTGTTTCTCCTTCTGGGTGCAGATAGCATTTTCCATCCCAATTCTGTTATATTGCTGAGAAGAGCTAAAATTGATCATTATATAATCTTGTTGTTACTTGTTTATAGTAATCTCCTGGTTCTACTTAACTTCACTCAGCATCAATTCATAAAAGTCTTACCAAGTTTTTCTGAAATCAGCCTGCTCTTCTTTTCTTATAGAATAATAATGCTCCATTAAATTAATGTATCATAACTTATTCAGCCATTCCTCAGCTAGTGAGCATCCACTCAGTTTCCAATTCCTTGCCACCACAAAAAGAGCTGCTATAAACATTTTTTGCACATGTTGATTTACTTCCTTCCTTTATGATCTCTTTGGAATATAGACTCTGTATAGTCTGTAGACACTGCTAGACCAAAGCAAATGCACAATTTGATAACCCTTTGGGCATAGTTCCAGATTGCTCTCCAGAATGGCTGGATTAGTTCATAGCTTGGGGAGCACATCTTTTTGCAGATATTCTTTGCAAAGCTATTTGTGTCCTCTGAGTCAGGGATTCTGAAACTGAATTTTTTTTTCATACTTGCTTTTAAGTAATTGAAAATATGATCTTCCTGTGTTTTAAACTGAATTATTCTCAATTTTTGAAGGAGGAAAACAGTAAGCCAGTCAAATCTCAGGGAATCCTCACTACATGCCCAGTTTCACGATCCTCAAATGAAGCATCCTCCCCATACCATTCCAGACGAAAAATGCGAAAACTTCGAGATCATAATGTTAGAACTCCTTCTAACTTGGATATTTTAGAACTCCACACAAGAGAGGTGCTCAAACGGCTAGAGATGTGTCCATGGGAAGAGGCAAGTATATTTCTTGAAGATGGAAATAAGAAACAAAATGATCTTTCTAAGAAAAACATATAACTAATGGTCTCAGTGGTTGAGCAATCCTAGTCTTACAATGTTTTATTTTTGCAAACTGGGAATCATTAAGTTATAATGGTTGAATCATATTACTCCCAGATTGGTTGAAGAAAGCAGCATAAGAAAGCTGTTAATTTTGGAGAATGTGTTTATCACTTGGGTACTACAAGTCTCTTCATGAATAGATATGTAGAGTGAACTTTTGTGTAATTAAAAATCTGGAAAGAAGAGCTAAGACAGAGTATTCAATGCAAATATAAAATAAAATTGGAAGGATTACTAAAGATGATTTAGAAACTAAATTGCATAATTTTTGTTCTAAGTCTACATTATCCAAAAATGGCAAAGAAAGACCGAATATAAAACCAAAACTCCTAATTAATAGTAGAAAAATATAGTATTTCTATATTTAATATACTTATTTACTTTTATAAAGTGAATTGTAAGAGAAAAAGCATTTTTGACATGCCTACAGTGTGCCAGATATGATGGTAATTGCCTTTGCAAATACTGTCTCATAGGATCTCCCAATACTTTGACATTTTGATGTTTTTATTCTTAACTATGGAGTCATATGGAGATGGTAGTGAGTTATAAATTGCTGTAAAATGAGCAAGCTATTGACACTAGCTTGGTCAGAAGGGCCATGAAGAGGCTGAGATATTAAGGAGAATAAAGAAGAGATGATTCTTGATCCTTCCAAAAATATAGAAAGAATGAAAATCCAACACAAGCTTATGTGTGCTCAAAAGTTTTACTTAAATTTTTGTTGTAAAGATAGAATAATCCAGCTTTTATATCTTAAGGACATTTTGAACTCTAAATTGAATGGAAGATTCAACAAGCACCTCCAACCATCTTCTACAGTACCAGAATGGAGAACTAAAGATAATGACCTGCGGTTACTGCTGACAAATGGAAGAATAATTAAGTATGTAAAGGAGATGGTGATGTACTTCTTTTTATAAAATAGATAAATTAGTTGAATTGCCTGTAAAATAAATGTCTAGAAATTAAATAATTTTTTTTTAACCATTTTATTTAAATTATAGTTAGACATTCTAACAAAATGCTTTATATGTGGATTTTCTTTTTTCATATAATTTCTTTCACTACTCATTGTGGATAAATAAATTAACTGTAATATGTTTTTAATTAGCTTCAAATAGTGATGAACTCAAAGAGATTGAAGGAAGTACTTTTTTTACCAAAAAGTTATCCTGTTTTATCTTTTTTTTTTTCCTGAAATGCAGAGATGAAAGACAACCTTTTACAGACCGAAATTTATATACAGCAGACAGTGAGAATGAAGATTACACGGAAAAGGCAAAAAAGGCAAAAAGCCTAAAGATAGAACAGATTTCAGAAGCACAGGGAAATAGAGAACCTCAGAAACCTCTTAATAGTAAGTTCGTTTTCATTTGACTATATATTATATTAGTTCTCTGCATATTACATAGTTTAAATCTCTAAAATAAGCTGCCAACCAGGTAAGAAATTGTGTGGGATGATAAGCATTATTAAATTTGTTGTGCTCTCTCTAAAATATCTTTTTAAAATACTCATTTGTATGAGGTTATTTCTAAATAGTTTTCTAGAACACATGAAAGACATCAATGCTTCTATTGGCATTGAAGCTCTTATAAGATTGAAAAGAGTGTGTATTTGATGGTACAGTTAGTTGTCAAAAAGATGCACAGATAAAAACTTAGAGAAGGTAATATGGGGCCAAACAAGGCACTGAGTTTTAAGTCATTACGATTTAGATTCAGATCCAAGTATTTAGGATACTTATGACCCTTAGCAAGTCACTGGACTTTGCAGGGCCTCAGTTTTCTCATATATAAAATTAGTTAGTAGAACTAAATTTCTATAAATGTTTGATTCTATGATGCTGTGTTTATTTTGCCTACATGTCGCAAAACAGAAGACAGAATTATAATTTAAATACATTGTTTTACTCACATACAGCATTTAAATTAGAGGCACAAAGTCATGGAGATCCTCAGCAGCAATGAAAGAGCAACATGTCAGAAATTGAGATACTTTAAAAGCACCTTTATTCACTTGGATAAAAGCTACAAGTCACATACTTCTAGCTATTACATGTCTTGTCTAACACACCAGAGAACAGCCAATCTCTGGGTGCCTCTTTATTCTTAACTATGGATGGCAGTGCTAATCTCATTTTTGTGATTTTATTCAATCAGATGATAGCTTATTTTGCTCTATTTTAATATTATGAATTTTGTACTATTTGTAAAAAATGAAATTTTGTAAAAGCGTTTAGCATAGTACCTGGTTATTAGTCGGCTATTATATAATTGCTTATTCCCTTCCTTCCCATCTGCTTGATTATCTTGGGGATATCCTGTCTTCTTGGAGCTTTTTTGAAGTTAATTTATACTTACAGAATGTAAGAGGCAATAGTCTTCATGTCCCTCTCCAATGATAAATCAAGAAAATGTTCCTACACTTTCACTTCTTTAGCCATAGAATCACTTTTCTCTGTTAAATCACAAATTACCTTTATACCTTCTAAAGATGTCACTAAAACAATCACATTCACATAAGCTGATTGGATAGGCATCTGCATACATGTTAATTTTTCCAGGCTCTTGAACATTTTAAATTCATAGTTGGCTAATTCTGGTGTCTTTGGTAAGTAGCATTCACATGGGTGCTGGTCAGAATATATCAATAGATTGTTTTTATTTGGGACAACAAACTTAACACTTAATAAATCCCCTACTGGTAAATGCAGTTTGTTTCTGATGAACAATTGCTCTTTTAATATAAGATTCTTCCTAAGATTTCCAGGCTAGCATGACTATGTGTACACATGTACCATGAGTACATATGTAAGGCAGCTGACTTAAAGTGTATCAGAGAGTTCTATGCAGATTGATCTTTGTTGATCATGAGCCCCATGTGGGAGATGATTAAGTGATGTAATGGGGATAGCTTTACCTTTAAAAATTTTCAGTAACAACCACTAAATTCCAGCAAAGAAGGCTGTTTGGATGTGGTCAGCTGATAAGTAATTCTGCCTTCTTTGGATTAGAGCTCCCTTCCTTTAGAAACACCACTTGGCCCATTTACTCAGCCCATTTACTCTGTAGACTTGACTCTTCTCTGTTTTCATCACCAGACCTAGAACAAAAGTCATGTCCTTTATTCCCCAACTTAGAGCCCATCTATTGTTCAATTTTAACATTAACTACTAGAAAACCTAGGTGCCTACTTTCTAACTCATGGTACCATAAAAGCCACTGCAAACTAAAGAAGTGGCTTGGGAACTTGTTGAGGGAGTCAAAATGGCAGCAGAACAATCTCAGAATTTTAGAGCTTAGGATTTAAGACTTTATATGTCATGCAATCCAGTTCCCTTCATTTTAACACAAGAAAATTAATAGTTATTAATTTTGTTCACTACTAAGAATTTATTAAGTAGTTTCTTTGTGGAAGAACATTAACTGGGAAAAATAAAAATAATAATAATAGATGTCTATGCTTTAATGTTTGCAAAACATTTAACAAGTATTATTCAGTTTTATCTTTATAACAGTCCTCAGAGATTAGGTGCTATTATTCCCTTTTTATAGAGGAGGAAATGATGTAAACAGAGGTTAAGTGACCCCAAGGTCAAACACTAACTATGTGTTGGAGGCCAAATTTGAACTCAGATCTTCCTGACTCCAGGTTGAGCAATCTTATCTTCTGTGTCACTGACTATTTTTAATGCTTCTTTAGGGTAAGTAGGAATTCAAAGATCCCCAGCTTCAGAACTGGTCAGAACTAGCCATCGTAAAGATTTTCCTAAAGAGCTTGATTTCCTATTGATCTCATCAAGCTACCATTTGCCCCAGGAACTTCTCTCCAACAATCTGAACAACACTTTGATTTTTCCCCCCCTCATATTTGTGATAAGGTACAGCTTTTAGGAGAAATATAGCAGTAATCCTGAGGTCCCTTGATCTTAGAGTGCTATTCTGACAATCTGTCTGTCAATGATTCTAAAGTTCTCTGGCCTTAGGATAGTCCTACAAACACTGCTGACCGTCAGATAGATAATCTGCTGGTCAATGATAACCCAAGTTCCTGAGACAATAGTGAATAGATTACTCCTCTGTTCTGTTTCTGGACCATAAAATTAGCATGTCAGTGACATGAAGAACTGATCTCTCAATCTTTTCTTATAAATTTATCTTCTTGCTCCTGGTCTTTGCTAAATCTTTTTGGAACTTAGTCTTCTTTAGTTGGCCTTATAATTACAATAAACTTTGTCCCTTGACTTGGAGACAGGTCCAAGCTTGCAAATTCTTTTGAGACACCTTGCAATACTGGTTTGCCACCTTGGGATCTTCTGGACCTCAGCATTTGAAATACATACTATTTTTTTAAGCTGCCTTTTTAGAAACATGATAATACATTCCTAATAAGGTTCCTCCATTCTAAATTAGAGTTTGTAAGCTAAGCTTGGATTTTTAATCCTTGGTTAGCTCTTGATAAATAATGTAATTGATGAAAAACAGATTCATTTAACTTAAAATGGAAATCTAGAATCATTAAAAAACAAACATTTTATCTGTTAAAATCAGAGCTTTCTTAGACTATACCTGTATGGACTAGTTGTACTAAAAAAAAATTGACTTGAATATTTGACAAACCCTTTATTAATAGTAACAACTATAGATAGGAGTGGTACAGAGAATACCAAAGAGTTTTGATGTCTTTCCTGAATAGAAACACCAGGGTTTTTAAGAAGTGTTAAGGGTGTTTAAGAAACACCATATCTATTAACATGAAATCACTGCCACATAGGATTCTTTATTACATTGACTGAAAATCAGAAGGACTTGGGTTTTGTTTAAATTCTGCTATTAACTAGTTCTTAACTTTATCAGGAACTCAGTTTCTTCATCTGGAAAAATGAGAGGTTGCACTGGGGCTGTCTTCATTGTCTTAATTTCATGGTTTCTTCCTGGGAACTAGTTTGAAAATCTCCTGCTTCTGTCACATTGTTTTGTTGGTTGTATTTGCATAGTCAAGTCTTCCTGATTGTTAAACCCAGGATACAACTTTGTACATAAGAAAGATATAATGAACATTGACATTTTCTTTGCAAATTAAAATGTGAAATATTCTAATGACTTCTCTTTTTTTCTTCCAGTGTTTTTTGAAAGTGTGAAATCAGAACTTAGAAATGGATCTTCACAGTATTCTGATATTTCTGATTCAGAGGAATCTGGGCCTGATTGCACTGTTCAGGTAAAAAACCTTTTGCATTGTTAAAGGAAGTACTTGCCCCAGAGAGATGGGAGGGAGGCACAAACCATTGATTTTAGTTTGAGGATAATTACTGTGCTTTCCAAAAGATTTATATCTTTGACTTTTGGTACAGTGGCTGTAATGATAGATAATACTCCAGTGTTTAAGATTGCTAAATATAGCTTTACCTCAGGTTTATCTTTAAATTTTATCTTAAAACAAATAAAATTTTATTTTCTCCTTTTTCTTATTTTAACTCTTATTCAAGATATCTTTGTACATAATACATTTTGAATGTAATCGTGTAACTATCATATATTTGGACAGGATTAAAATTAAGTGACAAAATGTAAGCACTGGAAAGGAAGGACCTCAGAGGTCATCTAATCTAGTCCTACAGGAATAAGCATAACTATTATGATGTCTTTGACCAGGATGGGTCTTCAACTAGAGAAAGGCAAGCATACTACTCCCTGTTGAGACTGTCCATTGCACGTATAGACATTTTGGATTGATAGTTTTTCTTTGCATTGAGACGAAAATTTGTTTCTCTTTAACTTTCAGCACTTGCTCCTGGTTCTCCTCTCTTGGACCAAGCAGAACAACTCTCATCCTTTTTCTATCCTATCTCTCCTGTTCTCTTTCCCCCTCCCCCCTCCATTTTCTCTCCTTCAGTCTAAATATTTCCAGTTCCTTTAACTGATCCTCATACTGCATAGTTTTCATTGCTCCCTCTTCCCCGAGTATTCTCTGATGGCCTTCCTAAAGTGCCTAGTACAGAGTACAGTACTCCAGAGTACCGTACAGCAGAGTATAGGGAAGCTTATCTCCCTTGTTCTGGATACCTTCCTTACCTCTCCTCAGCTTTTCTAGCTGCCTAGATGATATTGTGTTATATTGTGGCCATATATATTTGAATCTTTATTTCAGAAAAACCCTTCAATCTTTTTCATAAGAGCTATGGTTTTAAGTATCTCCTAAGCTTTATTTGTTTGGTTAGTTCATTTAATATGGTTAACTACCAAATGATAGAGTGTTACATGTAGCCTTACTAAGATCTTTCAGGATGCCAGTTGTATTATTTATTGTGTCTAGTTTTAAGTCGTTTACAAATTTGATCAGCATTCCATCCATACTTTAATTCAAATGATTGATAAAAATGTTAAACCATCACAGAACCAATGACAGGTTGCTGAGCCCCCCCTCTATTCATAATCTAAGTTGTGCTGCTAATATAGTTTTTAAGTCTAGTCATTCAATCTAACATACATTTCTTCATTTTGTCCTGAAGAAAATTAAGGTATTCTAGTCTGACAGCTTCTTGATGAAATCTTCTCTTTTTCTTTCAATGATACCTTCTAGAATTTTTCAGGAGTCAGACAAGCTGGACAGCTTATAATATAGAGACTTTATTTTTTCTTCATTTTTTAAAAATCCAGTTAGTATTTATTCTTATGTTTTTCTCTTTCACAAAGATCACCAGTAGTTTCTTGACAATTCTATATATTCCCACTCTTCACTCTGGGATGTAGTTCCTCTGGGTTTGGTGAATTACACTCTTCTCATTTATCTTGAATTTATATTTTTTGTTCAACAGTAATAAACACATTTGATGATTTTCACATTGAAGAATAATATGGTCATGTAGGTATTTTACAGATATGAATTTGGCAGCTGTGTGGAACAGTGGTGTCAAACTCAAATAGAAACGGATCACAAATTAACAATTTCTTTGTTTTTATTTATTTTGGTAAATATTTTTCAGTTGCCTTTTAATCTAGTTCTTATTCATGCTGCAGACTGAGTTTGACACCTAAGGTTGGAGGTCGAAGAATGTAAAAAAACAGGGAAAACTTCATTTTAGTACAAGTAAGAGTTTAGTACAAGTATAAGACTAGAGGCTGTGATAGTGGAGAGAAGAGGCTAGAAATGAGATATTGTAGAAATTGAACTACTTAACTAGTAGCATTTGAGAATTGACAGAAGGAAGAGACAAATATTACTGTTAAGATTGTAAAGCTAGTGTTTGGAAGGTGATATTTAAAGCCATGTGTTTTATTTCTGGTGATCTTGGATTCTGCTTCCTGTTAGCCTTCTTTCTGCATCATAAAATGTATTTTTTGTCATATCTAGCTTGATAGCTGTGCATAGTTTGTCCTCATAGTATCTATTTTCAGTTTAAATCCTTCTTGTTCAGCTCCCTAAGATTAGTAAATGTATGTAGTAAATGTGACTCCATTCTGGGTCAAAAGGCCATCTTTCCTATATTTTTAGCTGTGGTCCTTAAATCTAAATCCCATTTTCAGCTATCATATTCCTAGTTAATGACTTCTATTTCTGAATTATCAACCTTCCATTATAGCAATAATAAAAATGCTATTTTTTTTGTGTGTGCACTGACATTTTCAGTTTATTGCCCAGCATCTTATAATTCTCAGCAGTTCTTTCTTAAAATTTCATTTATCTTACATAGATATAATTAAATTTGTTTATTTTTATAGAAAAATGATTTTACTAGAGAAGAGTCAGAAAGCTCAGGAGATGAAAAGAAACAAAAAATTTCTTCAAATTTTAAGGAGGAATCTGAAATGACGATGAACCTGTATCAAACTAACAAGAAACCATCTAAAAGTGAAATTGCAAGTAAAAGGTAGATCTTCTGGTATGGATTGGATTTTAATATATTGGAGTTTAGGGACATTTCAAAGTAAAAATAAAGATTTTATTCTTTACTTAACTTTTTAGGGAATGTCCTACCTCGACCAGCACAGAGGAAGAAGCTATTCAGGGCATGCTGTCTATGGCAGGATTGCACTATACTACCTGTTTAACAAGGCAGATACAAAGCACAGATTATGCAGGTGAAAGAAGCTCTTTTCAAGAACACAACAACTGCCATGCAACTAACCATGAAGTTAGACAGTTGTATCAGCCTCCTCAGCCACTGGAATATGGTAAGTAATGTCAATAATGATCTTTGAGCCAACATATGATTTAATTTCAAAGAGCAATAGTCCCATTTTTGATTGGAAGTCGTTGATTTAGACATATTAGTACAGGCTCTTAAAATACCAATCAGCCATGTAAGCCTTTGAATAATTCCCTTTCAGTTCCAGCTTTATCCTATATCAGTAGCTAAATAAATAGGAACAGAATCAAGAGGGCATAGAAAACAGAATGATGTGGTAATAACTATATTCTTAGATTCAAGATTTCCAGCAAAGCAGTTAATTTCCTGTAATCTCAAAAGATAAAGTAATGAATGAAAGCTGACCTTTCTATACCCTAGATTTGTCAAAGCTGACCATTCTACATGTTCCATTGAGAATGTCCCCTTCTTTCGTAGGACCTTGCCCCATCATCCATTCCATTTCTCTTTTAAATTCTTAGTCTAGCTTTTCCGTTCTTTTTTTTTTTTTTTTTTTTTTTTTAATAACAAAAATTCTTCCCTTGATCTGGATAGATGCCTCTTAAGCTAAAATACTCACTCTCCTACAGTGTCAGAGACTCACAGAAGAAGTAGTCTGAACTTGTTGCTTCCGCTTCCTTACCAACTCATTGCACAACCCTTGGCAATCCGGAGGACGTACTATCCTACTAAACTCTCTCAGTTCATTGGCGATTTATCTTCCAAATACCAGATCCTGGCCTTTGCCTTGTTCTTACCCTTTTTGACTTTCCTATAACTTTTGATACTGTTGAATACCATTTCCTTCCTTTGGATTCTTTGTCACAGCTCTTATTACTTTCTTTCATTATCTTCCTAGGTGACTGACTTTTCAGCTTATCTAATTCATCTTCCACACACTTCCTCCTATCCCCAGCTCTCTCCCTCCCAGGGTGTCCTGCAAAGCTTCATCTTTAGCTTTTTCTCTCCTCCCCAAGCCTCAATGTGTTCTCTTGGCAGCTTGATCCACTCTTGGGGTTTTAATGATCACTTCTCTGCATGTGGTTTCCAAATCTGCCATTTTAACCCCAACCTCTTCTAAACTTACTGTTGCCAGGATATCTTGACAATTTGTGAAACTTTACACATCCAGAAATATTATGAATCACCTTCCTTCTAAGCTCCACTCTTTGTGATTTTATTTCTGCCCATTCACCCTGCATTTGAGCCTTTCTATCAGTCATCTCCCCTATTAAAAAGTGATCTTGAGAGCCGGGATGTCTGTCTTGCTTTTCTATTTGTATCCCCAAATACACAACACCGTGATTGCTTGATGAAGACACATTCATCCATTCCTAGCACTACTTTCCCAATCACTCAGGCTTCATTTTGGAGTTAATTTTGATTGTTCCTCCATCTTAACTGGATATTCCTCATCCAGTCATGTTTTGATACTGTACAAAAAATATATGTTTCTGAGAGATGAGTTTGATTTAAAGGCATAGTTTATGTAGTTTTACAGCCAATGCCACCACAGCAGTAATGTCTACGCAAGTTCTCAGATCTGCACGCCCCTCCCCCTATTCTGTCACATACATTATCAACCGCCTCAAGCTGAACATCCTTTAGGCATGTCAAACTTAATATATCCAAAACAGACGCCATCTTTGTTATTTCTTTTGAACTTTCCCGTTAGCTTGGAGGGCATTGTCACCCTTTTAGTCACCCAGGCTCCTGATTTTAATGTCATTTACTTTTCTCCCCAAATTCTCCTGCTGCTCAGTGAACTCAGTGCCTTCCTCTTAGCTCCAGAATCAAATATAAACTCCTCTGTTGGGCATTTTACATTCTTCAAAACCTAACCCCTTCCAGTCTTCAGTCTTCCTAGATCTACCAGTCAGTGACCCTGGCCCCATTGTAGTTTCTCAGATAAGACGGATCCATTTTTGTCTCTTTCCATTGTCTTTTCACTGGCTGTCTATGTGTTTGGAATGGTCGGCCCTTTCTTGGTTTCTGAGCCTCAGCTCAAGTCCCGCCTCATGCAGGAGGATCCTTATTCCCCCAGCTACTAGTGCTTTCCCCGATTATTTATATCTTTCCAAGATTATCACATAGCTTATATTTGCTGAATTGTTTACATGCTGTCTCCCCCATTAGAATGTATTCTTTTTGAGGAAGGAATTGTTTTTGTATTCCCATTGCTTATCACAGCTCCTGACCCATAGTCAGCAGTGGATAGATGCTTGTTGACCTGATCGATTGATTTAATTATATAGATTTCTTCCCAAAGAAATAGAAAATCCCACTAATTATGTCAGCTCATCATTAGTTACATTTTTGAAGGACAGTACTGAACAACTTTAGGTCTTCTCAATTAGAATGATCCTGAAATTGTTTTTTTACCCTAGTAATAAAAAAACATCCCTTTCAGTCTTCTGTTTCTTCCTCTTTACTACTTTTTATACACTTTTGAATTTAAAGCAGTTATTTTGAGAGATGGTAACTCAGCATAACTAAATATTTTGAGAATGGTTTTCATAATTTTATTTTAGGGATATCCACAATCAATTATATATATATGTGGGGGAGAGGTCCCCAAAGTTGTTGGTTATAGTGAACATCTAAATTTTGGTTATTGTCCCCAAAAAATCCTTCCAAAATTGATGAGTATCAGGAGAAAAGTAAGTTATATTGCTAGTTCAAGCTACAAAAAGCCAATTTGCTGAACTTGGTTACTCTCTTCATTTCCTTTAAATTCCGTTATTTTTTCTTTAACCTTTTGAAAATCATTTCACATTGTGGAAATGTCAGTAATAGCAACATAATCCAGATTTGATACTGTGAGTGACTTGCCTGGCACGGACAGTTAACTCCTTTCTATTTTTTTTTTTTTCAAAACACCCCTCTCCTTACTCTTGATGAAGTGCCTTCTTTTGCTGCCTGAGAGTAAATTGGAAAGAAAATGAAGCCAAACCACTAGTTTATCCAAATAGTGTATTTGTTTCTATGCTTTTTTTTTTTTTTTTAAGGTAGATGCTTATTTCCTAAATTGCAGAAACTATTATTTTTTATACCAATACTTTTATAACTTTTCAGGAAATATCTCCAAACTCATATGGAAGTTAATGGTGTAAATCTCTCTGTTCTTTTATACTGTTAGTATATGGGTTTAATGAATTCATGCTGTTGTGATCCAGTTTGAGAATTGATAAAATAGTTAAATTGTTGCATAGATACTAATGAAAACAAGATTTTCTGTTTAAAATGTGAATGAAGAGCTTATTTATTAATATACACTAAATAGTAGTTTTGGTGCTATTGTTTTTTGTTTCAAGCATTTTATGAAGTCCTAGAAAACTGTCTATAGTTTAATGAAAACTTCTTACTTTAGGTCAGCATATTAAGACAGAAGAACAAGAATTGGGGACTTCATCTTGGGTCAGGCAACTCACAACTTCCAGGTTTAATCCTCAGGTATGTCCAAATTTGGAACTTTTCTTCAATCAGTTGACAAATATTTTAAAGTAATTATTATGTGCCAAACACTTTTAAAGAAACTACAAAGTTAAAATTTGTTTAGCTTTTTACTTTTATACTATTGGTGACACATTGTTATAAGATTTGGGAAATTAAAATGTTACAACATAGGTATTCTGGAACAGCTGCGTATTTTTATTGATTCATAATCACACTGATTAAATTTTTAATAAGCAAATCTCTACTTAAGAAACAGATCATAATCCTTATCATTTATTACCAGTAAGAAAAACTTTCAGCCTTAGCTCTAGGATAAATAATTTTTATGTGATTAGAATAACTTAGATATAAGGAAGTCTTGCCTTAATTAATTAACTACCCTAATAGCTTATATCCTGGCATTTATGGTCTCATATGGTTAGAAACTGTAGGAATAAAGAAGGCAATAGGGGTCAATTATGGAGTTATGGAGTTCATCTCCATTTATTCACTTGGGGGGAAAAAGAAGTATACTTCCTTTTCCTGAAGCCATAGAAGTTATAAGAATAGTGGTAGGATTGGTAATAGGAATGATGATGAAATTGATAGTCAAAAAGAATGATTGACATTCTTTTATTAAAAACTACAATTTACAAGTATTAGTTGAATATAGGAATATACTGATAGTTTAATAAGCCTTGCTCTCACATCAACAGGTGTCACAAATTTTTTTTAGAAAAAGAGGAGGGTCTGTTATTATGCTGCAGATGTTTACTGCATGATACTTAGTATTTGTAAATTAATTCTACCTCTTAAGGAGAAATACTCCTTTTTTAGCTTAATTTTTCAATAACAAAAATATTTTATCTTCTCTCCCAACCCATATTGAAGAGAGAAAAATAAAGCCCTTATAACAAATATGTATAGTTCCTTTGTTAGCCATATGTAAAAATATATCTCATTCTGCATCTTGTATGAGGACCTCCCTGTCAGAAGGGTGGGTAGCATGATTCATTACCACCCCTGCATCCTCCTTCATTGATTATAAATAGCTTAGATTTTTCTCCTTCTAACTATTCCTTGAATATCTCTCAATTGGGGAATTGACCTTATTTTTATAACTTTGAATTAATTTCTTACATATTTTACCTCCCAATACAGTTTCTCTTCTAATTTCAACTGTATTCATTTTGTCTGCGCAAATATTATGTAATAATAATTGTCCGTTTTATCTTTTTTGATCCTTTCTTATCTCCTATTTAGTTGTAAACTTTTCCCCTATCCAAAAATCTAGACGATAATGTCTTACAAGTTCTTCATGTAGATACTATTTCTTTCACTATGAGACAACAACTGTGGATTAAAATCCCAAACTTTAGTTCAGAAATCCCAAACTTTAATAAAAGTGATGCATGACATAACATTTAAAAAGCAATGATTTACTTTATGTCAATTCCTTTATGGAAGAAATATGCTTTATATATTGTCAGACAAAATGACTATGTTGTTGCTTGTCTTTGTTGGAAGAGAATGACTTTTGTAAAAACAAAAGGCATCAGTAAAAACTTTTTTTTTTCCTGAGGCAATTGAGGTTAAGTAACTTGCCCAGGGTTACACAGACAGGAAGTGTTAAATGTCAGTCAGATTTGAACTCACTTCAGAACTGGTGCTCTATCCACTGTACCACCTAGCTGCCCTAGTAAAAACTTTTAAAAATTATTTTTAGATACGCTTCGAAATCAATAATTGAATCTCTTAACCATGCTTATTCACACACTTGGGTTGTGATTTCAGTATTTCATTTCCATAGGTTAATCAATTAATTGAGTTTACAAGTTGAAGAAATTATTGAAGTGCTAAGAAATAACATTAAAGAAGTTTATAGTAATTTGTTTATTATGCCCTGTTCTTATTCTGACATTGATACTTAGATTGTCATTAATAAAAGCAGAGAAGACAGGACCATACTGAGTGTTTGAGCTTTGTTGCCCTTGGTGAATGGGTTTCATTATCTCTAATATTTGTTCCCTAACCTTATATAATCAATATAGATTGTCACAACTTTTTGTCTTAACTTACAGGAATATTTGGAATGTTGACTTAAGATTTCTTTATTTTAGTGATAAGTCAATAGCAAGCTCAAAGGGTTCTGTTGTTATTTTGTTTTATTTTCAATTCCAAATTCTCTCTCCTCCTACTCCCTCCTTATTGAGAAGGTAAAAAAATGGGATACCTATTATTACATGCAAAGTCATGTAATAATTTTTATGTACAAAACATATTTCACATTAGCCATATTGCCAGGGGGGAAAAGGCAAGAAAAGAAAATGGGAAAAAATATACTTCATACTACACTCAGAGTTCATTAGTTCTCTGAAAGTGGATGGCATTTTTCATCATGGGTATTTTTAACTGCCAAAATTAGAGAGGGCCCAGGTCTCCATTATAAGACAACCCAGGTGTCAGATTCCATGTATGTATTCAGCTGTTTTGTTTCCTTGGTTGCAGGAACCAGGTAAATCCCAGAAACATATCAAAAAGGAAGGTTCACCAGAATTCAGTCAGAAGGCTCAAAGTAGGAATTACATGGACAGCAGTAGTTCAAGTCTCCAAAATGGGAAGTGTGTGCAGAATCCAAGCTTTGTGTCAGGCACATGTCAGATGAACAATGGCAATTTTAGCCCAGAAAGGTCTGGGGGTGAAACTTCCTTTTCATTACCATTGCACCCAATCAAGCGACCTGCATCTAATCCACCACCCATCAGCAACCAGGCAACAAAAGGTAAGAGGTCTTAGCTCTGATTTTTTCTTCCTACTTGAAACAGAACATCTATTTTACTTTGTAAAAGGAATGAATGAGACAAAGGACTACAAATTAACTACAGAAAGCCCATGTAGTCCTAACTGTGAAAAATAAGGTATATGAAAGAACATGAGAGCATTGATCAGTGAGCAGCCGATACATAATGATACTTGTATATACATGAATTTTTTTTTTTTTTATGTGTATGATATTCAGATTGGGGCATTATATCCATCAGGTCATGAGTATTAGACGATGAGAGGTCAGTCAGCCTATAACCCTGGCCATACGAAGAATAAGCATTTATCCAGGCACGGGGCCAGATATTAATCTCATTTGATCCTCAAACCAATGGTACTGTTATTATCAATATTTTACAATTAAAGGAATGGAGACAAACAGAAGT
Source organism: Sarcophilus harrisii (assembly GCF_902635505.1). NCBI lineage: Eukaryota > Metazoa > Chordata > Mammalia > Dasyuromorphia > Dasyuridae > Sarcophilus > Sarcophilus harrisii. The sequence goes on along the minus strand of NC_045430.1, from coordinate 189,006,694 downwards.
GACTTGCTGAACATCACACAACTAGCAAGTATTGATAGCAAATTTGCATTCTGGTCTTCTTGATTGTGGGGCCATTGTTCTATCCACTCATTGCCTAGCTACTTCATTGTAAAATGATCTGGGAGCAAGAATACAAAGAATATCCATGACTTTAATAAAATCAGTCCTGACCTACTCTACTTTAAGAACCCAATTCATTTTGGGATCTGCTTTGTTCTGTTATGCCCCTTAATAATGCTAAATGGTCTCGCCTGGCATATCTTTATACTATAATTCTGTGACAACACTACTGTTCATGAAATTCACTTTTCTTTTTGGCCCTTGATTTGAGTTCATTCCTTCTTAAGATTAGCTTATATTACTCTAATGTTTTGAAAAATTAACTTCAATAACTATAGTTGGTATCTTATAAAGGGAGAATATTTTTCTCATAAGAAAACTGAAACAGTAATAGCTCACATTCTCATGACATTGCATACGTTACACTTTACAAAGCTCTTTCTTTACAGTATTTCTGATGCAGGTAGTATATGTGTTATCCCCATTTTGTGATTTTCTTGAGGTCACAGCAAGTAAGTGGTAAATCAGGTTTACTGACAAGACTAATGATCTTAACAGCTATCTCTTCAAAGTGAGTCTAAAGATGCCTTTTTACCTTAATATCATATAAATAATGGCCCTCATAAAAAGAATATTGTCACAAAAGTATTATACTTATTTTCTGTTGGAAGAAGAAAAATGTGTTGGAGGTATAAATGTAATTTAGTTTGCCTAGTCCATGAGATGTTTTAATTTCAGATAATAGGCATTTTCACTTAGTACATACAGCATGCTTGAAATGTTGCCCTTTTTTTAAAAAAGGGAATTTTTATTGATGAATTCTATCATCTTTAAGGTCCTCATTAACATGGTGATTGATGTGTTGTAGGTAAACGTCCAAAGAAAGGAATGGCAACCGCCAAACAGCGCCTTGGGAAGATCCTTAAGTTGAACAGAAATGGCCACGCGCGCTTCTTTGTGTGATGGTAGCTGCTTTTGCTGCCATTTTCACCCTTGGTGACCAGTATTGAGGGCAATGGGGCCTGGAGCTTCTGCTGTTCCTCTGCTTGAAGCAGACTTGCATGTACAATATAAAACACTGCCTGAAGAACAAAATGAACCTGATGCTGCATTTTCACTGTGCCACACCCACGAGCAATAACCATTGTGGACCTGGTGGGGGGAGTATGAAGGAGGGGAGGATTTTAAAAGAGATCAGGAATTAGGGCTGGTCTCTTGTCAGGGCTTGAGTATCATTTTGTCACTGGTAGTGTCTTGACTTATTTTCAGTGGTAGGGTAAAAAAAGTTATCAGTAATTTATTTAACAGATTTTTTAAAAAAGTTAACAGCTTTTAAATTTCTTTTTTAAGCTATTTATTTGGAAGACTCGTGGGGAAGTATCTCACTAATTTAGATTTAAGAATGTGAAGGTTTTTAAATTATTTTTGATAGCATGAGTTACATGTGGTGAAGAGCCACAGTAACAGTAATTTGTCTGAACTCTTAAAATTTGAAATTCAGGTTAAAGTCTTAAACAGGGATTTGATGCATTAATTATTTTAAATTAAGATGTATATGAAATTCATTTTATTTTATATATTTTGTGTTTTTTTTTTTTAATAAGCTACTACCTTGGCTTTTTCTAATTTACAGGTTGCATATTGTCATCCAAGTTAGTTACCTTATTGCATCTTCTCTTTCTGCTGTCCATCATTTTGACAACCCAACAAAAAGTTTTGTTTTACAGAAAAATAACTTCAATACCCAAGGCTTTCCCAAAAAAAGAAAAACCTTGCCAAAAAAACCCAAACAAAAAAAAACCCAAACCCTCTTTGTCTCACTTTGACAATTGTGATTTTTCTATTTAGGTAGAAAAAAGACATCTTGAAATTTCATTTGTGTATTTGATATTAGGTCCCAAAGAACCTGCTTTTTGATATTTTTTCCCTCCTTATTCAGAAAAGAACCATATGATTGGTATAATTTAATTATATTAGTATTTGTTTAAATACATTTATAGCTATAGTGGGTTCTTTTTATAATTTTGTGGCTGGGGGAGGGGGAAGGTATAAAGGGGAGAAGAAGAGAGAACCAGAAATAACACCTGCCTTATAGGCTGTTATAACAAGTTTTTAAAAATATATCCTAACTGTTGGGGGGAGTTATGATTTGACCTGCAATGTATATAAAACTATATTATTAAGACCTATCAAAATAGGCTTCTAATTGAAGTTGTTATAGAGGAGCCAAAGGTATTGAAGTAGTAGAGTTGATTGTTTAATCTTGTAACCTTTTAAGATTTAGTTTGGATCTGAGTTTGAGATGAAGTTGGTGCTTTCTGCAGTTTACTCCTTGACTTAGCCAATACATGAAGAAGATGAGATATTTTTAAAGTAAACATCTGTCTGCTTTATACATACTTCTTATTGAATGCCAAATTTCAGTTGTTTGTTAATAACTTATATTTTTCAATTGATAATTTTTGATAACAATTTAAATACTGAATTTTTGGGGTTGGAATGGAAAAGTAGATATTCTTGATTCTGAAAAAAAAGAGGGGGGACATTTTATATGCTCCCAACCAGGAATTTCAAGTCTAGGGAAATGTACCAAGTAGGCTTTATTTTTATGATGATGAACTATGGCCATATCACTGATTTGTCTTATTTTCTTTCGGCCAACAGGCTGGATTTATCTTTTTTGTGCTGTCATTTATGTTGAGGAGCTAAAACAAGCAGATCTGTGTCTCCTTCCGGATTTACATTTATGTTTTCAGAAGAGGAACAATTCTTTTATCCCATCTTCCTTCCAAAGTTTAAAGGAGTATATTATAAACAGGTGATAAATTTGCCTTCTTTGGTTATTCCAAAACCAGAATGACTTGGCTCAAGACTGATCCATTTCTGGTTGTCAGGGAGAAGATTCTATCAAACAGATAGACATCAAATAGATGTCTATAAAGAGCTCATTTTAAGCTATGTCCACACTATGCCAAAACAACTAGTTGAGAACTGAATTATTCATTAAGCCAACTGGTTGATTATTTTTTCTACACGATGCCAAAAAACTGGTGTGACTGATCTTTTTCTCCCACTGAAATGAAGTAGTATTTTTTGTGTAGATGGTGTTTTTAGTGTCAGGGATAGATTACAAACAGATTATTGCCTGTCAAGAAATAACTTTAAAACTGATTTTTTTTAAAAAACTGAGATGTGTATTGATCTGATTTGTATCTGTAGTTATAGGTATTTGTAGCTGCTTAACTTTATTTTCTTTAGCCAGATAGCCTAAAATCAAACAGAATTATTTTATAGATTAACACATATCCTATATTCAACATTTATATTCTTTGATTATGAGTAAATTTACTAAGAGTAGCCAGCATGTAAATTCTGAAAATGAACTTCACTTAATAGAATCAAATTACCATCCCCCAAATAATTCCAATAACTAGATAATTTAGTTTTAAAGATGCCTCTAATAACCACTGCAGCTGAAATGGGGATTTTTGTTTCTGAGTAAGGGAAACCATAGCTACAATTCTATTGACTTCCTATTCAAGTCCTATAGGGATGCTTGAGTCTTGCCAAGGTTTCTTGGTCTTTCATGCTTAGATCTGAAGGAGATATTGTATTTATATCTAGTTCTCTAAATCTGCCCTTATAAGAAGTGAGGAGTTCTAGCACAGACATAACCCTTCTCAAGAATATCTTCTGAGAGAACCAGGAATGTTACATTTTTGGGAGACCATCCCATTATCCTTTAATTTGACAAAACTACTGAACCATTTTCAGTAGCCCTCTTACATAAATAGCTGTCTAAAAAGTTTTCATTCTGGGTTAAGAGGAGCATTTTATGGTTTCTAAAAGCACTGCTTTTGCAAATAGTTCATAAGAAAGTACATTGCACTTAGCAAACTTTTACACAATATAGTTTGGGGGCAATTAGCTAGCTGTAAGTAAAGGGGCTCAAGGCTTCCTAAATTTGAAATTGTGATTTTTTTAAGAGACCCAACTTTTATGTAATAATAGGCAATGGTTTGAGTTTTCTTGATGGTTTTTTCCTTCTGTTAAATTTATGTCAAATAGTGCTATGCCATGAAGTAATGGTTAATAACTAAAACAATAGGTAATGTAAAATCTACAACTTACAAATTATGGTAGTCCAGCTTTTTGGAAATACCTCTGAGAATCTTTCTTTGATAAGTATCATTTAGATTATTATATGCAAAGAAGGAATTTCTAATCTATAGCTGCCTATTTTTATACATAAAATTAAAACTATTCATACTTATCAGTTGAATATTTAATTTGATTCTAAATCTAAAACTGTCAACATCTACAATAACTAATTTCCTAAAAAAGGTACTCTTAGTTTACACCAAATGAGAAAGAAGGTATTTGTCTAGACACTGGCTGTGTACTACATGAGTGCACTCGGAGTGGGGAGGAAGGAATACAAAAGGAGGGGAGAAACCACAGTCCTATCAAGGACTATTGAGCATTTTCATCTTTTAGGCTTGCTGAAATGAAATAATCTATGGGAAAAATCCAGCACAGTTTTATTCATTTAATCTAAAACAGACCACTATAGGATGGGGAAAAAAAAACAAACAGAAATACTTGAAATAGGAACTATGAAAATTGATCATTTTAATGTTTGTAACTTATAACTGATTTTAAACAACAACCTGCTATTTTTATGAATGGGCACATTTTTACTATAGCATAAAAACTTTTGAGAAGTGAAAATAATGCGGATCAGAATATTTATTTCCTGATGGGAAACTCATCACTTATTTCATTAGAAAGAATTCTGAAAAATCTTCAACTAGAGAGTGAAAGAGAGTTACAGTTCTTGAAGTAAAATAGTTCATGTGTCAGTGAAGTAAGAAAGTGCTTATCATTTGCCCTAAGAATAAAAAATTATTTAAAAAAAAATCTTAACAAGTATAAGAATGTTTGCATTCAGTTTAAGAGGAGGGGAAAGATTAGAATAGAAAGGAGAGAAGTGGGATTTTTACTGATTTAAAAAATGTATATAATTAAGTATAATAGAGTAACTTTCTAAGAAGAAATGGATTGCGATAATACCACATATCAGCCTAGCCTTCTAAGTGAAGAAGATAAAACTAGATTTTTAAACCATCTTGAATATTGTAATTTCATTAAGGAAATTATTAAGAACAAGAATGTTGAAAATTTAGAAGGAATATCAGCAAAGATAATTCTATTAGATCTCAACAAATTTAAAATACATTTTAATAAGGAAGGACATAAATTTCATTAAATACTTTTTAAAATAACCTCTTCTCCCCCTGCTTTGTTTCTTCTCCCCTCTCCCCCTGTTCTTTTTTTTTTAATCACATTTTGGTCTATTTTGGTGCGTATATACTTAATGAAAATTGATAAGGAAGATTTTTTTATTTTATTTTATTTTTTATTACTCCTTTTATGATCACCAAAAGTAAAAGTATCTTCATGGATGATTGACTATAGTTTTAGTTTCACTTTGAGGAGTTAACAAAAATTAAAGAGTTTAAAAAAATTTTTTTTAAATTAAAGTATAAATATTCCTCCTCTGCCCTCCCGTGCCCCCCCCCCAAAAAAAAAATGCCTGTGAAGTGCATTTCTTCCAGCAAACATTGAGCCTGAAGGGAGAGAGACTCTAGGATTTCACTGAATTTTAGATTTCAGACTTGGAACACAATAGAAATTTATTGTTAGAGCTTCCCTGCCTTCATATTGAGTATATTACTTCCCTTTTACAGATGAAACAGTAGAGAACAGAGAATCCCTTCCATAGCTCCAGCCACATATGGCTAGCTAAATACATTTTAATAATGGAGGTTAGAAGTTTCCTTCCTTCTACAAGTTGCTTCCATTATATTGTGCTGTATCAGTGTTTTTTTTTTTTTTTTTAATTATATTAATTAGGTAACCAAAAACTAGAAGGTGTAAGAAAAGCATTATTGTATCATGGTATCACAATTAAGATTTTAACAAAAGAGTAAGCTGAGGCAGATCTCTGAGCAAAATAATATTTATTAGCAGGGGCATGCTACCTGTCAATAAATGGGTCCATGGCTTTGCTTCTATTAATGCTAAAGACCCATAGCACAAGGGCAGTTCCCCTTTTGTAGGATTTGGGGAATATAGAGCAGGGTAGATGACATCATGGAATTAAGGGCAGCATGCATCATTGATCACAAAGCAGAGGTGCAGGAAACACATGGTTGTTGGAAGTTTGGTAGTGGGGGCTAGCAACGATCCCCCTTCTCTCATGAGACTTAAGTGCTCTATGTTTAAGTCCATGTGTGAGATAAGCTCAGACTTTTGGACAGCAAACCAGACATCCTTGAAGGATAGCTTGTTGATATCAGGCTCAACTCCTTTTTTGTTAACACTGGTTCTCCAAAGTCAGTTAAATTCCTTGAGGCAAAAATAGATTTTAAAAATTAACCCCTTAGAGGCCAGCTAGAACTCTGAACCGAGTTCAGAGACAAAAAAACCATGATTTAAGCAGTTGCAGGACAAAAAGCAGAGGGCAAAATCAATTACTTGTAAAATAGGATCAATAAGAAAATGATACAGGATCAATTTTAATTTTCTCAGTGATTATAATTAGCAGACTGAGTCTACCTGGAATGGAGAAATTATTACTTTTTTCCTAAGGTTTCTTTCTTTTTTTTTTTTTTTTTTTTTTTAAATTTTAGTAGGGCTGTGGCATTAATAAACATTTGGTGTACTTGAGTAAAAAAAAAAATCTTTTAAAATGGTTAAAAAAAACAACAACCCTAACGATGATAACCCTATCACTAAAGCAATTTGCCTATTGTGGTTAACTGTGGTTTTACTTGTATACTCTTCCCCATCTTCTTTCTTAAACCTTGTCTCCTTCCTAAGTTGCCTGAGAATTTGTTGTCTTAATAAGGAAAAGGTGAAAATGAGGGTAAAACCTCTTGGAAACCAGTAGCACTGAATCTTCCAGCAAGTTTTTCTTCTGCACTACTTTCCTAATAAACCCTGGCTACTAGGTAGCCTTTGATGACCTCCAAGTAGTTTACCTATGCAACTTGTCATATCCCATCCATTCATCTTTTTTTTTTTCTCTGCTATTTCAGGAAGAAGTTCCCAGGGGAGGTTTTTGGTATAAATTTGGCCTTCTCCTGGTTTTGTTTTGGCCACTTTTCTTCATAAGTTTCAGCTTTCCTCAAGGTATATTTGACTAGAACATTTAGGGGGGAACTCCTAGCAGTAGAACATTTAGGGGGGAACTCCTAGCAGTAAATTTGATATCTACTAAAGGAGTTATCTCCCTTTACCTGAAATCTTTTTTCTCCTCTAAAAATACTAATTTTAAAGATTAACCCTTTATTTATTTAAGATACTCACACATTACTTATACATTATATAGTCAGGGGCCCGAGTATAACTCATTACATGAACCCTAGAGCTGTTTTATCTTTCAGAAGAAATTTAAACCAAACTAAGAGCCTTACAATTTAAGGTGAGGCTGGATTAAAAGCTGCAATCTCATTTTCCCCCAAATAGAAGTTCTGAGAGAAGTGCGTCACAAATCTTGCAGCAGTTTGGTGGGATGTCACAGCACGCATCGGGAAATGCACCTGTGTCTTTGCAGTTGTATTTCCTTTGGAAAAGACTTTTCTACTTTTAATATGAATTAAGCCATAATAATTTCATGCTGTGGAACAAGAATGGAGAGCTTCACTTTAAGAGATTATATAATACAAACTTTCACATTTACTGTGAAATGACTTGACTTTGCCAGTGCTTCAGCAGGTTTTGTGGTGATATTTTGGAGGGGGGATATGATATTTTGTTTTTTAATCTGTGAAATTTTAAAAGGGGACAGTTGTTGGCTATGGTATTTACTAGTTTTGTAGTAATGTTTTGCTAACCTGACTGCCTTTCTTCCCCAATGATTTTTATGGTCCAAGTTGACTCTTGATATTCTTTCTTACTTTGGGTGTCTCTGGGGGTAGTATCTTGTCTATTTGTATAGGTTGTCGGTGTGTGTGCACAGGGTGTGTCCTTTTGTTACAGAAACACACTGGGTTGCAATTGGGTGTTTGGCTGGGAAATGGGGTTGCTGAAGTGTGAAGAACGTTTTTGTTTTTGTTTTTTTTTTTCCAATTCATAACAGTATTTCCCATCTTTTGCCTGCAGGCAGGGAAAGTGTATGTACAGTATTTATTTTGTTTCTATTTTACTTTAAATTTGTAAGTTTTGAAGTAGCTTATGTTGGTCATAGGGAAGGACAAGTGACTTGTTTAAATTTGTATTTGGTATTCATACTTTCCAATTTCTGTACTTTTAAGATACTGAGATTAAAATTGGTATTAATTTTTGTTTTGATTTTAGCACGCCAGTGTAATTTTTTTGTTGTTCATTTTGTTTGAAAGTATAAATGCTGAAAGCTGTGTAAACTGTGTCTTTGGAAGAAAAAAATTCTGAATTCTATTTCCAATTCTGACTCTGCCACTTTACTGTCTCCTGACTCAGAATATTCTTTGGGGTTGTGGGAAGTGACCATAAATATATTTCATCTTATATTTCTGAGGATTGAAAATTAAGATTAAAAAAAATTACTAGATAATTTCCTAAATGTTAATAGAACCTTTAATTGGGCCTAGTCTGGTGACTAAATTTCAGTTAATTGAATAGCTCTCTTAGGTGGGGAAGTGTGAAGCATATCGTAGTTCCCTATGACAGATTGTCCTCAATAGATCCTTAAGGTTTAAATGAAGATTGAATTATAAATTATTCTATTTAGTTCTACATATCTGGTTATCTAGGACTTGTTAACTAGTAGCTTCAAAAAGCCATGAGTATTAATATGAGTTGTAGAAATGAAGATTGGTAATTAATATATATCTAAAAAATTAGAACCAATTGTAGTAGACAACCTATGGTCCAAGCACTTTGAGTATCTCCTCTGTCCTCTTCACATCTGCTTTCCTGTTTTCTCCCATTTTCTGTCTCCTGTTTCCCTCTTCTTCCCTACCCCCATTTTTGCCTTCTCTTCAATCTCTAATTTCCATTTCTCTTTTTCTTTTTATTCTTTACCCTTGTCATACTTTAATATTGCTATTGGCACCCCAAGTATTGGTGTAAAGGACTTATTAATTCTGTTGAGCAACTAATTACAAAAGATGCTTTGAGAGATCTCCAGTGAGATTTCAGTGTGAAGTGGAAACCTGAAGGACAATTGGAAAAGGATTTTTTTTTTTTTTAAAGTCATGGTGTGCTGTGGTGTGACATCACCTCTAATACTGATCTTTTGTAATGGTCCAGTTCACATCTAGTGGGTGAGTGGCACACCAAGGACAGGGGCTCTGAGCAAACTCAATGTAATTATAGGCAAGGGTAATAGTTTTTAGTCAGTTTAGGTAGCTCATTGGGTTTGAGTGCGCAGGCCTTAGGTCCTTCCAATCTGGCTTCAGATACTTGTCAGCTTTTATGTCACTCTGGGCAAGTCATGTAACCTCTATTTTCCTCAGTTTCTTTATCTGGAAAATGGGAATAGATAATTGTATCTCAGAGGGCTGTTCTGAGGATCAGATGAGATATTTATAAAGAACTTAGCACCTAATAGGCACTATGTAAATCCTAGCTGTTGTTATTAATATTATTACTGGTATTCTGTATCTCAACTGGTATAACTGCCCTAAGCTTTACATATACCTTCACACTGAGGAGTTAACCAAGTCATAAGTGTGAAGAGCCCTGGTGTTACGAGGGCATATTTCAATTCCTTGTGAAGTCCTGAAAACTTTTTTGACAGAAGGGAAAGTCTTTGTCGTGTTGAAGGGATTACTTGTCTCATTAGGTCTTTGGGGTATACACCGAAAGTCATCATTTTCAGACCAGCTTGGACTCCAGTGGATATAGGGAACCAATTCAGTTTAGCAGCTGAAACTGACCAAATATGCAAAGAAGAATCCTGTATTAGAAATGGCACATTTTTAAAGGGTCACAGATTAATTTTTAAAATTATCTTAAGTAATAGGTTAAGTATAAGAATCTGGGGTGGGAGGGGGGAGAAGAGGAGCTTAGATAACTATAAGCTATCTCAAAAATCTTAATGCAGTAGTTACTTTGAGGACTCTCCTATATTATTTCTAAACTCAATGAAATGATTATGAGGATAAACACAAGTCATGAATATTTAGGAAACAGCTTCTTCATGACATTTTTAGTTGCAGACTGTCTTCTCTTGTGATGGGTGAAATCTGAAATAACTGAGGAAATAATGGTTTGGGCTTCTGAGAATTTTGATTTATTAAGAAATTCGTGCCAATTATGTACCAAATTGGGACCAGGGCCTCCTCAGTTTCACACTGGACCCCCAAATCTAGGGGGATACATATTTATGAACTAGAAGAAAACAACAGGATATAAACCATGATACAAGATTAGGGAATCTGATTTCTAATTAGAGAAAAATTGAGGACTTAGTTAGGAGGGAGAGAGTAAAAAGGTGCAGTTCTCTGAAATCAAAAAGAAAGGTATCCCACTTCCTTCTCACAAATATATGCAGTCAGAGGAATAAGGAAACAGTAATGATAAAAGATTTATGGGTTGTTTGAGATGTGTAATTGTGAGAGAACTCCTTATATCAGTCTTTGGATCTGGTTTAGTGTCTGGTCAGTAGAGCCTAGATACTTCTAAGCAACAATGGTCTAGCTTCCTAGCCATAGAGGCAAGGTTAAAATAAAGTTTTCTTACAAGACAAATTGAACTAGACTAGAGTCATAATTGAATAGAAAGGGAATAGGCTAGATCCAGAATTGTGTCACAATGTAGTTAATTGGTTCCCTCAATTTCCACAATTCCTCACTACTGGATGAGTATACAAGATGATACTATGTTGATGATGAATGAAAAAAAATTTTGATTCAATAGAACCAAATGGCGTTAAAAGTTCCTCTACAACAAGGCATTCTCTATGTTGCAGTTATGATCATACAAGACTGAATGGAACCAGAAAGATAATGGTATGTATGAGAGATGTTCAGCATTTACTAATTTTATATGTGGGTAAAGTCGTCTGTTAGCTGCTGTTGATTTAAAGAGAGAGAGAGAGAGAGAAGGGGGAGAAAGTCGCTACCCTTTTAAGCAGTTTCCATCCTCTTGCATGTTTGCTAGTATTATGAGGTAGTCTGGTGCAGTTCTGGACTTGGAGTCTTAAGAACTAGCATTCAGATTTGTAGAACAGAGAAAATGGGTTCAAATTCCAGTATGGCCATTTATTAATGTATGATTTCGAGAAAATCACAACCTCTGTGGGCAGTCTCTTCCTAAATTACTTGAAGTCTTTTCCCTTTCCCCTGCCCACCACTAGGTTCATGATCCTCAGGTGTCCTGCATCCATCAGAGAATTCCTCGGAGGATTTTGTGGATGACTTGCTGCTTTCATCAAGTCACAAAATGTTAGGCCTCATCTAAGAGCTATATATAGAGAGAGATTAGCTAGCTAACCCATGGAATAAAACCCAAGTGGATGAAGAATACATTTGCCAGGTGATGACACTGAGCTGAATACAGATGTTTACTCCGTTGGGGGGGGGAGGGGGGAAGGGAATGTACACACAGGCATGCACATGCACAGACACAGATACATACATCCATATATGTACATCTACACACAGAAATCGGGCAGTCATTGCAGAAGGATAGAGAAATAAGAGAAAACTAAGCTTGCCAACTGTCGATCACAAGCTGCTCCCTGATTTAAAAGTCTGTCTTCTCTACAAATACTCCTCTGAATAAATATTCTTTGATCCTGCTTTGTATATGGAGTATATCTTTCAATACTTTGACTTTCAATAATCAAAGTTGTGAATTAAAGAACAAGGAAAAAATACATGGTGGATGTAAATATGCCACAGAAATTTAATAGTGGGGTCTACCATTTATAATAAATTATCAAGGATATGGAGGACTGGTTGTGTTCAGTGAGAAATAATTCTAAATTGTAAAGTGTCTAATAAATATTTAATAGCATTCATGAAATCTGCAAGAGTCAACTATCCATGTGAGATGATGACTTCCACCAAGTATTAAAGTATGAGGAGAAAATAACACATATAAGTGGGAAGTGTGTTTAATGATTATACATAATTTGAATAGAAAGGGACTTCAGAACCCATCTAGTCCAACCCATACCTAAATAGGTATACCTGACAAGTCTCTCCTTCCAAGGAGCTTGCCATCTAATGGAAGGCAATATACAAAAAGTTGAAAAGCTTTCTGAAAGTACCTGATAATGATGGCTTGGTGTAATCCTAAAGTAGTATAGCTAGGTTGGAAATGAGTCGTCATCATGCTGAGAACCAGTGCTACTTGTGAACAGCCCTATCAGGAGAATTTTTTTTTGTTAAATCTTAATGTAATTTATCAGCCCCTCATGGGTGACTTTTTTTGGTTCAGTTTCCTGGAACTTAGCAAGTAAGTCTCTTCCATGTGAAAGCCCTTCAAAACTACTTTAGGCTAAATAATCTTGCATCTACCATCTGTATGACATTGACTAATTCTGTTATATCTTGGTGACTTCCTAACTCCTATAGGTTTAATAGTAATCTTAATGACTCCCAGATCTATGGTTCTTAGTGGTTCTTATGGTTCCCAGGACCCTAATATATTCCCTGAGCTCCAGCCTCACATTATCAACTACTTATTGGATATTTTGAACTTGATATCTCATAGGCATCTCTAACTCATCCAGAAAAACTCTTTTATCTTACCAAACCCAAACTTTCTAAATTCTTAGTTCTGTTGAGGATGTCACCATTTTAATTTGCCCAGGCTTAAAACCTATTATATCTGTGATTCCTCACTTGTCTTTGGGGTAATTTAGTTGCGAAGTCTTAACTACCTCCAAAATCTCTTTGTGACCTGTCCGCTGTCCACGTACAAATCTTATCCACTCCACCTAGATTGTTATGATACCCTTCTTGTTGATCTCCCGTCCTCAGATCTCTTCTCAACTCATCTGCTAAAAGGATTTTCACATTTGAACTTGTCAGTGTCTTTCTTCATTAAGCTCCCTATTTCTTTTAGAGGTATATGAAGTACTCGGAGAGAATTAGAATCTCTGGTGTGAGGGCTTGCCAAGCCCTTTTCAGGGCTGCTATCCTCTTCTGGTCTTTACTTTTCACCCAAAATTTCACCTGTGATTCCAAGAAACTTAGCATGTGCAACGGCCCCATTGTCTTGGTAGATGGGACTAGGGTTGAGGGTAATTAATTGACAGACCTCAGAGTGCTGGTGAGTTAAGGAGTTGTCTCCTCCAAGAGGATGAAAACTTTCCCTAGGGGAATGGAGAAAAAAAAATTTGTTCCAACAGCTATGAAGGCAGCTGAAGCAGTCTGCTTAGCATTTGGTCAGACATTATCACTCTTGACTTTTGTCAAGATCACAAGAGTGAGACTGACTGCTTTTGTGCATCTCTGCCTCACAAATCCAATTCATGTGCCAAACATCACCTATCAAACCATAAGTTTTTTGTCCCTTTGAAAAGAAACAACTTCTAAGATCAATTATAAACTCCTTTCTTTAGCTATTAGAGCTATATATGTTCTGGGTCCATCCTACCCTTCAAATGTTTTGCTCATTACTCTGCTTGATACACTCGAGTTCTAGTTAAACTAATCTTCTTTTGTTCACCATACATGTTCACTCTTTTCCCATGCCTTTTCATTTTTTTGAAAAGAATTTATTCCCCCAGTTAATGCAAAATTAGTTAACAGGTTTTTTTATTTAAAATTTTGAGTTCCAAATTCTCTCCTTTTTTCCTCTTCCTTTTCACTGAGAAAGCAAGCATTTGATATAGGTTATATATGTTTAGTCATGCATATGTTTATAAATACAACCAGGAAAAATAAAGCAACAACAAAAAAAAGTTACCTTCAATCTGCATTCAGACTCCCATCAATTCTTTCTCTGAAGATAATTGGAACTTTTTTTCATAAGTTCTTCAGAATTGTCTTGGATCATTATTTAATCATTGTATAATATTCCTGTTAGTGTGTTCAGTGGAAACTGTTTTTTTATTATTTCACTTTGCATACCAGTTCATATCTTTCAAGGTTTTTCTGAGAGCATTTTTCCTTATTTTTTACAGTACAATGGTATTCTATCACAATCCACCACAATTTATTCAGCCATCCTCAGTTGACATTTCAGTTTCCAATTCTTTGCCACCACTAAAAGAGAGGCTATAAGTATTTTTCTACATAAGTCCTTTTCTCATTTTAAAACAAACAATTCTCTTTGAGATACAGATTACTAGTGATAATGCTAGGCCAAAAGAGATGCATGGTTTTATAGTTCTTTGAGCATAGTTTTTACATGCTTTTTCACAAGCTGTTCCTCAAACCTGGAATTCATTCATCTCTATGAATCCCTAATCTTTTTCAAGCTTAATTTAAGCACCTCCTTGAAAATGAAACCTATCCTAATCTATTATGTGCTAGTGGCCTGCTACCTAGAAATTACTTTTTATACATTTTCTATTTTTCTGTGTACATGTTTTCTCCAGATAGAACCACAGGTTCCTTGAAACCAAGGAATATTTCATCTTTGCTTTTTGTCACTGATGAACACTGTGCCTAGTACAGAGAAAGTGCTTCTTAAATCCTTGTTGAATGAGATGAATAAATGAATGGATGTATGAATATTATCAGATCTGAAAGAAATCTACAAATTTCAGTAATTAGTAGGTGACTTTGTAAATAAATACAATATAAATACAAAATAGTAACAAAACATTTGTATTAATTTTGATGAACTTCACAAAATCACTATAGGAATACTTAATGAACAACTTTCACAAAATTTTACTTTAATGACTTGTTACTACATGAAGGTGCTTCTGGATTCTCCAGGACTATATCAGCACAGCCTTAACTCTGGCAGCTTCTACTGTGCTGGAAAAGCTTTGATTGCAGACCCAGGAACAAATTGGCTTTGTTTTTCAAGGAGCTAAGTACCAAAAAGACTCATAAATTCTTGGGCTATGGCCATCCATGAGCAACAAGGAAAAAAGCACAATCCAAAGGCAAAGAGTAACATTAATTTATGAGACTATTTGGCCATCTCTGATTGTAGCAGTTGCTTTATTTGTAAAAAGACCACCATTAATATAACTTCAGTTTATACATCCATCATCAGATGAAGAGGTTGGGAAGATAAGAGAAATTCTAGAATTGGATAAAAACCCACAAATTCCACAAATTCTGATACTTGGTGATTTTTCAAAGTAAAGTTGGAAGGTTAAGGATGTTTAATGTAAGAGTCTCATGGTTCAGGTGGGCAATGTATGCAGCGCTAAGTCTAGAGTCAGGAAGGTAACAGCCTTCACGTTACTTCAACAATCCTATTGCTAGGCAATGCTTAACGCATCATCTCATTCATCACAGTGATTCTTCCAGACTTTTCATCCCTCTTCAAAGCTCCCATGTCTCCTCAATCCTTTCATCCAAGAACCTTGCCTCATAGTTTGCGTGGGAAAAAAATAACTCCCCTGTTAAAGACCTTACCTTATATCACTTCACCAGATGCCTTCTATTACTGTCTCCTTCACTTTTGTCTTACATCATGAGACGGCCTTCATAATATTCCATGTTATTTAACAGAGAGGGATAATAGGCATTTATAAAGCACCTACTTTGTGTCAGGTACTGTGCTATATTTCATTTGATTCTCTTCACAATTCTGTGAGGTAGATGGTATAAGGCACTCAGAGGTTCTCAAATGATTTGCTCTGAATCACATGTCTAGGAAGTATGAGGATTCAAAGTCAGGTCTTCCAGAGTGTAAGAAGCACCAACCAGGGATTGTATTGTGTTCCAGTTTACAACCCTCAATGGCGCTGGTGAACCCAAAGATACCAGCAGCCACTAAGGAGCTATTTTTAAAATAAATATGTTCTTTAAAATTTAAAAATCATTCCTATAAGGCCAGTTCCATCTTCCTCCATGGCCATCTGTGGGGATTTCCCAGACATCTGGGGATCAGCAGCTGCTGACTTAGTACTACCGTAATGTTGGTCTTAGTATTACTAATTAAGTATGATTTCTATGTTTTATTAATTTTACACCCATTTTATTTAGAGTAAGGATAAGATTTTAGTTAACTAAAAAGGGCTAGAGAATGAAAGCTTAGATTTAAGATAAGAATAAGAATAGTGGGTTTTTTGTTTAAAGACATGATGAGGGTTAGTGCTAGGGATTGTAATAAGGATGAGAATGTAGATAGTAATTTAGATGACTATCTCCCCAGCGATTACCTGCTGCACTGAAAACTGAAAATAAAAGAGAAAACCAATCCAGAATAGTCCCTCAAGAATTAGAAAGACATCATAATTAAGGGGAAAAAACATTGATATATGCTGTTTGGAGAGTTTTAACTGAGGTAACAAAAATGCTGAGAGGGAGACTGATATTTTTTTTAAATAGAGCAGCCATTCAAAAAGAATGGAGAGAAAATTTTAAGAAATGTAAAAATGGATCAGACTTTCAAAGTAATTGATCAGACCTTATCAAGAAAGTGAAGACTTTAAATTTTAAGCCTCAAATATCAAATCCAATCAAAGCAGCAGCCTGGCCGTGAAGACTGTATAATGTTGAAAGGAAAATCTCTGGGCTTCTTACCCTGATTAATCAGGCAAGACTCGGACAGAAAATTAAAAGTTTATTATGTCTAGGTGGAAACAGGATGAGGGGTTGATCACTGGAGATCAACAAAGGCTTCAAGGTGGGACCAGCTTTTATAGGTAATTTTAAATCAATTCAGATATGGCAACATGAGCAAAAGAGGTTGGCTCCCTGAGTGTCAGTTCCTCCCCAAGGTAGCAATACTGTGACAATTTATAGGTAGGGATACAAAAGTTGTAGGTTAGAGGGTCACTTGCCCAAGAGACAAAAATCTATTGACTGGGTAACACCTCCCCCAACACTGATTGATAAGCAGGGGTGGGAACAAGTGAGTCACTGTCTCAACAGAGCCTCTAAAAAGACTGAATTCCCCCTTTGTGGCCGAGTCCTTTCTGACTCAGCCAACTCTCTGTGAACCCTTTGGGAATGTTCTTGGTAACCAGGTACTGGGAGTGATTTATTTTCTCCAGCTCATTTTACAGATGAAAAAAGGGACGCAAACAGTGTTGTGACTTGCCCAGGATGAGAGGCAGAGGACAGACTTGATCTCCTGGGAGATGGGCCTTCTCTACTCCAGACCCAGCATTCCATCCACAGTACCACCTAGTTGTCCAGTCACTCACCCTCTTACTTTCAAGGAAATAACTAATGAAATCCTAGATCCCAAGATGTAAAATACTGAGTTTACATGAATATACTTTAGTATTGTTTAATATTTAAATGATATATCATAATTGTTACTAATGTGATAACATGATTAAGAGGCAGCTGGATGGCACAGTGAACTTGGAGTCAGACTTAAGTTTAAATGTCCCCAAAGACCATGCTTGGGTAACCGTAGGCAAATCACAATTTATCTGCCTTAGTTTCATCAGTAGACTGGGGGATAATAGCATTTATCTCCTAGGGTTGTTGTGAGGACAAAATGAGAAAATATGTGTAACGCACTTACTATATAGCAGGCACTTAGATTAAAACTTAAAATGTAATTTAGATATGTTGGGGTTCAGAGGGACTCCAGAATATTAGTTTTCTGAACCAGTGACTCTGGTGTCCCAAAAGAATACAAGTCAAGAGACAGATTTTTAAAATTATTGTCATGCTAATTGAAGTGGGCTAAATTCCAAGAGAGGAAGATAGTAAAGGGCAAAGAGCAAGCAGATAAATTTATTTAATAATAGCTTTTTATTTTCAAAGTGCATGCAAAAATAGTTTTTAACATTCACCCCTGCAAAACCCTGCATTCCAAATCCTTTTCCCTCCCTTTCTCCCATCCCCTTTCTCCAGCAAGCAATCCAATATATGTCAAACATGTGCTATTTTTCTATACATATTTTCACATTTATCATGCTGCACAAGAAAAATCAGATCAAAAAGGAAAAAATAAAAGAGAAAAAAAAAAAAGCAAGCAAACCACAACAACAAAAAAGTGAAAATACTTAGTTATGATCCACATTCAGTCCCTAGAGTCCTCTGTCTGGATATAGATGTGTTGAGATACCGAAGCCACCTGCCAGTGACTGCTGGAGGTCTAACTCAGACCTGTGGAATGGATCCCTTCATGTGAGAGAAGGAAGAAGAGGAGGATGATACAAGGAGACTTAAGAGGCAGTTGCATTCTCTGACCTCCTTCCTCTTGCCTCCAATTTATTTCATTCCCAATCCACAAGGAACACCTGCATCAGCAAGGGCTGCTTTGCAACTCCTTCAGATGCTATGATCCACAGCTGTGGAGGTTCTGGGAAAATTGACCTGCCCCTTCACTTAGGCATGGTCCTTAACATGGATAACTCTCTCCATTACAAGTTTATTGAAATTGGCCTGAATTACCTCATCGTTGAAGAGTGCATCAGAGTTTATCATCACATAATCTTGTTACCGTGTAAAATGTTCTCTGGGTTCTACTCATTTCACTTTGCATCAGTTCCATAACATTCATGTACCATAATTTAATCAGCCACTCACCAACTGAGGGGAATCCACTCAGTTTCCAGTTTGTAGCCACTACAAAAAACGGCTGCCACAAACATTTTTGCACATGTGGGTCCCTTTCCCTCCTTTAAGATCTCTTTGGAATATAAGCCCAGTAGAAACACTGCTGGATCAAAGGGTATGTACAGTTTGATAATTTTTTGAGTATAGTTCCAAATTGCTCTCCAAAATAGCTGGATCCCTTCACAAATCCACCAACAATGTATTAGTGTCCCAGTTTTCCCACATCCCCTCCAACATTTATCTTTTCCAATCTGAGAAGTGTGTAGTGGTATCTCAGAGTTGATTTAATTTGCATTTCAAATTAAATAAGCGATTTAGAGCATTTTTTTCATGATTAAAAATGGCTTTAATTTCTTTGTCTGAAAATTGTTCATATGCTTTGACCATTTATCAATTGGAGAATGGCTTGTATTCTTAGAAATTTGAGTGAATTCTCTATGTGTTTTAGAAATGAGGGCTTTATAGAATCCTTGGCTGTAAACTTTTCCCACTTTTTTTTGCTTTCCTTCTAATTTTATCTGCATTGGTTTTGTTTATAATCAAAATTATCCACTTTGCATTTTAAAACGTTCTCTAGTTCTTCTTTGGCCATGATTCCTTCCTTTTCCACCGGTCAAACAGGTACATTTATAAGGATTTGAGGAGTACAGGACAAAGAATAGAGTAGGTTAAATGATATTTTGGGATTGAAGTTCAGCGTCATTGGTGGGAAATTTGGCAATGCGGGCTAAAAACGATCTCCCTCTCTTGAGCCGAGATGTGTTCATTGTTTGGGTCCAGGTCCAAGATAGCAGCCCAGAGTTTTGGATGGTGATCCAGACGTCCTTGAAGGGACAGAGTAGTGGAATGAAGATATCACGGCTAACTTCCTGTTTCTTTCATAAACTTTCTCCAAGGTTGTGCCACAGAACTCCCAATAACTATATTCCTAAAGTGACTAAAGCATTTCCAAAGTGGGTTTTTTTGAAAAATACTAGCATCTCTACTACTATTGGGGTTTGTACTACACCAGATATATAATATGATGAAATAAACTATGCAATAGGTAATCACTATTATCATATACGAAAAACAGTTCTACAGTGACATAAATCAAATACTCAATAGTAACATACTGCTAGATTATGACAACTGCTTGCTGGCTGGCGGCTGGCTGCACCGCATCCTTTGGTTAAAGCCCAGCACGCTCGGGCCGGGGCCCGGGCCGGGGGAACTTGACTTTGAGAGAAGGCAAATCAGCCGAGGGCGGGGCCTGGGGTAAGTTTTGTTTTCTCCAAGGCCCAGGGCAGCTTTCAGTTTCGATTTGGGGCTGGCCCCTCCTTCCTCCGCTTGGTTCCGGAGCGCTCCTTTTTCTCCAGAAAGGCAGACCGAGGTGGGGCGCGGCGCGGCGCGCTGCCGGGGGTTGCCGAAGCCCGCGAGCCGAGGGAGACCAGCCATGGCCCAGGCGGCCCTGGCTGGCTGCGTCACCCGGGAGCTCTGCGCGGCCGGGGGCAGCCTGGAGATGGGGGAGCTGGCGCGGCGGCTCGCGGGCGGGGTGAGCGAGGACGTCCTGGAGAAGACCCTGCGCAAAGTGGCCCCCCGGCGCTTCGTGCTGGCCACACGGGCGAGCGGCGGCGCAGGGGAAGCCGGAGGGGGCCGGGAGGCGCAGGTGCTGGTGGCCGCCAGCGGCGTGAGGCTGTGCCCGGCGTACTCGACGGCCTGCGACGGGCTCTGCGGGCAGCTGCACCTCTGCAAGTTCTTCCTCTACGGAAAGTGCAAATTTTCCCAAACCGGGTGAGGGTCTCGCCGGGCTGCGAATCCGGCCTCGGGGGGGTGGGGGTGGGGGTGGGGACGGGGAGGGGCGGGAAGGAGGTCGGGTGTGGCCCCGCTCCTCTGCCCGTCAGCCGCCCCGGCCGCGAGAGTCCGTCCCTTTGAACAGCTGACTCTTACGGAGGCTTTTCCGGCGCTTCTCTAGGAGTCTTTTATGCGGGCCTCGAAACTTCCCAAGTGCCCTTGTTACCCGACCCAGGGAGCAGCTTCAGAGACGTTAGCTTTAAGGTTACCCCGGGAGGCGAGGAGCGTCGAAACGGGGAAACGGAGGCCCGCGGCAGAAGCGGAGCACAAGCCTTCCCGCCTCCGGGCCCGACTCCATCCCTCCACCTCCTCCTCGATCTGGGCCGCACCTTTAAATCAGCGCGGTGGCCAGCACCTGTTAAGCGTCTCCCCCTGTGGGGCGCTGCGCATCCCCCGGCGAAGAGCTGCACCCTGTCGGGCAGGTTGGAAGCCCGGGCGGATGTAGCGAGCGAGGGGGGAAGGGGCCCGTAGCCTCTCCTTGCCGGGGGATGCAGGCTGTTGCAGGCCCCCCGGCCCCCCGCAGTCCCCGTGCCTTCCCCGCCCCTCCCGCTCCCTACCCCCGCTTGGACCCGCATTTGAGTCGGTACTTGCGTAATTCTGACCCTTCCGCGTATTTAATTGGCACCTTAGAGAGGGTGCCGGAGGCCCTGGGTCCCCAGATCAGACTAATTGCACCCGCCTCTCCGGGTGGGAGGGGGGGCTAAGAGAAAGAATATGCGGAAAGGAGCTTTGGAATCTAAAGCACTGTACAAACACGAGTTATTGTCATGGAAACCCACAAAATAGGGCCGTGGCTAGATCTCAGACCATGTCCTTTAACCTTTTTGTTATATCGTTGGGGAAACTGAGCCCCAGAACAGGCAAGATCATGGCCCTAAGTTACCGTGCCCGTTTCCTGTAAGAGACGTGTAGAGGTGGAAAATGTGCAGGAAGGAGCCAGTATTGTGAATGTGCTGGCAAAGTGCAGTTGGAGAAATCCTCTTCTAGGTGTAGCCCATAAAGGCTTGAGCCCGGAGTCTGAAAAACGCTGTGAAATGTTGAAAGGGATGGACTTAATGATGGTGGTCTGCGGTCTCTTGCATCTCCAACTCCTTGAGTCTGAGTTCTTTCTGTGAAGTGAGAATAAACATCTTTAATACATGCAGCTTAAATCAGAGCCGACCTCTAAGTTGGTCCAGATTTAAGCGGGCCTGTGATTGAAGAGACGCAATTGCCGTTAGGGGACATGGGGAAGAGGTTAGGGGTATAAGCGGGCGGGGGGGGGGGGGGGGGGGGGGGTGTGAGGCAGAAACAGGGCCAGAGCTGACAAGGGGAAATCTTCTTGGCAGAGAAGCCAGACCGCAGAGTGGGAGATTCTTTGCCTCCCTTCCTCCCTGGGACTCTCCTGCAAGCCCCCCCCCATGGGGTAGACCGCACAGGGTTTCTGTCTTGACTAACTCACCGACGTTGCTGTTTCTCTTTTCCTGCCTGGGCTTTCTCACTTGCTCTGACTGGACCGGGGGACTACTCTTGCTTCCCTTCTTTTATTTCCCTGGTAGACTGGCAGTACACCCATTAGCCGAAGACTCTTCCTCTCTTGTTTCATTTACATCGTGGAAGAGAATCCAGATGAATGGCCTCTCTCTGGAGAATCAGGTTGCCCTGTTGTCCGGGAGAGACAGGTGTTGGCCCTAGCAGTATGGTGCCTCATCTTACTGGTAATGTCCCAATATTGGCTTTTTTTTTTTTTTTTGCCTTTTTGTCTTTTTATTCAGCACCTAACGCAGTTTCTGCCACATAGTAGGTACATAGTAAATTGAAGGGGCAGCTGGATGTTGAAGTGGGTAGAGCACCAGCAGGGACCTGAGTTTAAATGCAGCCTCAGACACTTACCAGCTCTGTGTCCCTGGGCAAGCCGGATTGCTTCCTCCCTGCCCCCCCCCCCCAAATGCTTGCTAATTCATCTGGAATATCAGAAATCTACCGTACAGTTTGGCAAGCACCAACTTCTCAGACTATTTTTAGCTCTGATTTCCTCAAATCACAAAGTGGCAGAGATTTCCTTTCCGAGTCTCTTTACAGCAAGATCTCACACGACAAATCCAGAAACTGATTTCCTTAAGCTCAGATCTCACAGCATTGCTCCTCTACTCAGTAAACTTTTGTGGCTCCCTATTGTCTCTAGAATAAAATATAAAGTTTTTTGTAAATGTGTTCTAACCTAATTGTCCAGCAAATTTATCACTGACCTTCCTATGCTCCCCCATCAAGCCAAACTAGCCTTCTCTCTGTTCTTCCAACAAGATGCTCCATCTTTTGTCGGAGTAGCTGTCCGCCATGCCTGAGTTATATGTCCTCCTCATCATTTCTGCTTCACAGAAGTCCCCCTTCCCTTAGACACCTTTATGGTCCCCTCAACTGTTGGTGCCTTCACTTCAGACTACTTAATATTTAACTACCTTGCATTTATTTATATTTATATATTATTATGTACATTTGTGTGTATATATATATACAGACTACTTAATATTTAACTACTTTGCATTTATTTATATTTATATATTATTATGTACATTTGTGTGTATATATACATATATATGTACAGACTACTTAATATTTAACTACTTTGCATTTGTTTATATCTAATCTATATTATATACATATATATGCAGACTATTTAATATTTAACTACTTTGCATTTATTTATATTTATATATTATGTACATTTGTATATATATGCAGACTACTTAATATTTAACTACCATTTATTTATATCTAATCTCTGTATTTGTACATTTGTATATATATACATATATATATATACACATATACACATTTGTTTGTGCATATGTATATTCTATATCTACATCTATGCATGTATACCTACATATATATGTAATAGACATATGTATATATTTTTTATATATATTTTCTTCCCCTCCTTAGAATGTAGGCATCGGTCCCTGGATCCATGATTAGGTTATTAATAAATACTAAATTGCTGAACTACGGAGATATAGTTGACAGGAACTGTTGAACCAATGGGAAGCCTATGTGAGTTTGAAAAATGATCACATTGGAGAAAAATGCAGATTACAGGATGACCTTTGGCTGACATTTCCTAGTCATTGCTAATTTCAAGATCCTTATCTTCTTGGGAGTTGTTTCTGTAGTCTAGGGCTATGATTCTTAGCGATTTACTTCATAGAATTGTCTGGGGGAAAGCCCTTGAAAACACTGTAAATGAGTTATTTTTAGTAAGAAAATTGCCAAGGCATTGGGCAGAATTTTGTAGATTAAGAAAACTCCTTTGCCTCCAAGAATAAAAGGCCTTACATTTTTTTCTCTCTCTCCTTCCTTGTAATAATACTTTCTTATATAGAGGGAAAAGACACCATGGGGTTCTTGGAACATAGATTTTGATTGTTGGTAGTGAATGGGACCTTAGAAGGCTCTTGTTCATTTTTACAATCCAGGAAACAAGCTCAGAAAAGCTAAATTATTTCCCTAAGATCACAAGGAAGCAGCCTCAGAATATATATATATACACATTCTCTCTCTCTCACACACACACACGTACATATATATATATATATTCTCTCTCTATATAAATATAGTCTTCTGACCCTGTCCCAACATGAAAAAAAGTATGAGGAGAACAACTTAAGGTAAGCATGAATTTTTGTTTCCAGAAGAGCAGTTAGGGATGAGTTCTCTGTTGGTAATATCTCCAACTTCAGAATTTTACCTTTCTAGGTACTCTGTTGCCCAGTGAAGGCTAGGTAGGAGGAGTGGAGGATTAAGATCTTTTGTGCGTGGGATGTGGTTAAGAGCAAAGCTCTGTTGTAAATGAGGATCTGATGGTATTTTGGTTTGGCTGGGTGTTACACTCTGTGGCCGAGGATTGGAAAGTAAAGGACCTTTTAGGTTGGGAAGGGCCTTAAAGGCCAGACTCCACAGGTGTGACTTTATTTAGTAGGCAGTAAGTAGGGACCCCATGAAGGGTTGGAAGTAGCAGAGTTAATTATATGTCCCATAGGAACCCGTCTCTATTTGATGTACAGTATTGGGCTAAGCTTCTAGGGAAGGGATGTGGGAACATTTGGAGAGGTTCCGTTACAGGAAGCACAATTATCTCTTGTTGCTGAAATTGGAAGAAAGGTAACAGGGTGGGGGGGAAGGTCGACAAAAGTGGCAACTTAGGCAAATTCAGAAAAATGTGTTTTAACTAAAGGGACAGAATTTTAACTAGCTCCAAAGTGCTTTTTAGTGCCTTCTGACTTGGAATCTTGTAGGCCTGCGAGCAAAAGTGCTCTCAAAGCCATTTGCTCCTAAATTGTAGGTGTGATAATCACTAAATACCTGGAGGCCATACATTTAAAATGACAGTGCATTTCCCTATGAAAAACTTCAGTAGAATATACAAGATGCTTCCAAGGAATAATGTAAGGCCAAAGGATCATAGATTTAGAGCTCGAAACAACTTTAGAGGTCATCTACCATAACGCTCTCATTTTACTCATAAGGGAGCTGAGGCCAAAAAAGGGAAAGGATCTTAAGTTATTACAGGTAGCAAATGACTGGAGCCCATGTCCTCCAAATCCAGCCCTCCATGCCTTCTCAAGATTATTTTTTTTTCCAATATCTTATTTTATTTTATTTTTTATTCTTTTAGGTTATACGTGTACATTCATTTAAAAAATTTTTAATAGCTTTTTATTTACAAGTTATATGCACGGGTAATTTTACAGCATTGACAATTGCCAAATGTTTTGTTCCAATTTTTCTCTTCCTTCCCCCCACCCCCTCTCCTAGATGGCAGGATGACCAATACATGTTAAATATGTTAAAGTATAAATTAAATACAAAATAAGGATACATGTCCAAACTGTTATTTTGCTGTACAAAAAGAATTGGACTCTGAAATATTGTACTATTAGCCTGTGAAGGAAATCAAAAATGCAGGCGGGCAAAAATATAGGGATTGGGAATTCTAGGTAATGGTTCTTAGTCATCTCCCAGAATTCTTTCCCTGGGTGTAGCTGGTTCAGTTTATTACTGCTCCATTGGAATTGATTTGGTTGATCTCATTGCTGAGGATGGCCAGGTCCATCAGAACTGGTCATCATATAGTATTGTTGTTGAAGTATATAATGATCTCCTGGTCCTGCTCGTTTCACTCAGCATCAGTTCGTGTAAGTCTCTCCAGGCCTTTCTGAAATCATCCTGCTGGTCATTTCTTACCGAATAATAATATTCCATAACATTCATATACCACAATTTACCCAACCATTCTCCAATTGATGGGCATCCACTCAGTTTCCAGTTTCTGGCCACTACAAACAGGGCTGCCACAAACAGGTCCCTTTCCCTTCTTTATGATCTTTTTGGGATATAAGCCCAGTAGTAACACTGCTGGATCAAAGGGTATGCACAATTTGATAATTTTTTGAGCATAGTTCCAAATTTCTCTCCAGAATGGTTGGATTAATTCACAGTTCCACCAACAATGTATCAGTGTCCCAGTTTTCCCACATCCCCTCCAACATTCATCATTATCTTTCCCTGTCATTCTAGCCAGTCTGACAGGTGTGTAGTGGTATCTCAGAGTTGTCTTAATTTGCATTTCTCTGATTAACAATGACTTGGAGCACCTTTTCATATGGCTAGAAATAGTTTTAATTTCTTCATCTGAGAATTGTCTGTTCATATCCTTTGACCATTTATCAATTGGAGAATGGCTTGATTTTTATAAATTTATAAATTAGAGTCAATTCTCTATATATTTTGGAAATGAGGCCTTTATCAGAACCTTTGATTGTAAAAATGTTTTCCCAATTTATTGCTTCCCTTCTAATCTTGTCTGCATTAGTTTTGTTTGTACAAAAACTTTTCAGTTTGGTATAATCGAAATTTTGTATTTTGTGATCAGTAATGATCTCTAGTTCTGCTTTGGTCATAAAGTCCTTGCTCTTCCACAGGTCTGAGAGGTAAACTATCCTGTGTTCCTCTTATTTATTTATAATCTCATTCTTTATGCCTAGGTCATGAACCCATTTTGACCTTATTTTGGTATACGGTGTTAAGTCAAGATTCCTTCTTGAGGAAATGTTGCCTCTGTCTCACTAAGGCTAGTTGGTTTTATTGTCTGTTAACTAAAGTCTTGATGTGCTTGATGTGCTCTTGAGGTTGAAGTGTGCTAGGTTTTTGTTTGTTCCCAAAACTGATGTTCCTCTCCTCTCCTCCTCTTCTCTTTCTCCTCTCTTTTCCTTCTTTTCTTCTTCTCTCCTCTCCTTCTCTTCTCCCTTCTCTCCTCTTGTCTTTCTCCTTCCTTTTCTCCTCTCCTTTCCCTCTCTTCTCTTCTCCTCTTTTTTTTCTCTTCTTTCTTCTTCTCTTCTCTTGTCTTTACAGGAAACAATGTAAATATAACCACAGCACTGATTCTTTACACAACATGACTATCTTGAAAAGCCATGGAATCGATAACCTAAACTTAAATGAACTATGTCAGCTTTTGCTTCAGAATGATTCTACACTCTTGCCAGAGGTGAGTGACGGAAATCGGCTCTGTTTGAGTATGCACACAGAACAATGCAGTGTGAACCTCTGGACTGTGGCTTTGCTTTCTTTTTTGGGAGGGGAATGATCTTTCCTTTTTTAACTGTCTATAAAGATTGCCAAAGGGAGAAAGTTTTGGAGTGTAATGCCGGAGAAACTGAGGCAAGATAGAGATTAGAGAGTGTTTAATAATTTATTAAATGGGAGAGATTTACTGGTACCAAGTGGATCCATGCTTTGGTCCCAGGGCTGAATGAGATGATAGTCTCCAAGAATCCAGCAAACAATGTGAGTTCTCAATGACATATATACACGTGGCTCAGACTCAGGGGGAGTAGATTGAGTCAGGGTGCCAAGAGCAGGAACGGGACTTTGACAGGGTGGGGTGAGCCACCGGAGAGGGGGATGACATAATCAGGGGGAGGGACCCCGGAGTGGGAAGAGGCATCTTGATAAGATGGTATCTGATATTCTGATAGCTTGGGATGGGGAGAAGCATTCTGATATTCTAAAATATAGGATCTTTATCCTTATCAAATATTCTGATTGGGAGGGGAGATTTTGCAGGACTGAGCTTTGAGCTGACAATTATAAACTGAAGCAGAACAATTAGAGAAACTGAGTCAGGATAATTAGGGAAACTGAATCAGGACAATAAAAGAGAACAAAAAAAAAAGAACTGTAGCATAACAGGAGATGAGAAAAACTGAGGATAAGATAGGAGGGTGTTACATTTGGGGGAATAGCCCATGTATGGAACATAGATATAAAGCCAAGAAAGTGTACAATGACAAAGTCTTCCAAAAATGAACATCGAAAAATATCTTTACATGCATTTGGAAAAATAAAATACTATTGAAAAAAAGTTTGCAAGGCAAGATTAGAGGCACCAAATGTTTTAAGCTGGTCATTTTGTTCAATCTGCTCATTTTAAAGGTGAGGAAACAGACTTCTCATGGTGAATTACACATAATTATATAATATTCAGGGCAGTTACCCTTTAAGACAAAGATTGGCAGACCCCAGGGCCAGATCCTGCCTTGCTGCTTATAAGCTATAATGATGTAATTTTATATATATATATGTGTGTGTGTGTGTGTGTGTGTGTATAAGTATATATATATATATATATATATATATATATATATAAATAAATATATAATCTATAAGCTAAGAATTATTTTTACAGGTAAAAACTAATGGTTAAAAATCATTCTTAGCTCAAGGGCCAAACTGAAAAGGTGGTCAGTCAGATTTAGACTTAGCCAAGATTTGACAGCCCTTGCTTTAAGGAATAATGTATCTCCTCCTTGGGGAAGCATTGCATTTTCTTTATATGACCCAGAAAAGCCTAGTGAAATATTAAGTCTTTGAGAGCTGAGATTGTTTCCATCGTATTGATGGGGTTCAGCATCAAAATGATGTGGGTGATATGGACACCAAAGGTTGGGTTTGATCATGTGAAGAATTCACAATGACCATTCTCTTTGGCAAAAGGTAGATTTATTTAGGGAAGAGGTTTCTGACAAAGTGAAGAGATGCAATAGACACCGGGAATGGTAAATATAAAATGGAGTGGGAGAGCATATGAAATAGAGTTCCTCAGTGGAGCTTACAATTACTCAGCAGAAAAGGAGCACCCCATAAAATTGGAGCATACCTTTAGCTGGCAAGCTAAATCCTGAAGGACTCAGCACCCTAAAAAAGTTAGCTGTAAGCAGGGGAAGGGAGTTGGGAAGCCTGGTGGAGTTAGGAGAGAGATCCCGTGGCATGGAGAAGGGGAAGGGGAAAGACCTCGAGGCAGATTATGGCATACTGATCCAAAGGAAAACAGCAGCCATGGGATGGCCTATAAGTAGGTTTTATAGGGAAAATTTAATCTTGGGGGCATTACTGAGATTTCTGACAGGGCCCCTACAGAGGGTGGGCCTTGGGTCTAACATAACTTGGCTTGCAGACTAACTGATATCCCCAGAGGGTGGGACCGTGGAGCTGAACTGATCTCTATCAGAGCCTTCTGATCAGGGATCAATTTTTATCTATTCCTCTATTAACTACACTGGGTTGATTAGAAACTATTGGGGTATGTTGGGTTTTTCTTGGGGACAGTTAGAAACTGCTGTCAGAGCAGGGTAGGGCTCGGGTTTCCCAGGAGTGGAAAATGAATATAGTATTTTGCATGTAAAAGGTATTCTAAAGGGTTTGTTGAGTTGAATAGAACTCAGTAGATTATCACCTTTCTACTACACCATCTTGTCTTCATTGGAATCATGATATTACAAGTAGTAGCCCAGATTTGTTTTATTATTTTTTTCTCAATAGTATTTTACTTTTCTAAATACATATAGAGATAGTTTCATTTTTGTAAGACTTGGTGTTCCAAAATTTTCTCCTTCTCTCCCTTGCTTCCTCCCCAAGACAGCAGGTAATCTGATATAAGTTAAACATGTGCAATCATTTAAAGCATATTTCCATATTTGTCATGTTGTACAAGAAAAATCAGAACAAAAGGGAAACAGCCATGAGAAAGAAAAAGCCAACAAACAAACAAAAAAATGATAAAAATAGTAGACTTGGATGCACATTCAGTCTTTATAGTTCTCTCTCTGGATGCAGATGGCATTTTCCATCCCAAGGCTATTGGAACTGTCCTGCATCACCACCATGCTGAGAAGAGTTAAGTCTTTACTATTACACAGATGTGTTCCCTAGTGAAACTTTGGATAATGGAAACCTTCAACAAGTAGTAACTCATTTATATAACACTTTCAGGCCCACAGAATGCTTTCCTTGAAGCAAAACTGTGAGGTGGGTCATACAAGTAGTACATTACCATTTTGTTGATGGGAAAACGGAGACTCTGAGAGGCAATGCCCGTGCAAGTAAGAAAGCTGGATTTGAACCCAGGTTGGGGGCAGTTAGACTCCAAGTCCAGTGTGTTAGCTACTATAACACACTGCTTCATACGCTTGTAATTCTGCTCCTCCCACCCAGGATTGTTTGTAAGGTCCCTGAAAGGGTGTGAAATTTCATTTAACTGCTGTTCTGGATTTGGGGGATGGGCTGGGGCAGGAGGAGGCAAGAGACAGAACTGCCTTTATGGTTTATTGAGCAATTTTGGGTAGCTCCAGCAGGTATTTCTTAACTCACATTTTTCTGGGGTAGCGTGAAGGTGTGGTGGGCAGACTGCTGGGTCTGGAGACAGGAAGACTCACCTCCCCGAGTTCAGATCTGACCTCTGACACTTCTCAGCTGTGGGACTCTGGGCAGGGCAGTTCACCCCGTCTGCCTCAGTTTCCTCATTTGTAAAATAAACTGGCGAAGGAACTGCAAACCTCTGCAGTATCTCAGCCAAGAAAGCCTCAAATGGAGTCACAGAGAGTTGGACTTGGCTAAACCCGCCACCGCCACTACAGTAAGCACCACAGCCATTTTGCTGGCCCTGTAGAATACAAAGAAACCCCCTTTAGAACAAGAAGACCTACACATGGAACAACTTAAAAAAGCCATAAACTTCCACATTAATTTAGATGGCATTTTTATGGTGTATGGAGCGCACTTCCTCCACATATTACCACATTTGAAAATCAGTTTATCAAGCACAAGGAAATAAATAATGATGTTTTAAACTGCCAATCAGTGAGCATTTTTAAAGCTCCTACTATTTCCAGTTCCTTGCTACATGCGTAGAAACAAAAAGAGGCAAAGGATAGACAGTTCCTGCTCTCAAGGAGCTTAAAATCTAGTGGATAATTAGACAGAGTGTCATGAAGTGCCTAGGGGTGTGGTACAGACGGTAAGTGCTTCAGTAGTCCCGAAGTTAGATTGGCAAGTGTGCCTGGTGAAAGTGGGTAGACTGACCACATGCAGGAGTCCTCAGACATGACCTTGGTGAGAATGTGCAAAGAAGATAATTTGAGATAATTCCTGGAGAATATCAAATGGAAGAACTTTATTTTATTTTATTTTTTCAGAAAAAACTTAAATTTTTTAAAATTAAAGCTTTTTATTTTTAAAACATATGCATGAATACTCTTCCAACACTGACCCTTGCAAAACCTTGTGTTCCAATTCCCTTCCCCTTTCTCCACTTTCTCCCCTAGATGGCAAGTAGTCCAGTATATGTTAAACATGTGCAGTTCTTCTATACAAATTTCTACAATTATCATACTGCACAAGAAAAATCAGATCAAAAAGAGGAAAAATTATAAAGAAACAAAATGCAAGTAAACAACAACAGATAGAGTGAGAATGCTATGCTGTGTTCCATACTTTGTTCCCATGGTTCTTTCTCTGGGTGTAGATGGCTCTCCATCACTAAACAAGTGGAACTGGTTTGAATCATCTCATTGTTGAAGAGAGTCACATCCATCAGAATTGATCAGCATATAGTCTTCTTGTTGCCATGTACAATGATCTTCTAGTTCTGCTCATTTCACTCAGCATCAGTTCATGGAAATCTCACCAGACCTTTCTGAAATCATTCTGGTGATCGTTTCTTATAGAACAATTATATTCCATAACATCCATATTCTTTAACTTATTCAGCCATTCTCCAACTGTTAGGCATCCACTGAGTTTCCAGTTTCTTACGAAAAGGGCTGCCACAAATATTTTTGCATATGTGGGTCCCTTTCCCTTTTTTATGATCTTTTTGAGATACAGACCCAGGCTTTATGTGAATAGAAGAAATGAAGTATAGAGAAAAAAAGTATGGTTAGAAAGGAGAATTTTGAAATTCAGGATCTTAAAGGTCTAAGGTGAGACCTTTCTAAAACAATATTTCTTTTGGTAGCTCTATTACTGTCACTTTCATGCTAAAAATCCTTCCATGGTTCCCTATTGTTTACTGAACCAATTCCAAACTCTTAATCTTGGTGTTCAATGTTCTTTGTAATCCAGTTCTGTTTTCTCTCCTATATTACTGCCTTTCATACTCCTTCCAAACTAAAATAAAAGGCATTTCTCTAAACTCATTATCCTATTTCTTATACCCTAAAC
Organism: Sarcophilus harrisii; assembly: GCF_902635505.1. Taxonomy (NCBI): domain Eukaryota; kingdom Metazoa; phylum Chordata; class Mammalia; order Dasyuromorphia; family Dasyuridae; genus Sarcophilus; species Sarcophilus harrisii. The sequence goes on along the minus strand of NC_045430.1, from coordinate 188,974,607 downwards.
TCACTTCTGACCCATCCCCACCATATTTTGAAATCTTATACCTCTTTTAAGGCTCAATCCCAATATACCCTTCTCAACTTCCTGTCCTTCCAGACTCCCCAGCTCCAAGTATCCTTCTGTTCCTTTGATTATTTTTCACACTTCATTCCTTTTCTGTGCAGATGTGCTCTATCGTGCTTTGTAATTTTTTTGTGTACATATCTCCCCTAGACACCTTAAGGGCCAGGACCATGTCCGATTCGTTTTTGGATGCATCAGTTAGTAGTGTGGATCTTAGAACTAAAAGACATTTTTTTTTTTTACTGAAGCTTTTTATTTTCAAAACATATACAAGGATAATTTTTCACTATTGATCCTTGCAAAATCTTGTGTTCCAATTTCCCACCTTTCTCCGACCCCCTTCCCTAGATGGCAAATAATCCAGCATAAATATTTTTGATTTGAAGTGAAGAATGTATGATCCAGAGAGTTGGGTGGGTACCAATTCTTGCTGTACCTGATACCGAATACTGAAGTTGAATGAGACTCAGAGAAGGGTCTAGAATGACAGGGTCCATGTAGAACTCAGAATTAGGAGCCTGGGCATGGTTCCAGACTGAGTTGAAAAGTTATTGTGGTGATCTGCACCAATTGCTTTGCTTACCCTTGCCCCCATACTCTGAGAGCTATAGAATAGGGAAATGGGAGAAATTGAGAGTTGAGTGGAAAGTAAATCAGATTTTGCCCTTATTTTTTTTGTAGCTTTTAATAATAATAGCTTTTATTTGTCAAAATGCATGCAAAGAGAGTTTTCGACATTCATCCTTGAAAAACCTTATGTTCCAAATTTTTCTCTCTCTCTCTCCACCTCTCCCCACCCTAGACAGCAAGTAATCCAGTACAGGTTAAATGTGCAGTTCTTCCAAACATTTCCACATTTATCATGCTGTGCAAGAAAAATAAGATCAAAAAGGAAACAAATGAGAAAGGAAAAAAACCCAAGCAAACAACAACAAAAAGAGTGAAAATACCATGTTGTGATCCACACTCAGTCCCCACATTCCTCTCTGTGGGTACAGATGGCTCTCTCCATCACAAGTCTATTAGAACTGGCCTGGATCATCTCATTGTTGAAAAGAGCCATTTTTGTTACAGAGCTCATCCTTATTTGCATTCATAACACATACTTCTTTTATTAACTTTGATATTGTGCATGTCCTTCTGTCATTATTAGATTAAAAGCCTCTTAAAGGTAGATGCTTTATCTTGTATGTCTTCCTATTTTACCAGGTCCTAGGACAGTCATTCATTGCACATATTAATAAATATTGAATGAATAACCCTGAGAGAGTACCTTATTTTATATATTAGCATTACATATATGTATATATATATTAACAAAAAAGTTTGATAGTTATTTGTATATTATAGGTATGAATTTTTTAAAAAGTTTGATAGAATTCTGTAAAACTTGTAAATCTATCCCCATTAAGATTCTTTGCCTTTGATTGCTTCTTTACAGTGAGTTGGGTTTCATTTTCTTAAATTGGATTAAGATCTTTATGTGCCATTAATTTAGTTATTTTTATGTTTTTGTAGAAGGCTGAGAAGAAAAGTATAATCATTGAAGCCACTGTGATAGCTGACATGCTAGCATTGCGTACTGTGCTAGTATACAATTCAAGTAATTATTACGTATAGTCTTCATGTACATATGAAGTGGGACATGTGTTCTGAGTTGTTTTTCTAGGAATGGGGCTGGAATTGTACATACTCTCCTTTAGATTCTTCAATATATGGAGGTAACAAATTCTTCAAATATATAGGTAACATATTTGCTGGACGGCTAGCCAGGGTGAAGGGTACAGTTTCTGGCCCAGTTTTCTGGTTTCTGAGCTCAAATAGAAATGAAACCCCTGATCATTATTCCAGTAGCCTGGTATAGCTAGTGAAGCTGAACAACAAACTAATGGTGACGTACAAGGGCTTCTCAGCAATTTATGTTCTTCTCTTTATCCACAGATCTGTGCACACTACAACAAAGGAGATGGGCAACATGGTGCTTGTACCTTTAAAAATATTTGTTCCAAACTCCACCTTTGCCAGTACTATATGCAGGGAAACTGCAGGTTTGGCAGCAGCTGCAAGCGGTCCCATGACTTTAATTCCACGTGTCAGGAGAAGTTGAAAAAGTGGGGGTTTAGTGACCCTATAATTAAGAGGCTGCCTTCCACTTTCAGAAATGCTTTTGACATCAAAAATGAAAGCTCAGCGCCTGTAAAAGGTAGGGAACACATTACCATTCTCTATCCACTCAGGGAATGTCTCACACTCCCTTCCTTCCCTCTCTTCCTCCTTCCCTTCTTTCCTTCCTTTCTTTTCTTTCCTTCCTCCTTTTCCTTCCTTTCTCCCTCCCTCCCTTCCTTCCTTTTCTCCTTCCTACACGAGAAAGAAAAATAAATGAAAAACAAACAAAAAAAGTGAACATACTATGCTTCTATCCACATCCAGTTTCCACAGTTCTCTCTCTGGATGCAGATGGCGTTTTCCATCCCAAGTCTATTAGAATTGCATTGTTAAGAAGAGCCAAGTCTATCACAGTTGATTGTCACATAATCTTGTTACTGGAGTATCACTTTCTTAATGCCTGTCTTTTTCCTGCCCTTTCTGTCTCTCTCTTAACCCCAAATTGAGAAAAAAACAACAACAAACTTTTGTAACAAATATGCACACTCACACAAAACAAATTCCCTCATTGACTCTTTTCAAAATAGATGTCTCTTCTGCATGCAGTAGGTATAAATCCTCACATCTTCAAGCTGAAAACAATTCTACTTTTTCCTTTCTCCTGTCCAACATTTTTCATGCAGTAGATTTATACTTTCCATTGTAGTTCCTGGGGTAATGCTTTACCATTAACAATTTGTTGTTTTATTGTATGAATTTGTCACATGAAATGAGTTAGGAATTCCAGCAAATGCATGTATTGCCTTAATTTTGTTTCTTGCCGTTGGATAGATTTTGGAATGTTTTCTTGCTTAAACTTAATGTCTTCTTCAGCTTTTGTTTAAATATTTTGTGTAAATTCCTCTTAATTGTAAAAAAAAAGCCTGAATATATATATATATATATATATATATATATATATATATATTTGCTCCTTAAATTTTTGGTCTTTTTAGGTGAATGAACAGGAAGATTGAAGTCACAACCAAATTAGGTTGATCAGTTTCTCCCCTTGCAGAGGGATGTATCAAACAAATATCCTTGGTTTCTGCTTATTACAGTATCACTCTGATTCAGCAAATTTTCAGATGATGATAAATAATTAAGAGGCATTTTAGTATAGAGGGTAAAGATAGCTTGATTTGGAGTGAGAAAGGACTTGGGTCCAGATTCTACCAGTGACAGTAGACAAATAGCGTAGCTTTTCTGAGCTCAGGCAATCCTCTAAAATTAGACTATAATTTCTCGTTAGTCTGTGAGCCAAGTTGAGGAGGAAGCTCTCATATCAACAACACAATACATTTCTGAAATTCAAAATAAATTATTTGGGCTTGCTAATAAAGACCTTGGGTATATTTCTCAAGGAAAAATATATGGCAAACCCCATTCTGGGCTGGAGAAAGAATTTGCGAACCAGTGTTGTCCCTTAGGGGTTTCAGAAAAATATGACATGAAGATTTAATAAATTCCATCATTAAATTTAGATTTTCATATTAGGCCCTTTTCTTGGCAATTGGTATTAGCATGAAAGACCAGTTCTAATCTCCAATTAAATATAACATTGTTTAGTGAATAGAGAGTTTTCCTTTGAGTCAGAAAGATTTATTTTTGACATATTCTAGTTATATGAACCTGGGAAAGTCACTTAACTTCTTAATGCCATAGGCAACTCTCTAAGAGAAGTTATAGTGGAGTGGAAGATCAAATGGAGCAGCTATGTGGTGCAGTGGATAGATCACTAGCCTGACGGTCATTTTCCTAAGTTCAAATCTGGCCTCAGATATTTAATTGGCTGTGTGAACCCCTGTTTGTCTCAGTTCCTCATTTATAAAATGATCTGGAAAAGGAAATGACAAAATCTTCCAGTATATTTACCAAGAATGACCACTATTGAAATGACTGAAAAACAATTCCCTCTTCATTTCTTTATTCCATAAAATTTTTGTAACAGTATTTCTCCCCCTCAATTTCATATTAAGACAATTTATAGCATTCATTTCTGTAAGATTTTGAGTTCCAAATTTTTTTCCCTTCCTTCCTGTCCCCTTTTCTGAAAATGGTAAGCAATTTGATATAGGTTATGCATGTGCTATCATGTAAAACACATTTCCATATTAGTCACAGTTATGAAGGAAGAAACAGATCAAGAGGATAAAAATCACATGAAAGAATAAAGTGAAAACATGTGCTTTGATTTAGATTCATAGTCCATCTGATGGACAATCTGGATGTGGATAACATTTTTCTTCATGAGTCCCTTGTACTTGTCTTGGATGCCTGTTGTTGAGAAGAGCGGAGTCATTCATGGTTGATCATCACACAATACTGTATACAATGTTTTCCTGATTCTGCTCATTTCATTTTACATTATTTTGTACAATCCGATAGGTGTGAAGTGGTAACTCAGAGTTGTTTTAATGTGTGTATCTCTAATCAAAAGTGATTTAGAGCCCTTCTTCACAGGCCTATAAATGGCTTTGATTTCTTCACCTGAAAACTGCCTGACCTTGAAATACTTTGACCCCAAATTGAGGTGTGATGGAAACTAATGTCCATTTTTCATCTGTCTCTCCTTTGCAGAAGGAAGATCTAGTAGTGACTCTGTACCTGTCTCCTCTAATAACAGTAAAGATGATGATCAGATCTGCCTGTACCACATTAACAAGGGCTGTAGCTTTAAAGGTAAGATATTGGGGAAATAGGTTCTTCTTAAGGAGTTTGCCACCAGCCCCTGAAGCTAGTTTACTGTCATCTCCCATGTTACCACAGCCCAGAGCTCTGCCCCTTGATAAACTGTCTCATTTACTCAATTATCTATTTCTTGGGAGACACTCACCAGGTCTCAAGTTAACCGTTGTAGTAAGTAGAATCCTAGAATTTTAGGCCAAGGAGGGACTTTAAACATGACACAGAGAGAAAACAAAAAGTGAAATAATTTGTCTAGGGTCATATATAAGGGTGAGGCAAGTATTAGAGTCTAGGCCTCCTGAGGTTCAGTGCAGGGCACTTTTAAAAAAACTTAATGATATTTTATTTTTTCCAATTGCATATAAAAACAATTTTAACATTTTTTCTTTGTCAGACTTTGAGATTCAAATTCTCTTGTTCCCTCTACTCTCATCCCTCATTGAAAAGGCAACCAATTTGACATAGATTATACATATGTAGTTATACAAAACATTTCCAGGTAAGTCGTTCTGCGAAAGAAAACAAAGAAATCCCTGGAAAAATAAAGAAAGGAAGGAAGAAGTATTTTTGATCTACATTCAGGTTCTACTAGTTCTTTCTCTGGAGATGGACAGCATCTTTTATCATGAGATCTACAGAATTGTTTTGGGTCATTGCATTGCCAATAATAGTTAAGTTATACATCGTAGATTATTATATAGCATTACTATTACAGTGGACAATGTTCTCCTGGTTCTGTTCATTTTGTAAAGGTCTTTCCTTGTTTTTTTGAGCATGTCCTCTTCATTTTTTTTTTATGATAATAGCTTTTGGGGGCAGTAGAGATAGCTAAGGATGCAGTAGATAGAGCACCAGCCCTAAAATCAGGAGGATCTGAGTTCAAATATGGCCTCAGACACTTAACACTTCCTAGCTGTGTGACCCTGGGCAAGTCACTTAACCCCAATTGCCTCAGGGGGGAAAAAAGTATAATAATAGCTTTTTATTTTCAAAATACATGCAAAGATGGTTTTCAACCTTCACCCTTGGAAAACCTTGGGTTCCAAATTTTTTTCCTTCCCTTCCCCCCATCCCCTCCCCTAAACAGCAAGTAATACAATATAGGTTAAACATATGCAATTCTTTATATATTTTCACAATTATCATGCTGCACAAGAAAAATCAGATCAAAAAGGAAGAAAAATGGGGAAAAAATAAGCAAACAGTAAGAAAAATAGTGAAAATACTGTGTGTGATCCACACTCAGTCCCCACAGTTCTCTCTCTGGGTGCAGATGGTTCTCATCATCACAAGATTTTTGGAACTGGCCTCAATCATCTCATTGTTGACGAGAGCCACGAACATTAGAATTGATCATTCCATAATCTTGTGGTTGCCATGTACAGTATTCTCAGGTTCTCCTCACTTCACTCAGTATCAGTTCATATAAGTCTCTCTGGGCCTTTCTGAAATCATCCTGTTGGTCATTTCTTAAAGCTCAGTAGTATTCCATGACAATCACATATAACAACTTGTTCAGCCATTCCCCAGTTGATGTACATTGCCCCAATTTCTGTTTTTTTTTTTTTTTTTTTTTGCCACCACTAGAAGAGCTGCTATAAATATTTTTGTACCCACAGGAACTTTTCCTTTTTGTTTTTATCTCTTGTAGTGGTATTATATATGGTCAAAGGATATGGTTTTATAGCCCTTTGGGCATAGTTCCAAATTACTCTCCATAATGGTTGAATCAGTATCTAACTTCATTAAGAATACATTAGTGTTTTAATTTTCCCACATCCCCTCCATTGTTTGTCATTTTCATTTTCTGTCATATTTTTATATATAGCCAGTCTGACAGGCATGAATGAGGTAGTAGCTTAGATTTGTTTTAATTTGCTTTTCTTTCATCAATAGTTATTTAAAACATTTTTCCCATAGGACTATAGATGACTTTGATTACTTTATCTGATAACTTCCTGTTCATATCCTTTGACCATTTATCAGTTGATATTCTTTGACCATTTATCAATCAATCTTTCTATCAGTTTCTTTTTTTTTTAAAGTAATCTTTTTTTTAATAGCCTTTTATTTACAGGTTATATGTATGGGTAACTTTACAGCATTAACAGTTGCCAAACCTCTTGTTCCAATTTTTCCCTCCTTCCCCCCATCCCCTCCCCTAGATGGCAGGATGACCAGTAAATGTTAAATATATTAAAATATAAATTAGATACACAATAAGTATACATGACCAAAACGTTATTTTGCTGTACAAAAAGAATCGGACTCTGAAATATTGTACAATTAGCTTGTGAAGGAAATCAAAAATGCAGGTGGGTAAAAATATAGGGATTGGGAATTCAATGTAATGGTTTTTAGTCATCTCCCAGAGTTCTTTCTCTGGGCGTAGCTGGTTCAGTTCATTACTGCTCCATTGGAACTGATTTAGTTCATCTCCTTGTTGAGGATGGCCAGGTTCATCAGAATTGGTCATCATATAGTATTGTTGTTGAAGTATATAGTGATCTCCTGGTCCTGCTCGTTTCACTCAGCATCAGTTCATGTAAGTCTCTCCAGGCCTTTCTGAAATCATCCTGTTGGTCATTTCTTACTGAACAATAATATTCCATAACATTCATATACCACAATTTATTCAGCCATTCTCCAGCTGATGGGCATCCACTCAGTTTCCAGTTTCTAGCCACTACAAACAGGGCTGCCACAAACATTCGTGCACATACAGGTCCCTTTCCCTTCTTTATGATCTCTTTGGGATATAAGCCTAGTAGAAACACTGCTGGATCAAAGGGTAGGAACAGTTTGATAACTTTTTAAGCATAGTTCCAAATTGCTCTCCAGAATGGTTAGATTCGTTCACAATTCCACCAACAATGTATTAGTGAACCAGTTTTCCCACATCCCCTCCAACAATCATCATTTTTTCCTGTCATCTTAGCCAATCTGACAGGTGTGTAGTGGTATCTCAGAGTTGTCTTAATTTGCATTTCTCTGATTAATAATGACTTGGAGCATCTTTTCACATGGCTAGAAATAGTTTCAATTTCTTCATCTGAGAATTGTCTGTTCATATCCTTTGACCATATATCAATTGGAGAATGGCTTGATTTCTTATAAATTAGAGCCAATTCTCTATATATTTTGGAAATGAGGCCTTTATCAGAACCTTTGACTGTAAAAATATTTTCCCAGTTTATTGCTTTCCTTCTAATCTTGTCTGCATTAGTTTTGTTTGTACAAAACACAGGTCTGAGAGGTAAACTATCCTGTGTTCCTCTGATTTATTAATAATTTCATTCTTTATGCCTAGGTCATGAACCCATTTTGACCTTATCTTGGTGTACATGTTAAGTGTGGATCAATGCCTAGTTTCTGCCATACTAGTTTCCAATTTTCCCAGCAATTTTTGTCAGACAGTAAGTTCTTATTCCAAAAGCTGGGGTCTTTGGGTTTGTCAAACTCTAGGTTGCTATAGTTGTTGACTGTTTTGTTCTTTGAACCTAACCTATTCCACTGATCAACTAGTATATTCCTTAGCCAATACCAAATGGTTTTGGTAACTGCTGCTCTATAATATAATTTTAGATCTGGTACAGCTAGGCCACCTTCATTTGATTTTTTTTCATTAATTCCCTTGAAATTCTTGACTTTTTGTTTTTCCATATGAATTTTGCTGTTATTTTTTCTAGGTCATTAAAATAGTTTTTTGGGAGTCTGATTGGTATAGCACTAAACAAATAGATTAGTTTAGGTAGTATTGTTATCTTTATTATATTTGCTCACCCAATCCAAGTTTCTATCAGTTTCAGTCAGTTTTCTATATGTTTGAGAAATGAAGTCTTTATCAGAGAAATTCACTTTTCACAGGCATTTTCTACTACCCTTAAGGCCTCTCCAACCACTTCTCTTGGGGTCATGGGCCCAGTGTTGGTGGGTACTTAGTAGTACTTCAGGCACATTGTGAATTAAATTGACCTTTGTATGTTGACCCAAGACTGTCGGTATCGTTTTAAACATGGTTTCCATGGGGCAAGAGTATTCTGAGCTCCAGACTTCAGAAGGCACTTTTGGGAGGAGATCTGGTATGAAGTGGGGACTGCCATATTAGCGTGGACAGGGCTCCTGGAAGGAGGGTTCTTTATTTTAAGATTCCTGTGGCATCTTTCATAGACTCTTTGGAAGCAGTGATTGCTTTGGTTCTGCAGAACCTCTCTCAGCTTAGTTTTCTCATTTATAAAATGAGAATATTGGATTATTTAACACTCTATCTCCCCTAATCTGTCCCAGCTCTAAATCTCTGATTCTCTCATCACAGCACTTGCTTATTCTTTTCCTTCAGGCCTTCATCAACAGTGAGTCATTAGCCAGATCATTTCCGGGCTGTTGTTTACAGTACAAAGAGTTGCTTTATTACATATAAAAACGATGAGTTCAGACCCTGCAGGCTGGCATGTTTATAAGTGCACAGTCTGGTTCAGAGTTCAGGCCTATCTAGCTAATAAACTTCCTCTATCCTTAATCTCTTTGCCCCTGATGTTTAAAATTAGAAAATAAGACATGTAGGATATGACTAAGGGACACTCAGAACCATATGGTTCAGAGAAGAGGGAGATATGACGAGCAGGATGATTTCAGAAAGGCTTGGAGCGACACATAAACTGATGCTGAGTGAAATGAGCAGAACCAAGAGATCATTATATACTTCAACAACAATACTGTATGAGGATGTATTCTGATGGAAGTGGATTTCTTAGACAAAGGTCTAACTCAGTTTCAATTGATCAATGATGGACAGAAGCAGCTACACCCAAAGAAAAAACACTGGGAAATGAATGTGTAAACTGTTTGCATTTTTGTTTTTCTTCCCAGGTTATTTTTACCTTCTGAATCCAGTTCTTCCTGTGCAACAAGAGAACTGTTTGGTTCTGCATACATATATTGTATCTAGGATGTACTGTGACATATTTAAAATATATAGGACTGCTTGCCATCTAGGGGAGGAGGTGGAGGGAAGGAGGGGAAACAGAATGAGTGCAAGGGATAATGATATAAAAAAAAATTACCCAGGCATAGGTTCTGTCAATAAAAAGTTACAATTACAGAGAAGGGGGAGATGAGGGTTGGCTGGAGTCCTGTCCCAGAGCAAGGAAGATGTGGCCAGCTACCTAGTTTCAACACAACATGTGCTTTGAGATGGTTTTTCTGGATTTATGATGTCTCAGCTACGCAGGGTTCCTCCTTTCTATCTGTGACCAGGCAAATGTGTGAATGAAACAGCACGGTTTGGGCACTGAGCTCAGGAGCTGACCATCATTTGCATAATGCACACTCTTCCAGCTTCAGTACTTTTAGCTTCATTTGGTTTGTTGTTGTTTTGTCTTGTAATTGTGATCCCCAATACCATTCTTGGGTTTTTTATTTGTTTGATGGATATGGGAGTAGTTTTTAATCTTAGAAGGTATTGCACAAGCCAGGTTACAACTACATTATGTTTTTCATTGTTTCTTTAGGCTACACCATATGCAATTACCATTTTGATTTTATTTCTATTTTTGTTTTAGATAAATGTTTTAACGTCCATTTTCATTTGCCCTATCGCTGGCAGTTTTTTGACGGGAATACATGGAAAGATTTGGAAGAAATGGAGAACATTGAAAAGGAATATTGTAACCCCAAGAGTTGGCAGTATGAAACATTACTTATTTCTGTCCTGTGTCTGGGCTGTTTGGAAGGAATTGGGGAAGTTATTAAATTCCATACTGTTTAATTTCGCCTACCTTACTAGAAACTGAGCTTGCCCTGAGGACGTGGCAGCCTGGTGACTACTAGGCACTTTTTGCATTCCCCTTGGGGTGGGTGGGAAGAAATGGCTTGGAAAGAGAAGGAAATAATTATGTAAAAATTTACAGACGTCATTAAAAGATTACTTGGGGAGAAAGGGCACCTGAAGTTAATGACTCAGAAGTTGGACTGAGTGAAGAAGAGTTAGCATGGGCCCCTGGATTTGGAGAGAGGATTTGGGGTTCCCATCCGAGTTCCTTTATTCACTAACTGCTTTCCCTAGTTCTAGTCCCACAAGTTGCTTGATCTCTCTAGGAGTTCGGTCTCCTGGAAAATGAGGAAGCTGGACAAATGAGCCCTGAGGTGCCTTTGAGGAGGGTGTACAAAGTAGGGAACCACCTGACTCTTCTTGGTTTGAAGTCAGTGTCCCAATGCAAGGATGAAAACAGATACTTACTAGCTGTGTGACCCTGCAAAAGTCACTTTACCCTGTTTGCCTTGGTTTCCCCCTCTGTAAAAATGAGTTAGAGAAGGAAATGGCAAAGCATGGCAGTATCTTAGCCAAGAAAACACGAAATGGGCTCTTGAAGATTTAAGCATTTCGGAAAAATGACCGAATGACAACAGATTGTTTAGCACTTTATCCTTCTATTTATGTTGTGCTTCCTAGAAGGTTTCACTTACCTGCTTCTGACCTGGGATGTATGTGAGAGGGGCAATGGACAGCTTGCTTTAGTGACAAATAAAAGGGCCACGTAGTAAAAAAATTTTTTTGAAAGTATATAAAGCATTGCAGATGTTTAAGAAAATTGCCAACAGAGGCACTATGGGGTGAAGAGATGGAGACTGAGAGCTGGCCCCAGCATTGGGAAGCCTGGGCCACACACTGTCTGTGGGAGCCTGCACTAGCATTCCAGGCAACTCTCCGCTGAAGGACCAAGTCTGTGAGACTGGTGGAGGGAGTTCTGAATTGGGAGCTCTCCTCACAACTTGACATCATAGATAAGGTTTTGTTGGGGGGTTTTTTAAAGCTGGGTAAAGATTTTCAAGGGGACCCCATGAATAACAATAGCTCGAAATTTGTTCACTTGTTTCAGGTGTGTCCACATGTTGTGACCCTGTTTGGGGTTTTCTTGGCAAGGAGACTGGAGTGTTTGCCATTTTCTTTTCCAGCTCATTTACAGAAGAGGAAACTGAGGCAGACAGGATTAAGTGGCTTGTTCAGGGTCACACAGCTAGTGAGTGTCTGAGGCTGGATTTGAGCTGTGGAGATGAATCTTGCTGACTGCAGGCCCGGAATGCTGTGCACTAAGCTGAGGAGTTTTTCCCTCTTTCTTTCTTGCACAGGTACTTTGCTAAGAAGCCTACGAGCTTCCTCATAAACTTTGACAACATGAGTGGTGGCTGTTACAAGGTTCGACGTCTGTCCACAGCCTCCTCGGTCGTCAAGCCCCCACACTTTGTCTTCACGACCCAGTGGCTTTGGTATTGGAAAAGTGATGGTGGTTTGTGGCAAATATATGGCCTAAAGGTAAGGGGACAGGCTCCCAGGTAGAGTCAGGTCCCAGTGATGCAGAGATTACTGGGCCCTGTGTCTCGTCTTATCCCCCTGACTCTAGGGCCTTATATTCACCTGTCTAGAATTTCGCTTCTTTACCAGTAAAATGAGAGGCTTGGATGGGACAGTCTCTCCAATCCCTTCTAGCCCAAATTGTACCACTCCGAGTCCCCTTGGTGAACCGAGAATGATGAAATCCAAAGTGGAAGCCAAAGGCTATGCTGAAAGAACTTGCTTACTTCAAGCAGGATTTGGTCCAGCAACATTTGAGCACAACTCAGGAGTCTGGACCTCTTGTCTTAGTGAGACTTAATCTTTATAAACAAGATCCAAATCCACCTGAATGTGTGGAAATCTTCATGCAAGGAGTATCTTTTCCATTCCTTGTGTTACATGAGGTGGAAGGAAGTCTTTGTTTCCATTCCAATAAACCACTCTAGGTTTGTTTGTGGTGGATCATATAATACAATGTGTAGCCACCCATTTATCTGATGAGGAAGCAGGCTCAAGAAACTAAGTGACATAGCTAGTTAATGTCACAGGGAGGATTTGGAGCCAAGTCTTTCTGAATACAAGTCCACCACTCTGTCCGTGGTGACTCTTTTGTGCATCCAAAAGGAAGGTTCTTTAAACAAATAGAATAGATCGAGATCAAGGTCTTTGTCAAAAAGGTTGATCATTGGAAATGCAATAATAATGAGCTCTCCAAGGAAGTATAAAAGGAATGTCAGAGGTAGGGAGAAGTGAAACCAGTCACTAAATAGCAAGACAGATGCATTGATTGTGCCAGTCATTCAATCATCAGAAAGCAACAACAATGAACACAGGTTTATTATTGCCTATTATCGGCAAAGGTATTTATTGTTAGTGTTGAAAATAATTTGAGAGTTGCCCCATTTAAAAAAAGAAGTCTGTCTTTATCTTCTTGCCCTCTTCTTCCCTTGTTTAGCAGAAATTATACTTTGTAATCTACAAGATATATAATTCTTTTATTTGTTTTTTTTTGGTTGGTAATTTTTATTGAAGCTTTTAAATTAATTAATTAATTGCTGAGGTAATTGGGGTTAAGTGACTTGCCCAGGGTCACACACCTAGGAAGTGTTAAGTGTCTGAGGCCAGATTTTGAACTCAGGTCCTCCTACTTCAGGACTGGTGCTCTATCCACTGCGCCACCTAGCTGCCCCTTGAAGCTTTTTATTTTCAAAACATATGATGGATAACTTTTCAACACTGACCCCTGTAAAACCTTGTGTTCCAAATTTTCCCCTCTTCGCCCCCTCCCCTAGATGACAAGTAATCCAATATATGTTAAGCATGTTAAAGTATATGTTATTATTCTAAAGAAGTTTAGCAGCTGGTTCAGTCAGCTTTTCCTTGGTGCATTTCTAACACTTCTCTCCCCCACCCCTTTGGCCCCTCCTTCAGCATTCTGGGCACACTGTCTCCCTCTAGATCTATTCATTGTTTTAGGCTAGAAACTCCTCTCCCACCCTGCCCTACCTAACCCTGGCATTGAGCTGACAGCCCTGACTGCCACCTCAAGAGCCACTGGGCTCCTCAGTCAGCGTATTGACGTCTGGAGTCTTGTGTCGGCTTAATCTGCGGGCGGCCGGCCCCTTTCCTGCGGGGTTGTCTTGCACTCTAGGAAATGATCTCTGGTTTTTGACTTGACAGGGCACTGAGCGCCATGTAGCTGCTGTTAACAGCACTGACATAGAGAAGGCCTACATGAGCCAGGAGTCGCCCATCCTGCAGTTCTCCATTGGAAAACACAACTATGAGTTGAATTTCAAAGGTATTTCCCAAGGATGCTCATTTGACAATCTGGAGGGGATATGGTGCTTCTTGTTCCATGTAGCCATGGGTGAGGGCTGGGGATCGAATGACAAGGTGCTGCAAGTGCTTTACCTGAGACACTTATAAAATTAGGCTGTTTATCGAAGGATGCACAGAGAGGATCAGGTGGAAATTAGTAGTCAGCAGTCTGTTCCACAGTCCAGTCCAGAAGTGGCAGTCCAGCTGGCATGGCCAACTTGAGTCTGAACTCCCTGCACTTGGAGGTATGCTGCTGGCCCCTGGATGGCCAGTATGCATGCAGGACACTGTCCATCTCTGATATGGTTTCTGGCCCCCATAAAGCAGAGATTGTTATACCACAAGGGAGAACTGGATAGAAAAATATTGTGGTGTCATTAATTCTCTCCTTCTGTAGTCTTTTTTAGAAATTTATTTATTTTTCAACATTTACTTTTTATTTCCATTTTTAATAATTTTTCAGTAATATTTTATTTTTCCAAATACTTTCCAAAGATACTTTTCAGCATTCACTTTATTAAGACTTGGTGTTCCAAAATTTTCTTCCTTCTTCCCTTACCTCCTCCCTCACTAAGACAGTAAACAATCTGAGGTAGGTAAAATATATACAACTCTTTTAAACATATTTCTGTATTTATCATGTTGTGGAAGAAAAAAATCAGGACAAAAGGGAAAAGGCCATAGAAAGAAAAAACAAACAAACAAACAAAAAGGTGAAAATACTCTGCTTTGATCCATATTCAGTCTCCCTGGTCCTGTCTCTAGATGTGTTTGGCATTTTCCTTCCCAAATCTATTGGCTTGAATCACCACATTTCTTTTTTTTTTTTTAATTAAAGCTTTTTATTTTCAAAACATATACACGGATAATTTTTCAACATTAACTCTTGCAAAACCTTGTTTCAAATTTTCCCTGCCTTCCCCCCTACTCCCTCCCTTAGATGGAAAATAATCCAATATATATTAAACATGTTAAAAATATGTGTTAAATTCAATATATGTATATATATTTATATAATTATCTTGTTGCACAAGAAAAATCAGATCAAAAAAGAAAAAAAGAGAAAGAAAACAAAATGTAAGCAAACAACAACAAAAAGAGTGAAAATGCTATGTTGTGGTCCACACTTAGTTCCCATAGTCCTCTCTCTGGGTGCACATGGCTCTCTTCATCACAAGATCATTGGAACTGGCCTCAATCATCTCATTGTTGAAAAGAGCCATCTCCATCAATATTGATTTTCGTATAATCTTGTAACCAGAATTGCCACATTTCGATATTTACTTTTATTAGATTTTTATTTCCATTTTCTCCCTTTTTCTTACCTGTCCCCAAGAATGGTAATCAATCTGATATATACAATCATATTAAACATATTTCCACATTAATCATGTTGTGAAAGAAGAATCCTCCTGCCATAGTTTTATCAAAAGCACTTCAGGGGCAGATTGGGAGGCCAGGAAAGACTTATGGTTGAAGGAATCCTTGATAGGGGTCTCAAGGAAGTAAAGATGAATGATTGATAAACACCCACCATACTGCAAGATACTAGTCTTCTGGAGTAATCTACAATTTTATTTTTTTCTAATGTCATCAATTCTTACTAACCTTTACTCACTTAATCCAGACAAGTCAGTTTTTACTCTGGGTTTAAAAGCTAATTTTGCTGTTTTGTTGTTGTTGTTTGTTTGTTTGTTTGTTTTTTAGCTATGACTCAGAAAAGCTTGCACTTTGGTACTGTCAGAGTTGTTTGTCGGAGACCAAAATATGTCTCTCCTGAGGATTTGAAGATGAAGCAGACTTGGTAAGTTGTACTTGAGTGATTTGTCCCTTGGTGCAGATCTGCTGTGGCTCACATCCAGACTTTGGTTGATATTGAGATTAACCAGAAATGCCTGGCTAACATCAAACCTTATTGTCTTTACTTAGCTTCAACAAAATATGCAGCACAAATCTGTATAATCAACCGTAAATAATATATCAACCATCTCTATTTTGCTGTTTTTCAAGTGTGTGTAGATATTAGGATTAAAGGTAAAATTATATTTGAAAGTATAACTGAATTACTGGTAGTTATTTTTGTGATTATATTTTCTTGGTGAATGATTCATATTGTTCTATATGCAGATCCAACAGATTTGTTTTTTTACCTTATAAATGGGTTTTCATACTCTTAAAAAAAAAAAAAAAGGTTGGGAATCATCTTCTGGTCAAATGATCTGAATAGAGGAAGGTAGTCCTGTTCTCATACCCCAACTCTAGCAAAAAAAAAAAAAAAAAAAAAAAAACTACCAGGTAGAATAATATTCAAGAAGTCTAATGAGCAGCTATAGTAAAGGACTTGTTCCACCCCAGAAGTGCATGAAAGCCTTGGGTTCCTCAGGGATTAACTCTCTTGAGCCATGAGGTCCTGAGCCCCATTTGACTGTGGTAATGCTGCTTAATTTCACTGTCATCTCTAAATTATCCACTTGGGGATTATCTGGGGGCAAATTTTAAATCCTTGTCTGGTTTCTTGACTGCAGTCTCACATGCTTTTAGACATAACCTCTTCTCTTGGTGCATCTAGGGAATGCTGAGTGGTTATAATGTCACCTCAAATCAGACATAATTAGGAAAGTAGATTTGTTAGGACAAAAAAATACCTAAAACCAAGTAAGAATTTAGGAACTATAGATTTGTAAGAATATTTGCTATTTAGAATCTTCTATATCACTAATATTAGTGAAAAAAATAGATGTTAATCCAATTGCTTTCATTTATTACTGATTATTATTGTTTTCAATCTTCCCAGTTTACTTATTCAAAAAATGGTATGGGATGAGGAATTAACAATTGGGACAAGGAAGGATAGAAATGATAGGAGTCCAGAGCTGTTGAGTGGATAGTAGTAGTAGAAGTATTGATATTTCCTGAAATACTGGCCTGAGATACTGAGAATCTGAAAATGTTCTTTCTTTTCTGTCCTATTCAGGGGTGATAAATTAGCAGCCCCAAAGAATGTTCCATCTCATTGGGATATGTCTGCATTGCCTGAACTGGGATTTAAGGTATGAGTAGAAGCCTGGAAGAAACTTAAATTATTTGGTCCAGCCCTTCATTTTTCACATGACAAACCATAGGCCTGAAGTATTGTGGTTTCTGGTTCCAGTCATGTCTAGTCTCTTCATGACCCGTTGGGGTTTTTTTGGCAGAGATCCTGGAATGGTTTGCCATTCCCCTCATTTTTACAGGTGAGGAACTGAAGCAAAACAGGATTAAGTGACTTGCTCATGGCCCATAAGTGTCTGAGCATGGATTTGAACTCATGCACATGGGCCTTTGGGACTCCAAGCCGAGTTCTCTGTTCACTGCACCCCCTGGGCCCAGAGTAGTGGCGACTTAACTGGGACCACAGAGCTGTTAGGAAAAAAGCTGGACTCGAATTCGGATCTTCCCACTTGACTATCCCGTTATGTGAATGGGGAGCTTTGTAAAGTGAAAAGAAGCACTGGACTCTCAGACTTGAGAGACTTTGCCTAAGTCCTGCCTTTGACACTTTGGGATTGTGTGACCATGGGTCAACAGGGCCTGTAGCTGCTCCCCCTTTGTTCTGATTTTGGGAAGAAAAATGTTGTGTGAGTGTCGTTATTGTAGGATTTAGTCATAGAAAAAACCTCAGGGGTCATCTGGTCATTTGGTCTATTTTACAGATGAGAAAACTCGGGGCCACACAGAGTTGAGGGGATTTGCTTAAGGCAGCAGGAAGCAGAACAAAGATTTAAAGCCAGGCTTTTGCCACTAAACTAGTGAGATTAAAATGACCAAATCTTAGCTATCTCAGTGAAGGACCCAGCAATGAACTGAACGATTGCTGTATCTACTGCTGGGGGGGGGGGGGGGGGGGGGGGGAGTGTTTAACGTGATGGGCCCAGGTGACTCTAGAGGAGGTAGAGGGACCTAGAGAATAATTGGTGAAACCAATTAAGAAAGGGAAGAAGACTAAATGTGAAAATCTCTGGAAATTAGGAACTGAAGAATGAGGGAACTATGTTTTATCTAAGAAACAGGACATATTTTAAGGAGACCAGGTTATCAGGAGAAACTGAAACTTGAATAGATGGGGGTGTGGAGAATGTATGAGTGTACCTTCAGTAAGAATTTAATTAATCTGATTCCTTTTACCTTGTTTCCTTCCTACTTATTTTTGGTTCCTTCTTGCTTCATCAGGCACTTCTTCCTCATGTTTGTTCTTTTTTGTTTAAAAAGAAAAAGGATCTATCCATCTATTATATGGAATTTCTGTTTTTAATGTTTAAAAAATACATTTTTAAAAAATCTCTTTTAGTTAATCGCACTTTCTCCTTCCACTGGAGAGTATCTGAAGGTCCAAGAGCAGTTTTGCCGAACAATGCCTAAATATACCATTCATAAAATCGAGAGAATCCAGAATCCAGCACTCTGGGAAGTGTATCAATGGTAAGTTTGAGAGATCAACCAAAGAATAACAAAAACCAGAGCCTGGTGCTAGCTGAGACACAGATTGAGGTCTGTCAGTTCCCAAGTGAGATTCTGTCCGCCAGTGTTATGGGGGCTCCTCAATTATATGACTTTCTCTAAACAAACTTGTGAAACGTCCTTGGGGAAGTGCCCTTAAGGAAACCAAGATGAGAGAGGACTAATGAGACTAATGCAACCCATTATCACTTATAGAAAAATAAAATATCCACTCTACTCAGAGTGGAGAAGACTAATGAGGCTAATGAAACCCATTATCACTTAGAAAAATCGAATATCCATTCTACTAAGAGTTATCAAGCGCATGTTTTTTCCAGTTAAGATGGTATTTTTATTTATGGTACATCACTAATCACTCAATTCTTTGTAGTTTTTGTGTGTAAATGTGGTATTAAAAAATGGAGAGACCACCTGAGGGCCAATATCATGCTTACTTCCCCCAGGCCATGTGGGTACTATGATGGTTTCTGACTTGCAATGGATTTATAATGTAGTCATAAATATAATAAATAATCATGCGGAATAAGATGGAAGTGTACTTACCTACCTAAAGTCAAAGTTGAAGGACCTTTTGCTCTATTCCTTATTGGCAGAAGAGTAAATTTTGCTAAAACTTAGATACTTTCTACATTTGTTGATTACATTACCATATCTTATTGTGCTAACACCAGAAAACCCTTGTATAAAGGCCTGCCACTTCTAGACATTTATGGAGTGGATGTTTTACATGTGGGACTGGAAAGGGACTACGCATTTCTGTGGTACCTACTACCTGTCAGACACTGTACTAAATACTTTACAATTAAGATCTTACGTGATCATTTCCTTGAAGAGAGTTTTACCATCTTGAAGTACTTTGAGACCAACAATGTGCTGTATTACATTCTAGAGAGAAAAGTTGGCCTGTTCACCATGCAAACCATCAGCAACAAGTTTGTTAGCCTTTCCTGTTTTTTCTGGAGAGGGGAAAACACCAGATTTGGGCCTGATGATAGGAGGAAAGCCCTAACCCTAAATGCACGTTTCTGGGAATTTAAAGAAACTTGATATTGAGTGGAGTAGGGGAGAGAATTTCTCCTTTATTTTTTATGGCCACAAAAAAACTGAAAGGGAGAGAAATGATGACTACCAAAAGAACTTAGAGCTAGGAGTTGAGGAAAAGTCATTGTAGTTGTTGTTCAGTCATTTAAAACTCTTTGTGAAAGTCACTTAATGTACCTGAGAATCTCTCTGGAATTCAATACATGTTAGTTATTTGGGGATAAATGTACTGTCTTGGATTGTGTCTGAATGAGTCACGGTGCAACCTGTATTTGGTTGGAACCACCCACATAATCTTGTCTTTGCCACAGGCAGAAAGCACAGATGAAGAAGAGCAATGGAGGGCAGGAAGTGGACGAGAGGTTTCTGTTTCATGGCACTGGGCCCAAGTATATCGAAGCCATCTGCCATCAGAATTTCGACTGGAGGATCTGTGGCCTTCATGGTACTAGCTATGGCAAAGGTAATTAGTTACGATTTAAATTGCTAGAAAAGATAAAAGTATTAAGTTTAAATGAAAAAAAAAACCCCAGATTTCCTGAAAACTTGTAAATACATCAATATTATAGGAATATATGATTTGGTTATGTCAGCATGCTCCTCTGATGTAGGTCACAATTTCTCTATAATTTAGTGGAAGGTCTTCTAATCTTGTTGGAGCTGAAAAAACCCATCAGCCTCCGGTCATTTGGGTGATGGCTTTCTCCAAACCCCAATTTGTCCGGATTTCAGGTGATGGACGGATGTAGAGTCTCTCACTAGAAGCCTTTTCAACTGGAAGGATCTTGAATTGCATCAGTAGGGCTTCAAGAATGCATGGTAACTTCCATGCTACGCCGAAGCTTCAGAGGAGGGCTTTCATGAAGGTTTCTAAAACTCATTTCTGGAATATTAAGAAAGGAGCCTTAGGGCACTGGCCTAAGGAGTGAAAAGAATATAATTGTGCGGGCAGTAATCCGCTGTCTCCATGGCCCCAAGTTAGCCCCTGTAGCCTTCTTCTCGGTCATGTCCTTTGCTAACCTTTGTCTTTGTTCACTTGGCACCTAGCCCAAGTCCTTCAAACCCAAACGCTCTCCCTGTTCCAGGGCGGGGAAGGGGCATTTCTGCTTAGGCTGGTGTTTGCATCTGTCTGAGGGACCCGTTGTACTCTGTCTTTCTATGTGCAGTGCTCAGCATCAAGTTCTGAAGAAAGTAGGCACTTAAATGTGGAATTAAAGCAGCAACAAAACCTGAGGTTCAGGAAGGAGCTGAGAAACAAGGTGCTTTCCCAGCTCCTGAGCCAAGCCTTTACTGGGTGGTATCTTTATCTCCTTGGCCCTAAGTTTTCCAGACCTCACATGGATTTATCCACATGGACATCCAAGCCCTGGCTATGGTGTAGTTAAGCCGTACATTCTTCTGTGACTTGAATTTCTCTTTTTAAACCAAACTTCATTTTGGTAGTTGGGCTTGTCTGCCTCAAAGCTCCCTGCAAAGCCTATGAACCCAAATTTCTAATCAGCATGTAGCCTACTAAATCTGATTTATGTCTCTGTCTGTTGAGCTATGACTTATTGAAGGAAACATGCAAAAATGGTTCAGTGTGGCTCAACGTTGTGCAATAAAAAGCTCGCTCTCCGGATGCAGCTGGAGCAGGACTTTTTGTGTCACCCTTTGCTGTTGTTTCTGGCCCCATTAGAACAAGACTCAGGAATCTCTTTAGGCAGGCTCTTAGGGGTGCTCCCTGCTAGTGGCAGGCCTGGGTATAATCAGGGGAAGAAGAAGAAAAAGTCACGCAGAGTGCAGTTGGAAGGTGGAGGGAAGACCAAGGGCATGGTCATTAGTTGCTTCAGTGCCCCTGATGGCCGCCCCAGTATAGACCTGAGGTAGGAGGACTCATGGTCCGGATCTCCGGGACTTGGAGTCACACTCGGCCCCTTGTCTGGATTGATGTGTTTCTTTTACAGGGAGCTACTTCGCCCGAGATGCCGCGTACTCCCACCATTACTGCAAATCTTCCGTGAAGCCCCAGCCCATGTTCTTGGCCCGGGTTTTAGTGGGAGAGTTTACCAGGGGCTCTTCCTCCTATCTGCGACCTCCCGCTAAAGAAGGTCAAAGCAACACCTTCTACAACAGCTGTGTGAACAGTCTGAGCGACCCCTCCATCTTTGTGATCTTCGAGAAGCACCAGATTTACCCAGAGTACCTCATTTGGTATTGAGCCTTCCTGGGGAAAGCGGTGTCTGTGTGACTCCCGTCTGCGACTCAGCTCATTCCATGCCCACGCCAAGATCCAGGGCGGGGACCTTTCTCTGCTTCTTTTGGGTTCTTCTTTCTTAAAATGGAGAATGGCCTATTGCGTTATTTTTGAAAAAATCTTAAAAACTGTTTTAATGTGCTGCTTTGCACAAATATCCTCATTCAGGTACTTTACTGACTTCTTGATAAAGAATTTTCTTCCATAGACTCCTGTAGATTGTTTACTTCTTACTGTACCATAACATCAATAACAGAGTAACTGATGAAGCTATGTGATAGCTGGTCCAATTTTTTCCTTTTTAACTGTATCAAACTTTTACTTGCCTTAGTTAAGCATTCTGATGTCTGGGTGCTTTATTGGTAAAGGTGGAATTGCACTTCTTTTAAAAATATTTTATTGAGATCTTGTGTTTTTATATTAACTTAATTTCTGAATCTGTCCCTCTCCTGCCTTATATACTGTGCCTTGTGAGACTAACCAAAAAAGAGCAGCTCAGCAATGCTAACCTATGTGTGTCAGCTCAGATTGCTTGCAAAAAAGGTAGTGCTTTCTTTTAAGGGCTGGGCTCTTTTGGGAGAAATGTCCTAGTGACCTAACATTTAGCCTTTTACCATCTGCTATTTGCATTTGCCTTATTTTTATGCATACTCTATATGTCATGGCTGGTAGCGACTGGAAATGTACCTCCAAACCTTCTTGGTAAGGAAATGAAAAAAATACTTTGGTATTCTATATTGATTTGAGGCAGAAACCCATAAATGATTCTTCCATTACTGGGGTTATCAAGTTAGATTTTTATGCAATTAATTGCTACTTTGTAGTGTAGACTAATTGTAACCATTGATTCCCAGCTTAAACCACTTTCCCATTTGGTCAATGGCTTGAAATGTTATTCATGCTAGGAGCAAGAAATATTGTTGCGTAAGAGTTTTATATGCAAGTGAACTTATTCGAATGTACGCCATGAATGACTATGGAAATAAAAGAATATTTTATCTATAAATGGAGAGCGACTAAAGTTATGGCTTCTGTTATTCCCACATTCTCAGCAGGGGTGGACATTCAGTAATACAATAGATGTTTCCTAAGCACTTTGTAAGCATAATCATGGAGTTTAGGTATGACTGTCAATATTCTCCTGAAGTTTGCCATTAATAGGGAGCTACTACAGATATGTAAATAACTATGATTCACAATAATAGGTGATAAGTGCATAAAACCAAGCGTTTGCTACATCAGGTCTGGAGCTAGGGGAAGGTGATTACCAATACAAGTGGGGAAAAGCCAGTACTGAGATGGTGACACTTGATTTGGTCTCTAAAGCCAGGTGGGAATTCACCGGGCAGAGATGGGGAGAAGAGACAGTCCAGTGTCCAAAGAGAGCAACTGGAATAGTTGTAATAGAAGAGAGGGCTGTGTTTGGGGGCGGAAAAAAGCCCATTTCAGCCAAATCATGGGGTACCTAAGTATAGGGATTGGACCTCTGATTTCATTGCTTTGGGGAACTCCCAAATGAGGAAATCTCTATCAATATAGCTGATGCCTTCTCGGTAATTTATGATTTAGAGACTTAGTAACTCAGACCATTGATGTTAAAAACTACATCCTAACATTATCTAAGTTCTATTGCATTTGTATTTATTTATTTATTTGCTAAGTATTTCCCAATTACATTTAAATCTGGTTCTGGCCATTCTGGAAATAATTCTGGCAGGGACATTATATTTAATATTGCTGCTTGAGAGCACTGAGAGGCTGATTGATTTACCCACAAACACAACTGGTGGTCTTCTTGGACTCTGAGCCAAGCTCTATTTCTTCTCTGGGTATATCGGGGAGAGAATATCATGAGAAAGATTGGAATGGTAGGATGAAATCAGCTCCTCGGATCCCCACAGCTTAATTTTAAATGTTATGTTTTGTTGTATTTCCAATTATGTTTAATCTGGTCTGGCTGCACTGGGGAGCACTGTGGGCCATAGGCTCCTGGGTTGACCCCTGGTATAAGAGTACTTCAGCTAGGCAGAAGATTTTGAATGTTGCTTGCTGGGTATACTCACTGAAGATTTTTGAGCTGAAACATGACGTTTATATATATACATATATGTGTGTGTGTATGTACATAACATTTAAAATTCATATTCAGTTCCAAATATATATATATGTTTATATTTCAAATTTACATTCAGTTCCATATATATATATATATATATATATATATATATATGGAACTGAATGTAAATATATATATATTTCAAATTTACATTCAGTTACACATTGCTTTCCTCCCTTTACTCTTTTATTCATGGAGAAGGTGAGAAAAACAATACCATTATACATATGAAGTCATGCAAAACATACGGCCCATGTTAGCCAAGCACAATGCATCATTACAGAAGGACTTGGCTGCTGTTGTAGGAAGACATGTGTGATTGAAAGTGGCAGATGTTTCTCTGACAACAGGAGCTTCTTCAAGTCCCAGTGACTTAGGAAAGGTCCCCCTCCCCAATGTTTGAGTAGAGTACGGTCTGGCCCGTGTTTTACACCTGCTTGGCTGTTATGATGAAGGAGTGGGAATTCCATTCCCACCCTCTCAGCTACCTCTGAGTTGGGAAGCGTGAAATCACTAAATTTATGCTGGGGTGTTGGCAGCAGATAATTTCTTAAATTGACTATTTCGAATCACCTGCCAAGTAAATTTCAAACTCCTTTGTTTTGTCATAAATCCCCTAGTTATGCAGAATCAAGAAAAGTGCCAGACATATTTGTTGAACCCAAATTGTCCAGTTTGACTGGAGTTTCATGTTCATGTAGGGAAATGCTGAGACAATTCTAGAAAAATAAGTTGGTACCAGAGAATGGATGCCCTTACCTCTGAAATTTGATTATTTTTTGGTAGGTAATGGAGAGGGCTGCTAGCCATGAAGTCAGAAGGACTTGAATTCAAATGTAACTTCATGACCCTCGACAAGTCATTTAATTTTATTTGCCTCAGCTTCCTCATCTGTAAAATGAATTGGAGAAGGAAATGCAAACTACTCCAGTATCTTTGCCAAGAAAACCCCAAATGGAGTCATGAAGAATCTGGTAAAACTGAACAACAATACAAATCAGTAAAAAAAAAAAAAAAAAAAAAAAAAAAAAAAAAAAAAAAAAAAAAAAAAAAAAAAAAAAAAAAAAAAAAAAAAAAAAAAAAAAAAAAAACTAGCACTCACTATCAAATATTAATTTATAAGATATATACATGTATTGGTATTTTAACATAAACCATGAAGATAGAAATGAAAAAAGATAAGAATGAAATTTAACGGTTAAAAAGACTTTTTTTGTCTTCACTGAAAATATTATTAGTGTTTTTAGATGGAAGTAGTGTGGTTAAATATGTGGCGTGCTTGGATAAAAATCTTAACAGTTTGCCATTGGTTACAGTCAGTTCACAAGCAAGCAAAGTGAACTGATCCAATCATGATGGAGAGCAATCTGGAATTATGCATAAAGAGCCACTAACCTTCATACTCTCTGGTCTAAGAAAGCCATTGTTAAGTCTGTATGCCAAAGAGGTAATAAAAAAGGGAAAAGGACCTACATGCACAAAAACATTGATAACATTGCTTTTTGTGATGGCAAAAAAAATGGAAATTGAGGAGAGCCTATCAATTGGGGAATGGCTGAACAAGTGTGTATATGATTGGGATGGAATACTATTATACAATAAGAAATGAAAAATAAGAAAAACTTAAGGCATATATGAACTGATGCAAAGTGAAATAAGTAGAACCAGGAGAACATTGTACCCAGTAACAGGAATATAGTGTGATGATCAGCTGTGATTAACTTAGCTCTTTTCAGCAACACAATGATCCAAGACAAGTACAAAGGAGACATGATGAAAAATGCTACCCATATACAGAGAAGTAATTATAGTGTCTAAAGGCAGATCGAGGCACACAATTTTTTCTTCATTTTTGTGTTTTTTTCTCTGTTCCTTCTTTCACAGCATGACTAATATGGAAATATGTTTTATGTGATTGCACATATATAACATCAAATTGCTTTTTAGGAAAAAGGGAGGAGAGTGGATGGAGGGAGGGAAAAAGATTCGGAACTCAAAATTTTGCAAAAATGATTGTTAAAAATTGTCTTTACATATAGTTGGGAAAAATAAACAATATCCATTTTCCCTGAAGTCACTTAATTGTTCTTGCAAACTCATCATAAGGTGCTACACTTGAATATAATTTTTTAAATTTTCAATAGTATTTCATTTTCCAAATACATGTAAAGATAGTTTTCAACATTTATTTCTTTAAGAGTCTGTGTTCCATATTTTTCTCCTGCCCTCTCTTAACCTCTTGCCTTCCCAAGAATGTAATCAATCTGATGATGGAGGGTAAATATGTGTGCAATTGAAGTTTTTTAAAACAAGAGTTAACAACGGTCCCACTGAAACTCTTTATTTGGAAGATTCTCAAATAAATTTAAAAATTACATTTCTGAGTTTTTGAAGAATGCTGATAGTTTGTATAGATGACCCTTGCATCACTTTTGGCAACAAAACCAGTTTTTAAATGTCTTGCTTATTGTGATGTCTTCATGCTCTCAGTGATTATCTCAAGACATAAATTTATAGATGAGGTTTATTGTTCTGATCTTGATAGTTTTGCATTTTTTTGGATAGCTTCTTGTGAGATCTTAGATTGTTTTTACTTTGTAATTTAGCAGATAAAATGCTGCTACTACAAATAGAAATGTCAGCTGTGCCATTTTCTTGTTTGCTTATTACATTCTTAATTATATATTGTGGTATTATTTATTATGTTAATATTTTAGATTCAGTTATTAAATATTTATTTAAATTAGTTTATTGAAATATTTTATCACCTATTTTTTTCACTGCCTCTTTTCTTCTAGTGAGCCATCCCTTATAATCAAGAATTAAAAAAAAACCCAATCAAGACATCTGACTTTTTATACATAACTATATCGCCTGTCTCCTACCTCTGCAAAGAAGGCATGGAGATACCTTCTCAGATCTCTTTGTAGGAATATGTCAATATAATCTTGTACTATTCAGTTTTGATTGTTTTATTGTTCATATTATTCATATTCAATCTGGTTTCTTTGCCAGGATTGTTTTAAGCTCCTTATCCATTTTTTGATGAGTCTCCCTGATTCCAAGGCCAGCAGTTTTTGCATTATACCATCTAGCTGCCATTTGAAGCTCATCTTCATGAGCTCAGATCTGGCCATAGCCATTGTGTGCTCTGGTAGCTGAGTACCCCGGGCACCAACCTGGGCAAGTCCCTTAACCCCTTTTTGCTTTATTTTCCTCCTAATGAGCTGGAGAAGGAAATGGCAAACTACCATTACTTCAAACAAAACTTACTTCGAATTAGATATCTGTAAGCTCACTTAAAATATAGATACATATAACAAAATATGTTTATATATGCATACATATGTACATGTATATACTTTTAAAACTATAATGTGTTTCAGTATATCGAAAGGAAGTGAATAAATGAGGATTACTTCATTGAGTACCTTGGGGCAAGTATCCATGGTTTTATGATTTTCTCAGCAATACTTAGGCTGTTAGTGCAAGGGACCAGGATGTTGAGTGTCGTTCTGATAGTTATGACAGTAGAATTAAAGAATGAGGGACTGAAGGGTGTTAGCAGAAATATTGTTGAAATGACTGGCCATGACGTGCTCCAAATGGATCGGGAAGCATATGAGGGCTGGGGGAATGAGGAGGAGTCTGATTTCCAGAAGCCATGACAAAAGAAGGTTCAAAGATGTAAGATTGTCAGAGTGCTGAAATATAAGGCAATTGTGATTAGAGCTTGAGGGAGGGTGCTTCAAGCAATCACAAACTTCTCCATAGCATGTTTGGTGGATAGGTCAAATATAACGAAGATGAAGGTAATTGGAGTTAGAAGTCAAATAATTATGTAGCCAGAGGGTCCTATTGGTCATCAGCTTAGATGCTGAAATCATAAAGTGGAGGACAGGAGGTGGCCAGTGGAGGAACATGGGGCCAGGCACTAGAAGGGAGGTAGAAACAAGTCGCACAAAAGAGATGGGGACAGGGTGGCTAAGAGGATGGACTTCAAGCCAACTGATAATAATGGGGAAATGGTCCAGAAGTGCAGCTTTTTTTGCCGTTCCATTCCTGGGGCAGCCCTGTGCTGGGATGGAAGCTGGGAGAGCCTTTCTCCTGGACATTGAGCCTCTTCCGCAGGTGTAAAGTGCAAAGTCTTTGAGGGGAGGGATACAAGAGGCAGGAAAGTTGATGGGCTTCCTAGGGAAAGCCCAATCTCTAGAGTAAGTCTGTACAAACTCTACTTTGGGAAATCTCCCCAATAAGCTCCTTCAGCTTTTGGCCATTTGAAGAGGAAGCTCTTGTTTCTGCTGCTCAGGACGATAAGAAAATCATCCCTGGCTACTCTCAGGGTCTACTCAGCTTTGGATGGAAGGAAAGCTCTAGGAACTCTTATCAATATGTTCTCCTAGTGCTAGTGTCCTTGAATAGGTCATTATGCCCCAAATGGTTATCACCTGCTTTATTTTGTAGCTTTTCTTTCCCAAGACAAATGGGCCTTTTAAAATTCCCCAGGTTTCAGTACTTTTTTTGTGAATTATATAGAAGACCTGCTTTAGTAGAGTAGATCAGTGGCTCAAAGGTCATCTATTTCAGAATCAAACATGAGCTGCTACAACAAGCATTTATTAAGTGTTTTAGGTTGTATATGACAACATGGCCTCATATTTTTATTTCTTATATTGACATGCTAGGTATCCACAAAACAGATTTCTATACTGTATTTTTTGTAAGCTGGAATATCCATACAGTGGGTTTCTTCCACTTGAGAATTCTAGTCATGTTGAGTTGCAGGGATGAGAATGAGTGCAGCTAAGAAAAGCTCCCTCTTAGAAATCCAGCCAACGGAGAGGGGTATCATTTTGTTTTAGCGGGGTACAATCTTTATATAGACTCCATTTTGGGGTCCTAGGGCAGATCTGGACTTCAGTTGCAGAGGTATCTGAAATAAAGAACAGATCAGTTAGAATATGCTGACTTAAGAAAAGCTTGTGCTTTTAGGTTTGATCACCTAAGTCAGAAGTGAAGAAGGATTGCATTTCAGGCCTGGAAACAAGAGAATGGAGCGTCATGTGTGAGAAAGGAAAAGAAAGCTATTTTAGCTACACTTCATAAAGGGGAATAATATGTAATAAAAGCACAAGGGTGGCTTGGAGCTAGGTTGTGAAGGACTCTTAAGTCCCAAGAAAAGGGGTTGATGCTTAACCCTAGAGCCAGGGAGTTTATTGAGAGGGTGAGTTTAAGATCAGTCATCTCTTAGCCTTCCTTTCCCTGTACAATCTACTTATTTCCAGCCTTCCTGACTCATCTTCCTCATCTAGGGATATAAAATGTCTCATATCTGTGGTGGGCTCCTCTTAGATCTGGTGGGTGCCGGAGACCATCCCAAGCACTATAACCTGAAGACTGACTGACTGACATGTTTCTAGAGAAGCCAGTGCTACCATGTCCTTGTTGTATATCTTGCTATTTTAGGGTAAAGTGAACTTCCTCCTTTGTTAAATATTCAGGGATTTGCCTCATTCCACCCCACTGAACCCAACTAAGATGGTCCAAGTCCAAGGCCTTCAACAATAGAAGCCGTGTGTCAGATTCCTTCTTTAGAAAAATTCCCTTGTCACCTGGGTGGAGGATAAATTGCAAAGACTATAAAATACTTTCCCTTTTATTGACAGGAAAACTGAGATCAAATCAGTCAATACTTAAATTACTTCAGGCTATTCACTGGAAGGTCAAATATTGAAGTTTATATACTTTGGCCACATGATGAGAAGGTAGGATTCATTGGAAAACACCCTGATGGGGAAAAGATTGAAAGGAAAAGGAAAAGGGGACTGAGGACAAAATGGAGCAATAGTGTCATGGAAGCAGTGAACATGAGGAGGTTGGATGGAGAGCCATGAGAACAACTGCCCTTCACTCATGTGGTGCATCTGGGATTCCTCTCCCACCTGTGTTCTTGGGAAAGAGCCTAGTGGGGAGATCACTGACCCCGGGGTCAGCAAGAGCTGAGTTCAAATGCAGCTTCAGACATTTACTATCTGAGTGACCCAGGGAAATGGACTTAGCCCCCATTGTCTCAAAAAAAGAAAAAAAAAGAAGAAAAGAGCTGGGATAAAGTAAAGAGGAAGAAGAGCATCAAAAGGATAACTGGAGAAGAAACTTTTCCACAGCAAGGGGAAAGGCTTACCTGGGTCTCAGAGCAAGTTTCAAACTTGAACTTCTGAAGGATCCCAAGCAACGTCAGCTTAATTTCCAGGATGGCCAACTTTGCTCCGATGCAGCTCCGAGGACCGGCCCCAAACGGGAGATAGGTGAAGGGCAGCTGCCGCTGCCTTGCCTCTTGGCTAAACCTGCCAGGTAAGCCGTGCGTGCTCCGTGTCAGCCGCTTCCAAGTCTCTCCTCAGTACCCCCACCTGTCTGAGTGCCTTACTTTAATGTCATGGCAGCTCCCTCAGAGGGAAGCCTCAAGGTTTACAACACTCTTCACCCCATAATGCAAGACACCGGTATTACAAATGCCTGTGGCACCTACTTCGTAGCCCAGAAAATTAGGCCCAGATGGGGGAGTGAATCATTGAGGGTTATAGAGGGTCTGGGTTAAGGCTTAAATCTAGGTCTTTTAGAGTTGTGGTGGATTACGGCATGAATCAGATTTTTGCATCTTTCAGAGCTGTTTTTCTTCACAGAAAGGTAGAACTGGTGTAATAGAGAGCTGGCTTCAGAATGGGAAAGAGCTGATGGTTTCCATCCTTTTCCCTCTAATCTAGTTGTTACAGCTGTGTTGACATATGGACCCTAGGACTCTGGGAAAGTTACAGCCTTTCAGCACTCCAAGGCAAATAGAAACAGGGGCCACTAAACTATGATCCCCGTGGGCCACCTGTTGATTTAGTGGCAAAATGTAATATATCTCTATTTTATTGTATTTTTAATTAGGGTTGGGAGCACTTCGAGTTGCATGTTCTCCAACCAGCTCTCTTTAGACTATTAATTGCAGAGAAGGTGCTGACCTATATTTTAATAGAGTGAATTTCCTCACCTGGGAATTCCCTATACCTAGGAAATCACAAATCTAGTCCCTATTTCTTTTTCTTCAGTGTTGTAGTCATTGTAGAAAGTACTCTCCTGATCTGTTCGCCTTACTTTGATATTATCAGATTTCTCTGAACCTACCTCCTTGTAACTTCTTATGATGTAATAATTTTTTTTACATTCATGTATTTACATACATGTACATTTGTTTAGCTCTTTCCCCAACAGATGGGTAGCCACTTTGTTTCTGGTTCTTCACCACAAAAGAAGCACTGCTATTAATATTTTTTGTGCATTTGGATCTTTTTCCTCTTTCTCTGATCTCTTTGGAGTCTAAGACAAATCTTGGTATTATTGGGGAAAAGAGTATATACGGGTTAGTGGGATTTTGGGTGGTTAGATCTAAAATGCTTTCCAGAATGACTAGACCAACTCACAGCTATACCAACAATGCACTAGTATCCTGGTCCTTTTTGACTGCTTCCAATAATTATTTTCCTTTTTTAAATCATCTTTACCAATCTCAAGGGTGGGAGAAAGAATTTCAGAATTGTCTCAATGTGGATTTATCTTGTTTTTAGTGACTTGGAGCATTTTTTCTTAGGGTTGTTGATAATTTGCTTTTTATTTATTATTATTTTTTGCTAAGGCAATTGGGGTTAAGTGACTTTCCCAGGGTCACACAGCTAGGACGTAGTAAGTATCTGAGGCCAGATTTGAACTTAGGTCCTCCTGACTTCAGGGCTGGTGCTCTATCCATTGCACTATCTAACTGCCCCAATAACTTGCTTTGTAAAAAAGAGCTTTTTTTTTGAGAGTTGCCTCTTCATATCCTTTGATCCTTTGTCTATTGGATAATGTCTCCCAGACACAGGTTAATTCATTGACCTAAGGTCACTCAGTAAGTTGTGATATAGGGAATTCAAGTCTCTTGCCTCCTAATGCATGACTTTCCCCCCTATTCCACCTTGCTGCTTGGAAACACTTTGATTTATGAAATAGGCTCTACACATAGATTATGCAAAGGTAAATTTCTTGTCTGCCCTTATTGGAATTATGATTTCTGAATGAGACGCTATAGTCAGGGTCCTGAGAGTCAGTCACTTCTATTTCCATGGGTAAAGTAGAACTTCATAAGATAGTTTTTGAAAGGGAAGATGGGGGAGAAGGAAATTTCCTACCTCTCTGGGATAAAGCTCTCTGGGTTTGGCCAGTATTCCGGATTGTGATGCAGATAGCCAACAGCTATTTCCACAATAGTCCCAGCGGGGATACAGAGGCCCATCATCTCACAGTCTTTTGCCGCTTCACGAGTGAACCTACCATGGACAAATGATCAGAGAGACTCAGATGCTAACACTGGACTTTGAGGATCCATCTTTTAACTGTATGACCGATGAAAGATGTGGTTCCACTGAAACAAATCAAGGGCAAGGACAATGTATTTATGTGGGCCAGAGTTATAAGATGACTATGGAATGATTAGAAAAATATTTTTTTCCTCTTCTGTCTGGTATACAGGGAAATGTAGAAATCTGGTCATATCACACCTCGTACCCAAACATCTTTAGCAACTTATTCAGGTCTATCAATATAGACTCCTTTTTCTGGTTTTCAAGGCTTTTTGGAATCTAAAGCCATAATTCCAATCAACTTGAGATGCAAAATGTCATTTGCATTCAGAAAGAGAACTATAGATACTGAATGTGGATTGAAGCATAGTATTTTTACCTTTTTTTGTTTGTTTTTTCTTGTGTTTTTTTCCCTTTTAGTCTGATTCGTTTTGCACAACATGACAAATATGGAAATATTTAAAAGAACTGCACACATTTAACCCATATCAGATTTCCGGCTGTCTTTAGGAAGGGCAGCGATAAGGGAGAGAGGGAGAAAAAATTGGAGCACAAAGTCTTACAAAAATAAATGTTGAAAACTATCTTTATATGTATTTGGAAAATAAAATACTATTGAGGAAAAAAAAGATCTAAAGCCACTCTGTCTTTCTTTCCTTCTTCAAATGCTTGCATAAGCACAAGCCAGATATGGAGATCAGGGAATTTCCTTAAATTTTCACATCTGGGAGAGCCTGCCTCTCCTCAACCTTCATGAAAAGTTGAAATCATTTCCACAAGTTGTGGCAAGATTTCAACAATATATTGGGCCCTATGCCCTTTAGTTTTTAAAAATCTCATACCACACCCTCAAAGGCTCTATTCTCCCTTGTATTTTAAGTTAAGTCATCAGAGATTATCTCGGGCTTCTTCCATCCCTGCAAAATTACAGGGCCCAATTTTTTGGGGGTTTGATTATTTGTTCCCTATCTTTATAAAATGTAATCCTCTATGGAGGATGTATTTTAGTGCATTGTTGCTATCTTTTATAAAACTAGTTGAACATATTGCTCACTATATCACTTCCACTCTATTAAATAAAAGAGTATGTGATCAGTTTTGGTTTAAGTTCAGCTTAAAAGATAGGAATAATAAGCTTTTCTGGTCAGGCATGGAGTATACCTGGTGAAAATCGGTAAGGATATATTTCAGTGTTATTTTATTTTTCCAAATACACATAAAGATAGTTTTCAACATTCATTTTTGTAAGATTTTATATTCCAAATTTTTCTCTCTTTCTTACCATCCCCCAAGACAGCAAGCAATCTGATATGGGTTAAACACATATAATCCTTTTAAACATATTTCTATATTTGCCATATGGTGTAAGAAAAATCAGACTAAAAGAGAAAAAAAACACAAAAAAGAAAATACAAGCAAGCAAACCAGCAAAAGCAGGTAAAAATACTATGCTTCAATTCACATTCAGTCTCCAAAAGTTCTCTCTCTGGATATGGATGGCATTTTCTATTGGAATTGTTCCAAATCACTGCCTTGCTGAAAAGAGTCAAGTCCATCACAGTTGATCATAATAAGCTTGTTCTTACTGTGTACAATGATCTCCTGGTTCTGCTCCCTTCATTCAGCATCAGTTCATGTAGGTCTCTCCAGGCCTCTCTAAAATCATCCTGCTGATCATTCCTTAATATTCCATGCTTTTCATATAGCATAATTTATTCTGCCATTCTCCAAATGATGCACTCAGTTTCCAGAGTCTCACCATTACAAAAAGGAAAGGGCTGCCACAAACATTTCTGCACATATGGGTCCTTTCCCCTTTTTTATGATCTCATTGGGATACAGTTGGTAAGGATATATTTGCACAAAGTTGAATGCTGTATAAATATAATAAATATAATATAAATATCAGGCCCTAGTGGGATATGTGAAGAAATGTCCTTCCTGTCTTTTAATGGAGATATGGGTAACTATGAGTGTGGAAATTTGTATATGATTCCAAATGTGGCTAATGTGTCAGCAGATTATAAAGGAAAGCTGTAGGATAGTTAGGACTATGCTTGGTAATAACTATGATGATAAAAATAAAAGATATGAATACAACTTTGGAAAAAAATGTATTTGCTTAGTTCTTACAAATCAAATCAAAAAAATTGAAAAAAAATGTATTTGCTTAGTTCTTACAAATCAAATCAAAAAAATCAAAACTATCTTTTCCCTGAAAAAAGAAAGGGGAGGAAGAAAACTGCCCCCCATATATTCTTTAATAAACATCATAGACATCAGTTACCATATAGAAAGACGACTAACAGTAAAGATGACCAGAAGTCCACTGGAGACAAAAAAAAAAAAGATTTGTGACCTGTATATACAAATATATGAAGAGTGAGTGATGAGGTGATGAACTAGAAATCTTAATTCAAGAAGACAATCTGGGCCTTGTAGATATCGTGGACTGGGTTGGAGAGAACCTGTGATTGAATATGGCTGTGGAAGGGTTTGCTATCCTTTATTCAAAAGGAAAAAAGATAATAGAAGTATAAGAGTAGCTTTGTGTAATCAGATCATATATTCGTGGAAGAACTAGATTAAAGGGAAAATGATGGAAAACATTTGGGTAAAGATCAAAAAATGACAGAATATTCTGATTGGAATATACTG
The DNA here is from genome assembly GCF_902635505.1 of Sarcophilus harrisii. Classification (NCBI taxonomy): domain Eukaryota; kingdom Metazoa; phylum Chordata; class Mammalia; order Dasyuromorphia; family Dasyuridae; genus Sarcophilus; species Sarcophilus harrisii. Next base: position 188,939,634 of record NC_045430.1, on the reverse strand, counting down.
GCAGCACCTGAACGGTATATCTGCTTTAGTCTATCTCGTTGATCAACTTCTCTTTCTTTTAGTCATTACCAACATCGTTTGGATGATTACTATTTTGCCCTATCTGGATGGATAGGTGGTGCAGTGGATAGAGTTCTGAGCCCAAGGTCAATAAGACTCATCTTCCTGAGTCCAAATCCGGCCTCAGACACTTACTAACTGTGTGATTCTGGGCAAGTCACTTTGTCTTTTCTTCTTCTGTAAAATGAGCTGGAGAAGGAAATGGCAAATAACTCCAGTGTCCTTGCCAAGAAAGCCCCAGTGAGGTCTTGGAGAGTTAGACATGACTGAAACTACTCCACAAACAACACTTTGTCATATAATTTGATGTACCTCCAGGGACTTCCTTCCCACTGTTGTTCATTATTCTCACGGGAAACTTTGAGGACCAGTACCCTTCACCTAGGGAATCTTTTCTGGCAGTGGTTAGTAGAACTCTTGGTAGGCTGAAACTCCTCAAATGAATACACAGTTTTGTGTGTGAGAAAAAATTTATTGGAACTATTTAATGAGAACATAAGGACATTTTTTAACAAGGGCATTGGGAAATTACTAGCTCAGGACAAACATACACATTTTTTGGGGTAAGGCAATTGGGGCTAAGTGATTTGTTTTGCTGAGAAGAGTCAAGTCCTTTACAGCTGATCATCATGCAGGTTCTAAAAGCTGAATCAGAAGAGGCTGATGTGAACTGATGCTGAATGAAGGGAGCAGAACCAGGAGAACATTGTACACAGCAACAGTAAGCTTATGATGATCAGCTGTGATGGATTTGACTCTTGTCAGCAAGGCAATGATTCAGAACAATTCCAGTAGAAAATGCCAGAGAGAAAACTTTGGAGGCCGAATGTGGATTGAAGCATGATAATTTCACCTTTTTTTGTTGGCTTGCTTGTTTGTATCCAGTAGGCCACTCCACCACCCCCATATAAACCTATTTTAAAAAATAATACCTGTATGATGAGAATAGAATCCTCAGCAATAAGATTAAAAATATATGACACAATTATTTCAGGGATATAAGCAATGGCTCTTTCTCCTGCACCTGGCTGGGCTTTCCTTGAGATCATGGGGAGAGAGAGAAAGAAAAGGAGAGGAAGAAGGAAGGAGAGACTGTTTCTGTTTTAGAAGTGGAGAGACACCATTACATTCTGCAATAGAAAGAGACAGGGACAGGAAGAGAAAGAGGAGAGACAGAAGAGAAGAAAACAGAAGTCCTGTGTCTTTAAATGTGGTACTATTTCTGGCCAAGTCAGGTATCCTGCTAGGCTCCCTACCTACTCAACTTTACTTTCTTGAAAACCATTGGTAACAGATGGCAGTCTCTTTCAGGTCTGAAGGTCAGTGGAGATCTCTACCCCCTTTTCCAAGGAAGAAGTCAGTTTTGAATCAAGTGAATCCCACCTTATTCCTAAATAGAAATCCTTCCCTTTGTTCTGGTTAACCTACAATGTTGGGGACCACACTTTCTGAGACTTATTCTTCTGGTTAAAACTGCAAAGAAAAAATGAGCTATCATGATAATAACTGGCATTTGTAGAGCATTTTAAAGTTTGTAAAATACTTTTTACCTATTATCTAATTTGTGCCTCCCAGTAGCCCTGTGAGGTAGGGGATAAGTATTATCCCAGTTTTATAGATGAGAAAATTGCTACCACAGGGCAAGAGCCAGAATTTGAAATCCTGCTTTGCTAACTCCAGTTTCAAGATGCTGTCTGCTTCAGCCTGCTCCCTCCCACAAAATTCTCTTCTCCGTGCTCCCTTTCCCCATTCCAAGCAGCTAGCAGGTAACAGGGTGGCAGCTCAGCTGCTCCTTCCCACACTGCCAAAGAGCCTCCGGTTGATAAGCTCTACTTAACATTTGTGTCACCTGCAGCTTTGATAAGCGTGTCATCTATTTCTTAATCTAAGTCACTGATAAAACATGAGCGGCCCAGGACAAAGGACGGATCCTTGTGGAACTCCCTGCCGAAGGGTGTTAATGATTAGTGACCCTTTGGGCCTAGTCTTTCAAACACTTTGGAACACTGCTGTTATCTAGCCCTGTCTCTCCCAGAATGTTGCGCTTTGTCTAAAACCATCTTGGTGGATTGTGTCTGCAGCAGCCCCTGAGTGACCACGAGTCTTGTAACGAGGTGGGCTGAACTGGCTCGCGGTGAAGCCATGTTTGTGCCTGGTCATCACCGCTTCCCTTTCTGAATCCAACAAACATTTTTTAATAATAACAATATGTGCTAAATGTACTTTGCATGTATTTTCTCCAAATGTAATAAGTCTTGTAAACCTTATTTAAAAAGGGGAGGATCTTGTTGATGGGAAATGCTGACATCTAAATTCCCTTGGAGGAAGGAGAAACAATTGTGCAGTGTGTGTACCTGAGAAAGACAGAAACAGAAAGAGTGAGAAGGAGGGAGAGAGACACACACAGACAGAAGGAGAGATGAAAAAGGCCACAGACAGAGACAGAGAGACAGAAACAGAGAGGGAGACAGAAGGAGAGACAGAGACATTCAGAAACACACACAGAGAGAATGAGACAGACAGACAGACAGACAGACAGATACACGCAGAGGCAGAGAGACAAAGAGAGGGGGAGATTTGGATTGGATAATTTAAGAGATCTCTTCCACTTTCAATCTTATATCCTTAATGGAAATCGGGGACAGCTGGGTGGTGCAGTGGATAGAGCACCGGGCTGGACTCGGTTCATATCTGCTCCCAGACCTGCTAGCTGTGATCCTGGGTGGGTCACTCTGCCCAGAAAACCCCAAATGGGTTTCTAAAAAGTCGGACACAATTGAAAACTGCCTCAATGACCAGATGAGGAAGGTAAGAATCAGATTAATGGCCTTGCCCTGAATCGCCCAGCTAGTGTCTGAGGAGGGACCCCAACCCAGATATTCCCAGCGACTGTCCGGTGCTCTGTCCACTGTGACACACCATCTCTTTGCCACGTTCCAAGAGGAATCACAGAATCTCTGAGCTGGAAGAGACTTTGGTCCAACACTGTCTGAATATGAATTCCCTCTGTGACCAGTAATGAGGAAATTGCCCCTCCTGGAGCAGTGGGTGCTATTTGGGGACCTCCCTGATTATTAGAAAGTTCTCTTTCACATCAAACCGATGCTCCTGCCTAATGGGAAGGAAGGAAGCATCTGCCCAGTGCTGGGCAGCCTTTGGGGATGCGGATACAAGAGAGACAGCCAGCCTTCCAGCTCTCTTTTTAATGGAGGGAGAAAGCACCCAAAGGGAGCAGAAGAGAGGGGAGGGGGAGTGAAATCCAGAGAAAGTCCGGAATCGGGCTAGGAGGGGAATGAAGGCCCGCCTGGGCTTGTCAGCAAAATGGAGGCTCTGGGAGGAGCCGGCTGCTGGGAGGGGGTGATGAACAGGCTGCCAGAGTGAGTTGCCCTTCTGGGGTCAAGCAGAACCAGTCTAATCTTTCTTCTGCATGAGGAAACATGATCTAAGCCGTAGAATAACAAAGCAGATGCTACAGTGAAGGATTTTACAGTACCTGCTGCTAGATGATGAACATTCATCGAGATCAGCTACGTTTTAGTTGCTATTATCCATTTGAAAAGCTGTTTGGAAAAGTAGCTTCAAGTTTGTACAATTCCCTCTTTTTTTAAAAAAAAAAAAGGCAAACGGTACATCTTAATGATGTTCATGTCTAGAAAATTAATTCCTTAAAGTGCTGAGTCGAACATATGGTATGCGATTAAATCAGTTTGTCTTACTCCTGTTTACAGAGCCCTGAATCTGATCACTTCTTTGTTCACTCTGAAGAGCCACTTATTGGGGGAAATCTGAGAGAAGCCTGTAGGACACCAGCCCCTGCCTTCCAGGCACCTACTTTTAATTGGTGGAGGTTAAATAAAAACTCATTAAACCTATTCTACCAAGGGGAATGGAAGTTCCCTGAAGGCAGGAGCTCTCAGTCTTGCCTTTATATGACCCAGCACTTGTCATCTTGACTTGGTCATAATAGAAGCTTAATATGTTCATTAGATTAAATCTGTTGAATTGAATTACCAAATTATACATTAAAAAGTTCCAAAATAGAATATGAAATGAAATTTCAGCTATTAAGTCCTGAAGCACAATATAGCACCAATTGATATAGTCACTTGTGGCAAACACATCCATGATATGATTATATCATAACGACCCTCAGAATTGTAGTGCAAGTATTATTAGTATGGCTTTACAAATGAGAAAGATGAAATTCATACAGGTTAAGGAACTGAGCTAATAAACAGCATCCCCCAGGAGTCTTAAGATTTGGGTTTTTCTTTTACTTTGTCCTTTCATCAACTCCCTAAAATGGAAAGCAATACTGAAGATGCAGTCTGACCAGGTCTGCCTCGTATAATAAGTACAGTCAGACTATCATTGCCCTATTCCTGAAAAAAGAGCTCAAGATTGCTTTAGTTATTTTGGCTGTCATATTATATTATTGACATAGTTTGTAATCCAACAAAACTTCCAGATCTTTCCCCAGAAAACTTTGATCTGACCTGATATTTCTGAGATCATTTTTTTTTTGAACCCAAGGAATAAGGCCACATTTAGCCTCATTGAATTTCATCTTGTCAGTTTTAACTTACCTAAAAGCTGGTGGGTACATCCTCAAGGTCTCTGCAATCACCATTTCCAGGTAGGGTAATTCTTCTTCCAGGGTGGAGAATTTAAGTTCAGTCTGCAAGAAAGGCACAAGAAAAAGAAAGCTGTGTTAAAATGGTTCCAATAATGCTTAACTTTTCCATTTTCTTTCAAGTTGGAATCCTGCCACAGATGTTTAAATAAGAACTTTTCCATTTACAAGCAAATAACAATACAAATCTCAATAGAAGAGTGTATAGACAGTTCTCCTATACTGGAATTACATTGTATTCAGGGTTGCTTAAAACAAACAAGCTGACACCTGGAGCTTAAAAATCTCTGGATCAAAACCCAAACAAACCAAAACAAAGAAGCAAAGAAAAATAATCTGTGGGTCATCAGGATTTCAAAGGACTCATGATGAAACTTACTCCCCATCTTCTAAAAGGGTAGTGGTAGATTGATACATATTGTTTTTTCAACATGAAAATTTATCTTGTTTATTTGTTACAAAGGAAGGAAATAATATCGTTTTTGTTGTTGTCGTTGTTGATTTAAAACGTTAAATAAAAGAGAAATCTCTGGGTCATAATGTGATCCTTGTGAAACAGCCTGGTATTTTGGAAAATTAATGGAACTATTGTCAGGAGAGCTAAGTTTGTGTTCTGGCTTTATAAGCGTAATAGCCATGTAAACCTAGACATGGATGATAATGCTGGAGATGGACACAGGAAGATCTGAGTTCAAATTTTGACCCTGTAGCTTATTAAGCCATGTGACCCTAGATAAGTCACTTAATTCCTTTAGGCAGAGGCTAACAGATTCACAGTTCTAGGATGTTGTAATATTCCAAACCATTGTCCTTGCTGTTTTTTTTAATACACGGTTCCATTTCCCATCTCCATACCTTTGAACAGGTTGTCCCCCAACCCTAGAATACATTCTCTCTTCACTTCAGCTTCTTTGAATCTCTAACTTTCCTTAAACCTGAAATGTATTCCGATCCTTGAAATGTTTACCAGTACCCTCTTTCTGCCCTAAATTACCTTATATATTTTAAATTTATTTATCTGTATAAATGTTGTTTCCCTTAAATAGCATGTAAATGAAAAATTTCCTTTTATTAAGGAATGTGTTAATAAATATTTAACAACAGACTCTCCAAAAAAAAAAAAAAAGAAAGAAAAGAAAAAGAAAAAATACACACATCACACTTTCAGGCTTAATCTGCATTATTCTATTCTCTATTACTTCCTTTGACAAGTAACAAACAACAAAACAAGCCCTTGTGTGTAGCATTTGTCTATTTCTGAGGTATAAACGCTTACCCTGAAAATTTAACAATCGACTTTCAAATGATAGAAGCTGGCCCCAATGGTGTGCCATTGCTTTTATTTATTTTGTATACACTTAGCTGTGCACCTGTCTGTGATCTCCCCAGACATGTGGAGAGGGCAGAAATTGTTTAATTATTGTCTTTTGTATAGCTCGCACTGTGCATGGCACATAGTAGGCACTTAATAAATGCATTGTGAATGAATGAAATAGCACGGACCAAATGACCTCTAAATGTCTTTCATATGATCCAAGTGCTTATGATCTAATCTATAAATTTGCAAATGCAAATGCCATCCAAATGCGATTTAGTCTGGGCTGGCAGGAGAGGGGCCAACCCAGGGGAGAGGCAGAAGGGAGGGCGGTTCACAAGTCCACCTAAGTTACTTCTAAGCTTTTGGAGAAGCTGGGGACAAAAGCTTCGTGGACTGGGTCTGCCAGCAGAGGGCAGCAAGAGCACATGCCAGCGAGCCTGAGTCCTTGCTTCTCTCCCCAGTTCTATAGTTTAATAGCTGGGAATGTCCCTTAGCCTGTCTGAAAGGGAACTTCCGTTTCCTTATCTGAATAATGAGGTGATAACATTTGCCATATATGTGTATAGGTATATGCTTGTGTGTGTGTGTGTGTGTATATATATATATATATACACACACACATATGTATTTATAGAAATATTTATATTTATCACTATCTCAGATATTAATCTGTGATGATGACATGATGTAGGGATAGGAAGGACACCAACCATTCTGTAAATACAAAAATAAAAATGACATAGTCTCTACCTTCAATAAACTCATATTCTATTATGAGAAAATGATATATACACAAATAATTAAAACTAATATATATATATATATATATATATATATATATATATATATAATATAAACTATAGTTTTAGGCACTTGCTTGCATATTCTCCGAAGTTAAGTGACTTGGCTAGTCACTTAGGTTGAGTCACAGATACATATGTCCACAAATATTGCGTCCACACATCCATCTCACTGTGTCAGTATGTATTAGGGGCTGGTCTGGAGGCCATCTCTGTTCCTTTGCCACTCTGCATTTCTGGAATAGCATTTATAAATCCCCATATCAATGACAGGGTTTTTGGTTGGGCTTTCTTTGATCTGCATCTTTGATCTCATTGGTGTAAAGAACACCCAGAGAAGGAACTTCCCCCCTCCGTAGAGATCAAAAACTACTCTGTACTATCTTGGCTCAGAAAGTTGCTTCTGTTTGGAATCGCCAGTCAAACGTGGAATTTGAATCCGTGTCTTCCTGTCTCAGTGGCCAGCTCTATCCCAGAAGGGTACGTTGTCCCCTTCAAATGTGAAATTTTGTATTCTAATCCTTTGTGTTCCCTTAGCACTTAGTTGCTGAAACTCTTGCTTTGGTGCTCTAAATACTTAGGACTCTTTCACCAGCATAAATTGAAACCCTTATGTGACCTAAGAGACAATCTTTGATCTGGACCAAAAACCCAAATCATTACCCTGTGGCCAACCTGGTGATGATCTTGGATTAGGTGGTCCTCGGGGTAATAGATATGTAGTCTGTCTCTGGCCTGTACCTGAAGCCTTCCCAGCTTCATGGCACCTGTCAGGGTCTGCCCTTCAAGACTCTAGGGTCACCTCCATGGCACTCCATAGGCTTGGATGGAATCGGATTATATTAGCTGAATTATATTTTCATACCAATATTCTTGTACTTGATTGTTGCTACATTTACTCAAAACTACATGCTGGAACCTTCTAACAGTGAGTCGACGGACAGAGGGGCAGAAATACTGAGGATTTTATGGGCAGGACCCAAGGCAAGAATAGAAGCTGGGTGTGGTTGGTACATTCATGGCATGTGCTCCCTAGGACACACAGAGATACATACTCCCACAACTGCTGCATCCACACCCCCATCCCATTGGATTCTACTTACTGTCTTATCCTGAAATTTTAGTACTTTTCCTTAGAATTATGGAACCACAAGGGACTTTTTTGAGTTCACCACATCCCCTATTTTATTGGAATAGAGGCCTCCAACAGGGACTTGCCCCAAATTAGGCAGCTGGTGGATAACAGAAGTAGATCTCCAACTTGGCCTCTTAATTCCTGGTCTGGGCTTTTTCTATCCTGAAACTCCCACAGGATCTGACGCCTTGCAGCCCTGGTGAAGACTGGAGAAGTAGAGCAATAACCCTCTGCTCCTACCTCACCTTCCTTCTGTAGGACATTTATAGCAAAAATAATGATAACCAAGAGTTAATGATAATTTACAACTTGACATTTGTAGGTCTCACTTTAGATTTACAGATGACCTCATCTGATCATCATAACCATTTGAAAAGTCATGCAAACCAAGCTTGGTTATTATCCTCTTTTTCCAAAGGAGGAAACAGGCTTAGGAAGATCGAGTGACCTGCTGAAGGTTAATTTGGTAGTGTATGGCAGAGTCAGGACTCAAGGAGATGATGAAATATGATGATGATGTTGATGATGATTTTGATGATGATGATGTTGATGATGATGATAATGATGAAATGATGATGATGATGATGAAATGAGAATATAGATCATGATGTTGATCATGATGATGATGACGAAATGATAATGTTGATCATGATGATGATGTTGACGATGATGATGATGATGTTGATGATGATGATGATGAAGATAATGAAATGATGATGTTGATGATGATGAAGATGATGAAATGATGATGTTGATGGTGATAATATTGATGATGATGCTGATGCTTATATGATGCTTATGCTGCTGCTGTTGATGATGAAGTTGATGGTGTTGATGATGATGATGTTGATGATGCTGATGATACTGATCATGCTTATGCTGCTGTTGCTGCTGTTGATGATGATGTTGATGTTGATAATGATGAGGTTGAGGTTGATGTTGATAATGTTGATGGTGATGATGTTGATATTGATGAGGCTTCTGCTGTTACTGCTGCTGCTGTTGATGATGACGATGATGATGATGACGATGATGATGTTGATGACAATGTTGATGATATTGATGACATTGATGACGTTGATGATGGTGATGATGTTGATGACAATGACTAGCCATTATATAACACTGTGGGTTTGCAAAATGATTTATGTATATTAATCCTTCCATCAACCCTGGAAGGTTTGGTGCTACTATTGTCTCCATTTTACAAATAACAAAACTGAGGTACAGAGAGGCTAGGTGATTTGCTATGGGTACCATAGGTAGGGGATATCAGAGACAGGATTCAAACTCAATTCTTCTGGACTTCAAGTCTAGCACACTGCCTGTCAAGGAAGTAGGAGAGAAAGCGGCTTCCAGACACCCTGGTACCCCACCTTTTCATGCCCTGCAGGAGCCCTTTGGATAAGAGCTCAACCATTGTTTGTGTGGCTCTAATATTTCTTTCATTCACTGAATTTAGCATTCACCATTATATTTTTTTTATTTAATAGCCTTTTATTTACAGGTTATATGCATGGATAACTTTACAGCGTTAACAATTACCAAACCTCTTGTTCCAAATTTTTCACCTCTTACCCCCACCCCCTCCCCTAGATGGCAGGATGACCAGTAGATGTTAAATACATTAAAATATAAATTAGGTACATAATAAGTATACATGACCAAAACATTATTTTGCTGTATAAAAAGAATCAGACTCTGAAATATTGTACAATTAGCTTGTGAAGGAAATCAAAAATGCAGGTGGGCATAAATATAGGGATTTCACTATTATATTTTTGGAAAGTATTTTGTTGCTTTTTTTTCTTTTTAAAACATTGTGTCACTTTTCAGATCCCCTTCTCTAATTTGTCCCTCCTCTCCTTTCTTCTTAGAACTTTCCCTTGTAATCAAGCAAAATATTGACCACATTTGAATCTTAGACTTTTAGAAAAATCTTAGAAATCTTAGAAAAACAACCAAATGCTCCCAAGTGCAACAGTGTGTTGTTTTGGCTTTAACAGAGAGGGGCAGTAATATGTGTGGTATCACACATAATATCAAGTGCACTATATTTATTTATTTTTCAATTTAAGCTAATTTGCTTTCAATTAACAAAAAACTATTTTCTCTCCCTCCTTAGAGCATTGGATTTACAATCAAGGAACATATACTTGAATCCTGGCTCTGCTACTGAATTCCTGTAAATGACCTTGGACTGGTTATTTATATGATCTAGAAAATGAGGGGGCTGGATTATGTGTGTTTTTCAAGTTCTCTTTCTGTTCTGAAATCTTTGATCCTAGAAGGCTGCGATATCATATCAAAAGAATTGATAAACTTTTAAAAAACACCAAACAAACAAATCAGAAGATATTTTGAAACATGAATGAGATAGTTTTAAGGCAAATTAAAGGAATTAGTTAATGGTATGAATAGATGAATATGATAGTATGAAGATACCATCATAGAATTAGAGTTGGGTGGGATTTTTAGAGGTCATTTAGTCTACCCCCTACCTTTTACATAAGGGGAAACTGGGGCCCAGAAAAATTACTGATTTACCTAGAGTTATGTAGGTTTTAGGTGCTAAAGTCTAGATTCTAACTTGGGTCCTTTGACCTCCAAATTAATGTTTTTTCCCCTAATTCCCATGTTTCTCTCATTATAAAATAACGTTTCCTTCAGTGCTCTCCTTTCTCACCTCTTGCTCTTGAGCAAAGAAAGTCTGCTCTGGCCCTTGCCATGAGTTACTAACATAAGAAACCCTACAACTTTGCTGCTAAGGATTCTACATCATTTATATAAGTTTGCCTCATGTATATAAGCAACAGTTGGTCCAGTGAAAGCTGAACTCTGATCTCAATGGGGAGATTGTTGTGATTGTTGCTTCTATTTTAGAGATCTACTAGGAGCCAGCCTCCTTTTTCTACTAAGGAGAAGCTCTTTTTTTGTGGATTTTCCCCCTCCTTCCTTTTTTATTTGACTTTGGCTTTCACTTATGGTGAACAAACAAACAAAAGGACCATTATTATGCAGGAACTATAGAATCACCAAGTTAGAAGAGGTGACCATCAAGTCAGATCCATAGTTTCCCCAGACTATAACATTACCTCTGGTCAAGGTACACTAAAGAAAGATGTGGTGATTTTCCTTCTCCAACATCAACCTCCTAATTTAGGATTGAACCAGGGTTGTACCTGAGCGTGTTCAGGTGGGCAACTGTTAAATTTTCTGTGTGAACACAGATACTTTGGAAATTTACAAACTATAAATGAGGGAGTAATTTATTGTTTTTGTCTAGACTTCAGAAAATTACAGAGAAAATTAAATAATGCAGATTAAATTTAAAAGTGGATTATATATACTATTTTTTCACCCGAAGTGTAGTGATAGTGGTGGTAGTTGTTGTTGTTTACAGTAATCCCTAATATCACCTTTAAGTATCCCTTTATCCTACCTGTCTATGGAATCCATCGTTGCTGAATTTATCTGAATTTTTAAGTCTGTTTGTATCTTCAGCCTATATATAATTAATTCCACAAGTTTCTTTCCCATTAGATTTGGGGTCTTTAAATCTTTGATCCTAAAAATCTTTTTTAGTAATTGGAGAGTTTTATTTATTTTTAATATTTTGATTAAAATATAAAATCTTAGAATTTGAATAGAACACATGCAAGTCACCATTCAGTTCCTGTTTGGATACTTCCACATACGGGCAGTCTGTTCTGTTCCATCATTGGACATATTCCATGTAAACAAATTAGGAAAGTAACCAAAGTTTTTCTTGACATTTATAATAATAATGCCTTTATATAGAATTTTAACATTTATCAAGTGATATTTCTGCAATTACTTTATGAGGTAAATAGTGAAAATATTATTATCCCCATTTTACAGAGGAAGAAACCAAGTCTTAAAGAACTTAAGTGATTTCTCCAAAGTCACAAAAATAAGTAAATAGTTGACTTTAGACTTGGGGTGGCTAAGTGACTAGTGCATAGAACCTGGAGTAGAGATGACTCATCTTCCTGTTCAAATCTGGCCTCAGACACTAGCTGTGTGACCCTGGGCCAGTCACTGTACTTGTTTGCCTCAGTTTCCTCATTTGTAAAATGATTTGAAGAAGGAAATGGCAAGCCACTGTAGTAACTGCCAAGAAACTCCCCTTCCCTAAACTCATGAAGAGATGAACATAACTGAAAATGACTGAACATGATTTGAATCCAGATCTTCTGACTTGGAATTCTTTCTGTCCTAGCATGAGGACAGCCCTCTACCCCTGTAATTTATTTAGTACAAGTGGATCTCTAAGCATTTTGTGTTTCCCCCCCAAAATATGGAAATGGTGAATGTGATTCTTTTTGTCCATTCTCCTTTTGAAGATATTCTATGTTCATATATGACTGATTTTCTTTTACTTTCTCCGTATTTTATTTTTCCAATTACATGTAAAGATAATTTTCAATATTTGCTTTTATAAGATTTTCATATTCATTTTTCTTCCTCTCTCCTTCCATCCCCGGTCCCAATATGCAGACAATCTAATATAGGTTATACATGTCCAGTGATGTTAAACGTATTTCCACATTAGCCGTGTTGTGAAAGAAGAATCAGAATAAAAAGGGAAAACCAAGAGAAAGAAAAAACAAATAAATAAAAAGAAAGTAGTATGCTTTGATCTATATTCAGACTCTATAGTTCTTTCTCTGGTTGTGGATAATATTTTCTATCATGAGTGTTTTGAAATTATTTTAGGTCACTGTACTGTTGAGAAGAACTAAATCTATCATAGTTGATCATCACATAATCTTGCTGTTAGTGTGTACAATATTTTTCTGGTTCTGCTCACTTCATTCAGCTTCAGTTCATATACATCTTTCCAGGTCTTTCTGAAATCTACCTTTTCATCTGATTGATTTTCAATGAGGAGTGGCTTCTAAATGCATCATTTTAAAGTTCTTGGTATCTTAGTCTCTTGTCAAATAGTTAAGGGTTTATAAATAAATAGTTACATGCACTAGGAAACTCTGGTATTTAGAAGAACATCGGGGGTGGGAAGAAATAATTTGGTAAAGGAAATAATCTTTTGGTAAAATGCATATTTTTTCTCTTCCCATTATAGCTGTTTCATAAGTGTGGATTTTTGTGCTTCAGGATTTCTGAAAGCAGAAAATATATGCAGATACATATATTTACGAGAATTTTTCATTGTCTTTGTAGAGATAATGATTGCCTTCTGAGTCAGATAATTTTTTAAATGGAAAAAATATGAAGAGGAAGAGTAGAGAAAAAAATTCAGCACTGATTAATATATTAAGAAGTCCCTGATACAATATGCAAAGTTCTACCCATATGCCCCTTTTCTCTCTACCAATATAAACAAGTGGGATGAAGTATCTTCTGATTTCTCTTTTTGGGGACTTAACTTGTTTTTTATATTTTCTCAACATTTGTTTTCAGTTGTTTTGTGTTTATCATTCTTTCTCTTTACACTGTTGAAGTCATTATACATATTATTTTCCTGGTTCTGCTACCTGCACTTTACATCTAAGTTTTTGTATGTTTCATTATGTTGTTTATTCCTTATAGCACAGTAATATTTTGTTACATTCATAAACAAAACAATTTGTTTAATCATTCTTCAGTTCATAAGCATCTACTTTGTTTCCAGTTCTCTGCTATAAAGTACTGCTAATAAATATTTTGCTATATAGAATCTATCTTTTTGACAGTCACTTCCTTTGAGTATATGTCTAGAGGGGGAATTTCTGGGTCCACGGTATGGATATTTTAGTCACTTTATTTGTATAATTCAAAAGTACTGCTATAAATATTTTGGTATATATTGAGTCTATCTTTTTGACAGTGGCTTCCTTTGGATATATGCCTAGAAGTGGAATCTCTGGGTCCATGGGAATAGATATTTTAAGTCACTATTTGTATAATTCAAAATTACTTTATTTGTTTTAATTCACAGCTCCACCAACAATACATTTGTGTGCCTAACTATCCACAGTCCCTCCAACATTGCCTAGTCCCTTCTGTTATCATTTTTGCCAATTTTCAAAATTGCAAATTTGCCAATTAAAGAAATTGACTTTCTTCGATTGTGTCAATGAAAACCTTAGAATTATTTTTATCTTCATCTCTTATTTTATTAGTATTTTGGAATGCTCTTTCTTGTGATTGTTAACAGCTTACAATTTTTCTTTTGAGAACTATTTGCTCACAGCTTTTGAGCACATCTTTTGAAGGGGAAACTATTACCTTTGATAGTCCTTCTTCTTGTCCTTCTAACCTACTTCCAAATATAATGTAGTCACCCAAGTACAACGTAAGCCAGCACTTTTAAGTGGTTCGTACTGCTTATTATTTTCTCCAAGGAGAACTTTAAAATGGCGAGTGCCTCATAACTTATATTCAAATTGCAGTGGAGAAATGAAGGAAATATTCTTATCTTTTTCTGCCATGGAGATCTGATAGTGTTGCCAGTTTCAGTGCTGCCTGATTCTTCATGACCCCATTTTTGGAGTTTTCTTGGCAGAGATACTAGAACGGTTTTCCATTTCCTTCTCCAGCTCATTTTACAGAATGAGGAACTGAGGCAAGTGGGGTTAAGTGACTTGCCCAGAGTCACCCAGCTGGTTAAGTGTCTGAGGGCAGATTAGAACTCAGGACGAGGAGTCTTCCCAATTCCAGATCTGGCACTCTATCCCTTATGCCCCCAAACAAGATACATAGAGGATAAATAGGAGGTAGTTTTAGAGGAAAGGCATTAAGATTAAGTGAGGATAATGAAATCTTTAAAAAAATTATAAAACTAAAAAAGGCTCTTTGCAGAAGATAGGACCTGGAGGCTAAATGGTGGAAAAGAGGAAAGAGAGCATCTGCGCATGGGGAATAGAACACAAATGTCCAGAGCTGGGAGGTGGAGTCTGGTGTGAGGAGCCGCAAGGAGAATGAAAGAGATTGGGACTGATAGCACTGACTAGCAATAGTTGTAGGGGTTTTCTTAAGTCACTGATATCAGGGAAGACGATTTTTTGGAGACTTCTTCAAATGCCTATGAATCACAGAAGGGAATAATACATGTCATTTTCTGGAAGTACCTTACATTCTATTTAGTGAGCTGACACAGAACAGAGCAATGGCCCGGCGTCGGGAAGACTCCAAATTTTATTATTATGAGACTCATATCTAGTCAAATTAATAAACTGAATTCAAATTCTGCCTTAGGCTTTTTCTACCTACATAAGCATGGGCAAGTCCCTTAATCTTTGCCTCAGTTTCTTAACTGTAAAATAGAAATAATAAAAGTACCTACTTCACAGGATTTTTGTGACGATCAAATGAAATATTTGTCTATTGTTTAGCACAGTGCCTGGTACGCACTATGTGCTATATAAATTAAATACTTACTCTCTTTCCTTCTTACTTCCTGCTTCCTCCATGCAGTGAAAATCCTCCAGACCTAGCACTGAGTTTCTCAAACATTTTCCCAACCTTCAAGTACCAGACAATTTCTAAAAACATCAAACTTCACATCTCCAGTGAAACTGATAGCTCGAGAAACAATTATGAAGTCCTGGGCTGCAGAGATCTGTTCCTCCCACCAGGACTGCCTTCATTCCTTTGCTAAGCTTTTGCCCAGGAAACATGGGTGGTCAGAGCTGTTCTGGAATTAGCCTCCCGCTCCTTGGCTATGGTATTCAGCAATCGTGGTGAAAGGGTTTGAGTTCTTGCCAATTAAAGTAGAAATTCCAGCACTCCTGCTTGGGTCCAGGAAGACCAGGGCAGCTGTCCCTATCTCTTCATTTTTTATTAATAAGTCACTTCTTTTTTTGGAGACTAATCTTATCTCACTCAGGCTGAAAGTGTAGTGACCACTTATGGGTCCAGTCCTAATTCTGATCAGCACAGAAGCTTATTTTGTTCTCTCTCATTCTTTCTCTGTCTCTCTGTCACTTTGTTTCTGTCTCTCTCTGTCTTTTTTCACTGTCTCTGTCTCTTTGTCTTTCTGTCTGCCTCTTTTTTCTCTGTCTTTCTGTTTCTCTCTTTCTCTGTTTCTCTGTCTCTGTCTGTCTCTCTCAGCTGGGCCCTCTGTTCCCAGGGAAACATCAGATTAAAGATGGACTTGGTATTGAAATCCTATCAGCCACAGCCATAATATACTGCAGCTCAGAGCTTCTAAATCAAAAGGATCTGCCAGCCTCGGATGGCACAGTGGAAGAAGTGTCAGGCCTGGAGTCAGGAAGGCTCATCTTCCTCAGTTCAATCTGGCCTCAAGTTCCAATGATCTTGTGATGGAGAGAGCTATCCATATATGAGAGAGAACTGTGGGGACTGAATGTGGATCACAACATAGTCTTTTCACCTTTTTTGTTGTTTTCTTTCTCAATTTTTTCCTTTTTGATCTGATTTTTCTTGTGCAGCTTGATAATTGTGAAAATATGTAAAGAAAGATTGCACATGTTTAAGAAAAAATGTAGACAATGTAATTTTCATGGTTTTTCAAGAGTGATTATTGAAGATTATCTATATGCATGTATTTTGAAAATGAACAGCTTTAATTATAAAAATATCTGGTCTCAGACACTTGCTGTGTGATCCTGGGTAAGTCATGTAACCTGTCTGCCTCAGTGTAAAATGAGCTGGAGAAGGAAATGGCAAACCTCTCCAGTATCTCTGAGAAATGGTTCATGAAGAGTTGGATACAACTGGAAATAACTGAATAACAGCAATAACCAGCTTTGGCCTTCTCAGCAGCAGAGACTACAGTGTTCACCACACACCCAGTCAATAATTCACTCTATAAAAATGATTTTAAACTTGACAAACATCAACAAAGAAACATAAATAGTTCTACATCCAGAGAAAAGAAAAAAGGAATATGTATGGAATCGATTTCTATTATGTTAAATTTTTTAAAGTATATATATATATATATAATTTAACATGGCTGTACTGTTATTATCCGGCTTGTCTTTATTTCCTTCTGAAATTCCTTCTGCTTTCTTTGTATATTTAAAAAATGTTCCATTGACAAACTCTTACTTTTTTCTTCTTTTTCTTTTATTTTGGCAAAAAGGCCTGCATCTCTATCACCTTTCCCTCAATAAAAGTAGTCTCTTGTACGAAATATAATTAAGCAAAATTCATTTGAATATTGACCATGTCAAAAAATATGTCTCATTCTGTACCCCTAGTCTATTACATTTATGATAGCTGTGAGAAGAATGTCACTATCAGCCTTCAGGAATTATAATTCATTGGTCAGTGCATTGATGAGATTTTTTAAATCTTTCAAAAATGTTTTCTTTTAAACTATTGTAGAGATTATATAAATTATTCTCTTGATCCTACTCATTTTACCCTATCGATAGGTATATTTATATATTACCCTATATATTTTTACCCTATATCGGTTCACACAAGTCTTTCCAGGTTTTTCTGAATCCATCTCTTTTAAAAAATCATTTAAAAATTATTACATTATTCTTCTATAACATAATTTGTTTAGCAATTCTTCATTGTTTCCCATGAGAGCTTCCAAATATGCTATCTTTGCTATGGATAGGGCTTTTTCTCCCCATGAGGTCAGAGAAAGCTCCTCTCAGAGCCTATAAGGATATATTTTTCAAATTTTTCTCAGAGAATGATTCAAATATAATGGATACCTGAAACCCACTGTCAAACCCACCTACAAACTCTGTCCCTTCAATCTTTGCTGTCATTTCATAAGGCTTGTGCCTTTATAAGTCCTGGAAAAATGGGTCAAGGGAGAATCATTGGCCAGGGATGTTTCTGTCTCCAGTCTTTCTACCTTCTACCAATTTATGACACCTGGCCATCTAGGTAGATGCACTCAGGATGCAGGCATTCATTCTGCCCACACTGATAACAAAAAACAGCCAGTTTCCCTTTGTTGCCTTCCAGCACTGAATTTTATTTTTTTTCCTCCATGTCTCTTTTTACTTTTATTTAGGGAGGCCAAAGAACTAAATTTTAAATTTAAAAAAAGTGGACATTAAAAATTAGACATGGTACTTCAGGAACTAACTATTTAAATTTTTTTTTTCTTAACCTCTTAATTTGATCAACTTCTGAGAGTGAAGCCTTTCAAGGCTAGAATTATTGGGTCAGATTCTTCCTGCTACTGGTCACCAAAGGAAGGGATACTGGCATGGGGAATATTTGTAGCTCATGTTGCTTTATTCCAGGAATTTTCTGAAGCACTCCTTTGTGGACTACTCCCTCAACTTATATTCATATTTGAAGATTGAGTCCCTTAGAAGGCAGCTGATTCTTCTCAGGGTTTTAATGATAATCCTATAGGACTACTATGATTATGGCTCTTGAGTCCCCACTGGTGTGCTTCCATTAACAAGCAGCCAGTAGACTTTTTTAACTTTCAGCAAAGGCATTTGCAAGATGGTTATTAATACAAGAATAGCTGGTACAAAACATTCTTCAGAAAAGCCTGCATATGTTCTCCCACAAACATATCCCTGCCCACATGGAGAAGTTGGCTCAGATTACAATGGCAGAGAGACACATGTTGTGCAACAAAGGGCAATTCTCAGTTTCTAACTGGAAGTCTTTCATTAGTTCATTCGTTCCTTCTTCCCTCTCTCCCTCTCTCCCTCCTTTCTCTTCTTCCTTTCCCTCCCTCTCTTCCTTCTTTCCTTCCTTCCTTCCTTCCTTCCTTCCTTCCTTCCTTCCTTCCTTCCTTCCTTCCTTCCTTCCTTCCTTCATTCCTTTCTTCCTTCCTTCTTTCCTTCCTTCCTTTCTGCTGGTGTTGCCACAATGACTTCATCATTAAAGATCTCCCAAGCATTTGACTGAGACTCACTTGAGTCATGCACTGTAACTAGGTATTATGCCTTTTCTTGCCCCTTTCTAAGAACAGTTCTCAATTTTCTGGGCTGAGCTGAAAACCTTTTCTCTTCCTCTTGGGTTTTACCTGGGAACTTGACGTGAAGGTCCTCCTCACCCTACACACAAAGTGATTTTCCACATCTCACAAACATATCGATGTTCTAACAGATGTGTTTTCCATTTTTAACACACACAGCCCATCAGACGCAGATCCTCTGAGCTCTCTGGCAAGTCGGCTCTGCTTTTCTGGGTCTGACACTTGCCATTTTTGAAACACCCCTGTAGTATCTATCAGGCCTTCTAAGAGAAAAACATCTCAGAATACTGGCAGCTTCTTAGAGAGGGTCCACACAGCTGTAGTGTCCAGTTTGGAGCCTGCCTAAGTACCTACATCCATATTTCTGCGATTGGGATAGGGAGAAAGAGATCATTTAGTTCTGGGATGGCGATGATGATGGTGGTCCAGATGAGACTGGGGAGGCATTCATGGACAGCTTCATCCCAGGCCATATTTGCTCAAAGGAACTCCAAATAATTGTATAACTTACTAGAACTGGAAGAAAAAGGTCTAATCAATTCAGCTGTTATCTCTTCCCTTCACCCAGCAACTGAAATTCATTTGCATTCATTTTGCATATGTCTTATATTTATTTCTCTGTGACCATGTTGTACTCCCTCCCCAATAGAATAGAAACTCCTCGAAGGCAACAGCTGTCTTATTTTTGTCTTTGTCTAGTACAATGCCTAGCACACAGAATGAGTACTTAGTAAATGCTTGTTGAATTCTGCTAGCATGTCTGTGTTAACCTGCTAATAGATTATTTTATGTAAAAAAAGTTTTCAGATGTAATTTTGTTTTGTTTTCAATTCCAAATTCTATCCCTTCCATTTTCTCCTTCTCTACCCATTGAGAAAACAAGATAAAACAAAATTTAAACCTATGTGTATATAAACATATACACACACACACATAAAATGTATATGATATATATGTGCATATATACATATATGTACACACATACACAAACAAACAAAACAAATTCTCACAGTAGCTATGCCCAATAAATAAATAAAGGAAGGAAGGAATAAGTAAATAATTAAGTATTTGTACATACAAATAAATATGTACATATAATAAATACATAAGTACATATGTATATATTAAATAAATATATACATACATTATTTTGTGCTAGTCTTTCCAGGCTTTTCTAAAATCCTTTCCTTCATCACATTTTACAGCATAATCCCTATTAATTATTTTGATGCAGTTATCTTCTTCCTTCCTAGGAGATCTTCAAGTGTTTATAATCACTTTTCATGTGCTCTCTTCTCTGTCTCTCTAGGACACCAGAAGTCCTCAGAAAACACAACAGATCGCACCTCTGTCCTCCCTGCTGAGCATCTTACCCGGTATTGCAAACCTTCCCAGAAGTTCCAAGCTCATGGGTAAGGAACTTACCCTTAAATGGTGCCGTTGTCATAGTCTAGGGGTTTTTCTCAACCAACAAGGCTTTGTGTGGAACTGTACGTACCCCCTTCTTCCAGTTCTCAAAGGAGAACCCCCTTTTTTCCTCTCACCTTTATAATAACAAGGTGCTCCAGGTACACAACTGTCTTAATGCTTCCTAGGGGAACCATCTAGGTCCAGCTTTCTTAGGGCCCTGAAATCATTTTTGGGTCATATCCTCCCCTGCCAAACCAACTCTCCCTAAGCTAGCAGGTCTTTGCTCAGTTTTAGAAGCCCCCAGACCTCCCTTTTTCTTCAGTTCCCCAGCTAAATGCTGACTCTGCTTGCTCCCTATGCCCTTCTATTGCCACTAGAGCTTCCACTGTGTCACCTTGCCCATCATTGCCAAAGGGAAGAAGGCAGGGAGAAAGCCACACAGAATGCCTTATAGAATGTACTTAAAGTACCTTGTAGAAAGGGAAATACATTCACACCTGAAAATCAAGTGATTGGGAAAGTGAATGTATAATCTATTTATAGTCAGTTAAAAAAAAGGAAATAGCTCACAGAAACACACACTTATGCATGTGCACACACACGCATTCTGGCAGAGGCTGTTCTTATGCTCAGATCCAATTATCAGGGACTGAAGCCCAGGCAGCTGTGAGGCTGTGATAAAATGGAATTATAGGACATAAAGTACCATGTTCACATGCTCACATGCAATGATACATATAAACACATGTGTGCACTCAGCACTCCCCATGATTTCAGGGTGACCTCCCTGTATTATGCTTTATCTAGGGGGTAAATCTGGATTTCACATTTATTATCTGCAATAACTATGAATTCACTGTTGGTATCTTGGACTCCTATTGTGACTGAGGGAACGGTGATCTACACCTAGTAGACACTGAATAAAAGCTTTTTTTTTTTTTTTAATAGAGGAAGCAAGATGGGTGGAGAAACTGTGATGGAGGAATTAACAGGACTCAAAGTCTAGTCCTGATTTCATCATAAACTAGCTGTATGACCTTTGGTTAGTTCCTTAACTACTCAGGGCTTTAGTTTTTTCATGTGTAAAGTGTGAAGGACAGAGCAGGTGATCATGAATTATCTTTCTTCACCTCAGTTTTGTTGATACCATCTCTTCTATTCACTTTGGATATGCTCTCAAAGGAATCCTTCTGCATTCCAACATTGGAACATTGCTTTGCTCCAGGGAGGATTTAAGAGAGAGCTGTCATCAGTCTGGGAAATGAGCTATGTGTTCCTAGGTTGAAGTGGAATCTGTTGTACGAGGAGTCTGTATGGGATTCTATATACTTTTCTAACTCCAGAGGAAGACGTCATTATTTCATTTGAAATGAATCCCAAACATCAGACACAATCCTGTCCTTCCATCCAACTTCCATCTATCCGTCAACCATCCATCTATCTATCCAATATCTATCTATCCATCAAACATCCATCCATCTATCCATCTCCATTTATCCATCCATCCATCCATCTAATATTCATCTATTTATCCATCCATCCAACATCCACCCAACATTTATCCACATATATGTACACATTTGTATGTGTATATACATATATATTATACATAGATATATAGAAAAAGACACAAATGAAACAAATGTGCTGTTTCTCTTCCCCCTTGAATTACATTATCCAAGGCTCTTGTTATTTCATTGTGTTTGAAAAAGATATGACAAGAAATATATGGAGACACTATGAACATTACTGTCCTCCATATTGGGAAAAAGAGCCTTGTTCTTCTTTATTTAGTTAATCAGCCTTTTAAAAATACCTATTCCATGCAAAGTACCTTGGGATTATAGTATATAACTCTTCCCTTTAAGGACCCTGCAGAAGATTAAATAACTAGGACATATTCAGAGGAAAAGTTAAATAAGACTATAGAATTGATGATTCAAGACTACAAGCAAGACTACAATTAAGGACTAAATGGATTTGATAGTCCATAAGTGCTATAGGAAGCTAAGTGGCAGACAGGAGAAAGAAATCTGAATTGAATCTCACCTCAGCCATTTACTAGTTAGGTAACTATGCAATACATATATTATAAATTATTACAAAAAGTCAGACATGACTGAAAACAACTGAAAGTTAACAATATCCTTGGTTGACTTGGCTTAAGTTTCCTCATCTGTAAAATGGGATAATAATAACAACTATCTCCCAGGGTTGATTTGAACATCAGATATTATATATGTAAATTGTTTTGAAAACTTAAAGCGCTATTTATACTAGCTATTATTATTTTAAGTTCAGAAGGACAACTCATTTTAGACAAAGGTAGATGGAGGGGGGCTTTATGGAAGAGATACAACTTGAATGAGGTCTTGAATGGCAGCTAGAATTTCAATAGATAGAGGATTGAAGAATAGTATGGTCAAAGGTCCAGAGGTGGAAATGTTCACAATGTGTTTGAAGGATGGGAAGGAAAGCAGTCTGAACAAAAATTGAAAATGTAGGTTGGGATCATATTAGAGAGGGCTTCCAATACAGGTTTAAACTTGGTATCATCCTGGGGTAAATTTTGCTTTCAGATTCTACTTAAGTTATGGGTTAACAGGGAAACATTAGAAGTTTTTAGGTGGAACAGTGGAGATAGCACAGTGGATTTGGAGTCAGGAAGATTCCTTTTCCTGAATTCAAATCCCAGTCTCAGACACTTCCTAGCCTTGTGATCCTGAGCAAGTCATTTAACCCCATTTGCCTCAGTTTCCTCATCTACAAAAGAAAATGGTAAACCATTCCAATATATTTGTCAAGAAAATCCCCAAATGGGTCCACAAAGAATCAGACATGACTGAAAACAACTGAAAAATACCATCATTGGTGGAGGAGTAGCTAGGTAGTGCAATAGATAGAGTGTCAGGCTTGGAGGAAGGAAAATTTAAGTTCAAATGTGCTCTCATCACCCTAAGCAAGTCATGTATTTTTTCATATTTGCTTCAGTTCCTCATCTGTAAAATGGGGAAACAATGCAGAA
The DNA here is from genome assembly GCF_902635505.1 of Sarcophilus harrisii. NCBI lineage: Eukaryota > Metazoa > Chordata > Mammalia > Dasyuromorphia > Dasyuridae > Sarcophilus > Sarcophilus harrisii. The sequence continues at coordinate 188,916,353 of NC_045430.1, read as the reverse complement.
GAAAATGGCAAATCACTCAAGTATCTTTGTCAAAAAAAACCTCATGGACTTTGGGTTACATAGTTAGATATGACTGAACAACAACAATGAATCATTGGCAGAAAGTTGGGTTTGGAGAAGATTAATGTAATAGCAATGTAAAACAGATATTGGAGGAGGAATAGACTGGAGGTCATTTCAGTAATCAAAACATGAGGTGATGAGGGCAAGGAACACCTTAATGAAAAAGAACGTTGGAATGGGAGGGACATTATTAGGGAAGACTTTGGAAAGACTTGAGTACTGATTAAATATAGGTGGATGAGGGAAAGAAGTGACAAAGATGACTGAGGTTTTAAACTTAAATGACTAGAAAATAATTAAGTGATGGCTGATATTGGGGGAGAGGGAGAATTTGGACTTGATTTTAGAAGTGAGATCTGAGATGACAGAAGGACATTCAAGAGGAAATACTAGTTCACTGTTGGAACAATCAGACTGGAGCTCAGAGCTAAAAATGTACAATTTCAGAGTGCCAAAGGAACCTTAGAAACCTTCCAGTCCAATTTCACCCCCTGCCATTTTGCGGATGAGGCTGCTATTTTCATAGAAGTAATAGTTTAAATCATAAGAATGATGGAATCAAGGGATTCAGTGGATTGAGCCTTGCCCTGGAGTCAGGAGGACCTGAATTAAAATCTAGCCTCAAACACTTAAACAACCTGTGAGACCTTGGGCAAGATACTTAATCTGAGTGCCTCCAAAAAATAGCGATAGAAATTATATGAAGAACAGTATATACTGAGAACAGCACAAGGTTAAGGACCACGTGGACCATTGGGAGCATCCATAATTAGGTAGGAGGAGAGGAAGAGGAGCCAGTAAAGAAACTCAACAAGTGGATAAAGCAATAGTAAGAAAGCTATGATTACATAGTATCCCGAAATCACATACTATACACAAAGTATCACCTAACTGTTGCTTTTCTAATCATTGTGTATATATAATATATGTATATGAAATGTCACTGCTGTCATGAATTTAACACATTTCCCCATAATCTGTGAGCTGAATAATAATATTACTTTAAAATTTGTTTTTGAATGATATTATTAAATGCCTTTACATCTAGTTGAATGAGCATACCTAAAAACTGTTGAATAAGAGCCCTGGAAGGGATTTACTAATGGAGAGACTACAGGCTGGCTTGTTCATTAGTTTTTATCAGTAATATTGCTGAATAAATAGAAAACCAGTTTACTGTATCTGCAGATTACAGAAAGCGAGAGGGACAGATAACGTGCTAGATGACAGAATCAAAATTCTAAATAATCTTAAGCCTGAAATTCTGAGAAAAAGGGTGTGTGAATCTACTCCTCTGTGACCTCATGCACCATCTCTGTAGTTTTCCAAACCAAGATATAGCACCCTAGCTACTGCTCCACTATATAAATTGTGTTATCCATTAGAATATAAGCTCCTTGAGCTTAAAGATTCTCTTTGCTTTTGTATTCGAATCTTTAAAATTTAGCATGGCCTTTGGCACATAGTGTTTAATTAAGCATTTTTCATTGATTTCATTTATTCATTCAACAGAATATAAAATTCTGAATTTATGGGTACAAAAATAGTCAGTTGCACAGGTACATAATAGGAGAAACTAAACAATTCTTATGGAAAAAAACCCTGGAGTTTTATCTTCACAACTTGAACCAGTGGCGTGATATAGTTGCTTAGAGAGGCTAAAGTTGTGTTATGTCTTTCGATGCTTCAGTGGATTCATTATCTCATCACTATGGGAATTTCTAATTTGTCAGTGTTTCTCTGAAACCTGAACCCCCAGATGTATGTGATTCAGATGTTGTCAATGATGGAATAATTATTTCCCACGGCCTAGATACCATGCTCCTACTAATGTAGCCCCAAGATCAGATGCTGTGCTTGGACGGATTTCCACTGGATGAGATACCAGACTAGCCAAGCTTCTCATCCGATGTGATTTCTGTCTGTTTTTTCTATTACTCCTCCACAGGGAATCTAGGCAGCTAGACAGTACAAAGGTGAGAGCGCTGGCCCTGGATCAGGAAGAGCTGAGATCAGATCTGGCCTCAGATACTTCCTTACCTATATGCCCCGTGGCAAGTTACAAAACCAGTTTGCCTCCATTTCCTCCTCTGTAAAATGGGGATAATAATAGCACCAACCTCTTAAAATTGTTGTGAGAATCCAATAATTATGATAAAAAGAATAATTATAAAGTGATTAGCTCAGAAGAAGTGTGAGATGAACATAGTTACAGAATCCACCCCAAATGTTTGTGGGGGCTATTCTAGTCTGACCTGTGGCAAAGCATCCCAAGCTCATATTGGTCTGATCGGCAACCCACTGATGGACACATTAACTGGATTCTAACAGAGTGAAGTCATTTTGTCTTTTTTGAGAACAACGGACAACAACCAAACAGCACAGCCTGACACATAGTAAGCACTACCTAAAGATTAGCAACTTGTTGATATTGTTATTATTATTACTATATTGTACACAGTAACAGCAAGATGTGCGATCAACTCTGAAAGACTTGGTTCTTCTCAGTGGTCCAAAGCAATTCCAATAGACTTTGCACAGAAAATCCATCTGCATCCAGAAAAAGAACTATGGAGACTGAATGTAAATCAACACATACTATGTTCACTTCTTTTTTCTGTTTTTTTTTTAATCTCTCCCATGGTTTTTCCCTTTTGCTCTGATTTTTCACTTCCAACATGATTCATAAAGCAATGTGCATTAAAATAAATAAATAAAATTAAAAAACATGATTCTGAGAAGCGATCCACAGGCTTCACCAGATGGCCAAAAGGGTCCATAACACATAAAAATGTTAAGAGCCTATTTTAATTTTTAACAAAAACTAGTGTAATTCTTGGTATGAATCCTCCATTTTGCTATGTGGCCTACCTTCTTTTCAAGTCTCCCATTAGAGCGAGCCTTTTGAGACCAAGGAGCTACCTTTTACTTTTTTTTTATCTCCATCACTTAATACAATGCTTGGCAGCTAGTGAGCACTTAATAAATGCTAGTTGACTGATGCTTTTTTTTAGTTATACATGACCCCAATGATACCTCTTATCCTTTTCTCACCTGCCCATCATGGTTAGCATTAAACTGCATCCAATTTACGCTTACCACGAATCTTTCTTTTGCCGATTGGATTTCCTGCCGTTATAGTTCTTGGAGGCAGTGATATCCCATGATTTGCTGCCATATAACATCCCCAGAATATTGATATTTAAAATATAGCCTTTTGCAGCAGGCGATGGATCAGAATAATTGAAAATGTGGAGGAATTTTGTATTTTCTAACTTGCTACTCTCTGTTCTGAGTCCAGCTTATTATATATTTAGGGTGCCTATTCAAGATGCATATATTTTCCATAAATGTAAGGACTACTACTACCCAATGGGCTGCCCACCCAAGTGTATCTTGGGCTACATTAGTAGAATTGTGGTATCTAGATTGTGGGAAATCAGACAACATCTGAATCACATTCATCTGGGGTTCCATTTTCAGAGGGACATTGACAAACTAGAAAAAATGCCGAGGAGGGTAACCAGAACTCTGAGAAGGTCTTGAAACCGTGCCATTCAGAGAACTGGAAATGGGATTTTTTAGTGGGGGGGGGGGGAGTGGAAGCAGGGGTGATATCATAGTGGTCTTCCAATATTTGATGGGCTGTCACATAGAAGAGGAAATCCACTTAAACTCATATTTCAGACTTCTGAGGGATCTCAGAGCTCATCCATCTCACTCATAAATCCTCTCAACAGCTTGTAAAGCTATAGGATCAAATGGAGGAAATTACTAGGAAGTGAATTTTGGTTTAGCCTAAAGAGAACAAGAGTTAGGCAGCAATGTGGCCCAGAGGATAGAACTGATTTCAAATGCAGTCTCAGACACTTAGTAGCTTTGTGACTTTAATCCTCTGTCTGCCTCAGTTTCTTCAACTGTAAACTGGGAATAATAATCATACCTATTTTCTAGAGCCATAGTGAGAATCAAGAGACATAATTTTTATTAAGTGTTCCAATGCCTGAAACAATAAATGCTAGCATAATAATAATGATCTATTATTATCATTATTATTATTACTGTTTGTAGAACAAGGGAATCCTTCTGTCCGGATTTTTAGAGAGGTCACATGGCAGAATGGAGTTCAAATCCTGCCTCTGACATAAACTAGCTCAATAAACAAGACTTACCCTGCCCGAGCTTTAGTTTGCTCATCTGTAAAATGGGGATAATAATTCCTGCCTTTCCCTCCCACGGAGTGGTTGTTGTGAAGCTCCAGTGAGATAATGTATGTAAAGCTCTTTGTAAACCTCCAAGCTCTCTATAAATGCCAGTGGTTATTCTCCGTTGCAGAAGGGATTTTTGTGTTCGGTGAAATGCTCCTTCCAGCTCTAATAGCCTGTGATTCGATGATTCTTCCGGATGGGAAGAAAATATTGCGGCCGCATTATGCAGAGTCAATGTCACTACACCCCACGCAGACCTAATGTCACTGTGCACAGAGAAAATGTCAACATGTACAGGAAGGGGACAATCAACCTAATTTACTCGACTTACAACCCCCTAGTATTTCCTGGCTCTGTCTTTCCTATGTGTTTCTCCCTGATAATTCAGCCTGCAAGTCTGAGCACAGGTCATTCACTATCCTTAGGGAAACAGTAAACAAAGATAAGAGCTTCAGGCCCTGGAATTTATTTTTTATCCACTCAGCCTAAAAGCAACTGCATGTTAAATTTAGAAAGCTTGATTCCAGACCCATCCCCCCATCCCTCCCTTTTCCTGCCTCTCTTAATTCTCCACATCCCCAGCCCGGTCTCTGCTGACCCATGCAACATGAAATATCATGTTGATCCAAGTATAGGCTACCCTCGAATATAAGTGACTCTGCTAAAAGAGCTTATTTTAGGAGAAAAAAAAATTTCACGGGTGCATCGATGACGGAAAATAACACCAGTTCTAAGTCACACTCAATCTACAAGACAGAAGAAGAAACCAGCTTATATTGGGGCCCATCCAGTGTTTTGAAAACCAGGGTATTACTTAAAAAACATTTCAATATCAATAGTTCTTAACCTGGAGTCTATGAATTTGTATTTTTAATATGTTGAAAACTACATTTCAATATAATTGTAATTCTGTATATTTTATGTTATGCATTTAAAAACATGATTCTGAGAAAGGGTTAAAATATAAGCTTTCACTGGAGTGCCAAAGGGTTAGGTGACACAAACAATTCTCTGAACCGCTGCTCTATCTGCTCATTAGCAGGTGTTATCTAACGAGTTGGGAGGACCATTTCCTCCACTATCCATTCCCCTCTTTCTTTTAGGAGCAGTCTTATTTTTCACCAGTTTATTTCCATTTAACTTTCTCTGAAATGCCCTCCCGAAGTCTCATTATGGCACAGAGGTGATGGAGCTTGTGGAGAATGGGGAGAGAGAGCGACTTTCAGTCTCTCATCTGAAGATCAATCTGAGTGCAGAGATGCTTGGCAACTTATCACGTATGGACATATTGTTGGCAGGCCGTTTCTTGGATTCGACTGCGAGCTTCTGAAGGTCAGAGATCGCTTTTACCTTTCTCTGTATCCTCAACACTCAGGAAATGCTTCCTCAATGCTTACCGACTCCACTTTTTGTTGACTGGACCAGAGCTTTGGTCACAAGGCGGTCTAGATCCTGACCATAGTAATTTTCGAGGACCGGCTCCCAAAGCTTGGAGGGGTTTCAATATGTGTGGGTAAAAGGAGCGCCCACAGGGATGAAATCCCATATCTTTTGAAGTATTAAAGTGTTTACCCAAATATATACTCAGGATAATTTGTTCTGTGCTTTTCGCTCACACATCTGTTGGGTGGGACACCAATAAGAAAAACATACTCCAAATTTAGCTGGGCAATTTCCAATTTATTTTAAAAAGCACGCCTCACAGTTTGTGAGTCTCTAATTGAATAGCTCTCTTTCCTATGTAGGTCAGATCCCATTGGAACCGGCTCCAAGAGCTTGGACAAATCCTCTCATTGCGCCGGCCTCCTGGTCTAGTGAAACTGATTCGAAATAAGTTTGGCCAGAATCTCTTGATTAGAGAGAGATCTCACTGAGATGGAGCTTGTGCTAAGTGGGATTCATCCAATATCGCCTCAGACGCCCCCTGCGGTACTCGTCAGCCTCGGTTCATTTAAATAGATTAAGAATCATAGAAAGTTTGAAATGGAAGAGACCTGCAAAGATCACCTAGCCCAGTGCTCTCTTATGGATGGGGCTCCGAGATGCAGAGAGAAAAAGAAACTTTTCCAAAGGAACTCAGTGACTTAGTGGGGGGGAGAGAAAGGGATTGAGAGAGAGAAAGAGAGAGAGAGAGGGGAAGAGGAAGAGGAAGAGGAAGAAGAGGAGGAGGAGAGACTAGGGACGGGGAGAGAGACAGAGACAGACTGAGAGAGAGACAGAGAGAGAGAAAAAGAAACAGAGAAACAGAGATAGAGACAGAAAACCAGAGAAACAGAGACACACACAGAGAGACAGAGACAAACACACACACACACACACACACACACACACACACACACAGCTAGAACTGGCATCTGTCACCTCCCAGTCTGGTGTTTCTAGAACTACTCCATTCCTTTTTTATTAGTGGTGATCTGAGGGATGGTTTGGAGAAAGCTGCAGTTCTATCACCTGAAGACAACCTGATGGTCTTCTGTTCCCTAGGACAGGATGGGGCCCAGAAGTCGGAGCTAAGAGACATAAAAATAGAAAGTGCCCCCAGCCTCACCCTGGCTCTGGCACCGTATTTAAGCATTCCCTGGAACAATGCAGTAGGTAATTTTAACAAGCTTAGGGAAAAAGGAGAGTGACCAGATGCTCTCAGTTGGCGTGTGGGGAGGGGATGGGGGAAGACAGGGAAAAAATATCTGTTAACCTTTTTTTTTTTTAATCAAATTACTAAGGCAAACTAGGACATTAAGTCAGGGACATTCTACCCAAATAATATTTGGTTCTTGAGTTGCCCGGTTGGCGTATCTAGAAAGATCAAATGACTCATGAGCCTTTCATTTAAAGACTTGTAAATGGCACTTTCATTTAAAGACCGAGGACAGGGGTTTAAGAGGCAGAAGGAAATAGAGAGCAGCTGGGAAGGGGCGAAACATTTATCTTGGCCTGCAGTCCCGTGGTTGGGGCTGGAAGGAAGGGGGGGTGTTTAACTCATCACAGATCCTGAGCCTGTGCACACAACAGAGATAGAGGGTAGAAAGGGGGCTGGGGCTGGCGCTCTCTTCTCTACTTACTCTAGTCCTTCTCTGTTCTTTCTCTGTGATCCTGTCAGTTCTCATGGGCACAGCAGAAGGAAGGAAGGAAGGGAAAAAAGAGAAAGAGACAGAAAAGAAAAAGAAACAGAGAAGGGGGAAAGAGAAAAGGGGAGAGAGAAAGAGACAGAGAATGAGGGATGGAAGGAGGAAGGAAGAAAGGAAGGAGGAAGGAAGGAAAGAAGGAAGGAAGGAAGGGAAGGAGGGAGGAAGGGAGAGAGGAAGGAAAGGAGGGAGAGAGGGAGGGAAGGAAGGGAGAGAAGGAGGAAGGGAGAAGAGAAGGAGGGAGGAGGGAGAAGGGAGGATGGGTGGAAGGGTGGGAGGGTGGAACAGAGGAAGAAATATTTATTAAATGCTTTATATGTGTCAAGTATTGTGTTAATCACTGGGAACATACACACACACACACACACACACACACACACACAGAGCACCCCTGACCTCAAAGAACTTATATTTTAGTAGAAGACTCATATAAATGAGTTTGAAAAGTTATAGGGTATACAAGCGCTCTTCTCTCTCTCCCCCCTCCCCCCCCCCACCCCGTCTTTCTGTCTTTGTCTCTCTCTTTCTTCTTTATTGCCCTTCCCTCACAATACCCATTGCCACAGAGCCTGAAGGCGGAGGTGGCAGCAGGAGGAGGCAGCAGTCAACAGAGAGAGGGTTTCACCCTCAAAGGCAAGGTGACACAATCCCAGTGGTGCTACTTGTCCTAGATCCTTGTCTAGGTTTTCTGTGGATTCCTGCTGGGGGATATCCATATCATCTGTAGATGTGTCCAGATGAGTTATGGGGTCCTGGCCAGCAAACTGTCTCATCCCCAGCTCTCCCGAGTTCTGTTTCATACTGATTCTCCCAGTCTGTGCTCTTGAGCCAGGAGTGAGGAGGAACCTTGACTCTAGAGTTCTGAAGCTGATGACCACTACCTGGAAAGTAGGAGCCAAGCATCCTGTGGGAATTGTGTCCTTACACACTCCCTGCTTGCTCATGGGGATATGGCTTTGAGAAAGTAACCAAAATTTTCTAGAATAAGATTGATGCTATATCTGAGGGATTTGGGGGGATCTGGGAAAATGACTTAGTAAATGTTTTTTGTTGTTATTATTAGGCATTGCCTCCAGTCTATTAAGTACTTTTAAAAACTTATTCATTCTACAATAAGAGTAAAAGCACAAACCCTTAAAGCCAAAGAGATGAATCTGGAATCCAGATGAAGGTGGAGACATTTTGAAGCAGGGCAAGGTTGCCTCTAATTTCCTTCCTCCTGTTCCCAAATGCAAGAACTAAGTTTTCCTTCCTTCCTTCCCTCCTTCCTTCTTTCCCTCATTCTTTCCCTCCTTCCTTCCCTCCTTCTTTCCCTCCCCCCCCCCCTCTCTCTCTCTTTCCTAGGTGAATCTGAAACTAGATCTCAAGTTCCTGACTGTCTCTTCTGTTTTGTGTTTCTTTCTCTGAGCACAGATGATTGAAAATGATCCAGTGAGATGGACATTTTCTTCCTTGGCAGCAACCATATGATTTTACAGGCTCATTACATTCTTATACCATAAGAATTCCCCAACTGATGGGCATCTTCTTTGTTTCCACTTCTTTGCTACAATATAAAGTGCTCCTATAATTAGTTTTTAAACATTGGGTCTTTTCTTTCTTTCTTGGATTTCTGAGAGTGAGGGGAAGAGCATATATGTCTAATAGTGGTATTTTGGTTATAGTGCCAAAGTGCTTTCCAGAATGGCTGGGTCAGTTCATAACTCCACCAATAGTAAACTCAGGACGTTCTTAATCCATTCTTTCTTTTCCCTTTAAGATTTCAAGAGGAGAAAGTTGTAGCAATGTTTCTCATTTGGTCCAGCGCTAAAAAAAAAAACAAAACTCTGAGCTTGCACATAACTGTTCAACTCATTAACTTTATCTGGTGTCAAAGCCCTTTCCCACTTTCTTATCTCTAGAACTGGAGGTCATGCTTTTCTAATGAGATGAGTTCTTTCTAAAATTACACCCAAATAATCAGAGAAAAGCCTTTAGATTACCTTTCCAGTTTCCCTTCTCTATTTTTGCTGCATTCCTTATGTAGAACAGAGTGAGATTATAGCTAAAGGCAACACTCCCCCATCCCATCTTGTTTTTCCCATCATTACTGCCTGATTCCAATAAAGCATGTTTCTCTACAAATATGGCGGCTTTACCAAATTGCTCCCATACCCTCACTTGAACCTTAGTTTAGTTGTGGATTAAGGGGTTGGGATTGTATTATATGATCTCTAGGGTTTCTTCCAGGGCTAGGTCTGTAATACCACAAAGTACCGCACTCAGGTTTATATACAATGGTCCCCTTAGAAATTTCTGCAACTTGCTCAATATTTTTTAAATACCTCTTACACAAAACACTTCAGAAATAGCTTTTCAAGAGATGCTCTATCTCTTTCTTTGGGAGGCTTAAAACACAATGCCTAATCAGGGTTTTGAAACAAGTTTAAACTAGTTTCACCACCTTCCCACATTCCTTGCAATTTCACTGGTATTCGATCTCTTTGACATTTATTTCTTTTACTCACTCTGACCACATCTCATCCCATTTGCATTAAGGCTGCAGCAGATGTTAATTATGGCAATTTGTTTGGACTGTAGAATTTGGGGGTATCATTTATCAAGTTGTATATACTGAGGATGGTATGTAATGCACATTTAAAACCTCACAGACACACTAGTCTGTTCTCATTTTATTCTTTCTTTCTGGAATGAGGCAACAAAAATCGATCCTACCATAAAGAAGGCACAGGTTAGCTTTTTCTCAGTCTCTCCCCCAGTCCCCTGGGCAACAATGGGATAGGTGTAGCCAGGAGGAGTTAGTTAGGCTAAGGGATGTATCAGATACCACACGTCTGGGTAGGGTGCATCCAGGAGGCTCAGCTATAGTAGGGAGGAGTAGATGCCATAATAGAGGGAAGATCTGAGAGTTGGAAGGTATCTGGAATGCATGTCTACATCACTTCCACTTAGAATCCCTAAAATTCCCCCAAAGTTCAGCTTAGAGGTCATCTATATGAGGCTCTTTAGTTGCTATTACCCACAATTACTTTGTGTATGTATATATATGCATATATATGTCTATATGTTGTAGATGTGTCTGTGTGTGTGTACAGAATGTTCCAAATCATATTTTAAATCTAAAAATCACATTTTTGGGACACTGTGCATGTATGTACCCATGTGTATACACGCACATAGATGTATATATGCACATACAAATACACAGAGAATTCCAGCTAAGTCTTGTTTTAGTCTGGGAGCAGGTCCTTGGAGGAATAAAAGCTGCTGCAAGATCTTCATCAAGGGAAACATTTTTGGATCGAGTACAACACAGAATTTGGCTAATATTCTTTCAAAACCAAGTGGAATTGGCCAGCCAGGTACCATTTCTCTGTTTAGCTGAAGCAGGAAAAAGGGACTGTGTTGGTGGTCAACTTTGGGCAAGGGCAATCAGTCTGGGCTGTAATATATGTGTGTATGTGTGTGTATCTATATCTATCAGTGTGTGTGTGTGTGTATATATATATATATATATATATATTCTCTTTATATAGCTATATCTATATGTGTGTGTATGTGTGTGTCTCTTTCTCTTTATATGTATATATGAACCTATAAGCTGTGAAGATGTCAGTTCATTTAGACATAAAGTGATGTGGTCTCTGGCAAGGAATGCTGCACTCAACCTGCTCAGTGATGTCATCTTGCCCATTGAAAACTTCTAAATATGGCACAATTGAAAGCACATCAGAATTGGAAGTCTTGTATTTAAGGACCACTTCTACCACTTGCTACCTCTATGAAATAGGTGTTATGGTTATGTCCATTAAACAGATGAAGAAACTGTGGCTGAGGGAAGTTAAGTCACACATCCAATTAGGGATGGAGGCAGGATTTCTGTCTGCCCTTTCTGATTCCACTTAGTTATAGGTGGGACAACAAATCTGAAGGAAATAAGCAGCAGCAGCAGCCAAGTATAATGAGGAATCTGGCCATAATTTAATTTAGGTGTGAACTCTTTCAACTGTATTATTTCTTTGAAGCTCTTTCCTCCCAGAGATATGTGGGATGCTTTTCCCACACAGGTAGTGGTCATGATTATGATTGTGAAGGGATAGATCTGCATGCAAAGTTGATGCATGTTTCTTCTACTCTTTAATTTGGAAAAAGTTGCTCCTCTTGGTGCCCTTCCCCGTATACCCCTTCTCTCCCTGGTCTCCAGCTGGTGCTGGTTTCTGCTTAGAGACATTACAAGGGGACAAGCAGTAACCGTTGGTTTTGTTGGCTCTGAGATTGTTCCCCGACCAATGGGGATCCTGGTGTGTCATGACAGACTGATTAGTAAATTAGCGAAGTATGCTGAAAATAGCACGGTGCCCAGCTGCTCTCGATTTCCACCGAGGGCAGGAGGAAATGGCCTTCAATTCCGCCAGGAGGGCTGATATCAGGATGATCTCAACAGTAAAGCTTCCTTCACTGGAAAATGTGCCATAGTGGGAAGCCATAGAATCCCCTTCCTTGGAGATCACTGGAAAATGTGCCATGGTGGGAAGCCATAGAATCCCCTTCCTTGGAAATCACAAAGAATGTGCCATGGTGAGAAGCCATAGAATCCCCTTCCTCGGAGATCACTGGAAAATGTACCCTGGTGGGAAGCTGTAGAGTCTCCTTCCTTGGAGATCATGAAGAATGTGACATGGTGAGAAGCCATAGAATCCACTTCCTTGGAGATCTTTGAAAACAGCTCCTAACTGGAATACTCTCTGGGACATGGAGGATTATCTCCAGCAGACCCTGAGATTTAGGTATCAGTACCTAAAGACAAAGCCAAATCATTGGGTTGGAGATGGGGTTTAGTACCAGTCTTAGAGATCTAATTTGGTTTGGTTAATTCCTAAGGGTTCAACCCTTAAATTTCTCTAAATAGAACTCTTGGTCAGAGTCCACTCCCCTCCCTCTATGGCAAGAGGGAGTGAGATCCTGGGATCTGACCTATCTCTGAGGGAATTAAACTGGAATGCCCCCAGGTTCTATCACTTATTCGGGTCCTAATGGGTAAAATGTATTCAGTGTGTTGAAGGATGTCTTGGGAAAGTGGTTTATTGGGCACCAAAACATTTGGTCTGCATAGACATTGCCCTAGAGAAGCCTAATGATACCTTCATGAAGAAGTTTAGCAGTAGACTAGCTGGATGACATTGCAGATCCCAATAGCATTGTTCTAATCAATATTTCTGTAATATATATGAGGTGGTATGGTATTATGGTAGCCTACTTGGTCACTGTACAGATTCCAATGGTTTCCTTACTTATGGGAATTTTTCAGTTTAAATGTATTTTCTCTTGGAAGTCCACTTTGAGTAATTTCATTTGACCAGTCATCTAACTAGCCCTGTGCTTGTGGTCTCTGTTTGAATTCTAATTCCTTGACTTGAAAATACATTGCTATTCTTGTTTTTGTAATTATTTTCAATGAAAAGCAGTTTTGCAGTGGAAAGAGCACCAACCTTAGCATCACAGAAACTGGGTTCCAATCCCAGCTCAAAGTATTGTTATATTGGTGGCATTGAACAACTTATTAAACTTTTCTGCCTCAGTTTCCTCATCTGTAAAATGAAAAGGATAGTGATTATGTTACCTGTTGTTGTAGGGTTGTTGTAAACTTTAAAAGGTTACAGCAATGTGAGTTTTTTATGTGATTTCACATGGTAATTGAGTCAGCAAGAAATGAATCTGGATTGAGAGATGAACTCGTTTAAATCTGTCTTTTGACACATATTAGCTATGTGACTTTGCACAAATAAGGTGATACAGTGCACAGAGCCCTGGACCTGGAATCAGGAAGAACCGAGTTCAAATCTTGTCTCAGACGCTAGTTGTGTGGTCTTGGACAAGTCACTTAATGTATGGCTTAGTTTTCTCAGCCATAAAATGGGGATAAATTGGGGTTGTTTTGAGGATAAAAATGATATATCTGTAAAGAGCTTGGGCATTTAATAAAAATGCTGAGTTTGGGGAAATTCTTAAAAAGAAAACTCTTATGTTCATGTGTCTTGCATGGCTAGATGCTTACCTATTTCAGTAAATCTCTTCCAGATCTTGCAATAAATGGAGATTGAAGAAGTCTTTTCGGAATTTTTTGCTTAGGGAGCTGTAAATTTAAACCAATGTTATTGGCAAGCTTAAAATAAGAGCTGCTTTTCTACCCATACAGACACGAATTCGTATTTGACTTCACAAAACTGTCAATCTGTTATGACTTGAAAACAGAATTCACTAATATATATATTAATGTCTAGAATAGCTGTGCTTATTCTCCCTGAGATTTGGCCGTTCCAAATGATCCAAAAGAGTCCTCAGGGCCAAAGTGATTGTGATTCTACATACAGGCTCTCATCTTTAGATCCACAAAAGGTTCCCATTTCCTATTCAATTCATTGAAAAGATTAAAGTAAAAGAAGATAGGGGAAATAATATGGCTCTACAGGTTTGAAATAAAAATGCATTGGAAACCACTTTTGGAAAGCTTGTATTATCCCAGTGGAAGACTTTGCTTTTTGATGAGCAGTCTTAGTGGGATGATAAGCTTATAATCAAACATGTGTTTTATAATTAGGCAACTGTTTTATACTCAGAAGCACTGAAAATTGATTTTGAGCAAGTATGGAAAATGAAACAAGAGAGGAGTGAGATCAGACCCATAATTATATATTGTATTGGCCTGAATAAAGGGTAAGTTTTTCTCCCAATCCAGCTTGTATAAGAACCGAGAGTAACTTATAATTGATGTTAGCATATAGCTTTCTACCTCAGTGTGTATGTGGCTCTGTGTGTATGTGTGTGAATGTGTGTAATTTTCAGAAATTTCACTCTAGAGGTATAGTGTGTATTGAGGAGGGATAATCAACATTCAGATCAATATAATTAAGAGGTCTTTAACTCTGTCTAGGGCTGTAAGAATAATGGGAAAAATGGTGGAAAACCCACTATCCCTGCTTTCTTGGGATGGATTTTAACAGTCATATCATATCTGCTCTTTTATCTGTTCTATTGATGCAATATTAATTAGTTATAGTCAAGGTTTTTCCTCTGAACTGATCAGAAGCTCCTTGAGGACAGGAACTAGGTCTTTAAAAATTTTTTTTTATTATGAACTTGACAGAAACATTTTCATATGCAGAGAGCAAAAAAGAAAATTGTACATGAAATCATTAATATTCTATAAGATTGTTTTTAAAAATAATAAATTCAACATATTCGTTTTAAAGTATTGGTCATGTTTGTCTATATCTCCATCTAAGCTTCCTTCTGTTTTCTTCTATGCATTTAAAAAATACCTCAGAGACACTTTTTTATTTTTTTTTTTGAAACATTAATTACCAGGTCCCTTTTCTTCCAATCCTTCCCCCTAATAACAAACAAATAAAAAATCCTTGAAGAAAATGAGTACATTTATGCAAAGCCAATCCACACATTGGCTGTCTCCAGACATGTAAATCTCATTTTGCTCTGACAGTCCATCACTTTTTTCAGGGGAATGGAAACATCCATTTTCTGGAGTTGTGGTTGATCATTGCATTAATCAGAGTTCTTAAGTCTTTCAAAATTATTTTTCTTTACAAAAAAGTAACTATTATATAAATTGTTATATATCAGTTCAAACAAGTATGTCCAGGTCCGTCTAAATCCATGCTTATAAATTTTATATAAATTATAAATTTATAAACGAAATTCCATTTCATTTATATACCATGATTTGTTTTGCAATTTCCTGACAGGTATTTCTTTAATGTCTAGTTCAATGTTGCAACAAAAAGGGCAAAGATATTTTTGCACATATCAATCCTGTCTCTCTTTGATCTCTTTGGAAGTGTAGGCTTGTACTGGTTTGCACACAGTTTAGTGACATTGGGTATAGTTCCAATTTGTTTTCTAGATTGACCAAACCAATTTGTAGCTCTGTCAACAGTACCTTAGTGTGCCTAGCTACATGTAGCCTTTCCCACAATTGCCATTTCCCTTTTCATCAATCTGGTGGGTGTGAATTGGAACCTCAATGTTTCTCTTATTATTGTAATTTATATTTGTATTGTTTTTTTCATATTTTTGTTAATGACTTGGACATCTTCCTCTGAAAAATGCCTATTTTTATAGCCTTTGACTATTTAGGGGCTGACTGATTCTTATATCAGTTTCTTATATAACTTGGGTCTTATCCCTTTATCAGAGTAACTCGCTGCAAATTTTTTCCTCCACTTAATGAACAAATTTATTAAGCATTTAGAGTGGGCAAGGGCACAATATACAAATAGAAAAATAAGATAATCCCATTTCTCAAGGAGTTTCTATTCGAAAAGGAGATTTTGGCTAAAAGCCGGACAGAAAGGCCAGTGGTCTCGACGGGGCATTGGCAAAACAGATAGTAATGCATTTTTAAATGTTCTTTTTCATGGATTAAACTACATCTATTTGTGATGCTGAACCATTTCACCGTATCAAGGACACCGGAAACAAGAACTTTTCGTTTCTAGGTCTTTAGGAACTGTAATTGCTAAGGAAGCAGAGAGAATTGTATTACCTGCAGGGACTCTTACAAGGTTGCCTCTCCACAGGGGCTGGTGTGGAAACCAGGCTAGGCATCTGGGGCAATGCTGCTCCCAGGGCTCTTGGGCTTGCCTGCCTGTGGGTGGCACTGGGTTCATAACTGATGTGGGTGATTAACCAATTCCTTTCGAATTCCAGCTGCCTTGATTTTGTATGTAAAAACTCTTCGATGTTATTATGTCCATTGTCCATCTCATCTCTACAAACTTCTCTTAAAATTGTTATGTGCAAAACTCTTTCCCTGTCTATAGCTGTGAAAAGGATCTTTTTCTGCTCCTGTAATTTGTTTGGGTTGTTATGAAGGGACCAAGTCTTGCTTATCTTTGCATTCTCCCTCCTTCTTGATTTAACACACACAATCCTTTGCACATAGTAGGTGCTAACAAATAGTGAATGAGTGAATAAGTGAATGAATGAATTTTGGTCGTTCCTATCATCTGTGGGCCAGCTATTTGGTTCATTCGGGGTTTTTTTCTCTTATTTTGGAAGAAGAGAGCTCCTGGCTCTACCTTTTTTTCAGCTGACCAGTCATCATGCTTGATCATCTCTGACAAATGGATGGGACAGCAAACAATTTCTTAATGAGGATAGAATGGAAGGGAGCTTCATTTTGGAAAGACAAAGGTTTAGGGATCATTATTTGGTTTTTCCTGGTGTGGTATTAGTGAGGAAGATCTCCAAGGTCCTTTTCAGCAATGTTGCAGACTTCTCTGAAATGAGTATATAGAAAAGCCGATGAGCCATAGGGAAGATTCTTGTTCAGTCCCATCTAACACTGAGATTCCATGATTCTGGATCTAGCCATCCTTTTTGAATATGGTATAGTCTTTTATTTCCTATTCTAATTATGAGTGTTATTTCCTATGCTGCTGAATCATGCAATTATGTCTTGGATACATTATAAATTCATGTTATCTAACTTTAACTGGACCCTCACTTCAGCAAAGCAATCCCTTTCCTTCTTTCCTGAATGATTCCCTATCTGATGCCCCACAATTTTTTTAAACCTTCTCTTATTTCACTCTTCTCTCTACCTCAATTCTTACTTTATTAAGAAAATTGAGTCTATTTAATGTGAACTCTTCTCCCCTTCTCTTTGAAAATCCTTTGACTAAATCCTTTGACTTCCTCCTCCATTGTCTGCACCTTTCCCCAGTCTCAGAAAAAGAAGTGGTCCTTTTGATTGCATCTCCCAAATGTTGCTACTCTACAAAACTGTCCTAGGTTCTCTACCCTCCAGATACTTTCTCCTTTTTCTCCTTCTTTGGATATTTTTTTTTACTGATGTCTTTTTCTAAAGCTATTTTCATAATAGATTTAGAGGTGGAAAACACCTTGATGGTTATCCCGTTCAATCTATCATGAAGAACCTGAGACTCGAGGTAGTTAATCAATACTAGTACTAAATGTCAGGGTTGGGATTTGACTCCAAGTCCTCTGACTCTATGGCCAGTGGTCTTTCTATTGCAGCAGAACATGGAGTCAGAAAGATTTGAATTTAAGTGTCTCCTTTGATTAGCTGTGTGATTCTAGGCAAGTCATCTAACATTTCTCAGGAGTTATTAATCTATAGCAGTGAAGGAACTCTCTTTATTCAGAAGTCCCCATATTGATGAAATCAAGGATTCAGACAGAGAAAAAAGAGTTTCACTTAAAGAAAAAAAAAGTCAACTGAAAAAGAAAACTTTAGCAGAGACCCTGCTCAGCAGTAGTTCACTTGAAAAAGACTTGATGGCTTTTAGTTTTCACAGATATAAGATGAACCAACAGAAATACTAACAAATCCCCTTAGGGCAGTCCCAGAAATAATCCAAAGCTACTCTGGGTTGGTCAGATCAATGCTATGTTGTTCAATTCAATTCACATTTTAGGACCATGATATTTGACTATAAAACCACATGACTGAGTTTTAAATAAACAATTATTACATATATCTTCACACAGTCACTTTGAAAGGCCATAATGAGTAATCATCATTGTACAAAACCTGCTTTCCTTTTTGGAGATGACTTCAGAGGCAGTATTTTCCCTCCTGAGGCAATTGGGGTTAAGTGACTTGCCCAGGGTCACACAGCCAGGAAGTGTTAAGTATTTGAGGTCATATTTGAACTCAGGTCCCCCTGACTTCAGGACTGGGGCTCTATCCACTGCACCAACTAGCTGCCCCAGAGACAGTTTTTAAGCCACATGAGAGAACTTATTACTTCATAGGTATGTCTCATCTTTTGACCCTCATTAGAATGATTCACCCAGCTTGGTCATCCTCTTTTATCAAATTCATTTTCAAATGATTTGATCATTTTCCAAAAAATATACGTGTCCCCAAATACAAAGCTTCACCCTCATCAAGGAGATCCAAAGGCACTGAACTTTAAGCTCATGGAGGCCGACTCTCCTAGGAATACCAATGCCAATCATCTCATTCCTTTTACTCTTAACTTGGCAGAGGGCCCTGGATAGAATGGTGGATTTGGAGAGGAGACACTACATTTGCAGTCTGGCCTGGCCACTTGCTATCTGTGTGATCTTGGGCAAGCAACTTAAGTGCCCTTGACCTTGGTTTTTTTCAGTAGTAGAAGGGGGTGATGGGCTAGACAACTTTCCAAATCCTTTTTAACTCTAAACCTTGTCACAAACTCCAGGATCTTTTCCAGCTAAAAATCTATGATCGTGTTATTGTTCACCCTTCATTCTTGAATAGGACCAGTTCCATAAATGAACTGGAGAGGAGTGAGGCAGTCATCAGCCTTTCTCTGTCCTCCAGAGCCATTGAAGCCCAATGGCAAGACACATGTTAGATAAATGGCAGAGAATCCTGGAGACTAAGAGGGTTGTTAGTTCTGGGAGGGAAGATGAGGGAGAGAACAGGCACTAAGCAAAGATAATAGAAGTCAAAACTAGAAAGTAGATCCAAGAACCCAGGGGCAAAGAGAAGGAAGTGACTTGGAATCCCCATCCCCCCCAGTCATTGCGATGGGATCATATTTATTTGGGGCTTTGCTGGTTCTGGTGATGTCATCCCCAACCCCGTTATCTGGGCTTCAACCTTTGTCTTGGTCCCCTCACATCACTTCACCATATCTCTCCCATCCTCCCTCTCCCATACATTTCTAACGCCGACATTTTTACCACCGACATCACTGGCCCCTCTCAGGGCCAGTTTCTGTGCCCTACCATCCCTTTTATGTAGAACTCCCAGATCAGCTTTGCCAGGACATCTTTGTGTAAATGCTATCTCCCTTCTCCATCATCCACAGAACAAAGATCTGAGTCTGGAGCCTTTCTACAGGCTGGTCCCCAACTTCTCCAGCTTTCCCACAAAGCCCTCCTTTCTCTCTGAACTGTCTACTTTGTATTCCCAAATATCCTTTGCTGCCTGGCCCTTCTGTGTGTTTGCTTAAATCATTTTTAGATACGCCCACCTGGCTTCTCGGCACTTATCTAAGGAGAGAGAGAGGGAGAGAGAGATGGAGAGAAGGAAGGAGGGAGAAAGGGAAGGAGAGACAGAAGAGTAAAAAAAGAGGGGGGAGAGAGAAAGATGGAGAGAAGGAAGAAGGGAGAGGAGAAAGAGAAGGAGAGACAGAGGAGTGAAAAAGAGAGGGGGGGAGAGAGAGAGATGAAGAGAAGGAAGGAGGGAGAGAGAGAGAGAAGGAGAGACAGAGGAGGAAAAAGAGAGGGGGGGAGAGAGAGAGATGAAGAGAAGGAAGGAGGGAGAGAGAGAAAGAGAAGGAGAGACAGAGGAGTGAAAAAGA
Organism: Sarcophilus harrisii; assembly: GCF_902635505.1. Taxonomy (NCBI): domain Eukaryota; kingdom Metazoa; phylum Chordata; class Mammalia; order Dasyuromorphia; family Dasyuridae; genus Sarcophilus; species Sarcophilus harrisii. The sequence goes on along the minus strand of NC_045430.1, from coordinate 188,896,619 downwards.
GAGGGGGGGAGAGAGAGAGATGAAGAGAAGGAAGGAGGGAGAGAGGGAGAAAGAGAAGAGGAAAAAAAGAGGGGGAGAGAGAGAGAGAAAGAAGGAAGGAGGGAGGAAAAAGAGAAGGAAGGAAAGGGAAAAAGAGGGGGAGAGAGAAGGAAGGAGGGAGAGAGGGAGAAAGAGAAGGAGAGACAGAGGAGTGAAAAAGAGAGGGGGGAGAGAGGGAGAGAAGGAAGGAGGGAGAGGGAGAAAGAGAAGGAGAGACAGAGGAGGAAAAAGAGAGGGGGGGAGAGAGAGATGGAGAGAAGGAAGGAGGGAGAGAGGGAGAAAGAGAAGGAGAGACAGAGGAGTGAAAAAGAGAGGGGGAGAGAGAGAGAGAGAGAGAGAGAGAGAGAGGGAAGGAAGGAGGGAAGAGAGAGAGAGGGAAGAGAGAGAGAGAGGAGACTGCATGTTCCTTCCTTCCCCCAGGCACTAACCCTTACCCCTGTTTTGCTTCAGTTCTCTCTCTGCAATGTAGGCCATAAGGGGTCTGTAAATCATCTGGCAGAGCAACACCAGGCTTCCTCTGACCTTTCCTGGAATGTCCCCTGCCTGATGGAGCCTGCCCTCTCAAGCACGGGGACCTTGGACCAGTTGGAAAGCATTCCACGGGGGCGAATTCTCTGCCCTGGAGCCACAGATCCTGGGGGTTCCCCACAATCAGGAGCTCTGGGAACAGAGCAGCCACCCGCCCTGGGGGCGACCCGGGGCTCCAGGTGCACAGCTCCCACCCGGGGGCTGCAGGACTCCCCCTCAATAACCGCGGCCCTACCCTGTGATTACCGTGGGCTTTGCCTCCCGCAACGCCGAGCCCCCCAAGGCTGACCTCTGCCCTGCCTTCTGAAGTGCCCCCGGGCTGGGCCCTGCCGGGCATTCAAGAAGCACTTGTTGAATGAATAAGAAGATGGAATCCTCATTGAAATGCATCCTCGAAGCCTTCCATTCAAGGCCGCTGGGCGCCGGGCTCTTTTTGTCCTCCAAAAACGCGTTGGAGAGTGTGACTCCCGCCCCGCCCCCGCCCCAACATGCTCCCCCAAAGACCCCTAAACAAGAAAACCCCGCCGGCTCGGAGACGGGGCCTTTTTTTTTTTTTTTTTTTTTTTTAGGGGTGGGGGTTATTACGTTGGTCTCAGCTGGGGATTGGGGTGGGTAGTAACGCTTTACTGGAGTGGGAAGAGAAAAACAAGTAAAGGGGAGGGGTGTGTGTGTGTGTGTGTGTGTGTGTGTGTGTGTTTCTATTAATTATGAAGGAACTGAGCACCCTGGAGCTAAGAGATAAAGGGAGAAGAAAACTGTTTTTGAATAGACGTGTTTGAGGGCCTGACTTGTGACTTTGTGACAGTCCTGGGCCTCCATTTTTCATCTGTAAAATGGGTATAATAATCACCTGTACCTCCCAGGGATGTTGGGAAGAAGATGCTCTATAAACTTAAAACACAATAAATGAGTGTACCATGGATGAAAGAAAAGGCATTCGACATTTGTAAAAATACACAGAGGAAAACTGAAAGAAGTTTAGCAGGAGATAAAGCTGGTTTTGTTCCCATCCTGAAGTATTCAATATATGTTTTAAAACTCTGTATAACGAAGTTCATAAATATCAATCAATCTCTACATATGTATATATATATATACACACACACATTTAAAACATATATAAGTGTAGGTATAATCTATAACATGCATATCATATATGTATATACATAATACAAATTAGATATATACACACATATAAAAAATATATGGATACACACATAAAAATATATAATATATTCCCCTTTTTTCTTCTTTACATATATATTACATATTCCTCTTTTGTCCTTTATATATATAATGTAGAATTCATATTTCAATATTTCATATATACTTTTGTTTTTATATATAACATAATAAATAGCACATGTCCCTTTTTAGTTCTTTGTGTATTGAAATGTTCATGTTAAGTTTATTTTCTGTATGTTATATCATATATATTGTATGATCTCTTTATTCTTTATGTATAATATGAGATATGTATCTCTTTTTAAATATATAATATGATATGCCTTATATATAGCATCTTTTTTGTTCCTTGTATATCTAAATGTTCATGTTTGTTAAGTTCATAATAAAAAATATAAATTTTTTAAAAAGAAAAAGAAAAAAGGGAGGAAGAATGAGATCATTGGTAACCTTGAAGAGAGCTGTTTTAATTGAGTAGTATGGATAGACTTTGGATCGCAAGGAGTTGAGAAGCAAATGCAGAAGTGGGACACTGGAATTAATAAGTATAGATGATTTCTCTTCTAAGGAAGAGAACTATCGGATCAAATTAAGATTTTTTGGTGGATGGAGGAGAACTAGAAGTGTTTCTTCTGTTTTTCTTTAAAAGCTAGGCTGTGAGCCAGTGGACAAGAGGCTGAAAAAAGGGAGAATCAAGGTGCTAAGCCCTCAGAGGAGCTGGGAGAAGATGGAATCCAGGGCCCAAGTAGAAGAACTGACATTGATAAAGAGGAGATATACCTTATTTTCTGAGAAGAGTGCAAAGAAACAGAGAATGGAATTTAGATGGTGGAATTAGTGAAGGGAGGGAGCTTGGAACATCACAACTTTAATCTTTTCAAATGAATCATGAGGTGAAACCTTCTACTAAGAGGGAGTGATGAGCATAAGGAGAATGAGCAAAAAAGAGAAGGCTTGTAACAGACTGTGGAGAGCATCATTTAGACAAGTGTAAAATGACTGGCATTTCTCAGGAAAGGTTCATTTGAGATTGGGTAACATGGATTTGTAGTGAAGCCTTTGGTGGTCTGGTGTTTTTTCAGCAGTATCCTAGAGCACTCCAGAACAAGGCAGAAGGTTGGAGTAATCTTGGACATATATTCATATATTCGGAATAAGGGACATTCGGAACAGTTGCTTTTTTGGTTGCCTTGACTAAACTACATTTATCTACTTTTTTCCAGAAATGGTTGGCCAAGTAGGGGTTTGGTTCTTTATGATTGTAAGGTTCTTTATCTCTGACTCTACCTTTTAGAGTTTTCTGGGGGTTTCTTTTAGTTTCTTCTGGGGGAGATGCTTTCAGGCCCTCTTCACTACTAATGCCTTCCCCTTGAGATTCCGGCCTCTCCCTCACCCTGATCCCCATATATAGCTACATGTACCTAGTTGTCTTCCTCATTAGGATGTAAGCTCCTGGAAATCAGGAACTGCTTTTTATCTATTTCTGTATCCCCACTACATATCACAATATGTACCACAATAGATGGTACATAGTAAGCACTTAATAAATGTTTCGATCAAACAAAATTTAGAAAAAAATTCTATAAAAAGTTCATGAGTAATAGATGGATAGCCTGAAGGATACAATGTCATTCCTGAGATATTAAAAGAACTCTGTTCTCAATGACTGTTGAGTCCTCTGTTGAGAATATATACAAAGAATTCTTTTGTGTGAGAACATCTGTAGTTAGGGGTCTGGTTGGGGCAGGAGGTGGTGAGATGTGATCATGACACACTTTTGAATTTAATTTGTATTATTGACATTTCTCCATCACTTTTTAACCAACAAGGCAATAAATCAAGCCCTCATTTGTGGTATTTCCTGATTTCAGAGGGATAGATCTTCCCACTGAAAGAGTTGTAGAACTGGCTTCCTCCAGCATAACCCTGCGGGTAGGGGCTTTGCTATCTGATTCTTTGGAGAGAGAGCCCACAGGGACAAAATCACAGATCTATGAAAATATCCATATATCAAAGCTGACCTGGGGAAAAAAGTAAAACTCCAGTGGACACACAAAAAAGGCTGACATGGTAATAATAGCAAGCTGGAGAGGTAGATATGATCAGAGAATAAACGTAAGGAAACACATATTTGTCGAATCAGAGAATGGTGCTCAAATGTTGAGATACTTGGGGAAATGACCAGGTCTTGGTCTGGAGAGGGAGAGGGAGTGGGTGGAGTGGAGAGAGTACTGGTCTTGGAATTCCAATTGCATTTCTGCCATTTAATATCTGTGGAAGCTTGAGAAAAGTCAAGTCATTTCTCTGGCCCTCCATTTTGTTGTCTTTAAATGAGAGTTGGATAAAGTGGAGAGGGGATCCTTCCAACTCTGCAATTCCATAAATTCTCAGACTGCTATAGACCAGAAATTCTCCCCTGGAGATAAGAAGGCTTCTCTGGAAATGAAGTAGAATTACCTCCCCAGAGCTGGCCAACCACATCCTTATGAAGGCAGAATTCAAAGTTTCCAGAAGCTTAGACCATGGATGCTTCCTTCCCCTCGGGGGAAAAAGTGAAAAGTTCAGGCTTTCACACAGTTTTCATGGGAAAATGCCTGATTTTTCCTTTTGAGAGACCCACCCTGAGGCGACATTATAATTTAAATCCCACTTTATACATTCATACATCCTTATTTCCTGTTTCTTCTCTCTCCCCCTCTCTCTGTATCTGTTTCTGCCAGTCTTTCTCTCCCTCTCCTTCTCTCTCTCCCTTCTTCTTTTCCTTTCCCTCTCCCTCCCTCCTCAACAAGTCATATTTGCTTGCTGTTAAAGCTAGGCTTTAGACTTCCATATTTTCACTTTCAGAGAAATTTTATAGTTTTTTTTTTTTAATGTTACATTTTCTGATCTGTTTGTCTCTTGTTCTGTAGAGCCAAATGTACCTTTTCTTGGATTTGGTCCTTGTGCCCTGATTGATATTGTCTGATATCTGGTCACTGTGACATTGTTTAGAGAAAGAAGGAGATATTTACCCTGGTATAAAGTGACATAGGTGTCATTGACTGCCATTAGCAAAAAAACTGCCTTACGCTGGATTAAAGGGGTTCCTTACAAACTTTAAATAAATGGTGAATTTGAGGGAAAGTTGAAAAAATAAAGATTTTTAAAATACCAAAGCATGTTAGCTAACTACATAACCTTGTAGTTTAATATGATAATAAGCAGCTGTATTATATTATGCAAATATATGTTAAGTTATTCACAACCTCTCATAATATTCCAATAAAAATTCTAGATATGACATTTAGAAAAAATGACATCTTCTGATAACTGTTTTGCTTCATATTTCAGGAGCTACGATTGCCTTTTATCTGTATCTTCTTTCACCTGTCCTCTCTGATTTCTTTCTGCCTTTTGAAGAATATGTGAATCTCTTCTTTGCCAAATCTAATACTGAATCTCTTCCCTTAGTTTTATTCCTCTCCACCTTCTTTGGGACACTGTACCATCAATCCTCTTCTTTCTTTCACATAGTCAACTCTTCTTTCAATATCTCCAGAACTTAACACAGTGCCTAGTACATAGTAGATCCTCATTAAATTTACTTACTTTCCTTCCTTCCTCTCTCCCTTCCTTCCTTCCTTCTCTTCCTTCCTCTCTCTCCTTCCCTCTCTCCCTTCCTCTCTCCCTTCCTCTCTCCCTTCCTCTCTCCCTTCCTCTCTCCCTTCCTCTCTCCCTTCCTCTCTCCCTTCCTCTCTCCCTTCCTCTCTCCCTTCCTCTCTCCCTTCCTTCCTTCCTTCCTCTCTCCCTTCCAACAAATGTGCTCAGATCTCCCTTATCCTAAAGTATATCATTTCTCCCCCCAGCCATCTCTTTTAGTTACCCTCTTATCTTTCTTTTCTCTTAGGAGGAGGAAGAGGATATATACTCTATTTCCTCACTATTTACTGGTATGACTTACATCTGCCCTCTGTTGAGCCTGCTAACCCAATCCCCTTCCATTTCCTATCTCTCTAACTGTGTACTCCTTGGGTGTGTCTCCCCCCCGGCTTTCATTTGCCCCCTCTCTCTGCTCTGTCCTTTAGAGATCTTGTCTGCTGATAGGCCTTTTCATCTCTTACCTCCATGGAGATAACTCCCAAATCTCCATCCTCATCTCTAACTGCCCCAGGTCCAGCTTTCTGGACCAGACCGGATTTCTACCCCTGATGTTCACTGGGAGAGGGACCAGAGGTAACTCATTTGGCTTCTCTGAATCTAAGTTCCTTTACCTATACAATGGGAACAACAGACTCATGCTACCTATTTTACAGAGATGTTTTAAGAAAAGTACTTTGAGAACTCTAAAGCTCTCTATGAAGAACTGTCATCTCCTTTAAATTTCTTTTAAATCTCTCTTATCCTTTCTGTTCCTACTGCTAGTAACCTAATTTTATCCTCATTTCTTTTCATTGGGATGTATCACTTCAGCTTCTTCATGTCCCTAGACTCATCTCCCCCATCTTCTAATTTTATCAGATAAATCATTTTAACACTTATGGCTAGTCATGCTGTCTTGCTCAAAAACCTTCAATGGCTCCCCATTACCTATTGAATAAAGTCCAAATTCCTTATCTCAGCAAGTCCTCTACAATTTAGCTTCAGTCCACCTCTCCTACTTTTTCATCTATTATTCCTTCTTATTTACTCTATGGTCCAGTCAGGTCAGACTACTGTCATTTCCCACACATGTTATATACTTTCTTGCATTCCTTCCTTTGCCCAGGTCTTTTTCTGCCCTGAGATGCTCCCTCCATTCCTGTCTCTTCCATCTTATTTTGAAAATTCCTCACTTTTCCATTAAGTTTTCATTTATCAGTTGCTCTCTCATTTATCCCCAGAGGTAGATGATCTTTTTCTCTTTCAGACTCTCACAAGACTTTGTGCACTTATCATGCTCAATTAGGTATAACAGGTATATCTGAGCAGGACTACATTTCCCAGAACGCTTGGGCCCAGACCATGTTTATTTATTAGAGCTGCTTCTGGAATTTCATTGTCAATAAAATCATGTACTGAAAGCATTGGGGTTTAGGGTAAAACATTCCCAGAAGTTTGGCAGCGAGATGATACAGTGTTTGGCCTAAAGTAGTCAGGAAGACTTGAATAGATGATACAGTGTTGAGCCTAAAGTAATCAGGAAGACTTGAATTCAAATCCTGCCTCAAATACTTAGTGACTATGTGACATAGGGAAAGCCACTTAGTATCTTTCAGTCTTAGTTTCCTCATCTGTGAAATGGGGATAATAATATCTCCATCTCAGGGTTATTGTGAGGGAAGATGAAATAATCTTTATAAAGTGCTTCATAAAACCTTAATGGGCTTTATAAAGGCTTGCTCTAAGATGATATTTTAATGGTTTCTGCCAAGGTCATTGGCCATATGGCAATATCTAGAGGGCATCAGAGCATACAGATGTTCAGAAACTCAGAATCTGGAAGTATTCCTGGGGCCCCAAGAAGCAAGAAAAGAAGATATTTAACCTTCACGAAACTTGGGGGACCAGCTGTCTCTCTCAGTGTAGATGTAGAAACTATATGACTGAAGTCATCCAGCTCTCATTTGAGCTTGAAAACAATTTTACATTTGCTCTTTCAATGTGAAATAGTGAGTGTGGAAAGATTTGTTTCCCTTACTAATCCAAGAGAAGGGGACGAGATGATTCATTTAGGAATGTGTGTATTACTGCCCAGTTGCTTTCCAATGCACTTCAGTCTTGATGACATGTTTTATCTTTTTTTAATGCTTTTTTTTTTTTTTTTGGTCTGGGCTTGTCAGTATGGTGAACAACTTAGTACCTAGACATCAATTGACCTTCAAAGTTCCTATCTGTGGGGGAAGGAGGAATATGGGAAAAAAATCACCTGAGATGAATTACCAGCAAAAGTCCCCACAGCCTGAGCTAAAGTCCATAGTATTTCCAGGTAATATTTTATCATATCTATTTCATATCATCTCTCCTGCTAGACTGTAGACTCCTTGAGGGCAGAGATCATGTATTATATTTCTTTATGGCTCTCTCAGAGGGCTCAATAAATAATGGTGAATGAATAAATGGTCTTTGCAACAAATTATTTACTTAGCTGAAGTCTTTTATAAAAAATTGACTGACTTTCTTATGGTCTAACACAGTGAATTAATTAAATTTCATTGTGCTGTCTTTCCCATGAACCACAGTTCCATTGAAATGTCAATCCATTTCCGCTGAAGGTTAGTAATACTTTAATGACATCACAGATTTATATAAGGTTTGCAAAGTTCTTTTCTCATAACAATCCTGTGAGTTATGCAGAGAGAAGATTATTATTCCCATTTTACAGATAGGGAAAACGAGTCTCCATTTAACATGCGTTAGATATCAAAGTCAGGCCTGAAAGTCAGATGGATTCTGAGATTATTTTCTTGCCTTCATGCAGCTAGGAGGTGCGATGGAAGGTCAACGAACCCCCAAAGTCGGAAAGACTCATCTCCATAAGTTCGAACCTGACCTCAGACACCTGACCTCAGACACCTGACCAGCTGTGCCCCTGGGCAAGGGGTTTAACCCTGCCTGCTTCAGTCCCTCATCTTTAAAAGGAGCTGGAGAAGTCCGTGGCTCAGTCACTCCCTAATCCTTGCCAAGAAAACCCCAAAAGGGATCAGGATGAGTGGGACAATAACAGGCCGTGTTTTCTAGAATGATGATTTCTAAAATTACTTTATTGTGCTCAGGGCTTGATAATTCAACTGAAAAAGCCAGAAGGCAAACACTGTGATTTTTTTTCAGCATGTTTCTGAGTATGGGGAGGGGGGGGATTTATTTGTTTGACATCTGGGGGCCGAGTGCCCAACGGTCTGCTGTCAGCCGGGGAGGGTCTGCCTAACGGGCACACCTCTGGCCTGAGGAGGGAGCCAAAGGGTTTCTGGCCTGTGGCTATCTGGCCAATGCAATCCTCTGAACATTTATTAGAAGAAATCATCAAGTTTTGAAAAAAAAAAAAAACATCATGTCATCATGGAGTTTTCAGTGTGCTAAGAAGCTAAGACAAAAGCCGATGGTTGATAAGTAGGAGCTGTATTCTAGTCCCAGATTTGCTATCTATTATTAGTGTGACTTCCCAGCAGGTAACTTAACTCTCAGTGCCTCAGTTTCCTCATTTGTAAATTGAGAGGACTCCAAGTCTATAACTAGTCTTTTCAAGCTCTAAATCCCAAGATTTTAAAATTACATTCTAAAGGGAAGGAGAAGGCAGGCACTGTGCTTTATCAATATTATTAGCATTTTATAAATATTATCTCATTTGATCCTCACAACAATCCCATGAGGCAAGTGCTGTTATTATTTCTATTTTACAGCAGTCAGCAGTTAAGTGACTTTGCCCGTGGTCACACAGCCAGTAAATGTCTGAGGACATATTTGAACCTGGGTCGTTTTGACTTCAGGACGACTCGACTAGTGCTCTATTCCCTCTGCCAACTACTTAGCTACTTTTATGGCTAAAGAGTATGTGCCTGTGTCTGTGTGTATGTATTTGTGAGTTGGGAGAGAGGGAAAGGAAAAAAGAGAGGGAGAAGAGAAGAGAGAGAAAGGAAGAAGAGGAGAGCAGAGACAGAGAGAGAAGAGAGAAGATGGGAGAAGGGGAGAGAAAAGGAGAGAGAGAAGAATAAAGCAGAATACTTGACCTGGGAACTAGTCCCTTAAGTAGTTTTTCCCAATGAAGAAATCCACTTTGTTCTGGTCAGTTGTCCCAGAACACAATATTATCAGCTTTTTCAGCTGTCTTAAAATTTTTAGATATTTAGAATTTCTTTCCCTTTAATTATCTTTCCCCTTAATCAGAGGTTTTATTTTTATTTTACTATTTTGCCATTTTATTTTTTTTACATTTCACCTTTTTCTATTTATTCATTTTACTGAAGTATCGATTGACAAAATTATCTTATTATTTTCACCATTTACTTCCTTCATATTTCTTCTCAGTCTTATCTTGATATTTTATACTATTATTATTATTCTATTTTATATAAGTCATGGAGATGACTTTCCATTTTTAAAAAAATAGTTTTTTATTTTCAAAATATATGCAAATATAGTTTTTATCATTCACCCTTGAAAAACCTTATGCTCCAAATTTTTTCTCCCTCTCTTCCGCTTACCCCCTCCCCTAGACAGCAAGTAATCAATATATGTTCAACATGTGCAGTTCTATATATATTTCCACAATTATCATGCTGCACAGGAAAAATCAGATCATAAAGGGAAAAAATGAGAAAGCAAACAACAAAAAAGGTGATCCACACTCAGTCCCCACAGTCCTCGGTCCTCCATTTTTGAAGGCTGTGCCAGCCAGAAGAATGCAAGGCTTTGAGCATAGGCCTGGTAACAGACTTGCATTAGAAGCTTCAGTTTTGCTAAATGCACTCATCATCATAAGTTTGGTCACTAGGTAATTTAACGAAAACCATTTGTCTCACAGGATCCTAGGATTATAGCTGAAGGGCACCCCAAAGGCCCTTGGATTCAACCCTCTCAAAAAGCTTAAAGAGAATTAATGATTTAGATAAGTAGTAAGCATCAAGGGTGGGATTTGAACTCACATCCTCTGACTTCAAATCCAGTCTTTTTCCTTTGCCTCTGGGGTTAGACTTTACTGCTGTTCCTTTAGTAACATCCACAGTGTGGATAGAGTAGTTTATTTTGATTATCGAAGCATATATTTGCTTTACAACTATTATTGGGAGTTATACTAATAAATATATGTGCATATATATATATATTATATATATATATATATATATATATATATATATATATATATATATAAACTAAAGAGATTTATACAAATAAAATTAGTTTCCCAGAGACCTCTGTTTTTTATTTTATATATAGAAATGGTCTGGGATAGTGGCTAAAAAGCTAGTCTTCCAATCAGAAAGATTCAAGCTCCAAGATTTCCTCTGATATTGGCTGCTGGGATGATTTCAGAAAGGTCTGGAGAGATTTACATGAGCTGATGCTGAGTGAAGGGGAATAGAATCTGGAGATCATTGTACACAGAAACTAGATTATACGTTGATCAATTCTAGTGGACGTGGCTCTTTCCAACAAAAAAGTGATTCAGGCTGGTTCCAATGGTCTTGTAATGAAGAGAGCCATCTGCACCCAAAGGGAGGTCTGGGGGGGCTGAGTGTGGACCACAACAGCATTTCCACTTTTTTAGTGTTGTTTGCTTGCATTTTGTTTTCTTTTTTTCCTTTTTGATCTGATTTTTCTTGCATAACATGATAATTGTGGAAATATGTAGAGAAGAATTGCACATGTTTAACCTATATTGGATTACTTACTATTTAGGGGAGGGGATGGGGAAAGGGAGGGAAAAAAAAATTTGGAACACAAAGTTTTGCAAGGGGGAACGTTGAAAATTGTCATATATATGTTTTGAAAATTAAAAAAGCTTTAATTAAATAAAAGATATTGGCTGCTGGATACTGTCACCATTGCTGATCTGCAAGAGAAGGAGATATTTTCTCATCAGGAAGTTCCCTAAAGAGCCCTAGAAGGCATTTCCTCACCAAGATTTCACTAGAAGTCAGAGGTAGGGAACCCCTGGTCATCTCTTCTTCCGTCAATTGTTATTATTTTAATTAAAGATTAGATGATATCAATATCAAGGGGCATCCTGGCGGATAGCTTATTCTCTAAAGGATTGATAGCTAAGGACTGCTTTTCTATTCTACTGGGATCTTTTAGCATCCACACATGGTTCTCCTGCTCCAGTCCAAAATAATTCCTTTGACCTAATTAAAGGGGTAGCTAGGTAGTGCCATAGGGCACAGAATGCTAGCCCTGGAGTCTGGAAGGCTCATCTTCCTGAATTCAAATCTAGCCTCAGACACTTACCAGTTGTGTGACCTTGGACAAGTCACTTAACACTGTTTGCCGTGGTTTCCTCCTCTGAAAATTATCAGGAGAAGGAAATGGCCACCCATTCTAGTATCTTTTTCAAGAAAACCCCAAATGAAATCACAAAGAGTCAGACATCTCTGTAGAGTTGGACACAACTAAAAAATTAACTAAACAACAGCTAAAGGACCCTCCTTCCTAGCCCAATACCAAAATCATTATTTCTGGTAACCTAGGAGAATACTGAAAAATGTTTAACAACCTATCGTCTGAAAAACACAAAAGACAACTTTAAAGTTTATTATGCATTATTAATATTTTCTCTATCACTTTCTTAAATCTTAGATAATGAAATGATAAATTAATTACTGATTTGTAGCCTTTTCAGATTTCCAAGGTGTAATTATTCATTCTGAAAATTTAATAATCATCTAAGAGCCCACTGGATCTAGCTTCAGCACACCTCTGGTTATAGGTTAAAATCTGCCCTCCTTTCCTCAAGGAAAGCTATGAGATCAGGACCAAAGATAATTCAGGAGAGTTATTCAGTATGTCATTATATCTAGGACCATTAGCATTTATTAAATACCTGATACAAGCTAGGTATTGCTTTGTGTATTTGGAATATGAATGAAAACAAAAACCCCACAGTCCGTTTTCAAGGAATTCACAATTTAATAAAGGAGATAATACTCAAACAACTATGTACATGTAGTTACATAAAGCCCAGCTTCTTAAACTATGATTCCCAACCCCACTGAATGTGGGGGTCAAGAAATTATGATTTATTATCAGTAAATGTTTGATTTGTGAACCTATTTTAATTGCTTATATAGCCAAGGTCATTCTTGGGTGAAAAGGGGTTGTGAGTGGAAAAAATTGACAAAGTTTAAGAAGCCCTAATATACAGAATAAATTGTAGATAATTTCCAAGGGAAATTTAAGGGTTAAGGAAGAGTGTGAAAGGCTTCTTGCAAAAGGTAGGACATTAGCTGAGACAAGAAGGAAGAAAGGAGTGAGAAGTGAAGAGGGAGAGACTTTTTAAGTTGAAAGGTAAAATCCATGTTCTTTAACCTCTTTAAGTAGATAACATTGATGAAGCCACAGAATCATCCTAAACATTGAATTTTGAACTTCAGAAAGTTGTAGGTGGGAAGTCATACTCAGGAATTCCTTCCCTCCCTGCCCAATCACTTTATAGATTTACTGTAAAAAAATAACTAGATAGGTGTCGGGGTCAAGGTGCAACAAGGAGAATTAGACATTTTCCCCAATCTTCATGATGTTTCAAATTTTTCCAAAACATAAATTATGAGACAAGTAGCTGCATCCATGGTCTAGGACACCCAGAATCCAAAATAAGGTACTATCCCCACCAGGGACCTATAGGAACTGATGCTCATTGACTCGGAACTCACCCATCTTCCATGCTACTGGAAGGGCAAAGCAAAGGACATAATGCTGTGCTGGGAGATCCTGCCTCCAGTGTATGCAGTTTTGTTCCAGCCTAGATAGACTTTCAGGGGCAAAAACCTTGTGGGAGGACTGCAACTCGGAAGCACCTTTGTTGCAAAACTGCTCGTGTTGGACTAGAGAATGGAAGAACAGAGGGAGTATGATGGATCACCAGAATGAGACATTGAGCATGTGGGGAGCAGTGTAGAATTCCTCTGAGCCTGAGGGAAAGAGCTGAGGTCAGTTCTGATCATCCAAAAGTCAGTTGGGGCAGAGACCCAGGCTGCTGAACCATGAATTGCCCAGTGTGGGAGGAAGCTGAGACATTTTGAAATTCAGGCCCCATGGGAACCATCATCAGAAGAGATGGTGTCAGGAAGTGAGGGATAAGAAAAATAACGGGAGAAAAAGACAGAAAAATATCAAAGATTTCAGGAAGAAGAAAACTCAAAGACCTCGAAAATAAACAGATAAATCAGCAGGAAAATAGTAACAATAGAATGAAATATGGCCTCCAGATCCAGTAAATGCATTCAGACATATATGAATAAATGCTGCAAAAAAAGGGAAAATGATCTAGCACTTGATGAGATATAGGACTCTGTGGAATTTGAGGAGAATGTAACACAACATACTATTCCTGAGTGTTTTAAAAGAGAAATGAAAATTTGGAGTATAGAATTTTTGTCCTGCACAGGTAATAATAATAATAAACAGAATAGAAAAATTCAAATAGGCAAAACTTGAATCTCACCAAAGAAACAAAAGAAATAACAATAGTTCGGGAATGCAATTACACAGAAGTGAAGGATAACCTAGAAAAAGAGAAGCAAGAAAATGTACATTTAGAAAGAAATCTCTTACTGGTCTCTCTATTGTCATATCTTTTGCAGTTCTATTGTTTGGAGTGTTTGAGAGGCAAATAATCTCTTCAATTCTGATTTTCTTTTTAAAACGTTTCAAATTCTATGTATTGGTATAGTATAACATTATTCCTCACATAGGCAATTGAGTAGTATAGTGGATAGGGCACCAGACCTGGAGTCAGAAGAATCTGAGTTCAAATGTGCTCACAAACCCTTATTAGCTGAATGGCAAGTCACTTAGTTACTCCTGTTGGTCTCAGTTTTCTCATCTGAAAAACGCATTGGAGAAGGAAAACTACTGCAGTATCTCAAGTTGGGTCACCAAAAGTCAGATGTGTCTGAAATGACTGAACACCCACTAGAAAAAGCAGGGAATGGAATAATGTGTTCTGAAGAGGAATGGAGTTCAGGAAGCAGCCTAGAGTGACTTACCTACAAATCTGAACTTAAGGATGTAGGGGAAAAGATGGCTGTTCAATAGTTTTAAAAAGATATTTGAAACATTTTAGAAAGAAAACTAGAATTGAAGAGATTTTTGCCTCTCAAGCACTCTAAACAATAGAACGCCAAAAGGAGTGAATAAATGCAGCAAAGACAATAACAGCAACAGAGAGACAAAAGAGAGCAGGAAGAGACTTCTTTCTAAATGTATACAGGGAGATAGGGGTGAAGTCAGAAATTTGGTAGAGGGAACCATGGTGAGATAGACAAGAGGGTTATGGACAGAACCTGGCAAGACTGCCTCAGGACAGCAGGGCAAGGGGAAGAGAGCCGGTGGGAATAAGGCCACTTGAAAAATATATTAGAGTAAAATAACTGAAGGAACAAAATGTGTTTACAGCAGAAGAGGGAACTTGAAACTGAAAAGCTTCTGCACAGACATCATTGCATCTAGGCTAAGAAGCTAGTGGTTGAATGGAAAAAATAATTCTTTGTATCAAATTTCCTTGACTAAGGTTTGGTACCCAAGACATATATGCAATTATTTAAAAATATTACATATATTCATATATACATATCTATGCATATATATGTAACTAATAGCCATTCCCAATACTTAAAGGGTCAAAGGCTATGAACTAATAATTCTCAAAAAGATTTTATTTAGAGCAACATGAAATAAATGTTCCAAATCATTAAATCAAAACGACCTTGAGGTTTTACCTTACCTCCTGTAAATTAGTAAAAATGACCAAAAAATGACAATGGTCAATGTTGGAGAGATCATGGAAAGATAGGCACACCAATGAATTGTTGGCAGAACAACCAATTTGGAAAACACTTTGAAATTATGCAAATAAAGTGAATAAAATATCTATCCCCTTTGAACCAGAATCTAACCGCTTTGCCATTACTGAGCTTTACGCCCCAAGGAAGTCATTGAGAAGAAAAAAGTCTTCATAGGCTCTAAAGTATTTATAGCAGCACACTTTGTGATACTTAATATCGGAAACAAAGTTGATGTCCATCTTTTGGGGAATGGCTAATCTAATTGTGGTATTTAAATATAATTAAATCTTACTGTGTTGTAAAAAATGATGTGTGGGATGAATAAAGTATGGACAGATCTAGATGAACTGATACAAAGTGAAGTAAGCAGAATCAAGAAAACCATATACACACTAACCACAACAAGGTTAATGGAAAGATCCTCCCCAGATCTGGGTTAATGTAAAAAATTATAAAGATGAAATGGGACTTGAATAAAAAGATATGAAAACCTTCCCCTTTGTGAAAATGGAAGGTCCACAGGTGTTACACAATGCACATGTTTAACAGGCTAAACACAATTCTCTAGACATTGTCTGACCAGAATACAGAGCAACTATCACCTCCTTTTCTCTGGATTTCATGCCTCCTTTATTGTAGTTCAAAATCACATTAGCTTTTTGGGCTGCCACATCACACATCTGATTCATGCTGATGCTACAGCCCACTAAAAACCAGAGATCTTTTTTTCAGACAAACTGCTCTCTGATCCTTTCTTTCCCATTCTATTCCGAGAATTTGAATTTTTGACTTTACATTTATATCTGGTGAATTTTATCTCATGAATTCATCTGATGCTTTAGCCTGAGTCAAATGCACAGTCTGGGGACTGCATGTGGACAATACTTCTGAATAGTCCCAAACTAGATTAAAATGCATTTAGGAAATATTTAATAAAATAAATAAGAATGCAATATAGAAAATGTAAGATGTTAAAACCTTTTTAGAAACTAATTCTAATAATAGCCAACATTATATGGCATGGTAAATTAGACAAAGTTTATAAAGTATTTTACTTATGACACCTGCATGAGGAAGGCAGTACATTTTCATTGATCAGAAAATAGTGAGTTGGGGAGATTAGGAAATTACCCAGTGTTATATAATGAGTAAATGGAGGAACTAGATCTTGATGTTGGGTATCCATTTTCAAGTGTGTTCTTTCCCCTAACTCTACAATCAACTGATCCTTCCCTCCCATCAAAGCAGAGATTTCTCTTGATTATTCCTAACATTCTTCCCAACTCTCTTCTTTCATTTTGGAAGTTAAGGGACAGTTTATAAAATGATAGATCTCAGAGTTGGAGCCACAGAGACTATCCAGGTCAACAAGCATCCTGGGCTACCTTTGTCTTGTCACAGGGCTCTGATGACCAGAGGAGAGAACAAGACTGACACAGTTTTTCCTCACTCAGATTCAATTCCCGTTCAAATCAAGACATCATGCTCATGATGTCATTGGTCCTCTTGGAGAATCTTCTCTAGAACTTAGAATTTGCTGCAAGACTTTAAATAGAGGGAATTCTTTGCTCTCAGTATAACCCATTCTACAACTCTTAATGTTAAGAAGTTTTTTTCTCACAGTGAACCAAGAATCTGACTGCAATTTTCACTTGACTTTGGTATTATTCTCTGGGGTCAAGAAGAACAAAATTACTCCTTCTACCATATGGCAATTGACAGGTCTCCTTCCCTTCTTTCCTTGTGTCTTTTTTATTTTTTCTTCCAGTCTAAACATCCGTGGTTTCCTAAATTGATGCTCACATGATATGGTTTCATTGCCCAGCTCCAATTTGTCCATTATCTTCCTGAAATAAGATGCCCAGAAATGAACACCAAATTCTAGATGAGCAGGGTAAAGTGCAGCACTTTCTGTGTAGTCTTTCATTTTAAAGTTATATTAGATATTTTTATTGCTGTATCCTAGCATTTACTAATTTTGAACTTGCAGTTTACTTTGTTTAGTGATGTCTTGGAAGATGATTTTTTGGCAACCTAAATCTAGGTCTTTATGTTGATCTCTTAAATTTCACTTTATTAGATTTGGTCCATCATTCTAGCCTGTCAAGATTGTTTTGGATTCCAACTCTGTTGTTCCATGTATTAGCAAATGCTTCTGGTTTTATGTCATTTGCACCTTAGAGGAGAATACTGTCTATGACTTTGTCCAGGTCATGGATGAACATGTTAAATTAACCTTGAGCCAATTATAAGTCCTTGGGGGGCACTTCACCATTTGCAAGTTAACTTCCCTTTGGGTGTAGTCATCCAATCTTTTCCAAATTAACCTAATTGCATTAACATCTAGTCCATATGTCTATCTGGTCCACATGGATAATTTGAGAAAATTTCTCACAAATTTTGTTGAAATCCAGGTAAATTATGTCTTCCAAATTTTTATGATCTACCAATTGAGAGACCCTTCCAACAAAAATGAAATGAAATCAGTAGGGCATGTCCAGTTCCTACCAAAGCCATACTAGCTTTCAGCTTCTGCTACTTCCCTTTCTAGATATTTGCCAGCCATCTTTTAAAATGGTCTAGAACAAGGACCCCTTTGGCAGTTTGCCCACTGAATCCTCAGAATAATGTTTGCAAACAACTGAAAGAAATGATAAATTTCAATTAGAAGTCACTGAAAATAAAGAGGTATTTTTTTCACATTTAAATTTTCCCTATCTAAATCCACAGACTTTCTGAATTCTATCCATGGTTAAGAACTGCGGTCTAGAATTTTGCCAGACTAATTTGACCAGGGTAGGGATCATTCTCAACCAGGCCTTTATAGGAGCTATGTTTCTTTAGGGTTTTCCCACTTTGCAAATTACAGAGCTCCAAATCTTTTTCTACAACCGAGGCCTGACCAGAATTCTAAAATCCTTAAAGAAAAGGAAATCTGTTATACTCTATGACTCTGAGCTCCCGCTACCCACGGGGGAAATTGCCTGCCTGCTGGGATCCAGCCCAAGAATAACTCTTCAGCTCTTTAGCCTTATCTCCCTACGCTTAAATAGGAGACTATCATGGACACACCTGATGATGGCCACCTGACCAACTTCTAGGTAGCACCCTTAATTCCAGTTGTTGGCCAACTGCATTTACATCAACTCAGTTTCCTGACAAGGCTGTCTTTCTGGTTATTTCTACGCTGTCTCCTTTTCTGAAAAACCTTGTCCCAACCAACAAATAACACTCACTACCAGCCCTGGCCCTGATGATGGTTCACCTTGTTAGGCTGATTCTCCCATGATTCTCCTCCTCCATCACAGACCACACACCTGGCTGACTCTCCTTCCTTAGGGCTGTACCAGGAAGCCATACATTTCCCCTAGGACAAGAAACTGGACTACTAACTGCTGTGTTAGTCTAGATAAGTTAAACTGGCCCATCCATTAATGAATTGGAATCATGTAACCTCAAGCCTTCCAAAGGCCCATGGATCCATTTTCTTTGATCCTGTGGGTGTTTTCAGAAACATTTCCCAGTAATGAAAAATCTCAGGCTAGAATTTGGCAGGACGGGAAGCAGATGCTGAGATCCTGACCTTCTCACCTTCCTCTCAGGCTCTAACATCATTTGCTTACAAGAAACCTGGCTTTTGGAGAATGAATTACCATTCAAGTATCCCCTCTGAGATATAAAATTCCATGATCATAGGGAAGTCATTTAACTCATGAGTGCCCTAGGAAACCTTAAGACTCTAAAGTACATAAGAGTTGATCCACCTGCATTGGTAAGAGTTTTCTATATTACTGATTCTACTTTTTTCACTCTTTGTTCATGTAGATTTCTCATGTTTTTCTGAATTTCTCATATTTATCATTTCTTCTTGAACAATACTATTTCTATTCAAACTCCACAAGTTGTTCAGACATTCCGTAATCAATGGGTACCATTTTGTTTCTAGTATTTTGCTACCACACACACATAAATGCTACCCTGAATATTTTGCTACACACAAAACCTTTCTTTCTGTCTTTAGCCATCGGGAGACATATGTGCCCAGTAATCTCAGAATCAAATGGTTTGAGAAATATAGTGACCCTTCTTACGTACTTATTGAGATTCCATCTTACAATTACCTTTGGGCAGGAAAGTTACCAAAAATATGGAAAAATTAATGAATAAGACTTTAATTTTGAACCAGAAACTCCCCTTGTCAAACAGACAAGCAACTGTTCTTCAAGTTGTACTCTGTAAGAGTTCCCCAGAGATATGAGAAATTGAGTGACTTGTCCAAAGTCCTAGGATTACCCAACCAATATTATGAAGACTAGTAGGATTTGAAGACAAACTGTCTTACCCACTACACCTGGGTGGTATAGGGAATAAAATACTGGGCCTAGAGACAGGAAGATCTGAATTCAGATATGTGTGTGGCCTTGGACAACTTACTTAATAAAATTCCTCAGTTTCCTCAACTGTAAAATGGTAATAATAACAGGATGTACTTCAAACATACAGCAAAATTCTTTTTCCTTGATTCTACCCTTCCCTGCCCCACCTTAGAGATGGCTACCATTTAACTTCTTATATTTTCAAAAAGGATATACTTGGTCTGTATGTACAGCAATCTTATGAACATTTTATACAGATAAAAAAGTGATTGTGATTGTGAAGATCAAATACTTAGCATTGTGCTCAAAGTGTAGTAATTGCTCTATAAATACTAGCCATTAATATTATTGTTTTTTAATTTTTATTTTTTATAATAATATAGTGTTTTAAAATTGGAACAAGAGGTTTGGCAATTGTTAATGCTGTAAAGTTACCCATGTATATATCCTGTAAATAAAAAGGCTATTAAATAAAAATTAAAAAAAAATAATATAGTGTTTTATTTTCCAAAATATATAGATTGTTTTCAACATTCACCCTTGCAAAACCTTGTGTTCAAAAATTTTTTCCTTCCCTTCCTTTTTCCTTCCACCCTCCCCTAGGTAGCAAATAATCTAATATAGGTTAAACATGTACATATAAATATTATTATTGTTGTTATTATTATACCATGGCTATCATACACTGTCCCCTCCAAAAGAGAGAGCCCATATAAATGCCTGCTTTCTTCTCGGTATAAAATGTTCATAAAAATGCTGTCCACACAGACCAAGTATATCCTTTTTGAAAATATAAGAAGTCTAATGGTAGCCATCTCTAGGGTGGGGCAGGAGAGGGTAGAAACAAAGGAAAAAGAAATTTACATGATAATTTTGCTGTATATTTGAAAAGAAAAGCAAATTATGCTTTGTAGATTTGCAATTTCATGTATGATCATCTTTTTATTGTACTGTTATGGGAATGCTCATTTTATTCTATAAATATGTATTAATATAAAAAGGAGGAAAAGAAAGGTAAGTTTTCTTCCCTCCTTTTGCATACCTCCCCCTCCTCCCCAACACTGGGTCCCCCTATTTTGTGAAGGCTAAAAATGTAGCAGCCACTCACAGACCTTATCCCACTCCTGATCATCCTGGGAGCTTGACCTGTTCTGTGTCCAGCCCAGCCTGATGGCCCCCATATTCACAGGCTCACCATACTGGGGCTAGCCCGTGTAGACATCCACTTGGCTTTAGTCCTACTGCAGCTCAAAACTCCTAAGGTCAAGCAACTTGTCTGCCAGGTAGAGATTACAGACACGAACCATTCTGCCCCACCCAGCAATAGGTGAGTTTTTATAAACAATTTTTTACAGCCAACCATATCTCTATAGTTATATGATTATCTGGAAGGTACAGAGAAGACAGGCTCCTGCTGCTATTTGTTTGCCAAAAAATACAGTTGATCCAATAGAGCAAAGTGTAGCTTTATAAGCTTTATCCATGATCATACCTTTCACCAACAAGGAACCCTGCTCTACTTTATCAAGATCATATAAATTACCTTGATAAATACAACCACAGGAAGAACTTTGGTCAATGACCCCTCTGATGATCACTATGGAGCCAGGATTAAGAGATGGAGATATGTTTTCCAAGGGTGTTTGTTGCCTTCAGGGAGGATGCAGGTATGGAATACCATCAGGGAGGTCTGGGTCTGAGCTGAGATCCCTTTCACCTACACAAGCTCAGGATTTTAAACCTTTTATAATCCAGCTGCAAAAATCAGAGCAGGCAGTAAGTCTGATGACAGAACTAGTTCTATTTCCAAATAGTATGAAACAGGATCATGTCCTAGTCTTTCTTTGTTTAAATTTATGTTTAAATGTCTCAGTCTAATAATAATAATAGCTAAAACTTCTATAGAATATTATCATTGTGCTAAGACTTTACAAATATTATCTCATTTGACCCTCACAACAATCCTGGAAGGTGGGTGCGATTATTATCCCTATTTTACAGCTGAGGAAACTGAGGCAAACAGAGGTTGAATGACTTACCCAGGCTCACACAATTAGTAAATATCTAAGTCTGGATCTGAACTTATCTTCCTGACTTCACTTTATCCATTGTATTGCCTAGTTGGTATAATTACTAAAATTAGATTGATATCTACTATCTTTAGCAAATAGGAATATGAGTAATTTTCTTGAAGCAAAAAAACAGTTTTTGTTTTGTTTTAATTTAAATTTAGATTTTAAATTAGATTTAATTTTTGGAATAATTTTTTTAGAATAAATTTTTAATTTAGATTTAATTTAATTTAAAATTAATTTAGAAAGGTGGCATCCAAGTATAGAGTAAAACCCATCTTCTTAAACTATGGGTCTCAGCCCCATATGGGGGTCTTTTAACTGAATGTGAGGGGCTGCAAAATTATGATTTGTTATCATTAAATGTCTAATTTGTCTACCTATTTTATATATTTATATACCCAGGGTCACAGAAAAATTTCTTGGGTGAAAAGTGGTCACGAGTGGAAAAAGTTTAACAAGTCCTAGTGTAAAGAACCCGGGACTAGATATCGAGAGATTTGGCTTCAAATTCTTGCACAACTGGCTTTTCTTCAAATTCTAGCTAAAATTCTACCCTTTTTACATAGTCTTATGTGGTTGTCCAGGATCATACAGCTAATTAATGTCCGAGGGTGGATTTCAACTCAGGTTCTCCTGACTCCTGGATCAGGGTATTATCCACTGAACCTCCTAGCTGTCCCAATTTCTCTTAATGCTAGTGCCATCCTTTTTTATTTCCTTTTTATTGTGTCTAAGTTTTTTATACACAGTTGTCTCCCCACCCCAGAGACCGGTGAGCTCCTGGAGGCCAGAAATTGTCTCTTGCCTCCGTGTTAGTCTAGTCCTCCTGATCTCTATCTGGCCACTGGACCCAGACGGCTCCAGAGGAGATGAGTGCCACTGGTGACTTTGCACAGCCCTTCCTCACTGAAATCCAACTCACTTCCATCTTGTTGTTTGTCCTCTTCCAGAAGGAAGGGCAAACAACAGCCTAGTAGGCACTTAATAAATATTTACTGAAAGGATTTGACTAGATAATAGCATTTAGAGTTGCTTTTGCAGGATTTCTATTTAAGTTCTCTTTCACCTCTATTCAACCATGGAATTAGGAAGTGACTCATAAATCTGCTGAGTTTCTTGGCTCTTTCCACTAAATCTTTAAACTGGTAACACCTGCAGCTGCCAAAGTCTGACCAGTTCACTGCTTTGGTCAAGTAACTTGGTCAAAGCACTAGCTCCCTTTGCCTCTGGGATCAAAGTCTGGTATTTAAAACCCCTTCCAAACTGATCTTGTTTGGAAAAGTTAAAATTGTTAAAATAAATTAATTAAATAAAAACAATTAAATCAAATATATTATATTATTATATATTATATAATATACATTATATGTTATATATGTAATGCACATAACATATAGTATGTTATTATATATCATATAATGCATATAATATATGTTGTGTTATATTACATTTATTATACATAATATATTCATTAAATATATAATATTAATAATTAAAACAAAAATAAAATAAAAGTTTTTTTAAAGTTAAAATAAAAGTTAAAACTTGGCCAAATCCAAGTCTCTCTAGGCTTCTTATTCATTATTCTCCTTCACATACTTTTTCTTAACCTTTTTTTGTGGTACAGGAAGGAAGGGAACAAGCATTTAAAAAGCACTATGCTTTGCAGTTTTCAAATATTATCACATTTAAGATATTTCAATTTGATCCTCACAATAACCCTATGAACTAGGTTTTAGTATGATCCTCCTTTTACAGGTGAGGAAACAGAAGTAAACATGTTATTGCCCAGGACAACACAGCAAGTAAGTATTTGAGACCATTTTTAAACTTAGGTCTTCCTGATTCCAGACCCACTCAAGGTACTTTATCACCTGGCTCCCGTGGACCCCTTTGGCCATCTGGCCTATGGACCCCTTTTCAGAAATAATTGAAGGAAATGCTAAATTTCAGTTACAGTTAAGTGAAAATAAAGAAGTATTTTTATCCCTATGCAAGTTCCCTGAAATCTATCCATGGACCACTTTGGAGAGCTTCATCTCTATAGTTCAGACGAACTGATCTCGCTGTTCCTCAAACATGATTTTTCTTCTTCCTTTGCTGAACCTTTTTGCAGATCAGTCCAGTCACCTGATGAACTCCATTTTGAAATGTCTCCTTTGGCCCAAGTCCGCTGGGCTTTTGGCAAGTGCTTCTCACCTTTTCCTAGCTACTTTATCAAAGTGTGCATGAATTTTCATGCTAGAAAAAGGTGGGTTATGTGGGGCAGCCCTTGGGAAGGACATAGCAATAACCCCAACATCTCCAGACCTTGGGAGTAATAAAGTTATAAAGTGGGGATCAAGCTTTACTGCACCCCCTTTTCATGAATTTACTAGAAGCAGAGATTCTTAGAGTATTCCAACTAATGAATTTCCCAAGGAGCCTATGGCCCTTATGAAAAACAGATTTCCTTCTATAATATCTATTCATTTCTTTACATCTTCTCATCAAGCTGAAACTATTTCAATTTTTTCATTGCTGTTATAAAATTTAAAGCTATAGACCAATGCAAGAGAAAAAAGCCCCCAGTAGTTGAAAAGTACAAATTTTAATAATTGATGAAGAAAAGCATTCCAATATAACATGTCATTTAATATATGGTACTTCCTAATTTTCTGTATTAGGAACAAGTCAAAGAACAGTGACGATTTGCATAAAAAACTCCTTATTTTAAATAAATTGGTAATGGAGTTTTTTCCCTTTCCCTTTTTAAATTAATTTTTTGCAAAGTTTTCTAGATATGTGATTTAGACCTGGAAGCAGCTTTATATAAACATACATACAAACACACATATGTACATATGTGCATATACACATATATATGTGTGTGTTAAATCTAATCCAATAGTCTTTATTGGGAGTTCAGAATCTCTTAATGGGTACATGATACATTTCAGAGGATCTGTGAATTTACAAAGGAAGAATTTCAACTTTATTTTCACTAACTTTTGGTTTTCTTTGTAATCCTAGGTATTTCATTTCATGCATTGCAAAACATAATTCTGAGAAGCAGAATTTAGACTTCACCAGACTGTCAAAGGGGTCCAAGGCATACAAAAAGTTCAGAACCCCTGATATTCTAATACAAGCCTAGCATTTTACAGATAAGAAAACTGAAACTTGGTCAGATAAAATGATTTTTTTCTGAGTTCACAAAAGTAATAATTAGAAAAATCAGGATATTAACCCTGATTAATATCAGAAAGATATTCTTTCTACTAGTAGTTTTTTGTAATGTTAATTTTCTTGCTTTTTATGACTTTTAAAATTGCCTAACTACTTTTTGAAAATGGGCAGGGATTTAAATCATTTTTCCCATCTGTGATATGAAAGGAGTTGAACTTAATGGTGTCTAAGGTTCCTTTCAACGCTGATATTATCCAACTATGGAATCATAAATAAATGAAGTGATTTATTAAAACATTTTGGATATGAAATAGCACAGAGAGCATCTAGGTGGATTTCCTTTTTTTTAAAGTGTCCAGTTCAGAACAGGAAGAAAGTGGATTTTTTTCCCCTAATCTTTCTAATAAGGTCTCTTTTTCCTGGTGTGTTTGTTTTATGGTTTCTACAGATCTGTCCCTAGCCTTGGTCCCAGCAGGAGAGCGAGTGGAGTTTAATTACATTCCACCTATAGGGAACATCCTAGGAATTAAGCTTTGAAAAACAACGTGTGCAGTTTTTTAAAAATCCAATTAAGCAAGTGAAAATCAGGCATTGCTTTTTCTGTCCTAGAGACATCATCTAAATATTTAAATTTGAAAGAAAGACATTTAAACGTTTAGATTTGATAAACTTTCCATCCTGAAATTCATAAGGGAAAACCCAAGCCATCTTTCCAAGCTGGACAAAGGGAGACATTTTTATATACGGTACACAAAGCCCAATTCTGTGATGTAATGCCTGTCTATAGGCCAGGGGAGAGAGAGAGAGAGAGAGAGAGAGAGAGAGAGAGAGAGAGAGAGAGAGAGAGAGATTGATTTACCTTCAAGACAAAACCAGAAGTAGTAATTCTGGCCCTATAAACTATGTCCCCCACCAATTTCCCTCCAACCAAACTTCTTGGATAATGGCATTCCTCATGCTTGCTTTATTTATCTACTTTGAGACAGAAGTATCAACAGAGGTGTAGTCTATGGACTTGTTGATGGACCATCAGTAAATATTTGACGGGCTGACATACGGAAGGGGGATCAGACTACTTGGCTTTAGAAGAAAAAGGTTAAATGGGAGACAGATTTTAGCTTAAAAGAAAGTAAAAAAAAATTTTTTTTCTAATTATCAGATCTGTCCAACAATGGACAGGTTCTCCGTTCCCCCAAAAGTATTCAAGCAAAACCTAGATGGCTAATTATCAAGGATATCACAGAAGAGATTATTTACTACATTTGATAAAAGGTTGGAAAGAAAGTCCCTTTCACTCATAGGATTCTCTAAGTGAGTGACTAATTAGCTGTGTGACCTGAGGCAAATCATTTAATTTCTTTGGGTCTTAGTTCCTTCATCTATAAAATGAGGGGATTGGGTTGGACTAAATGATCTTTAAAATCCATATCAACTCATACGATGCTTGAGTCTAAGATGGATGTTTATAGTTTAATTGGAAAGAATGCCTTAATCCAAAGAAATGAAACCATCATGAAATATTTTAAGTGTCAAACGAGGGGGTCATTAAGGAGCTCTAACTGGTGTTTGGTGGGGATGATCAGGTTTAGGACCAAGGTATTAGACTAGATGATCAGATGGATTTAAATTAATCTGATGCTAGGAGATATTTCAAGAAAAAGTAATTTTTTTTTTCCAGTATCACCCATATCATACTACTTAGGTGACATCTACTTTACTCAAGTGTGAAACTGGTAACCCAAATTAAGGGTGTCAGACTTTCAGTGGCTCATTTGCAGTTTATAAAGGCTCTTGAATAGTCTATTTGCATAAAAAGAGTTAAGAAATTCTTTGCCAGATTCAATAAGTTTGCCCCTGGCTAGGAATGGCCTTGATGGCTTTTCTCTGCCCATTCATTTATATGGACAAATGAGAGAAACTGAGAGTTTAAGAGTGGAGAACCAGCCAGGGAAAGTCAATTGAAAAGAGACCCAACCATGGAGGAAAAAGAACTCAGCTCTTGTAGATCTTCTAAACTCTTGAAATATTTGTTTGTACCTCTTTGTAAAGTGCAGTTGTGATGGGGAAGGGGATTCCTTTCTCCTTCCCCTGTGTAGCAGCATGAAGACATCAGAAGCCCTTCAGCACTGGAGTTGTGAGTTGCCCCTCCACATATTATTCCCATGATTTCTATTTTTATTCACTATCTCTATAGATAAATTACTATTTGTGGGACACTCTGTCCTACAAGGGGGAATGAGCTAAATCCTATTATTATGCTAACATAGTAAATGCCTTGGTCCTGAGCTATTTATTTTCTCTGATTATTGAAAGGTAAACACATCAGTGGGGACCTGTGAGCTAGAGTTTTGAGGGCACTTTGAATCAGGGGTTCCAGGATACCTGTGAATACAGGTTGAGGGAGATAGCCCCAAAACATCCTACACTTTTGTTGATTCTTTTGTTCCTAATTCACATGTGTTTGTTCCTTTGTTTCTACTGCCAACCATGGTGTCATATGTGTGTTTTAATAAGCCTTTGATGTTCTTGGGGTCTTGGGGAGGGCAGTCCAGGGGTTACACAAGCTGGTCATTGGGTTAAGCATAGAAATGCGTGCCAGGTTCACAAACAGAAGAACAGCCCATCTCACCTGTGGATTTAAGTTCCCAAAGTTTGTTTTTTTTAAATTTTCCCTTCTCCAGATAGATGTGAACCTCCTCTGTCAGCATATTTGCTTAGTAGAACATATTCCCTGTAGATGCCCAGATTTTAAATGTAAAATACTTTGAGATGCCACATGAAAGGCATCAAATGCAGGCTGATTGGTGCGGGTCATTCTCTGGAGTGGGATTTCTTGGCATCTCACCTCTTGCTTTGCTCAAACACAGAGCTCTGGCCTGCAGGGACTCGGGAGGCTCTCCGAGCAAAAACAGAATCGGATTCAAAGCTCTCTCCCTGATTAAGCTAAACACCCCCAGAGTCAACGCGGTCTCTCTGAGCCTTGCTGTGGGAATCGTTTATGCCGGAAAGCTTTCCATGGTGGTCCAGGGGGGTCCTGAGAGCCTGAGATGTGCATGGGGGCAGGGAGGAAATCCTCTCCTGATGGGGACCAGACCAGGGAGAAGGGACAAGGGAAAGGCAAAGATGGGGAAAGATAGGAGAATGGGGGCTGGCGAAGAAAATGAGAGGAAAATGGGGAAAGGGAGAAAGGAAAAGAAAAGATGATGGACTAAAGGAGCAGGGAGTGGGGGGAGGAGAATCAATAAGTAGAGTTCTGTTCAGGCTCCCAGATGGTGATAATTCTGAGGCTGCTGGACCTGAGGAGAGGGAGCAGGAATCAGGAATAATGTGGAGTCAGAGATCATTCGGGATAGGATGAGGGTTGGAGAGAAAGGGAGATCATGGAACTACCTTTCCTGAATATATATCAACCTCAAGCTCATTTTCCTTTGATACTCTGAGAAGTCTTAGATCAGTGTCAATTGAGTGACCAAATAATCCCTCGTGCTCAGTTTCCTCATTTGTAAAATGGGGACAACAATAACTGCAGTCTCTATCCTACGGGATTGTGAAGATCACAGACTAAAAAATTCAAGGGAGCTTACAGGCCATCTAGCCTAGCGCATTCATTGTACCGAGCAGGAAACTGAATTAAGAAAGGGCTTTATAAACCTTAAAGTGCTAAACATCATAACTATTGCTTTATTTATTACCCTATTAACTAATTATTAATTAGAGCTGCGATGTAATTGATTTAGGGAAATCCGTTTGAGGAAACCATGCAATGCATCTTCCCCTCCCAGATTTATTGATTAATTTACTTAGATTTTTTTTTTTGATTAGATGAAAGAGGCCATTCTTTGTCCCAATTTCTACCTAGTGTTAATCATTAAATGGGTATGATCTCAATCAAAGTGAGACTTGTTAAAACCCTAGCTTAAAAAGGCCAAGGTCTCCCACTGCATTCAGGGTCATCTCCAGTCATCCTGATCCATATCTGGCTCCTGGACCCCAATGGCTCTAGAGAGGAAAGTGAGGCTGTGACCTTGCACAGCCCTCCCTCCCTTAAGTCCAGCTCACTTGGGTATGGAATCCCCTCCTTGATGTTGTGGGTCTCTTGGAGAACGAAGGACAAACAACAACTCTGCAATTGTAGTCTTAATATCCAAGCAGAAACCATGTCACCAAACCATGGGAAGCTCGGTGGTACCATAGTGCACAGAGCACCTGGCTGCATCTTCCTGAATCAAATCCAGCCTCAGACCCTTCCTAGCTGGGTGACTCTGGGAAAGTCCTGTTTGCCTCAGTTTCCTCATCTGTAAAATGAGCTGGAGAGGGAAATGTCAAACCACTTCAGTATGTCTGCCAAGAAAACCCCAAATGGAGTCATGAAAAGTCAGCATGAGTGAAAAATGACTGAATAGTAATCACACTAAACTGTACATAAGGATCCCTGAGGGCTGCTTATTGACTTAGAAAACCACAGAAAGAATATTATCCGTGCTCTGTTGCTTTTTTTATTTATTTTGTTAAATATTTCCAAGTTACATTTTAATCTCATGTATTTAGGCCAGGTCCAGTGGGTTTTTTCCTTTTCTTTTTTTTTTTTAAAACATTTCTGGCCCAGAACTGTTACAGGTTAAATGACTTAGAAAAGGTTACACGTGGGTGAGAGAGATCTTGAATCCAGATTTTCATGATTCAAAAGTCAATTCTCTGTCCACTATGCCTCTTCTATATAGCCTTCTAATCTTTTTCAGTAAAATAGAAACAATTTTGTGACAAGTTTATATCCTGCTATTATGCATTTATAGCTAATGTTCTATGATTTATTGTTGTAGTTTAGTCATTTCACTCCATGGCTCCACATCTGGCCACTGGACCCAGATAGCTCTGAAGAGAAAAAGGAGGCAGGAAAGTGTCAGAGGCCAGATTTGAACTCAGGAGCCCCTTACAACTATTACCCAGTTAGATAAAACAACAGCTTTTTCTAGTTGAATTAAAGTATTAGGCTATAAACCCAATCTAACCAAACTAACAACATCTTTGGATTAACTCCAATAGGACAGAGGACATCAGAGATAATGTGGTCTTCATTCTGTCCCTGTATTATTTTGAACTCTTCAGTGAACTTTGAAAACCTTTATGTTCCAGATACTTGGAAATTTGGTGTAATTGTTATGAAAACATCTACTGAAAATCTTATTTTGAAGGTTCTTTTTTTAATGAATCGTTGTCATGACTGATTGATTACAGTCAACATTTTGGAATCTGATAATGATTTAGTCCCCATACAGTTTATTGGATGAGTTTTCCAGGGTGTTTTGAGGTCTGTGTGTGAATTTGGAATCTGGCAGTTCATGAAAGTCAGTGATCATTCTGGCCATCATTATTTCGTGAGTACTAATTTTTAACAGCTCACAGTGATGTATTACGTGGTTTCCCTTGACTCGAAGCACTAACTCTGGGCTCCTTCTGTAGTTTTTGGTGACAAAGATCTTCTGAATTGCCACCATCAAGCTCTCCTTTTCTACAAACCAATCTGCATGATTCAGCTGGAACCCATAAGGACACTTTCCAGAGCTGAAACTATGATCCTTTGATCTCTTTTGATCTTGATAACAGTCCCTGTGAGGTAGATGCTGAAGATATTGTTATGCTCATTTTACAGATGAGAAAACTGAGAATTGGAGGGGTTAAGTGGGTTGGCTATGGTCTCACAGGCACATTTGATTCTAGGTCTACCATTATAGGTCTACTTTCCTAGACTTCATCATCTCCAGAAATTTATCATTTTTTCAAGAAGAAATCAACTGAGAAATGGATACCTCTTTGTACTTGCGACCCCTGGGACCCATTTTTGATATTGTTCCAGCAGTTCAGTCATGTCCAATTCTCACTGACTCCATTTTGGGGTTTTCTTGGCAAAGACTCTCCAGTGGTTTACATTTCCTTCTCCAGCTCATTTTACAGATAATGAAACTGAGGCAAACTGAATTAAGTGACTTGCCCAGGACCCACCCTTCCTCTCATTAGAAAGGGTAAAGGATGGATATTGGAGAGCTCCTCTCAGATTCTCCACTATTAAGATGAGAGTCAGAGAATTGTCATCATTTCCCTTCTGGCTAATGATGCTCTAGAAACATTCTGAAAGATGAAATCAGTTTGGAAATTTATACCTCTCCAGGTCATTTTGCACCCCAGCTTTATGACTTCATCGTGGTTCCTTCCTTTCCCCTTGCTGGGTAATATCTTTCTCCCCCACTCTTTTCAGATTCTTTTTATGTGTTATCTATCCTTATTAAACTGTGAGTTCCTTGAGAATAGAGACAGTCTTCAATGCTTAGTACATAGGAGGGACTTAGTAAATATTTACTGACTGACTCAGACTTTAGATCATCTGCTTCTCAAGCCAATGCTCTTTCCACCCTCATATATCTTTCACTATGATCAAATAATATAATATATGATATGATATGATATGATATAATTAATATATCAAGGCATTTTACAAACCTTAAATCTCTCTGACAATATTAGCAATTATTAGCTATTATGATCTAGGACCTTTTCTCAGGGTACTCAGGATTATTCTGGGGCTGATATGTTCAGGAAGGCTAAGTAGCCCCTTCTTTGACATTTCTTTATTGACTTATTGTTGGTGGATCTCAGGTGGGTGTCACACTTGAAAGGCCTTTTGATTCTACTTTTGTATTGGAAAGGAGTCATTTCATAGGCTCCTTTGGGAAGTAAGCTACTAAATAGGTATTTACCTACATGCCATTGGACTGAATATAACTATATCAGCCATTATTATTTTTTGGCTACAAGTTTTGATCAGTTTGTCATATACTCTAAGAGTGTATGTCAATTATATTCCTTTTTTGTGTGTGGTCATCATTCTATAGCTGCTTTATATTAATGATGATGATGAGCAAATAGATGACAAAATGAATTAGGAATCAGGAAAAAATCATCCTGCCTCAACTTCTTATTAGTTATTCTATGTTGGACAATTATATAGCCTCTTTAGCCTCAATTTTTTTGGCTGTGAAATTGGGATAATACCACCTACTTTCAAAGGTTACTATGAAGTACAAATGTGATGATATACATAAAGTGTTAAAGCACAATATAAAAATCAGATATAAATAATACAAATAATAAAATGGAGCTTACAATATTTGCATTAGCTACCTTATGGGGTTGTTAACAAAGCATTTCATACTTTAAAGTTCTATATGAATGGGGAATTGTTATAGAACTGAAGTCAGAAGGAAATTTAGAGATCATCTAAGCCAGCCCCAAAACATGAATCCTGTCCTTAATAGTCATAACCTGTAGTGGGTCATCTACCATCCTCTTGAACAGCTCCAGTGATGGGAACCAATCCCCAGAAAAAGCAGATTATTTTCCATGCAAAGGGAAAGATCTAGGCAGATCTAGGATATTTCTTGACTTTAGTGGAGGGCTCAGGGGAAGGAAATGGCTGTTTGGTTTGCCTTGGGGGATCCTTCTTCTGCAGTATGAGAGCCTGGGAGGACCAGGGACCCCCGCTCTTCATACCCAGTGGGAATTTGTGTTGGCCCAGGTTTTCCAGCAGAGACTCCAAAGTAGGGGTTGATGGATGTCCCCACTTAGCAGATAGCTTGAGCTTTTTGGTGCTGGTCCTGAGTGACTATGGTTTAGTATCAAAGATGGATGAACAAGATTATGGCTTTGGTCACGTATCTCCACAAAGGGTAATGGTTTGTTATATCACCCTGAACCAGGCTAAGTTACGAGGGATTCTGGACATTGCTGCTCCCTGTTTGCCCCAGCTTCCTCTAACAGGAGAGACAGTACAGATTACCCTTCATCACTGGTTATACAGCTAATGAGAAAAGTCCCCTTGGGAGTCATTCAATATTGATCACAGTAGGCTGGCATTCCTCCCCTAGAGCAGAATGTAATGGAAAAACCAAAGGCCACATTCTAGATGGGGCATAGGTCAAAGGGGAGCCACATGGCTAAAGTATCTCTGTCAGGGGGTACACATGATACATTCCCAGACCAAATCCTAACTTTATGAGAGGCTCTGGCAGCCCTGAAATAATGGCATCTGATATTTATATGGTGCTTTGATGTGTAGAAAGCCTTTACATATTTTAAATGAGCATCACAAAAACACTGTGATGTAGAAAGAACAGATTTTATTTCCATTTTATACACTGGGTTAACTATAAATAAGACTCAGGTTAAATAACTTGCTTATAGTCATACAGCTAATAAGTATAAGCAAGATTAGAACACAGGTTTTCTTATAAGAATTCTATTTACAAAGTCAACCTGTTTTCTATTTTTAGACACATTCTCTTAATTTCTTTGTCTTGTATGCTTCCAGGACAATCTTACAAATCTGGCAGAGGCTGGAGAAATACACTTGGCTGGTATACACAAACAATACAAAACACTCCCAACCAGTAAATGATTTGTCAGAATCTTTCCTTAACTGGTTCAATCAAGTATTTGTGAAGTGCACTTATAAAAGGCACAGATCTAGGTGCTGAGGACAAAAACACAAAAATGAAACCTTTTCTTCCCTCAAGTAACTTGAATTTCACGAGGGAACAACATATACATGTAGGAACAGAAATAAATATGCAAAAAGTAAAAATTAAAGTAATGGAGGAGTGGGGGTACCAGGAAGGGCTTTATGCAGAAGGTGGCAATTGAACAGAACTTTAAAACAAGAGAGTGATTAATTTTAAGAGAATTAGTTGAGGAGAGAGTGCATTTGAGGATAGGGGAGGTGATAATTAGTGCAAATGCACAGGGATAGGAAATGGAATAGAAGGTGGAAGGTTGTATGTATGTATGTATGATTAGACCAAAGAATATGTGAAGGGGAGTAATGTATAATAAGCCTAGAAGATGAGGTTGAAGTCAGGTTGTGAAGGACTTTAAATGCTAAATGGAGGAGTCTGTAGTTTATCCTAGAAATAATAAAAGCCTACAAAGCAGCAGGATGACATGGGCAGATATGTGCTTTAGGAATCTCACTTTGTGGTGTGTGGACTAAAAAGGGGAGAGACTAAAGCAGAAAAACCTATTAGGAGGTTAATGAAATAGTACAGAGGAGAGGTGATGGCTAACAGTTGTGTGAGTTTGATACAAAAGGATGGATAGAAGAAATGCTGAGGAAGGGGATGGGAGAGGAAAGAAAGGGAGGAAAGAGAAGGAGAATGAAGGGGATGAGAGGGAGGGGAAAGGAGGGAGAAGGGAAAGGAAAGAAGAAAAAGAGGGAAAGGGAGGAGAAAGGAGTAAAGGGTCAGGAAAAAGAAGGAAAGGAAAAGAGAAAAGAGGAAAGGAGAGGAAAGGGGAGGGGAAGTTAGGATTTAGATAGATGAGATTTAGATAGATGATAGTTCAGCAAAGATTGAGAAATAGGAAAACCAAGGTAGGATAAAGTCCTGATATCTCAGAGAAGAGAAAGTATGCAGGAGGAGAGAATGGTCATCCAGGTTAAATGGGGCAGAGAGGTCCAGGAGAATAAGAATTGAGAAAAAGCCACTGGAGTTGGCAATTATGAGATCATCTAGTAACTTTGAAGAGAACATTTTCAGTTGATTGATGAGGTTGGAAACTTAGAGCAAGGGACTATGATACGGGTGAGAGGAGAGAGAGTGGACATAATAAGATTATGTGGCTTTTTCTCCCTAGGAGTTGAGCTGTGAAAGGAAAAAGACTTTTAGGATGCTAGCTTGAGGGGAAGATAGGGTTAAGTGAGAGATTTTTTTCTTAAAGGGGGAAGCAACAGAAAGAGTCAGGAGATAATGAAAGATTGAAGATGTGTGTGTGTGTGTATGTATGTGAAGAGAGAGAGAGGAGGAGGGGGGAGGGAGGAAAGAAAGGATGGGGAGGGAGGGAGAAAAAGGAAGGAGGAGGGAGGAAAGGAAAAGGGAGGGAGGAGAAGCTGGAGGAAGAGGGAGAAGAAAAGGGAAGGGAAGGAGGGAAAGAAAGGAGGAGGAAAGGAGAGAAGAGAAAAAGGGGAAGGAGGAAAAAAAGGGAAGGGGGAAGGAAGAAAGCAGGCTCAATTGGCACTTGAATGGATTGTTTGCTAACAAGTTTTTCACGTGAATAATTGTAGCCAGCATTTTATATCACTTTAAAGTTTGCAAAGGACTTTACATATATAATCTAATTTGATTCTCAAAACAGCCCTGGGAGGTAAGTATTATTGTTATCCCCAGTTTACAGCTGGGGAACATGGGGCTTGAAGTGAAGGGATTTGGGAAGACATCCAGCCGCAGAACTTGGATGTTTCCTCCTTTTGACACAGCATCATGGATTAAGAGGGGGAGGAATCTCAGAAGCCAGCATAGGCCAGCAGCACCATCATTTTATAGACAAAGGACCCTGAAGCTGGGAGATATTGTGACTACTGTGAGGTCATCACATTAGAGGCAGAATTTGAAATCAGGTCCCAAGTCTCCAGAGCAAGAACTGTTCCTGCTATATTATGTGACTCCCCATTGTGCTGTTGTGCCATATAATTCTTCACAACTATAAAACTCAGAAAAAAGCACGAAATTCTGTATGACTGGCAGACTGCCGAATGAATTTACCTAAAGTCTGGGGGCTGGTTGTGTTAGGATTTGAACCCAGGCCTTTTGGTACCCAATTCGTCCCTCTTCTCACTAACCCCAAAGTCTCCCCTCTCTCAAGGGCCATTAACACCTAGGTTGCAGGCACTGGGGGCTGGGGAGCCTCTTGGGCACCTCCATAAACCCAGTTCCAGTTTGGTGTGTGCTCCCAGGTGTTTATTCAGGCTTTGATTCCATGGTTGCCATGGAGAACAATGAGGGCAGCCGCAGCATCAGCAGCAGGAGCAGCAGGAGCTCTCCAGCTGAAGGGGATGCAGGGAAGCGGGAAGGCGGGGCTCCCCTTGCACAGCTGAGATTTCCAATGCACAAGTACCCAGTGAATGCTGAACAGTGTAAATGAGGGTGCTCCTTGTCTGCTGGCTCTGAGCCCAGCTACCCCGGGAGCCCCAAAACTTCATTCCTAGAGTTTACCCTGTGCTAGCCCCCTTGGGCTTGATGGCCATCTTGATCTTGCCTCCCCTTGCCCCTCTTCCCACGGACTGCTCTCTAACTTCTCCCCTGGCCTTGGCTTTTCCTTCAGACCCTCCCATTGTCTCTTCTCTCACCCCTCAAACTTCAGTAACCCCTCAGCTTATGTCAACAAGACCAGCCTAACTAAACCTCCTCCCCCTCCTCTTGGTCAATGCCGTGAAACCCATGAAGCACATCAGCAGCTGGAATTTCACATGCACCGTGGGAACTGATTTGTCCATCCTTTCTTTTAGAGCCAGATGATGTTCACTTCATATAGACAGATGACAAGACCTATTAGGAAGATCTGGCGTGTGCATTATTTTGCCAATAATGGGGATGTATTTGTGTTAAGAAATCCACTTTCTTTAATCTAGGACATATATTTATGAGAAGGCTTTGTGGGGGGTAAAAAGGCTGCCTGAGATAATGGAATAGACTCTGTGAGAGCCCATTGGCCACCCAGAAAAAAACATTTCTGCAACTTTGGTCCCCCTACAAGATGCTAAATCAACCGAGCTAAGCAGATCCAAATGCCCTTTAATAGGAGGAGGAAATCTGGTCCAGCCAAATTCTAATTATGTACCTACATTAGCTATAAGGCAATTTGGTAGGAACCGTAATAACAACAACAACAACAACAACAATAATAATAATAATAGACATTTTCTTTCTTTCCTTTTCTTTTTTTTTATTAAAGCTTTTTATTTTCAAAACATATGCATGGATAATTTTTCAACACTGATCCTTGCAAAACCTTATGCTCTGAATTTCCCCCTCATTCCCTCCCCTAGATGGTAAGTAATCCAATATATGAATAACTGACATTTTCAAAGTACTTTGTGGTTTACTAAAAAAAATCTACTATAAATATTATTGCAGGTGATGTGCTCAACAATTCTCTAATGTTGATAATATATTATCCTTACTTTACATGTAAGGAAACTGAAACTCAGAAAAAGGAAACATCTTGGCCATAGTCACATAGCTAATAGAGAGGAGACTCAGTACTAGAATCCAAGCCTCGTGACCACAAATCTGGTGTTCTTTCTACCATGCTGTAGCTGCTGCCAAGAGTAGTTTTAAAAGTTTTTAAAATGTAGCTTTGCTCAAAATGCATACCTTGTGGTCAAATTATTCTAAAGGACAGACTGTGTATCAGTCCAAATGAGTTTGTGATTAATTTACAACTAGGCTCTGTAGGGCAGATTTATAATAACAATTAAGCTGAAGGAAAATGGACCATAAATTTTGACTGGGCACATTGAGACCCAGCGAAAAGAAATGAGTAGAGTTTAGCCAGATCAAAAGTCAATAATTTCAGAATAAAGTAACAGAGTAATGAGGGAGGTCAGCTTATATGGATGGAAGGAGTTGGCATTTTTCTTCTTTTATCTCTACAATCCAAATTTAGCTAACAGTCTGAAATGCCAACATTTCAAGGATTTTATGAATGATGAAACACATTTTCCTATTTTATAACCAGAGTAGCAAAACTAGTTCCAATACCTAATTATTTCTTTTAAGATGTTATTTGTTTCTCTCTCAAGTTGCTGTGTTTGCACATGCTTAGAGAAAATGCAGAAAAAAAACTACCAGGAAGTTTGTTTTCTACATGGAGATTATAGTGCTAGTTCTGTGTCTTGGACATTTTAGATTTTCGGTAAATATTTGCTAACTGAATGAATGAGTGAATGAATAAGCGAATGACTTGATTACAGTTGTTTTAAGTTAACTTTTGAAGGGAGAGAGAGGGAAAGCCCCAATACAATTTGAAAGCTGGATTCCTCAGTCTCCCTTATCCTGCACATTCATTCCAATAATAAACCTGTAACTCAACAACACATCTAACATACATCCCCTTTTTCCACTCAAGCTAGCTCACATCACCTCTCACCTGAATTTTTATAGGACTCCTTAATAGCTTTTCCTGCTTCTAATCTCTTCCTTTTTTTAATTATGCCGTAGCAGTTGCCAAAATAATCTTCCTAGCATATAAATCAGATCTCGTCACTCCCTTACTCAATAGTTTCCATAATTTCTTATTACCTTTAAGTCAAATACAAACTTCTCTTCTTAAAGTCCTTCACGACCCGCTCCAACTTAAGTGAGCATCATTTTCCCTTATCCACTCTTTGGTTCAGTAAAACTGACTTTTTTGCTGTTTCTAACATTCAATTTAATTCAAAAAACATTTATTAAGTACCTAGTATGGAAGAAAGATAGTTTCTGCCTCTAGGAAGCTTACAATCTAATGGGAGAAGACAATATCCAAAGCTGAGATTGGAATGGGGAGGAGGAGGTAGGGTTGTGAGATATTCCATCCCCCATATCTAAGACTTCAAAGGCAAAAGCTGTCCCGGATGCCTGTTCTGACTTATGCATTCCCTCCTGTCCTCTATCTTCTAGAATCCTTGGTTTGCTTCAAAACTCAGTTGAATTGCTATCTCCTGAATGAAGTTTTTTTCCTTGTGATGCTCCAGATTCTAGTGCTTCCCGCTGCCTCCAATCTCCCCTTTCACCTTGTATTTATTTTTATATAATTGCAAACATGCTGTTCCACTGATAAGAATGTAAGCTCCTTGAGGGCAGGAATTTTGTCACCTGGCACAATGCCTTGCACAGGAAGTAATTAATAAATGTGGGTTGATCCACCAAATAGAAAGAAATAGCATATTGTCCATTGATTCTGAGCTAAAATATAAAGAAAGTAAATTAGGCACAACCTCAAATGCTTATTCAGTTCAATCAGATGAATATTGATTTAGTTCCTATCACATAAGAGTCTCAGTTCCAGGAGCAAGATGCTTAGTAAGACAAAAAGAAATATTCCCTGCCTTCAAGGAGATTAAAATCTATCAGGAGAGATATGAATACATAAAGAAAGTAATTTCAGAAGAGAAGAAGGCAGTGACAAAAAGGCAAATAAGCAAAGTCCTGGTGTGTAAGAGGGTAATAGAAGCTGTGTTTGAGAGAAATTAGGGATTCTACCAGGTAGTACATAAGAAAATATACCAATGACCAAGTGTGGGTAACAAAATAAACTTGCAGTTTAAACACAAGAATATAAACACAGTCTCCTAGATGTAATAAAACTTGGAGTGATGAGACTCATGGCTAGATTATGACACTTGGAAGGAAACTATTTTTCAGAAGAAATAAGGAGAATAAACACAATTGTAAAGAAGATATCTCCTTTTATGGAAACCCATGAACCTGATGTGGAATGCATTTGAGTGACAAAAAAATGAGAGAGAAATGGAAATATGAGATTTAATTGTTCTGGGAGCATACTATATACCACCTGGCTAGATTATCAATGATATGTTGGTACCAATAACACAGTTACTTTCACAGTTGTAGATATGGAAGTGACAGGGACTTCAACCATATTGATGTGGATGGGAAACAGAATTTTATTAAATTTATTAAAATAAATTCTTTATTTCCCTTGCTGACATTTTCGTGCCTCATAGTAGAGGAAGGAACAAAAAGAAGCATTATTCTGAGGATTAATGCTGACCAAAAAGAAAGAATTAGTTGGTGATATAGAGGTGACAGGAATTTCAAGAAAAATGACTATTTTGAAGTTCATTGGAACAAGGAAAAGGAATGTTCAATGTTAGATGTTGTTGTATAGTAGATGTTGATTTTCAAATGTTAAGAAAAAAACGTATTTGATGGCTAGAACTAGAAATGGAAATCATGACTTCAAAGAGATTGATGGTGCTAAAGAAATAAGCAAATCACAGTGAGGAAGGAAAGAAAGAGTCATGCAGGGAAATCAGTATGATGATACAGGTAGTAGCTCTTTGACCCATCCTTTAAAAAGGATATGAGGATTCTGATGGACATGGCCCTCTTCAGCAATGAGATGAACCAAATCAGTTCCAATAGAGCAATAATGAACTGAACCAGCTACACCCAGGGAAAGAACTCTGGGAGATGATTATGAACCACTACATAGAATTCCCAATCCCTCTATTTTTGTCCGCCTGCATTTTTGATTTCCTTCACAGGCTAATTGTACACTATTTCAAAGTCTGATTCTTTTTGTACAGCAAAATAAATGTTTGGACATGTATACATATATTATATTTAATTTATACTTTAACATATTTAACATGTATTGGTCAACCTGCCATCTGGGGGAGGAGGTAGGGGGAAGGAGGGGAAAAATTGGAACAAAAGATTTGGCAATTGTCAATGCTGAAAAATTACCCATGCATATATCTTGTAAATAAAAAGCTATAATAAAAAAAAAGGATACCAGGGTCTTAGAGTCAGGAGGACCTGAATTCAAACTTAGCCTTAGACACTTACTAGCTATGTGAACCCGGGGCAAGTCACTCAACCCTAATTGCCTCCAAAATTAAAAAAAAAAGCATATGTGCAGAAGATGGAAGGAATGGTACATAAATAAGAATACAAAAGGATAGGGCAGCTAGGTAGTGTAGTGGATAGAGTCAAAAGAGTAGAGACTGGTAAGGAGATGGAGAATTTTAATTCATTTTAAATGAGTTCACATTTTAAGCCATGACAAATTACATTCTAGGATACTGAAAGAACTTGCAGGCATGATTTGGAGGATAATAATGATGGGCAATCTGAAAACTCAGTGAGAAGGAGAGAGGCACTAGA
Organism: Sarcophilus harrisii; assembly: GCF_902635505.1. Taxonomy (NCBI): domain Eukaryota; kingdom Metazoa; phylum Chordata; class Mammalia; order Dasyuromorphia; family Dasyuridae; genus Sarcophilus; species Sarcophilus harrisii. Next base: position 188,856,078 of record NC_045430.1, on the reverse strand, counting down.
CTATTGGAACAGAAAAATAATAATGTCCCAATTTTCCCAAATAAGAAAAGATAGTTTCTGGAAATTATAGATGTGATGTTGATCCAAAGGAAAATTTCAAAGCAAACAAATGGTTTTTGAATATTTAGGGAAACAAATGTAATCATTGAACATGAACATGAATTCATGGAGTATAGATCATGCTGATACTAACTCATTTCTTATTTTTGCAGTTATTATGCTGGTAGATTGGGGCAAATATTTTTATCTTGATAGATCTGTGACCTCATCAATGTGAAGTTCCTTCAAAGATGAAGACCACAGTACTTTCCTTTGGAACTCCTATCCATGTCTCTCATCCATTCAAATGGGCTAGTGGTGATCTTCCTCACTTACTCCTGATACCAATAGATATGGATGGTATCATCTACTGGTTTTCCTTTGCTCTTCCCAGTTCATTTCTGATTCACCATCCTCATCTACTACCTTTGTATTGAAGTCACCAAATATCAAAATATATATCAATTTAATTTGAAGCATCTTCTCAATTTCTTCATAAAATCTATCTCATCAACCTCTGCAACAAGTGTTGCTACATAAACTGCAGTTGTATTGCTAATAGTATTGTTTTGAATACTTAACCAAAGCACTGCAATGAGATGATCAAATATCCCATGAAATAGTGTTTCTTAATTCCTTTTGAGAGTACTCTAAAACCAACTCTGCCAACAACATTATTTGTCTCTCCAAAAGGAATCCATGAGTCACCCTTTCATTTAATTGCAGTTTTTTGCTTTCTTTTGGTTTAATTTTTTAGGGTTAATGTCAAGATTGATGTGGTTCTATTCCTATAAAGTAGAAGTTCCACTCAAATATCTTACATTTAAAGTCCTAACAACTAAGGTAAAGTACACAGATCATTAAAAACTGCAATTCTCAGGCCTTCAATCCCCTTTTCTGTCACTTTGCTACCATGACTGCAGGAGAAAAGACCTCTCAGGACTGAGGACTATTTTATATTTTTCTTTATTTCACAGGTTGCTGTGGCCAAAATATTCATCAATAAGTGGTCAGCCTATTGGTGATGAACCTTTTCATATTTAGTCAAACTGCTCCTTAGAAAGCAGACTCAGATTATTGCTGGGCCATAGTTGGAGTCTTTCTGGAATGATAGAACTGGACAGAGTTTGTATACCTCTGGAATAGCCTTCAAGAATTTGGGCTGTTTTGACCCCACAAAGCAGCATTTAAGTAGGGCTTTTTGGAGTGATTTTACTGTAGCATCCGAAAAGGAGAAAGAGGTTGTTTTTGTGAATAAGATGGTTCAATTTGGATTGGTCTTCTTTGGACTTGGTCAGAGTATCTCCTGACCGTGTTTTTTCTGCTGACTCCCTTGCCTGGAATGCTTCCACTTCTCATGTCCACTTTTGAGTTCCTTTTTCCTTAAAATATTCAGCTCAAATCTAAACCTTCTCTAGGGGGCTTTCTTGGCTTACTCTTACCACCATAAGGACTAATGCTTTCCTTATGAGATTATCATCTACTTACCCTGTATATATCTTACAAGTACTTGATTTTGGTTTTTTGTGTTATTTCCCCCTTCATAATGTGAGTGTCACAAAGGCTGTTTTTACTTTCTTTGTATCCCCACCTCTTAGCACAGTGATTGACCCATATTAAGTACCTAATATATTTTTGTTGATTGTCAGGTTTAGTATTCATTAATATCTCTATGTTAGTCTTTAGCAGAGTCTCCAGTATCTTTTCAGCCTTGTCTCGTTCAATGTTTTTATCAGTGACTTAGAAGAAGACATAGTAGGAATGCCTATCAGAATTACAGATGGCATAAATCTGAAAGAGCTGGCTAATATGAGAGCTGACAAAATCAAGATTAAAAGGGCTATCAACGTATTGGAACACTGGGCTGAAATCAAGAAAGATGAGTTACTTCAATACATTAAAACAAGTTTTTTTTTTCCTTGTTCTTTCTGTGTCATGGGAATCCTTTGGATTATGTACCTTTTCTCAGAATAATGTTTTTAAAGGCATCAAGTAAAATGCTTAGGAGTGTAAGGAGCACTAATTATAATGAAGCTCAGTTACCAAAATATTGCGAACAAGTTTATGGAACTCTAGATTAAGAACCTTATGCTTTCAGAGATTTGTGACAGTTCATTGGCATAGGCATTTTCTCAGTTCCTTTAAGAATATTGGTAGGTAATTCTTTGCATTATTGTGGCCAAAAAAAAAGGTCACCATTTGTTGGCCAACTTTCTGGTAATGAACCTTTCCAAATTTAGACAACAGTTCAGGTTCCATCGCCAGGCCTTATATTTGAAGCTTTTCCAGGTTGGTTTCCACAACAATAAGTTGCACCTCATTAATATAGCCTTTGAGGACTCAGGGTTGTCCCCATGTGATGTTTAGGGAACAGAGTGGATTTTAGTGTAGGGTGGTTCGATTTAACAAGGACAAATACTAACTCCTGCTTTAAATAATAAAAGTTTTAAAAGATAAATTGCCCGTGTATAAGACAGCACTTATTGTGATAAAAGCTCTGAGGATTTCAATTAGCTTCCACCTTAGTATGAGAAAAGATTGAGATGCGTCAGGTCAAAAAACAGACACTTAGACTGTCAATTGTAGTGTCACGTCCAGATCAAAGGAAGTGCCAGATGCCATTATGCTCTGCAGGAGTTAGAACTCATCTGAAATACTCAGTATTAGTCATTGCATCCTAAGAGAAATGGTGATGATATGGAGTTTGGCCAAAGGCGGGTGAGAGTCTGTAAACCACATCATATGAAAATAGTAAAAGAAAATGGAGTTGCATAATGTGATGAGAATCATACTAAATGGAAAGTGATTGGGGAAAGATTTGCCTTATTCAGTGTAGTTGCAGGAGGCAGATTCACAGGATTTTAGAGTTTGGAAGAAATTCAGCCATCCAACCCATCGTTGAAAAGGAATCCTCATTAAAACATACCCAAGGAGTGGGTTATTCAGTCTCTGCTTGAAGACTTCCAGTGGAGGGGAATCCACTCCCTCCCCAGGCATCCCACTTCACTTATCTTTAGCTCTAAGTGTCAGAAGATTTTCCTGAAATCAAGCCTCTTTTCATCTGTTCATTGTTCCCATTTTTCTCTCTGGAGCCAAAGAGAGCAAGTCTACATGGAGCTAGAATGAATGAATGTTAGAAGAAACCCAGAGGCTGGATTTCATTCAACCTATGGAATTGTTGGAAACACAGAAATTTCTGAATATCATTTAAGTAGTAGACAGGCTATGGGCTGCACTGATCTTCAAATACTGGAGAATAAGGAAATTTTTCCTAAAAATTAAAGCTCTTGCCAAAGGGAATGAACTGCCTTGCATGTTTGCCAGTAGAAGTGTTCGAGCAGAGGCTAGCTGATTATCTGTCAGCTTTGGGACAAATCATTTAACTTGATTTCCTCATCTGTGAAGTGTTTTAGGAAGGAAAGGAAACAAATGTTTATTAATATACCATTAAAATGTGCTATTTATTATGTCTATCAGCCACTGTGCTAAATACTTGACAAATATCATTTCATTGGGCCTAATGATAACCCTGATCTTAAGCCTCAGGAGGTAGGTGTTATTATTATTCCCATTTTATAGATGAGGAAACCGAGGCAGACAATGGTTAAGTGGCTTGCCCATGATTATATAGTTAGTGAAAGTTTGATGCTGGATTTGAATTCAGGATTAAATTGATTAGATCAGGAGTTCTTAACCTAAGGTCCACGGTTCTATTTCAGGGAGTATAAGAACTTGTATAGGAAAAAAAAATAAATATTTTCACTAATCTCTCACTAAAATTTAGCTTTTTCTTCAATTATGAATTTAAAAAAATTAATATTAAGAATCCATGACATGAAAAAGGTTAAGAGCCCCTGGACTAGAGGATATCTAAGACTTCATATAGCTCTGAAATTCTCTATTCTTCGGTTACAGAAGGGTGGGAGGATGGATTAAATTAAGCTTCTTAAACTGGGGATTGTGAGCTCATATAGGGTCATGTACCTGAATATGGGAGGGCCACAAAATTGTGATTTATTATCAGTACATGTTTTATTTGTATACTTATTTTATATAGCTATATACCAGAGTTGCATAAAAATTTCTTTGGTGAAAAAGTGTTGTGAGTGGAAAAAACTTTAAGAAACTCTGAACTCTAAAGGATATCTGAGGATCTTTTCAGTGCTAAGATTCTCAATCATAGATGACAGAATGTTAGAGCAGTTTAAGGATCTTTGGGATTATCAATTACAAACCTTTCCTTATTCTGTTAAATGATCTGGAAAAGGAAATGGCAAACCACTCCTGTACTTTGCCAAGAAAACTCCAAAAAGGATCATGAAGGGTTGGACAGGACAGAAAAATGACGAATAAGAACGCAAAGGCATACCAAAAATTAGTGGCAGAATCACAACCCCAGTGCTTCTTTACCTGGATCCTATTCATGTCTGATCCTACCTTTAGCCCTTAAGGTTGAGGATTATTATTATTAAATATTTATAAAGAATATACCAAGTGCTTACCAGATAATAATTCACATGTCATTGCTAGCAGCGTACTTAATCAAAATGAAAATGTCACCGCGCCGACCATCTCCCTCCCACCGAAACCCGAATGGACATCACCTGTCCAGCAACAGGGTCAGAGCAGATCCGCACTCACGTTTCTCTCACTGAACTGATCCACCTCTCTCAGGAGCTTCTCCTGGCACTCAGAGTTGGTGGCCAACAGGTAGGTGACAAAGGAAAGAGTGTTGGTGATGGTTTCGTATCCAGCAATTAGAAAGATGAAGGCTTGCCCCATTATTTCATCTGTGGTCAAAGCCTTTTGTTGCACATTGGACGTTGTTTGGTGGGTAGGAAGTTCTCCATCCTGAGCATTCTGTCTGACATTGTCAAAGAGCTCTGTACCGACAGAGGAAGGAGAGCTCCTGGCATCCAGGAGTATCTGGAGGAAATCCCTTCGTCTCTAGGAACAAAAGGGAAAGGATACACTTTCAATCAATCAACAAATATTGAGACAAATATCAAAATACATACAGTATAAATGTGAAATTAATAAATACAAATAGATGGAGTACTTTTAGAGGAAGGACACTAGAAAGGGAAGGATCAGAAAAGGATCCATGCAGAAGACAGTTTCTGAGCCTAAAGTGAAGGGAAACTCAGCATATTATCATTAGGATTCTTAGGGATAGAAACAAAAGAGAAAAAAAAAATGCTTTAAGGATATCTCATAACCAAAGACCCAAGATTCCAGCAGTTGTACCTTCTAAACTGTCCCTACATCCTGCCACAGGTAACCTCCACTCCCTCTATTCCCAGATTCCTCAAGTCAGCCACCATTGGAAGGTTAATAGGGCTGGCCCCAGACAAGGATGGGAAAGAATTTATTTTCTGCTGCCTCCCATTCCCTCTCCTAAGCATCCTTCCCGGGTGCCCCCTTCTCACCTATAGATATACTTTAGATACCCAGTGCCTCAAGCTTCCTTCTTGTCTCCTCTTTATCAGTCATTTATACTTAAATGTGAGGAAGTGCCAGTTGATGAGTTAACCTCACTTAGGAATATTTGTCATTTAATTTATAAATAGCATTGATAATGAGTTTTCTCTGAAACAGTGCCCATGGATATCATCACATGCTATCCATGTGTACACACACATCTTGCATCCAACTTTCCAACAGGAGAGGATAGATTTCTGCCCCATTTATGTAATTTATTATTATAAGTTATTATAATAATTTATAAAAATGAATAGGAATGAAGGGCCAAGTAGCTTGTTGAAGAAAGTATCATGGCTACTTATATGGTAAAGTCCAGTTCAATCCAACTCAGGTAGAGATTATTCCCAGATATCCTCCTGAAAGAAACCAAGCAAGAGGCTGTGCTAGCTTTGGCTGTTCAACAAATACTAGGAGGAAGAGCTAGGTAGTCCAGTGGATAGAGCATCCACCCTAGAGTCAGAACTCTTGGGTCCAAGTATGGCCTCAGACACTTACTAGCTGTGGGGTCGGGAGCAAGTCACTTAAGCCTGCTAAGAAAAAGTCATCCTCTACTGTACTGTTCTGTCCTTTTTTTTTTTTTTTTTTTTTTTTTTTAGTGATTTTCTAGAGACTTTCATGGGTCCTTCCCTCTGGGAATAATCTTTTTCTACCTTTCCTTTGCTTGCAAGGCTGGACCCTGTTTCCCTGGTGCTCTCTTGCCCCCATCTCCTTTTCTCCTGATCCCCTTCTTTCTGTTTATTCTATCTCAAGACTCCCAGATGCCAGGAATCACTGCTGATTCTTATCCTCCCCTCTCCTCCTTCTCACATTTCTCTACCCTCCCCCCTTCCCTATGGTATTCTGTTGTTAGGAGAAAATCTGCTTTTCCTACCCCTAGGCCCCTGGGCTAAGCACAAACCTCTGTGGCCAACATTTTTCTGCTTTGAGCTCTTTTGTAACTACAGTGCTAAGGCTAGGACTTTGGGGGCAAGATTTGGGAAACAATTAGACATATTGCTCTAAGATCTTCCAAGATGGGAGTGAGAAGGGGACTTAGCTTTGGACCTGGTTCATGTAGGGGCAGAAATCTATCCTCTCTTGTTGGAAAGTTGGATGCAAGAAGTGTGTGTACACGTGGATAGCATGTGATGATAACCATGTGCACTGTTTCAGAGAAAACTTAATATCAATGCTATTTATAAAATATTAAAACAACAAATTAAGCAGAAAGGTCAGGGAATCTAACTTGGGAGTGTGATGGGTATTAAGGGAAGGGGGATGCTAGAGTCAGCTCAAATTAGGGAGTTGTTAAATTTTCAGTGTGAGTATGTATACTTTGGAAATTTGCAAATACCATAAATCAGGGATTGATTTGATTGTTTAGACTTTATAAAATGATAGTGTACTATTTTCCACCTTCTTTCATTTTCTTATGTACAATATCTCAAGGAGGGAAGAAGGAATATAATAAAGCAGGGAATTTTGAACTCAAAACTTTAAATAAAAATGTTTTAAAAAATTAAAAGAAAATGATAGTGAAGATGTTAATCATGCTGATTAAACTTAAAATTATATGCTAAAAATATCTTCTCTCCCAAAGAGCTGGCTATTAAACATATCAGCACTTTTGTGGTAAGGAGATGAGTAGTTACAGAAGCAGGTACACGGACACAGTGGATACCAGGACTGGAGTCAGGAAGATTCATCTTACTGAGTTCAAATACAGCCTCAGACACTTAGCCAGGTGACCCTGTTTGTCTCAGTTCCCTCTTCTGTAAAATAAGCTAGAGAAGGAAAGGGTTCACCACTCCAGCATCTTTGTCAAGAAAACCCTAAATGAGGTCACAGAGTCAGGCAGGACCATGGCAAAGTTATAGATGGAGGCAGCTACCCATGATGGGACTCAAAGTGCTTGTCCAGATTCTGACATAAAACAGAGGGGCTTATCTGGGAAATAATGAAGATGGGGTGTTTTTATTCACAGCCCTAGTTCTCACTGACTTTTCTCCAGTTCTTATCTCTCCCTCTGTATGTGTACCCCCTTCTTGAGGTCTGTTTTCACTCTGTCCTCCCCCTGCCTCTCTTTCTCACTCAGACTTTATTTTAATTTTCCTAGAGGTTTTCTGACTTATCTTCCCGGGTTCTCCCTTCTCCACTCCTTGTCCACCTGCAGTCCAAGTGAGTGTTAGGGATGCCTGGGGGACATCCAGTATCTCCGTCACTTTGTCCCTCTTTCCATCCTCGTCTGTGTCTTTCTCTTCTACTTCTTCTCCTGCATTCTCTAGATCTTTACATCTTGTGAGGGCTGGTACCTGCCCTGGATGCATTAGCATCTGTAATATTAAACATTGTCCTCTGTGTACAAGGAAAGAGAGCATGCTAGAATAATTGAGCTGGATGTGAAACCATACAGGACAGAGAAGGGACGATCTCCAAGCCCACAGCCTCTCTTGTTCATTCATTCTGGTGTTTGATTTTTTTTTCTGAAATAAATACTTTCCCCCCTCATGTCCAGCTAAACTCTATCCTGCTTCAGCCGAGGGTCTCAGCCTTTCATTTGATCTATCAGATGGGAAGCCAGGGTACTTGTGCCTCCACATACACAGACAAATGGCCCCTGGGTCACTGTGGCTGCTTTGTGAACCATGCTGTGAGGGTCATTCTTTATCTTCATTCTTCATTGGAGAAAACAAAATAACTCATGACCTAACTGGGGTCATGAAATGACCCCGAAGGAGGGTGGGATAGATCTCAGCTTCTTAAACTGTGGTTTGGGACCACAGTTTATGGGATCTGGTAATTGAATGTGGGGTTGCGAAATTATGATTTATTATCAGTAAATGTTTGATTTGCGCATCTATTTTATACACCTTTATATCTAGGAGGCAAAAGGGGATCATGAGCAGAAAGAGTTTAAGAAGCTCTGGGATAGGGCTTCCTAATTGGTTGCCAATTTAAATGACTAAAGATTTCAACCCAATGAACCTCTGAAGTTAAAAGAATTGCATTTGAATACTGACTTTGTCACTTCCTCAGTGATTTTGAGTGGTGGATTTCAGTTTCCTCATCTGTAAAATGATATCTAGAGGATCTCCGGGATCTTTTTTATTTCTAAATCTATGATCTACCCTTTTTGCCCAGTTTCATCTAATCAGTAGAAGTGAAAAGGGACTATTTTCATTCTTTTCTTTGTTATTTCAGCACCTTGCATAGGATTGTACACGTTTTTTGTTTTATCTGGGTTTGTGATTTTATTGAACTTCCCAGGTAAGGAAAACTCCTTCTCTAGGGAAGATCTGCAACGGTTCTGAAATAGCTAGTCTCAGTTCTCTGTGACATGAATATATTAGCTGACTTATCCAGGCTTATACAGCCAGGATATGTTCGAGGTAACATTTGAATCCAAGTCTTCAAGATCACGAGGTAGACTCTCTGTCCAGTCTTCACTAAGCCACAGTGCCTCTTCTACCTCAAACTACTTAATAAATGGTTACTAAATGGGATTGGAGGATAGAATGGGGACCCATCTCCTCCATGATTCTCACAGCTTTACTCTAACCTCAGCGAGCAGCTAAGGAAATAAGATACTGACAACATCTGACAGCCAGTGAGTGGAGTGCTCGCTTTCCCTTCGGAAATGGACCTACCTTTTCTGCCTGAAGTCCTGGAAGCCAGCCTTAAATACCTTCTGTGATTCATGGAGTCAGCCCTGGCTCTGTCCCCGGCCCCCAAGGTCTTGGGTATCTATTTTAGACTCATTGGCCCAGGGCTGGTGGGGACATTAGGCAGAACCACTGTCACAGAGACTTCTCTGGATGCATCCCTGGATATGGAGGTGAAACCCAAGTTGGGTTTGTTTCCTGTTCAAAGTTGCTCTTGGTACCCCCTCACCTGCCCATCTTTCTAGGCCCCTAAACAGTATTTAATCCTTTTTAGAACAAATATTTTCAATGTGGAGTCCATGACCTTGTCATGAAAATGTTTTGGTAACTATTTTTCTCCTTTGGAAACCTCTACACTGTATTTTATGCATTTAAAAACATTATTTTGAGAAGGACCCACAGGTTTCATCAAACTGTTTCCATGTTACAAAAACTATTTAGAACCTGTGACCTTGAAACTTCCCTGTACTAATAACTACTGAAGCTGAGATTTTTGCTCTTCAACAGCTGTAAGCAGGAGAGAGGCTGTTTAAGGATCTGTGGAACTAGAAAGGGAGAACCAGGCAAGCTATTTCCCACCATAAAAAGATTATTTCTATGATCTCTGCCTCTGAATATAGTTTAATCATGATATAAAAATAACCCTAAATAGACACATTAGTTTAAAAAAAATAGGTGTTTTATTCACCTACTGGCCATGACTCTGGGGGGAAAATATTTACCTTTTAACATCTGGATTGCATTTAGAAAACCTTGAGCCAAGTTTTCTTAGTATTTGAACGGCTCTACCTTGACATAAGTAGCACTGCATTCTTGCTTTTCTCAGATTAGCTTCTTGTTTGAAATAGTAATCATAAAAGGAGAAGCCCCAGGCAATCTCAATAATTGGATCCTCGGCATCCCCTTTCCTCCAGGAAGCCATTCAATACAATGGTTAGGGAACTTGTAGACTGATTCTCCAACCCTCGGGTTGGAGACTTGGGCTGATAAAACCCTCAGAATTGGAAGAGAGCTTTCCTCTCAACTCCTCCTCTATCAGGAACTTGAAAAAGGAGAGAACTTTCTTCCTTTCAAGTCTTTGCAAAGGATGTGGTTTCCAGTTTTGGAAGCGGGGAGGGGGACACTGTTGAGCCCGATTCTCTCATATTTTCAAGGACTTTTAAATTCAGCTCTGGAGCCAAAGATGTTCCGAGTGTATGTAAATAAAGCCTTCCCTTGTCTCCTAGCTCCTGGTACCTTTGCCCTACCTATCAACCCTCTGCTCCTCCAGCACAGAAGGATGAAGTTGCTCCTTCAAGTCCCCTCCATAGCAATTGACCCCTGATTCTTATCTTTAAGTCAATGCCCTAACTATTAAATCATATTTCCTTGCATTACTAAATCCCCATGAGCCAACCAGTCTTTAAGAAAGCTTTTTTCCAAGTTATATCCTGAGAAAGCACAGCTGAATACAAAGACATTTAGAGCCTCTTGCCCTATTTAGTAAGTTTCCTTACTGTAATCAGGCCCTTAAAAAACAAGCAGGCATTTCGACATTAAGCTGTGGGAACATCCAGAATGAAGTCATTTCCTTTACTACCCGAAAGTACTGAGCCATGAGAGGTTGTCCTTCTGTGATCTTGAGCAATTCAAGGCAACAAATATTTACTAAACACCTACTATGTGCTAGAACTGAAAAAGCAAATTAAAAATCTCAGATATTATGCTTTGCATTTTTTTTTATCATGCCCTTTTCTCGTAAGGCTGATGGGGCTGGAGGAAGAAGTTCATCACCTACAATATATAGTATATCAAAGAGACTATATTTCCATCTCCACGGATTTTTGATTTGTGGATAGAATACTAGTTTTAGAGCAACAAAAACCTGAGTTCAAAATCTATTTTACTTGCTGTGTGACTTTGGTCAAGTTACTTAATCTTTCTGCCCCAGTTTCTTCATCTGCAAACTGGAGATAATAAGAGCCCTTGCCTTAGGGCGTTGTTGTAAGTATAAAATGAGATGACGCACAAAAAAATATTCTGTAAACCTTAGAGTTCTGTGCAAATGCTAGCATTTATTATTATATTCTCTTCATTGAAAGATGGAGACATTTGTTAAGACCTAGGCCCTGAGCTAAGAGTAGGGTGTACAAAATTCAGAAAATCGGAAAACAAGACAGTCCCTACTCTCAAGGAATTTACATTTTAATAAGGGGGAGCTGAGAGCTGGAAGTGTGGCTCTGGGCAGAGGGGGGTGGGTAGAGGAGACAGAAGTGTATAGGGAGACCTCTTTGGGGGTGAGCTCAAAGCTGGCCATTCCCAAGATCTGGAAGTTCGAGGCAGAGATTGCCCAGGTGTTTAGTATAGGGAGGGAACAGTCTGGATCAGATATAGAAATGGTCAACAGTTGGCTAAGTTTCAGTCAAGATTCACTTATATTTCATATTGTGCTATACCATCATGTGCCATGTCTGGAAATCCTGGCAACTGAGGCAGATTCATTTTGGTTGTGAATAAGAGGAGACCGTCCCCAGAGAATCTGGCCTCTGACCCCACAGTGTAGGGGAAAGGGAAGGGGAGAAAAAGGCAGAACCAGGATAGACAATTCATTTATGGAGATCGTTGCAGGGAGAGAAGGAACAACCCATCTCCTCTTGCCTCTTCTCCTAGCTGCACTGATGAGCATCCTCAGCCTTCCAAAGGGAAGGTGTGGCTCAAATTCTATATCTGTCCTGGGCAATTCACTTAACCTCTCTGTGTTCTAGGCAACTCTAAAACAAGGTACTAGCCTGCATGGGCAAAGGAAGCTTCCTCACCGAGTTCTCTGTACCCACAAAACCCCTGGTTCAGCTCCTGTCTCCCTCACTCCATCACAACATTGTCCTGAGGATGAACAGGTTCCAAATGCCTACTACATGCAATTAGCATCTTCTGCAAAGCTTTCTGTGAATAAGTAACTTTTGTCCTGACCATACTTTACCTGTTCTTCAGCTTGCTTGTCTCGGAGAGCAATCACATTCCCAATGACTTTGCTAAGAAAGGCATTCACTTCATCTCTGTTTTTGTTGGGCAAAACTCGGGCCAGCGGGATCATAATGGATGGAAATGACACTTAAGAGAGAAAACAAAGGGAGCCGTGAAAAGGGGGATGACAAAGAGGGATGAACAGACCACTACATAGAATTCCCAATCCCTCTATTTTTGTCTGCCTGCATTTTTGATTTCCTTCACAGGCTAATAGTACACTATTTCAGAGTGAAATAGTACACTATTTCAGAGAAATACAAAAATTTCTTTTTGTATAGCAAAATAATTGTTAGGACATGTATATTAATATTGTATTTAATTTATACTTTAACATATTTAACATGTATTGGTCAACCTGCCATGGGGAGAGGGGATGGGGAAGGAAGGGAAAAATTGGAACAAAAGGTTTGGCAATTGTCAATGCTGTAAAATTATCCACGCATATAACTTGTAAATAAAAAGCTATAATAATTTTTTTAAAAAAAGAGGGATGTCCAAGATGCCTGAAAGTCAATTATAGCCATGTACTGTATCAACAGAAGGATCAATAGAGCTTCTTTAGTGCTTAAATAAAGATTACTGAATTTCACTAGATAAATAAGAATTGGAAGTCAGAACATATTGTAGTAAAGTAGAGAAAAGCTCTGGAGTCAGACTCAGATTCAAATCCTGTCACTGATTTCTTTTTAGGTGGCCTTTGTGGCAACTGGGTGGGAGTAGTGGATAAAGTAAAGGACTTGAGTCGGGAAGATCTGAGTTTTAAATTCAGTTTCAGATACTAGTTAGGTGATCTTGGACAAGTTACTTGTCTGCCTCAGTTTCCTCATGTGTAAAATGGGAAAAAAATAGCACCTCTCTCCCAGGGTTGTTGTGAGGTTACCTTCTCGGCAACCTCACTTTCCCCATTTGTAAAAATCACCAGGTGTTCTCCAAATGATACTTGTCTTATCTCCCCCATAGAGCTCTTGGGAAGAAACCTGAAAATGTTTTGTAAATGCGAGCTTTCTTATTATTGCTGCAGTGACAGAAAGGTGACTGGGCTGGCCTTGGGCACTCTAGAGCACTCTGGTTAATGAGGCAGGTCCAAGTCAGGTTCCAAATGTGAACTCAGGCTTGGTCATATCCTGAGGGTGAGGGAAGTGCCAGGAATAGGGCAGAGGCAGGTCTCACGACTTCCTCTCACCTAAAACTTTAATAGGGAGGCTGCTGTAAATGGTGACAGTTCCACAGAAAAATGTGAACTCAAAAACAATAGGAATTGAACTAAGACATGTATGAAATTGATCAGAATGGACAGAACTGCCAGTAATGGAAAGAGAAATAAGATATTTTAATGCTACTATAAAAGGGTAGGAGATTGAAAGGGGGAAGAGGGGAGGGAATAAGAAATAAATTTTAAAATAAAAATCAATAAAAATACCCCTAACCCTTTACACAGCAGGAGATCCATTTCTCACCCTATTTGTCTTCTAATAAAAATGGTGGCTTAGAAATCCAACACAAGTCCTGCTCCAATGTTTCATGGTGTAAAGGTGACCCTGAGATTTTTGAGGCTATGGTAGAGGAGACCAAGCTCTTGGAATTCTTACCATGGTATAAAGGCTTCAAGAATTAGATCACTGATGGATTTGCACGTCCATTGTTCAAGGACTGACCTCACTAATTCAGAAAGGTTTGTCACCAACCAGATTGGTCACATACCAGTGTTCTTTTTGGTCATCAGACCTCATCTATTAAGTCAAAGAAGGCTGAGATCTCGATCAGAATCTTCACTGATGAAATTATAGATTTTTGAAATATTAAAGTCAGCCCATGAGGTGGAGGAGAAAAAGCAAAACTAAGAAAACATAGAGTGAGATTCTGATCCCACTTTGTTATTTATTAGCAGTGTGACCTTGGGGGTCGGTCTCTCTCTCTCTCTCTCTCTCTCTCTCTCTCTCTCTGTTTTACAATTGGTTTAAAATTTTTTTTTTTTACCAATTTTAACAGTTGGGATCTTGTTTTCCTCATTTGTAAAAAAGGGAAGGGACTTCCCTTCCCTTTAGAATTCCCTTTAGAATAATTGAATTTTAAGAGTTCTTCTAGGACTTCAAGATTTTACCTAGAAAGTGGGTTTTAAAAGATTTTGCAAGGCTACATCTTAGGAACAACAAGGGAATAATATGTTTAAAAGCACAAGGAAAGCACAGGGCAGAATATGTGCAAAAGATCTGCTTGGCTGGATTGAGGAGAATCACAAGAAATGAAATCGGGGAGAAAAAGAAGGATTCTACTATAAACTGAATTCCAGGACAGTGAATAGAGCCACAGGCCTGGAATCTTCCTGATTTCAAATCAGGCCTCAGACACTGACCGGCTCTGGACCAGTCATTTCCCCTGTTGGGCTCTGTTTCCCCATCTGTAAAACAAACGGGGGAAGGAAATGGCAAACCATTCCAGTGTCTTTGCCACGAAAACCCTAAATGAGGTCAGAAAGAGTCAGATACCGCTGAAAAGGGACTAAACAACAGAGCTGATATTTACCACTCACAAAGATTTGCTTTTGAATATTTAAAGTAGTACAGAATGGGAAGAGGGGAGTTAAGTAGAAAATCATGTTCACAAAGATAAATGAAAGGCTTTATTCTTTATTGCTCATCTGAAAACAATTGAAAATCACTGAAATAGCAACTTCTTGATTCCAGGTCCAGTGTTCTACCCACTGCTCCATGTAATCTGACCCCTGCTATGAGCTCCTTGGGAAGAAGATAGCCATTTTAGTGACTGGACAGGATTGAAGAGAAAGGCTTATTTCCTTGGAAAACTAGGGTAGGACAACAGAATCACAGATTTCAGAAGCCATGTAACCTTCCATTTACTCTGTATATGATATATACATATATATAATTATTTTAGACTGTGAGATGCTTGAGGGAAGGAGCCATGCTTTTGCCTTTCTTGTATCTCCAGCCTCTAGCACAGAGCTGGAAAAGTAGTAAGCATTTAATAAATATTTGCTAGAATAGCACCCCTTCTATGATATCCCTCAGCGAGAGATCATCCAGCCTTGGCCAGAAGATTCTTGAGAAGCCCATTGCATTTCTGGATGGCTTTATCATTAGGAAATTTCTCTTTGAGTCAAAACTAAATTTGCTGCTGAGAAATTTCCATCATGATACCCTATTCTAAGTCTCTGGAGCTAAATCTAATCCCTCTTCTGAAAATATGAAGAGTGTGTTTCCTTCTCATTTTTTTCTGATTTTCCCATTCCCAGTTCTTTCAGCTGTCCCTCAGGTATTTTCCAGGTAGTCTGTGCACTTCTTCAAGCCAGTCACCCTAAAAAGTGCCCTCTGGCTAAGCATTCCTGTATCCCCTTTATGGAGCTCATCTTACCCTCCCCAGAAGTTATACTTACAGATTAAAATCAAAACAAATCTAGGAAAGGAGACTTTAAAGAAACGCCTGCAGTGTGTCACAAAAGGGTCATCCGGGGTCTTCTGAGAGTCCACTTGGAAGCCAAAGGCCATACTGGCAACCACGTCAAGAGTGTAACAGCCATAGCACCTGCAGAGTAAGACATTCATGCATAAGGAAAAAGACCTTTACACTCTCAGCTGCCTCCATTCCAGCCAACTTCCAACCTCCCTGGTCGAGTTAATGCTATACAAAACCCTCTGCTAAGACTCACAAACTTTCATAACCTTTCCCCTCAACAAGGACTCTAATACTTGTAAAGAGCTAGGGGAAAAAGCAGCAATAAGAGATCTCTCTTCACTTTGTAGCATAAACCAGAAAAAACCCCAAGAACATATGGATAATATTATGAAAAACATACGATTGCCTAGAAATAAATAAAAGGGGATGCTTCCCTTTCCAGAGTCCTGCAGAAAATATCAGTATTTGGCTGGATTCTACCACTCAACTGGCCATTTAAAAATTTCCCCCCCAGCCATCTCTACTAATGAGTTCTGCATAAGCCATCAGGAGAATCTGGTCTGGTGGTAAAATGTCTGAAACCACCTGCGCTTGGTTTATGTCTTTCTTGATGAAAAGGCTTGATTCAATGCTCCCATGTAGGTGCACACTTTGTGTTTTCTGTGTCAGATATTTAGAGTAAAATAACACTTCATTTATATGGCATCCTCTTGGGGAAATGAGGTGTTCCACATTTTTCCAGACAGCCAAAGATTTAGGGAACAATCATTTTAGTGCCTCATTGTATTCAGTTGAACCGTTTTTGACTCTTTCTAAAATATGTCACTGTTTTAGTAATAGAATATATTAAATTTAATTTACCTTTTGTAGGAAGGGACCCTTGCTTCAGCTCAATCAATCAATTAGTAAGCATTTATTAAGAACTTGCCATATGCCAAACACAATAATAAGCACTGGAGGTGCAGAGAAAGGCCAAAAAAGTCCCTTCCACTAAGAGCTTGCACCTTAATTGGGAAGAGATATACATAAATAGGTATGTACAAGATACCTAATAATAATTATTAATAATAATAATTAACATTATATAGCACTTTAAGGTTTGCAAAGTGCTTTATAAATAATATCTCATTTTGGATAGTCACCTGGGAGGAGAAAACTGAGCAGATGGGGGAACTGGAAAAGGCTTCCTGCAGAAAGTGGCTTTTAAGCTCAGTTTTGACTATTAGGTGACTTTTCAAGCCCCTTCCAGTGCTAAAATTTTTTCCTTTAAAAAAATTTATTCCACAGCTCATTATAAACATTATTTATTATTTGAGACTGTAATGCAGTGATGCTGACAGAGACTACTAAAAAGCAGAGGTATCAAGCTGCCTGCAATACTCTTGAGGTTGGCTAGACCAGAATAAAATATACTTGGAAATATTTAACAAAATAAATAAAAATATAATAGAACATAAATGATGGAAATATGTGGTTTTTATGTTAATATGGACCCTGTCCAGATCCTTTTGTGCCATTTTTGTGGCCCCCATTTCTAGTGGAGTTTGACACTCCTGTTGAGTGTCCAGGAGTCAATGGCTCCAGATAATGGACTCTTGACTATTCTGTCCCTTTCCATAAAAGGGCTGCAGGGGTTAGACAGACAGAAATATATACTACAGATACTTTCATCTCTTCTCTCCCTGGCATTTGTCACTTTCCAGTGGCTGTGCTTCTAATCTACTCTACACTGAAATTTAGGGTTGCCAGGGGAAACAGAAAGTAAGGTTGTTAAATCACTAACTTTAATTGGATGGCCTAAGGGTAACTCTACAAATCTCGGATAGAGTGAATTGTAGAGATTTTGATGGCTGTTACTCAATGCTTTGAAGCTTTCCTTCATTTCTTCTGGGTTCTAGATTCTGTTCCAGACAGCTGAAAGGATTCGAAATCTCCAAACCGGTCCATCTGAGACTTGCTGCCCAAATGCGCAGCCGGGTTCCTGTCCCCTTCCCCGTCCCCTCTTTGTTTGGACAAACTCCACTTTCTAACTTGATGGACTGTTTTCCCATAGGTCAGCCTAGCCAACCGTTTAGTCATTTCTCATGGCTCCTTTTGAACTTGTAATCCTTCTGCACTTTCCTGGTCGTGAGGTAATTGTCCAACAATTATGCACAGTTACAAGAAGTGGCTATTCATTTGGAGAATGGTTATTTTTCATCCCCTATAGACTGACCTTACCTCTGGATATCAAAAGCTTCCCCAGACTCTGCATAAGGCTTCAAGTGAGTCAATAGAAGATCACAGGCTTGGCTGATTAAGGGAATCACCTGAAAAAGAAGAAAATCAACGATAATTAAGCACTCTGTACAGTGAATGGACCTAAATTAGCCACGAATGAAGAGGTCTGCAGTGCTCCCTACACTGACTGTTATTTTCAAGTATGTAATTGCAAAGCAGAATTCTTTCAGCAAAGGTCTAATACATGAGCTCCTTGGGATAAGGATTTTTTCTTCTCTTTCTTCCATTTCCCTCTTTCTTCTTCTCTTTTTCCTTTTCTTTTTCATCCCTTTGTCTCTTCTTTTTTTTTCTTCTGGGTTAATATTAGGATGGTGGAATGCAAGCTTTGACAGATTCTACCAGATCAGAAAGGATTCTAGGATGCTCTTGATCCATACTATGCTAGGACCAACTTAGTTAAGTGCAAAGAGTCTCATTAATACAAAGTTGGGCCCCAAGTGAGGATTGATTTTTTTTCTGCCCACAGTAACTCATGAAACCCAGAAGATAGTAGCTGGTTGGGATTATGTCCCCCTATAACCCTAGCTCTCAGAGAAGTTGAGCTCTGAAATTCTGAGCTGCAATGGCCTGGGCTGATTAAGCAAACACATGAAATTGGGTATCAATGTGGTGAGATCCTAGGAACAAGGGGCCATCAGGTTGTGTATGAAGGGTTAAACTGGTTCAGGTCGGAAAACAAGAAGGTCCAAGCTCCAGTGTTAATCTGTAATAGGGTCATTCCATGAGGAAGTAGCTTCAGAATTTCTATCTGGGTAAAATGGAGGAGATCCAGTCATTAAAAAACAAAATAAAACAAAAAACACAGGATCACTATGATCTGCCTTAGTTCTGGGAGCACTCACACCCATGATTCTTTGAAAGATGCAACAAATTTAATTAACTTTTATTAAGGGACAAATATATATAAACCACTGTGCTAAGATCAGGGATTACAAAACAAAGGCAAAAATAAAGAGTTCTTGGGGCAGTTAAGTAGCTCAGCGGATAGATTGTTGGTCCTGAGGTCAGAAGGACCTGAGTTGAAATTTGGTCTTTGATACTTGACACTTACTACCTGTATGACCCAGGACAAATCACCTAATCTCAATTGCCTTGTAAAAAATAAAAACAATAAATAGTTCCTGCCTTCAAGGAAGTTCTATAATAATGTTATATATAATGATAATTACTTATAAATAATAACAAGTAATTAAAATTATGCATAATTCTAATAACAATAATAGCATAATAGTAATAACAAAAATGGATGATGATGATAGAAACGATGATTTCAACAAACAAATACTGGGCTATTTTCTATCTGAACCACATGAGAGAATATAAGAATGAGGCAAATGATGATGATGCTAATGGAGTAATAGCAGAGGAGTGACTTGTTCCAGGGAGATTTCTATTTGCATTCCGTGAAACAAGAGCAGAAGAATGATTTTTCTGAAATAATAATAGCTTGTGTTTATAGAGCATTTTAAGGTTTGTAAAGCACTTTACATTATTTTCATTCTCATTCTGTATTCATAGATAGTACCTACATAGATAGTAAACACAAAATAAATACGTGCTAATACAGAAATAATCTCAAGAGGGAAAGAACACACACTATTGAGGTGGGGAGGAATTAGAGATCTAGACGATGGCTTCTGGGCTGTGTTTTGAAGGAAACTGGAGATTTTAGCAAACAGAGTAAGGAGGAGGGCATCCAAACATGGAGAGATGCACAGAGATAGGAGATGGGATGTTACCTGTGGGGAAAGCAAGGGAGGCCATTTGACTGGAACAGAGCATGTGCAAGAAGGAGCAATAGAAGATAAGACTAGAAAGATAAGTGGGAACATAATGTAAAGATCTTTCATTTCCAGGCTGAGGATTTTGTATTTTTATCCTAGAGACAATAGGGAGCTACTAAAAATTTTTAAAGAAGGGATTGACATGTTAGGTCTGTCTTTTAGGAGCAGTTATTTGGCAGTTGTGTAGAGGATGGATTGATAAGAAGAAGGCCTGGAGTTAGGAATATAATTCAATTTTAAAAGCATTGGTTAAATGCTTGATATGTAGTCAATAAGCTACATAAAATAAGCTATCAAAAAAAATCTAAAATCAACCAAGTAAAAAATATAGTCAACAAACATTTATAGCCCACTATGTGTCAGGGCACTATGGGGGCTTGGAGCTGGGTGGTGCAGTGGATAGAGCACCAGTCCTGGGGTCAAGAGGAACTGAGTTCAAATCCTCCCTCAGATACTTACTAGCTGTGTCACCCTGGGCAAGTCACTTAACCTTGTTTGCCTCAGTTTCCATTAGCTGGAGAAGGAAATGGCAAACCGCTGCAATATCTTTTCCAACAGAATTCCAAATGGGGTCATGAAAATGACTTTTATTAAGAACATGTCATGTGCCAAATGCAGTGTCCTTGCCCTCAAGTACTTACAGTCCAATGAGGGAAGACAGAATACAAAAACAAGCTGAAAAGCTATGCTAGGTGCTGGGAACAGGGAGACAAAAACGAACAGCTCCTGCCCTCAAGAAGCTTCCATTCTTTGGGGGCAAAACAACCTGTATCACTTAAGTAAATGCAAAATATGTACTAAGGAGATGTGGGAGTGGGAAGAACCAGCAACTGAGTGGAGCCAGGAGAATCTCAGGTAGGAGACAGCTCTTAGTTGATGAAATATAGGTGAGGAGGGAAGACATTCCAGACACAGAAGATGAAATACTGTGTATGAGGAACAGTGAATCAGCCAGTTTGGCCGGAACATGGCGTGCGGGAGGAGATATATCATGACACAAGCCTGGGATGGTAGATGGAGGCTACAGCCCCTGCATGGAGGGCTGTAAATGCCATACAAGCTATAATAGTTGTAGTGAGAGGGGAAGAGGACTTGGGGAGAGCCTTTGTGAGTGGAGGGAAGGGGACAGATGGAAGGGACTCTGAAGCAGCGAGATGACATTAGTAGAGAGATCTCTAAGTATGGAGTCAGGTCTGGACCTGGAGTTAAGGAGACCTAAGCTGAAATCTGGACTTGGGTACTTACTACATCTGTGAACCTGGGTGAGTCATGGAACAGCTGTCTGTCTCAATTTCCTCAACTATAAAATGGGGATTATAATAGAACTTACCTGCCAGAGTTGTTTAAAATGAGATATTTGTAAAATTCTTCATGCAGAGCCTTGGCACATAATAAGAGCTTAATAAATGCTTCTTCCCTTACCCTCCCTAAGCCAGAGCACTTAACTTTTCTCAGTCTCAGTTTCCTCATTTGTAAATGAGGATAATAGCACCTACTTCATAGGGCTGTTATAAGAATAAAAATGAGATGATATGTATAAAATATCTTTACAAATTGCAAAACACCATATAGATGTTTATTATTATTATTATATTGAGGTAGGATTACAAGGCTTGGGAAATGAGTTGGGAATGGTAATTAAGAGGGTAAAGGCAAACCTAACTCCAAGACTGGAGTAATGGAAGTCATTTTTTCATACAATGAAGATACAATAAAACATCTAAAATCTGTCCTGGAGTGGAATTCAAATCAGCAGTTGGTTGTTTGCTAAACTTCATTCTCAAAGAGGACCAAGATGACATTATTATTATTATTATATTACAGTTGAGTCAGTGTGTCTGACTGTGGCTGATCAGACCAAGAAGAGCTCAAATGTTCTGCCACAGGTCGGACACTAATGGTCCTTGTGAACATTTGGGGTGGATTGTCCAATTTTGCCCATCTCACGATTCTTCTGCGCCAATCCAATTCTGCTTGGCTCATAGAACACAGCATCTTCTCTAATGAGGGCACACCACGCTGGGCGTTTCTGTGCCAGTGTCTCCTATCATACAATCAATTCTAAAGTTCTTGAGAGTGTCCGTGTATTGCTTTTTCTGACCACCTTGTGAGCACTTGCTCTGTATGAGTTCTCTATAAAATGGTATTTTTGGCGAGCGTTCTTTTGGCCTTTGAATAATACGGCCAGCCCAAAGGAATTGTGCTCTCTGTAGTAAAGTTTAAATGCTTGGCAATTTAATCTAGAAAGGACCTCAGGGTCTGGTACCTCATCCTGCCAGGTGATCTTCAGAGTCCTCCTAAGACAATTCAAATGGAAGCGATTCGGTTTCCTGGCATGGCCCTAGTACACTGTACAGGTTTCACAGACATACAATAAGGTGGTCAGAGCAACAAATATATCAACCTTCAGTTTGGTGGTCAGTCTAATACCTCTCCTTTTCTACACTTTCCTTCAGAGCCTCCCAAACACTGAATCAGCTCTGGCAATGTGTGTGTCAATCTCATTATCAATGTGGACATCCCTGGAAAGTAGACTGCCAAGGTAAGCGAACTTATCCACAGCATTCAAAACATCTCCACTTACTGTCATTGATGGTTCCACAAATCAAATCCAATAAACATGTATTAAATGCTTTTTAAAAAACTAGACAAACACTGATTGTTTTTGTCTGTATCCAAGAAGCTCACATTGATTTGGAGGAAGATAAGAGAAGGTTGTATGTGTGTGTATAAAATGTACAAGATAAATAAATCCAAGTTAAATACAGAAGAGAGAAAGTACCATCAGCTAAGATGATCCAGAAAGTCTTTGTGGAGGAGGTAGCTGAGCCCTGAGAGAGGATGAAAGATTTTGAGAGGCAGTCAAGGAGGTAATGAATTCTGGACATGGAAAACATACCATATAAATGCACAGGGATTGGAGAAGGAGTGTTGAGTTTCAGGGACAGTTAATCATCCAGTTTAAATGTAACATAGAACTTATGAAGGGGAAATAGTGTGAAATGAGAGTGGGAAAGCAGAACAGGATTGTGGAGGGCTTTAAGGTAAAGCTGAGGAATTTGTATTTTATCATAGGATACCAGTGACAAGGGTTTACTCTAGCCTCTTCGCAATGGCGCCTTACAGCCACTTTTTGAAAGCTGGCAAATGCTCCAGATCTGGGCTTGATTTATTGCCTAATGATTTTCTAGGCTTAAAAAAGTGGTGGAGAAAATGTTAAAAATGCAGATTAAACTTAAAAATGTGATGTGAGCCCATATTACCCCCAGAAGGCTGGTTGTTAAATATTTACCAGCACATCTTTGCTCCTCATAAATTTTAAATGGGGGATGATGCAACCCAAACTCAAACTTTTGTCAGCTGGATGGAATGATGGTATCAACTCACACAGAAACAGAGGCCACTGCACTGTACATAAAGATCCCTACAGGAGGGTACTGACACAGAAAACCAAATGTTAACATTTTCTATACTCTGTTATATTTTATTTATTTTGTTAACTATTTCCCAATTGCACTTTGATATGATTTGGGATGCACTTGGGAGTCTATTAACATTATCTATGTTTTATAAAATATATAAAACATAAATATTTCCCAATTACATTTTAATCTTGTTTGGGCTAAACTCGGGGAGTGTTATGGGTTTTACCACATGCTGCCATTGGACTATCTTTAATAGCTCTGCTATAGAGTGTGGTGTAAAGAGGGGAGAGACTGGAAATAGAGAAATCTATTAGGTCATAGAGTAATCTAGGTGAGAGCTGAGAAAGACCTGAACTTGGCTAACAGCCGCATGAGTAGAAGGAAGGGAACGCCTTCAAATGATGCTGTAGAGTCCAAATTGAGAAGATTTGACAACCAATTTGATATGTGATATAACGAAGAGTGAAAAGCAAAGGATGAATCTAGATTATACCTGGAAGAATGAAGGGATTCTCAAAAAAAGATAGAAAAAAGTATGGAGAATATTAAGAAACGTTTATGAGCTCCATGCCAGCTGTCATTTTCTACTTTAACCTACATAAATCCCATGAAATTTCATAAAAAGTGGAAAGGAAGGAAGGATTTGGGGGAAATACTGTACAATTTGATAGTGGGGGTAGGGGGGGAGAGAATAGGAATTTATTAAGTTCCCACTACATGCCAGGCTATGCTAAATATGCTAAATGCTTTATAGATATGATCTCATTCAATCAATAGATTCATTATGTCATGATATGGGTACTATTCCTCTCACTGCAGATCACAGGTCTTTAGGTAAAAAGTAAGTTCCCCAGTGTCTGTCAGAGTGCCAGTAATACAACAGGTATACTACATATGCTTGTTGATTGATTCATCAATGCCTTTTCCTCTGATGTGATTCTGGTCGTGTTTTTTCTACAACCATAAATCTATTCAATGTACTATTGTCTCTCTTCCAGTTCTTTTAATATTTAATGGACACTAGTGGGACACCCAGGCCATCAGTCTATTTTTATCTCTGGATCTTGCTACATCCACTTTCTTATCTGGTCACGTAAGTCATGAATAGCATCTTTTATTCCATTTCTCATCTCTAAGTTCTTTTGGGCAATACACTGTAGCCTATTTACACCCATTGTGAGTCTTTGTTTGCCCTTTAGGTCACCTTCAATTTTGGTTCATCAGAGATCATGCTGTGACCGTGATTTGTAGCTGTCTAGCATTGCCAGGAGAATATGAATGTAGCCCAGGGTTATTTAGACCTAGAATCCCAGAGATTTGGGCTATTCAGGCTGTACCTTTAATGGGATCACAAATACTCTGGAAGACTTTCCTAGGAACATAGAGAATCCTTGGGCTGAGATTGTTAATGGACAGTCTGAAAAGCTTTTCAGGAGAGTTCCTTTATCTTGCATTTTAGGTTAATAGGGGAGGCAGAGAGGTGAGGGCGAGGTACAAGCCCTCGAATGACTGGACCAGGGAGTGAAAGGAAAGGACAAACACAGGGAATGAACGGGGTAGAGCTGGGACCAAATGGCAACCATGACAACTGGTGAGACTCAAGTCTACTCAGCCACTCTTCTTTCTTCGGATTTTCCTGAACACAAAGATGTTTCTGTCTGCGAGTCCCATTGCAGCCTATATTTGGTTTAAATGTTAGTTTTTATTTATTACTTGGCACTAAATTACACATCTATTAATAATGACTTTTGTCTAAATCTGTATACATTTGTGGGTTGAAATAGAGAGGGGAAACTAACCCAATGTAGAAGAGATTTTCTTGGTTTATTTTTAGGATAGGGCTCATTTGATTAAGAGAGCGTTAAAATTTTTTTATAATTCTGAAAAAATTGCAGACAAGAGCTATCAGATAGTCTTTGAACCCCATAGGAGAATATTTATAAGGAAATGAGCCACTTGCAGACTGTACGACTGTGGTAAAACTTACTTTTTACCTAAAGACCTGTGATCTGCAGTGATAGGAACAGCACTCATATCATGACATAATGAATCTATTGATTGGCGGTGGGATTGATATGTGTACCCTTCAGACCATCACATATCAAAACTTCATAAATCTTCAAATTAGTGCTAAAAAACACACAAACAACTCAAAAGATAGGTTTTAGGAGCTTAGAATCACTGAAAACAAATTTCCCATTGGAAACCCTAGTCTCTCTCTTTTTTTTTTTTTGTATTCAATTATCATTCATCCAAATGCTTGCCCATGATGTATATGTACTGATGTGTTAACAATGAGTTATCTTCTATAGCTGCATTGCCTGCTTCATGATGACCAATAAAACAGATAAAAATCTTGTTCAGTAAATATTGAAATTCATTAAATGCTTTATTTAGAACGTGTACTAGGTTTACCAAATAGTCTATTCTAGTTATAGACTGTACAAACACAGACTATATGATCTTTATCTCTAAAATCTGCTTGGTCCCAGAGACACACATTTCACTTCTCTGACTCTAATATGGAATTTCAGAGTTTTAAAGGACATCAGAGATCAATGATCTATCTACTCAAAGCTCCTGTCCAATTCAGAGACCCCTCTTCCTCATGAAATCTCTGGTAAATGCTCATCCAGACTTTTCTTGGATATTTCTAGCAATGGAGTGATCCTAATTTCAAGAGTTATTTCTATCATTTCTGGGCAGTTCTATTAGTCTGTTTTCAAAATGCACAGTATAATAATAGGTAGATAACACTGGATTACTTTAGAGCAATTATCTTGGATTTATGGAGCATTGTAGCCAGAACCCAATTCTCGTGATTTTTTTCCTCTGGCTTTTGTATTTGGACATTGTTGGAAGGCTATCCAAAAGGAAAGTTTTTTTGTTTTGTTTTGTGTATACCAATATCAGTTTATTCAGACCGTGTCTAAGGCATGGAGGCAGGAAGACCTTGTCTATATAAAGTTCAATGAAACTTTTGCTCCCTGGATGCCAGACTCTCTTGAATGACTTTGATTCTAGTTTTGCCTAATATTTCATACACAGAATCCTTTTCATTCATTTTTTTTCCCTACTAAACTTCTAAAGGGTGAACTATTGCCTTACTTTGTGATAATCTGGTATCTGCTCTTACCACAGAACTAATTGCACAATCTTAAGTCAGTATTTCTCTTCCATTGATCTCTCTTCAGTATTTGATTATCCCTTTTTTTAAGTTTTAAAACATATTTTCTACTCCTTTAGCTTTCAAAACTCTTAATGGTTCCTTTTTCTTTTCTATCTCTTTAATATCTTCTTATTTGTATTAATTGGCTTTTCTTTATCCTCCCATTTCTTAAATGTGGATGTCCCCCATGCTCTGTCCTTGGCCCTCTTCTTTTTCTAAAGTAAGAGTTTTCAACCTGGGGATCTACAAACTCTCAATCTATTTGTGAATAAATTTCAAGTGGTTCATGATCTTTGATGGGAGAAAATTTACACTTTCATTTTCACTAATCTTTGGTTTCCTTTGTAATCCCTAGGTATTTCATTTTATGCATTTAAAAACCTGATTCTGAGAAGGGGTCTACAGGCTTTACTAGGCTGCCAACAAAATCCATGGCACAGAAAGGGATAAGAAAACTTTTATTCTAAACTTTTACCCTTGACAAATGTATCACTTCCCATGGCCTCCATTATTGGCAATGTTCATGACTTTCTAACTCATATTTCCAGCTCTAATCTCTTTTTCAAACTCCAGACTGACATGTCCAACTGCCTGCCAGAAATAGAACACTCATTCTCTTCCTCCTTCCCCATCCTGCTGACCCCACCTCAAATTCACTGTGTCTTAACTGAACTCATCATCTTTTCAGAAAAAATGCTCCAACAAAATACCCATTTTCTATTAAAGGCATGACCATCTACCCAGATACTCAGACATATTCCTAACCCAAGAATCATCTTTGACTTTCCCTAGTCCGTATCCTAAGAGAATCTCTGGGTTATAATGGACTTTTGAGGGTCTCTAGTCCAATTGCCAAAAATCTGTTCATGTCGATGATTTCTCTCGACAAGCCTTTCTTTCTCTGCCTATTGAGATCTATCTATCCTTCAATCCTTCATCCTTGATCTAGGGATAAAGTGACAACTGCATGAAACCTTCTTTTTACTCAAATATATGTCTCCCTTACTGGTTCTTCAGGGCTACCTGAAGTTTCATATCACTTTATACCTCTCTTTTGAATTCTACTTTGTATTATGATTATTTGCATATAATACACACATATGTGTATATATGAGCATTCTATTTTATTAATTTGTGAGTTGTCTGGCAGCAGTACTCTATATTATTCTTTTGGACCTTCTTATATACGATGCCCTATATAGATAGATTTTGTATATACTAAGCACTCAATAAATGTCAGATTATAAATGGACATGTTACATCAAGCAGGTCCCCCTCATTCTATGTACCCAGAATTGTGGGGGTGGTTAAATTAAGAGCATGAATTTACATCATAGTTGTTAAATGTAATCTTGTTGATTTTAGTTTAGTACTCCAGTCTGTCAGTATAATTTTAAATATTGAATCTGTCATCCTCTCTGATTTTTGTCATCTGCAGATTTGATATAAGCATGCTTTTTATGTCTTCATCCAAATGTGTTTGAAATCTTTGTAAAAAATATTGTTCCTCTGAAGTCCTCTTTGATGGATCGTTGGGGGCAGTGGTAATTGGGGGGCTGGAGTGGGGAGCAGTCTTTGGTTCAAAAATCCTGTGGCAATGAAGGCATACCCTAATAGTTCCTAAAATGAGGCAACAGTTTCTGAAGGCCAGTATCAAGGGGTTTAGAGCCTTACAGCCTGCCAAATTTGGTGATAAATGTCTTTTGGCCACACTAACTTACTCTGTGCTAAGGTAAGCATGAGTTGGGTAGCCTATATTGATGTAATTCTGGCCACAGAGATGAACTTGAATTTTTTTTAAGTAGCTGGTATTTATTTATTTGTAAAGTTGTATCTCACAGTAGTAGATGAGCTTTTTGAAGGCAAGGATGGATTTTTCTTTTGGCTTTACATTTTCAATTCTTCACACAGTGTCTGGCAATAGTAGGTGCTTAGTGAATGTCTACTGATTGACTAACTCAATCAATAAACATTTATTAAGCACTTACTATGTGTCAAGCATTGTACTAAGTGCTGAAGAAACAAAAAGAGACAAAAAATAGTCCCTCCCCTTAAAGATCTTTTAATCTAATGAGAAGTTTATATTCTTAATAATGAGTTACCTATAACTCCACATACTCTTTAGAGAGTTCCCCTTTTCCTTTCTTATCAGAATAATTTGGTTTTGTGTCCTCAGAATTCTATTCTTGAAAGTTTCCATCCCTCTTGGACAACCTTTTCTCTAAAATTTTTATACTGGGGGATCCTACTTATTTTGCTCTGTTGCTTTGACATTTCACTATAGACCTCCTTCCGGACAGAGATATTTAAATATATCTGTCCAACCAGCTGTGAATCTACCTGTCTATATAATAATTCCATAAAATTATTGGAATATAAGATGATATAAGGATCATCTTATAGGTATCATGAAAGACTATGTAAAATGACTTTAAAAAAATTAAGATAGCATCCTCTAATCTAACAAATTAGAGAAAAAGCTCTGTCACAAAAGGAAATGAGACTGGTCTGATATGACTCGTTTTTAATGGACCCATATTTGTTCATTTCATTTCTATCTAAATACTCACTAACCCAAACAATGTCTAGTTCTGTGCTCATTCCACAGCATCCCCTTGCTTCCAAGGCTGTAGCTGTCATTATACACTTTGGTCTTCCTTTCAGAAATGGGACTATAATCACACTCTGTGGCTTTCTGGTACCTCTCCTGTTCTCCATGGTTCTCAAAGACTGACAATGATGTGGAGATTACATCTGCCATTTTTCTTTCAGCACCAGAGTACTGAAAAAAGTTAATTTAAAATAGCTATTCTCTTACCATAAGGTTCCTCATGATGGAAAAGGACTTTGAAAAGTACAAGAGACCCTATTCTCACAAACCACAATTATCACATGGGGTTTTTTTTTGTTTGTTTGGAGTTTTATCCTCCAGGCCAATTTGCTCCTTTGAAGTCAGAGACTCTAAGAGAATCTGAAGGGTGTCAGTGCAAGTCAGAAAGAGCTGACAGCCTCATTTACCAGCTGAGTGACCCTGGACAGGTCACCTAATCCTGTTTTCCTCAGTTTCTTTATCTGTAAAATGAACTGGAGAAGGAAATGGCAAAACCACTCCAGCACCTTTGCCAAGAAAACCCCAAATGGGCTCATGAAGAGACTAGAACACTGAACATTGATGTTGGACTTGAACCTCAAAAAAAAAAAAAAAAAAAAAAAAACAGACCTCTGCCTTTCACTTTCTTCTTTCTCTCAAATATAACTTTACAAAAGGTTTTTGTTTTATTTATCATCCCCCCCCCCTTTTGAGACTTAGTTCACAGTAGGCTTTAAATCTTTATACCATTGGTCTTATGGCGATGCTGCCTTTTTGCATTTACCATTAGGGGAGTCCTTGTCCTTCAGTCTTTTACTTGTGGTTTTTCTTTTTATTTTTTTTTGGAGGAAAATGGGGGTAAGTGACTTGTGCAGGTAAGTATTAGATTTGAACTCAGATCCTTCTGACTCAGATCCCCTTGTTTGTGGCTTTTCCAAACCTGAGAGTTTGTTTTGTAATCACCCTGATTTCATCATCCTCTTCTCTGTTCTTCTTTATTGGGACCACTATCTAACACAGAGTCATAATTTACACTGGATTCACATTGTAGAGCAATGAGAGCCTTCAGGAAATCTAGTCCAACATCTTCATATTATAGATGAGGAAACTAAAAGTCAGGGAAGTCCCATAGGAAGTAAACATTAAAGTGGAATTTGAACTCATGTTCTCTCCTTCCAGATTCCTACTGTACCATAGTGAATCACTTGGAGTCTTTCAGTTCTCATTATCTACATCCTCCTTTTTCATTTTATAAAATATTACTGCAATTGTGTTATCACCCAGAAAAATAAAATTATTATAAATTATTAAATATTATTATAATTAGTTAAATAATTATTAAATATAAATTATTATAAATTATGCTCCCAATACTTAATTCACAGGATCATATTATCTAGGACTGATACAACATCTAATCCAGCTACCTGATGATAACTACAGATGAGGAAAGTGAGATGAGAGTGCTCCAAGTAACAGACAGTCAGAGTTGGAGTTGGACTCCCATTCTGTGACTCCAGAGTTGGTCTCCCATAGGAGACTATCCTAATTCATCACTAAAACAAATAAAAGGCTAGCCTTTTATCACAATTTCCTTATCTAAAATGAGGACATTAGACTACATGGCCTCTCAAATCCCTTTCAGCTGTTTTGATTTCGAGTCACACATCTCATCCCCACTTACAGCTGTTTTGGACCCATGGGCCAAAACCCCCCAAACAATTAGCCTAGTACAACAGAGAGTTATAGGGACAGTTTAATCTACATGTCAGAGCTCATCATATTCTCTTAGAATCTCTGACTTCAAAGGCACAAATTAGCCTGGAGGATATAACTCCAAACAAAAAACTCCATGTGATAATTGTAGCTTGTGAGTGTAGGTTTCTTTTACTTTTCAAAGTCCTTTCCCGTTAATTATCTCTTTTGATCTCCACCAGATCCCAGTGAAGTAGGCAGGGAAAGTGTTACCATTCCCATTTCATGGATGACAAAATTGAGGAGCAGAAAAGTTCAAGATCACACAGCTAGAAAATATTTGAGGTGAGATTTGAATTAGATCTTCCTCCCTCCAAGTCTGAGGCTTTACCTACTGTCCCACACGTTCCCTTTGTCTTGAAAGAACACATTTGTTTTTCTGACTGCCCCTTAATGGTAAGTATTTGATTTATTATGCTTCTAACACTCTACCCCACCTGAGCCCCCAAATAGCAAGTTCCCAGGGCACAATTAGCTGACCCCTGAAAATCTATGGAATGGGATTCCCACTTGACTCTGTATTGTATACAAATGGGAAAACAGACTTCTCCATGTTGACAAAATTATCTGACTCACCACCTATTTTTGTATGGCCCATGAGCTAAGAATAGTAACATTCTGAGTAGGGGCTAGATTTAGTCCATAGGCTGTAATTTGCAGTCTTCTGCAGTATACAATCTAGACTCTAAGCCATCTCTATGGTCCCTTTTGTGGCTACAAATCTATGAGTGTTGCTCGTGAAATGATTAATAGATGTTTTCTTCTTTTATCTTATTGGGTGTCATAGAGATACATATCACAATTAGATTTTAAATCATTCCTTTCTGGAAGAATGGAAGCCCCTTGAGGTCAGGGACTATTTTAGTTTTGCCTTTGCTTTTCCCAAACCAAACTAGTGGCTAGCATGTAATTCTTATTGACTAATTTTGAAAGAAAGTATATAATAAATAACAATGGATTCGATATCTATTGTTTGCATTGAGCTTTAGTTTGTAAAGTGCTTCAGGACACAGTATCTCATATATTAACAATGGTTGTAGTCCTTGATTCCCAAACAGGACCAAAGTGACTTCTCAGGGTCAAGATACAATGTGTCGGACTATGGCTGATCAGAGTGGTGTGAGCACAGGTAGGGCACAAAAACCCACATGAACATTTGGAGTGGAGATGGCTCGACATGTGCATCTCACATTTCCTTGGAGCTACTGCAGTTCTGCTTTGTTCCTAGAGCACAGCATCTTCTCTGATGGGGCCCTGCCGTGCGGA
Source organism: Sarcophilus harrisii (assembly GCF_902635505.1). Taxonomy (NCBI): domain Eukaryota; kingdom Metazoa; phylum Chordata; class Mammalia; order Dasyuromorphia; family Dasyuridae; genus Sarcophilus; species Sarcophilus harrisii. Next base: position 188,824,225 of record NC_045430.1, on the reverse strand, counting down.
GGGGTCCTGTGGTCCCCCATGTCTCACAATTGATTCCAGAGTTCTTCAGGGAGATCTTGAAAGTGTTCTTGCCTAGCTTATTAACAATGCTCCTTTGAGGTTAGATAAGGACCGAGAGGGCTGAGGGAAAGACTCCAGGTCACACATAAATCTCAGAAGCAAGATTCGAATCCAGCTTTAACTTCTAGTTCAGCGTTCTTGTTGCTACCTTTTGAAAAATATGAAACCAAACGAAGTTGGACACTCTGTGCAGCAAGACTCGGGGATTTTGTTTTTGTTTTTAATCTTTAATTTTGGTTTGTTTTGGGGGAAAAAAGAAACTAAATTCTTGAACCCTTTTTGAAAAATCAATAAATAGTATTTCTTTTAAGCTGAGGAAAGACTGAACTTCCATAAGAATATTTGCTGAAGAAACACTGAAGGGCTATAATTTGCTTTGTTTTTTAAATTCCATTTTCTTTGCAAAATTTGCCATGGGTTCAAAAGCCACATGTTGAACCAAAGGTGCTGCCATTGTGATGACATAGTGCCTGTCAGGCATTGTAACCAATCAGCATTTACCATGTGGAGGTGGTAACAGCTGGTGTTGCTAAGCAACACTCCCCCCAACCCCCTCAGCAGTTGGGTACTTTTAGATGGATGCTCCGCTCTCACTGGTGGCCAGGCAGAACACAAAAGCTTTTGCCAGTGAAAAACCAAATTATAACCTAGGCCCGGGTCCATCACACACCCCCCCCCCCCCAACCCAGGAAGGAGGAAGTTTCCTTTTAAATGCAAATAGAAAAGGAAGATTTTAACTAGAGCTTAAACAGTCCATCATTATACTGATTTTAATTAGGAGATTGGGTGTCAGTGGAATACAACTTTGTCACAGGATAATGGTCTCTTGCTGGTAGATAAATGCAGGGACACTTCTAGAAAATGGGCGTCTGGTCAGGCAGAGACAATGTATTTTTGGACTCTGAAGTATTTATTACTCTGACCACACTTGGTTATAATGACTTTCATTTTTATTGGTCTGAAGGATTGAGAAATAAAACTAAATATTAAAAATAGACTGCTGAAGGCTGGCATAGCCTGGAGAAAGCTCCTGGCAGTAATGTTCTTGGAAAATGGTGCTCCACTTTGAGAACATTCAAGGCTTTAATCTGAAGAGCTTAACTATGAAAATTTAAAAGCCAAACCACATTGTGTGGATGCCTGTAATTCTGTGAATGTTCTCTTATCCAAAGGGCCAGAGCCACGCCAATCATGGAGAGCAAGTTTAAAATACATCCCAAGAATTGTGTTGGCAGAATTCAGTCATTCAAAAGCAAAATCTGTCTTCCCCAAGCCAGGTAATGATGACCATCTCCACTCCAGTCCAACCCAATTCAATTCAAAAAGCATTTATTAATTTTTCAGGACATTCAAAGAGCTATTCTGGGTGGATAGAAAAACAACACCCTCTCCCCCAACAGCTCCTAGGAGTTTACATGGGATAGGGGAGGATATACATCTGTATCTTCTTCTTTTTGAGATTCATTTTCACTGGCTAAACCTTTGTAACAGGAAACATTTGGATGGGAAGTAAATAAGTAGGAGAAATGGAGGAACTTCAATGTTACCAAATGGATTTCAACCTTGAAACATGTGTGTATGTATGTGGGTGTGGGTGAATGCATATATAGGGGTAGCTAGATGATGCAGTAGAGTGCTGGCTCTGAAGTCAGGAGGACCTGAGTTCAAATCTGATCTCATCACTTAGCACTTCCTAGCTGTGTGACCATGGGCAAGTCACTTAAACCCAATTGTCTCAACAAAATAATAATAATAATATTAATAATAATAATAAATGCATATACACATATCTTTGAAAAAGAATATACATATCATAGATGAAAATAAGAATATGTACATATATTCTTGTATATATGTATATATGGTATTCTAAAAGCCTTACTGTAGTTTTAAGCTATTCAAATTATATATATGGGGTATATATACACATGTATATGGGATGTCTATAGAGATATCCATCCATCAATGGTCTCCTACTTGTTCTTCATACTTCCATATACACATGTATGCATGGTTGTTTCAGTCTTGGCTAACTCTTTGCAACCCTATTTGGGTTTTCTTGCTGGAGTGCTTTACCATTTCCTTCTCCAGCTCATTTTACAGGTAAGGAGACTGAGACAAATGGGGTAAGTGACTTGCCCAGGGTCTCACAGCTAGTGAGTGGCTGAGACCATATTTGAACTCAGACCTCCTGACCCCAGGCTTGGAACTCTAGCCATTGTGCCATCTAGCACATATATATGTGTGTGTGTGTATTTATGAGCACACATACATATACATGCATGCACACATACCCATGTGCAGGTAGATGAATCGGGACCTGTGATTTCACTGGTATAGGGAATTCCTATTGAAGAAATTCCCTTTACCAATGCACATTGGCAACAGTTTTGAAGCATGTAGTTTCTGAGTCATCCAGATCATTCAGAAATTGGTCAAGTACTTTGTCCAGGGTCACAAAAAATCTTAAAGAAGAAACTTGAACTCAGGTCTTCCTGACTGGGAAGCTAAGTTTACTTTCCATTATATAATACTGTCTCTTACAAGAGTATACTCGAATATATCTACACACAGAGACCCCCACATAGACACACACACACACACACACACACACAGATAGACAGCTAAGGTGGAGCAGTGGACAGAGATCTAGACTTGGAATCAGGAAGACCTGCATTTGAATCCCACATAAGATACTTGCTAACTTTGTGACCCTGAGCAAGTCTCTTAAATTGCCTGCCTCGGTTTCCTCACCTGTAAAATAGGGATGATAATAGTTCCATCACAAGGTTGTTGCAAAGATAAAATCAGTTATTTTTAAAGCACTTTACAAATCTTATAACACTATATAAAGTGTTTAATAGAACACTATACAGTGCCTATATAGAGGATGTCCCAAAATTAATAAAAATTAATAATTTTAGTGAACTTTTTTTTTCAGAATCATGTTAATAAATATTTAATAACTGGCTCTCTAAAAGCAGCAACAAAAATATAATCTACCTTTAAATTTAATTTGCATTATTAACATTTTCTTCATAATTTTTTAAAGTCTAGAAATCAACTAAACAATAAATCAATCCTTGATTTTTAATATTTACTATTTCCTATGGATAAAGACTTTTGCTGAAAATATAACAGTTGAATTTCAATTTTAGTGAACTTTTAAGCTGCACTAAAATTTTTGGTTCACTCTCTCTCTCTCTCTCTCTCTCTCTCTCTGTCTCTCTGTCTTTCCCTGCTTAACCTCCTTCATGTCCTCTCCTTTGTCTCTGTCCCTCTCTATATCTGACTCTCTCATCTCTATCTGTGTGCTTGTCTCCCCTCTGAGAAATATATATGTGCACATACACACATGCATGCATGTTTGTATGTTCATATGTGTGCACACACATGTCACATATGACACTAGACTGCTGTAAGTCAATTAATGGGCCTACAAGTCTTTGCAGAACTCCTGCTGAATGCAGCTTCTGATTGCACAGATCCCTTAGCTTAAGATACTAGAATACTTGAGAGAATCATCAGCAGATACAGCAAGTATTGTCAAGAACAAAGCCATCTCCTACCTTGTAACACAGATTTGCTTCTGTCACATCCCTCTGTGAATTGTGTATGTGTGTATGTGTGTGAGAGAATATTCCCATGCCCAGTCACTGGCCACATGTTTGGAGACCATAGAGCTGGACATATCAAAGCGATTTGCCACTTGATGCAGTGATGAAAGATGGACACAATTTTCCATGAAGTTTTGGGCAGCAGATGTCTGTCCTCATGGCAGCAGCTGCTGCTACATTTTCTGTGTCTTACCTCATCCAGCCTTTTTGGACTAAAAGCAGGAGTCAGCACACTTCTGACCTCTTCCCATCTCTTGTTCCTCAAAAACAGGATGCTGTCAGCAACTGGCTTGGTCTCCATCCCTGACATCTGGTCAAAAGGGACAAACAAAAGGGTTCCGAGTAAAGCCAAAGCAGTCTATCTTTGCTGTGAGATAAGTTTATTATAAATGTCAGGGCTACAGCCCATCAATGATCCACAAATTAGTAGACTCTGCTTGGACAGAGACAGAGAAATGATCTAAGGGCTTGCTATAAATGAGACTCAAGATACATGAGTGAGGGCTAATGGGGTGATCACTGCTGGCTCTGATTCCAACCCTGTTGAAGTGTGCCCTTGATCATAGAAAATAAATCCTTTGTGGAGTGCTTTACTCCATTTAGAAAAGATTGATTGAGAGAACCTTCTTCGAAGCTAGAGACCAGCAGGTCAAATATATCCTTAACTTGGCTTTTAACTCCTTTGGTCTGGACAATAGACTGCCCGTTCCTTGAATTTCCCTGCTCAGGACAAGAGTGGACTAACAAGTGTGTCTGGATCCAACAAGAAGTCGACACAGATTGGGGATCAATGTTAGGAAGTAAAGTAGGTCCAGTAAGTTTCGACTATTGACAAGCTATTCAGCTCCCATTCAACCCAGATTAGTCTGTTATTTCTGAAAGCAACATTAGCCACTGGTGATGAGGTTCTCCGCAGGGCAGGGAGTTGTGGGTATCCCCTTCTGATCAGCATAGGTCCTTCATAAATGAATTTATGAACCCAAAAAGTTAAACTAGCAAAAGAAGTTTATTATTAGAACTGAGAAGTCAGCTTTTGCAGGCTGACTTCTTTAGTGGCATGGTCCTGACAGAGAAGCAAAGATCTAGCAAAGAAATCCTAACAGAGAGGTAAAGAGGGTCCTGTTAGGGAAATAAGTGAGAGAGCTAAAGAGGGAGTAATGCTGAAAGAGAATTTCTTTTAGCAGGCAGAGGGTTGCAGCTATGCTAAGGAGAGAGAGGAAGGTTCCTTGGCATGTTAGGTCCTCTGCAAGGAGATGGGTTGAAGGAAGCTTGTTATATGAACAGCTTTTGGTGGGGGCTGGGAGCAGTTTGAGCTGGAATCAGAATAATCTTGGAATTGAATGAGTGTCCCTGGACTAATCTCCAACTCAATAGAGTTGGATAGAAATCTCAATCTCCATCTCTGGCTAAGTGAGAGTGATCCTGGACTCAACTTGTCCCACCCAGATAATAGAATGAAAAAACTTTATCTTGATTCCCTGGGACAGGTCTCTCAAGGGAGAGCTTCTCTAAGGGAGTTTCCCAAGCATTCCCCTCAAAGTCCAAGAGAGAATGAGAGAGAGTTTCAGGGCTCCCCTCCTCACTGGTACTAGGGAAAAGAGTTTGAGTTGATAAGACTCAGATCTGCTTATCCTCTTGCCCTGGGATATTGGGTAAGTAGGGTTGTTGGGAACTTCTGTCCAGTGGTTTATCTTCAGATAAGCAATAATGTTAGCTTTTCCTTTTAACTATTAAATTCTTCTGCCTATATATAATATATATATTATATAAATCCAAGACTAAATATTTGGTGTAACTATATTTTATGGATTATTAGGTGGACAGTTGGATGGAGTGAAAAAAGCCCTCAATGAGGAGTCCTATTTTAATTCTGGCTTCAATTTTGTGTGACTTTGGGCAAGCCATCTCATCTTTAATTCAATTCCTTGAACTTTAACTATCTACATTAGGACCTACAAGGCAGTGTCACTAAAATCTAGGAATATAATGACAAAACGAAAAACAGTTCTTGCCTTAAGGAGCTTAAATTCTAAACAAGGTGAGCATGGACAGAACATTAAAGGGTAGGAGACTCAGTTTTTTAGTGTATGGATCCCTTTGTCAGACTAGTAAAGTCTGTGGACACTTTTTCAGAATCATGTTTTAAATAACTGAAGAAATTAAATTTACTTAATAAGTTAAATATATTGGATTGTAAGCTCCTCGAGGGCAGGGACTGTCATTTTTGTATTCCTAATTCTTAGCACAGTGCCTGATTCTTAAAAAAATTTTTACTGGTTAATTGGTTGAAATTTCAGTTGGCGCTTAGTGAAAATAAAGATGTAATATTTTTCCTCATCCAAATTTATACACACATTGAAATCTATTCACAGAATACCTGGACTAGGGGATGAGGAAAGACTTCCCACAGAAGGTAAAGCAAGAATTGAACTTTGAAGAAGAGATGGAAAAATGGAAAAACATATAGACTGTACTATAGTAACGTGAAATGTTTTGAGAAGGTAGGCAAGACCAAACTGTGAAGAACTTTAAACTTCAAGCTAAAGAGATTGCATTTTATCTGGGAGTCAAGAGAGAACTGTGACTATTAGGTGCCACAGTGGGTAGAGCAACAGCTCTGGGATCAGTAGGATCTGAGTTCAGACACTTATTGGCTATGTGATCATGGGCAAGTTCCTTAACCCCTATTACCAACAAAAAACAAACAAGGAAAAGAAAAAGGAAATTTCTGGAGCTTCATGAGTACATTGACATGGCAAACATGCATTAGGAAAATTATTTGATTCCTTTTGCAGCAAATGAATTGAAGAGGAGGAAGACTCTAAGTAAAAAGACCAATGAGGAATCTGTCAAAATAGTTTATGAAAGGTAGGGTGATGGCTACACAAGTAGAGAGAAGGGATAGATGAGAAAAAAAATGGGAAGTAGAATTTGCAACTTTAAGGGTTGAGGAGGCTTGAGGATGACCTCATACCTTTGATCTTATTTGTAAAGATAGTGGTGCCCTCAGAGTTTCAAGGAAGATGAAGTTTTGGGGTCTATAATGGGGAAAAGAAAATATTATCTACCTCACAGGGGTACTATGAGAAAAACTAGCATTTATAGAGATTGCACTTTAAAGTTTAGTGAAATGTTTTTATATAGATAGCATTTCTATAGATAGATATATAGCATTTATATAGATAGCACTTTAAAGTTTAGTGAGATGCTTTACAAATATTGTCTCATTTTATCCCAATGACAATCCTAAGAGGTAAAAACTATGATCCTATTTTACAGATGAGGAAGCTGAAGCAGACAGGTTATCCAAGGTTACAAACTAGTGTCTAAGTGAGAATTTGAGCTTCAGTCCCCTTGAGTTCAGCTCCAGCACTGTAATGTAATGAGATAGATGTATGTGTATATATATATATATATATATATATATATATATATAATATTATATTGTAATATATAAATATTTCTAAAACTTTGTAAATTTGTGCTGCATTTGTTTTATCCAAAAAATAGAAGTTTTCCTTTAAATTTGGGTTCTTTTTAAAAAAAGATTTCCTTAACTCTAAAGGTAATTTTATTTCTCCTTTTTATCTTTCATCTTTCCTCATTGTCCCCACTCTGCCACCAAGGAAGCAAACATTTGTTAAATTTAGTCAATTGTACTAGATGATGTGTAAGGTCCCTTCCAGCTCTGAATCTATCATCTCTGTGATCCCTGTATAGATAGTAGTTATTCTAGGGCCCATTTTATCTATATAACTTTTAATTTGTGTCAGGATTTCCCTTTGAATACCATTTTAGGAATCAGAAGTCTTAGGTTCTAGCTCCAACTTGGCTTCCAGATGCCTATTAGATCTCAAACCAACCTCTTCTTACTGGGCCTTTACTTTCGTTATTAAATTAAGGGACTCTTCTAATACACTTCAGTCTTCTAATCTCTTCAATCTCTAACATTCTTTCTATGAGACTAATGTATATGATTATTGATACTGTTGACATGTTGTTCTTCAGTTTCTGTCTCGTTCTCCTTTATATACATTTATTCATAATTTTGCATGAATCACCCACCTTTTCCATGGACTACTGGAAAAAAAAAAGATGAATCAATACTCTTTAGGGAGCTTGAGGGATGGGCTATGAAGTAATAGAAGGATGAAATATAATATGGGATTTGGGGGTAATGGAATTTGCATCCAGCTCTCCTGAGATTTACCACAAATATCTTTCCCCTCAGGCAAGAGTCTTGATAGTTAAACCATAGAAGTACAAAGACTTCAATGTCTTATCCAATACTGGAAAATGGTCACATTCATGGGGGTGGGTCCTTGAATCACTCCTCTCCTTCAGCTGGCCAGTATAGACAGTATTTTCCAGTATATTCAGCCAGCATTTCTCTTTATTGAAAACCCCATTGATCTACTACACCTCACTACCAGACCTTCCTTGCTAATCTCCAGATATACAGGAGATAATGAGAACAAACTGAGCCATCAGCCAATACATTCTCTGAATGAAGAATTCTGATTTCATGATCTGCCACAAAGTGCCTAGGAATGTTTTTTTAAAATTTTAATTTGAAGAGAAAATGGTGGGTTCCAGTTACATTTCACTGTTATGTTTCATTTGTTTTAATTAATGATTTGAGAATTAGATATATCCTCCACATGTGATATTGACAGCTCAGAATAATATTTTTGCTTCAGAAGAAGGAACCAACTTGGGTAACTTCCCTAACCAATGAGATGCTGTAGGAAATAGGAGCCACCTGACCTTACTTCTCTGAAAATTATGCCTGCAGGGTTTAAGTGGCCTCTGGCTCTAGGGTTTGGCTTGGCTTGGGGTTGTTTCTGAAAAATCCCAGTTGAGAGCTGGGGATTTGCTTTAGTTCCTAGAATTGATGATGTCTGGGGCAATGGATTGGGTCCTGAGCTATGCATTTGGGGAAGTAGAGTGACCTGTCCATGCCAGGGGCTTCGTACTTGACATGTATTTTGTATTTATTTGTATGTGTGCAACCCCCCACTCCTGTCCAAGCCTGGGATGTTTCCATAGGGTCACCCCTAAGTCTGAGCATTTGTAGGTGGAGGAGGAGATTCCTGATTGAATGAGAAAGCCTACATAAGTAAGAAGTCAGTTTTTGGAGTTCAGAGAGTCCTACTAGGAAGAAAGGAGTCGACTTGCTCCTCATGTTGTTCATGTTCTATACATGTACATGAACATGTAGAGTAGATAGATTTCCAGGCCTGAAATCAGAAAGGTTTATCTTCCTGAGTTCAAATCTGCCCTGGACACTGAGCCTGAGCAAGTCAGTTACTCAGTTTGCCTCAGTTTCCTCATCTGTAAAATGAGCCAGAGAAAGAAATAGCAAATTACTCTAGTACCTTTGACAAGAAAACCTCAAATGGGGTCACACAGTTAGACATAAATGAAATGATTGAACAACAAGAGAGAGAAAAGGAATTCCAGAGAGAGACAAGTCAGAACTTTTGAATGGAATATGGGACATCTCTCCAGAGCTCCAGACATGTGGGGAAGCTGATTCCTAACATGTCTCTTGATTTCCAGCACCTGAAACACTGCTAAGAGGAGATATTCTATTTACTCCCATCATTCTTTCTCCTTGGTTGAACCAAGATCTTATCTTCCTGCTGATGACTTCATTTATTCTTGTATACACATGTCTACTCTAATCCGTATAAAATCTCCAATTCCTGTTTACTGCTGACTTTGATAAAGAGATTGACTAGCTATTAGTGATAGTCTTTTGTGTGACCAGTTTGGTGGGAGGGAGAAAAATTGATGAGAAAATACATGGTGTTATCTACCCCTTTATAGAAACTGTGGAAAGTATTTTATAGTTATTCCTTCCATATTGTGGAGATTTGGGGCAAGACAGCACTGAAATATAGAAAAATCTACGTAAAATGTTTTGGTTCTTCCGTTGTACCAGAAAAGAAGTCTGACTCTTTCTCTTTCTTTTTCTTTTATGGGTCATAGTACCATTTTGTAAAATCTGGGTTGATATTATACAATACTATACATATATTATGCATTTCTGAGTTTTTAAGCTTTTCTTATGTTGTCTATGGTTTCCACAAAACTCTCCTAAAACACCCATTTAATTTTTTGTGCCAACCCATGATATATTGAAACCATGATGGGGAAAGTTGCAATGTGGAAGGGGTAACTGTATTCTGAATCCAAGTGAGAAGACCATCTCTCCTGCCTACAAATATTTGAGATGTGGTGGCTAGATGGAATTCTAACTCAATATCCCTCTCCAAGATAGGAAACTGAAGGAGCAATCACAGCAGCCAAAGTTAGGCTGGAATTTGCTCATTCTGCCTCTTCTAGGCTCTTAAGAGTCCAGACACAGTCCTCTTACTACTCTCCACGAAGGGAGAAATCACAATTTCCCTTTGGAAATATGGAATAGGACTTTCCAATCCCATTTCAGTCATCTATCCATTCAACACTCAGCTCAGGTATCTTCTATTAAATGCAACCATATTGATATAACTTGTGGGTTCAAGAGTAAGTCCAGATTATGATTAAATACATATTGTACATATATACACACATGTTACTTTACATGTTACTTTACCCTAATAGAATACAAGTTCACTGAGGACTCAGACTCTTGTTTTTGTATTTCTAGCTCCTGGCATAATACATGGCACATAATAAAAGGATTAAAAAATGAATGTTTAATTGAATCAAATGGAATCTCCAAAATTATAATTAAAGCTCACAGTTAAATTAAGGGGCAATATAGGAAACATAAGAAAAAATATTAACTACATAGGGATAGATTCTGACCTGTGATTTCACTGGAATAGGGAACTCCCAGATGTAGAAACTCCTTCTAACAAAGCAAGTTAGTATCTTCTTTTCAACTTATAGTTTTAGAGAGTCGTTAAATACTCAAATAAATTGTCCATCACATTACCAAGTTCATTTAGCCTGAATCAAACTAAAATGTAATTGGGAAATATCTAACAAAATAAAAATAGAACAAAATATAGATGATGTTAATATATGGTTTTTCTAAGTCAATATACAGCCCACAAGGCTCAGAAGAATTCATTTCTATTTGATTTTGTCACCACTGGCATAGATGCCTGAGAGATTAAGTGATGATCTCAGGATCTCAAAGCTAATATGTGTCCAAAGTGAGTCTTGAATCTCCATTTTCATGGTTCCAGCACTAGCTCTCTTTACACTTCTCCATTTCTCTATTAGTGCAATAGTAATAATATAACAATGTGATCTGACAATTATTTGTAAAGCATTGTAAAATGAATCAAGTTTTGTACTAGGAAACGGTGGGAGATAAAAAACAATTAGATAAAATACTATTCCTTCCCCTCAAGGAGCATATAGTCTCCTAAGGATAAGGTTGCCAAGCAAAGATTGCTAAATATATAATGTTACCTAAGCACATGACAAAATTACAAAATTAAGTCCTATGTAATATCTTCAGTAGAAGGTTAACTATCCCAAGAGAATTATCATTCTGTCAGTCCAGCACTACAATCTAGACATTAAGTTAAGGTCTGGATATGCAAAGAAAAGCAAAAATCAAGTATTCCCTGACCTCAAGGAGCTTATACTCTAATAGGGGTCAACATACTGATAACTAAGTGACCCATATAAAAAGCTTAGGAAGGTTTTGGTGAGCCAAGGAGTGATACAGCCAGACCTACATTTTTAGGAAGGGGGGCAGCTAGGTGACTCAGTGGATAGAGCATTGGCTATAGAGTTAGGAAAAACAGGGTTCAAATCTGGCCTCAGACACGTAATCATTTGATCTCTATTTGTCTTAATCCACTGGAGAAAGAAATGGCAATCCATTTCAGTATCTTTGCCAAGAAAACCCCAATGGGTTTTGTTGACTGAAGAACAATAAAATATTTTAGGATATTCACTTCCCGCATTTTCTTTAGCTATCCCCAGTGCCTGGAAAGCTCTCCCTCTTCCACTTCAGCAAGAACTTTCCCAACTTCCTTTAAATCCCTACTAAAATCCCACTTTCTATAGGAAACTTTCCCAACTCCTCTTAATTCTAGGACTTTCCCTCTTAATTCTAGGACTTTTCCACTTTTGATCACTTAATCTTTATCCCGTATATAATTTGCTTTATATATACTTGTTTGCATATTATCTCCCTCATTAGATTGTAAGCTTCTTGAGGGCAGGGATTGTCTTTTGTTTCTTTTTATATCTCCAGTTTTTAGCACAATGCCTGGGATACAGTAAGAACTAAATGAATGTTTATTAACTGACTGATTGAACTTTGGCAACTGAGTAAAGGATGAAATGGAACAGGAAGGGACTTGAGACAGAGAGACCAGTCAGATAGCTATTGTAGAAATCTAGTTGAGAGATGATGAGGACCTGTTGTGTTATATACAGAAGCATCGAATTCAGTTCTGGGAACCATGTTTTAGAAAGGATGTTTATATTGTGGAAAGTGCCCAGAGGAGGACAATCAGAGAAGACAAAGGACCTGAAGTCCATACCCCATGAAGATCAGTCAAAGGAAATGGAGATGCTTATTTGAGAGGAGAGAAAGATAGATGTCTTTAAGTCTTCAAGTCAAGAAAGGAAACACAGGAAAAAGAGTAAAATTTGTTCTATTTGGCCCCAGAGAATAGAATGAAGGGTATAAAATTACAAATAAGGAAATAATGATCTGACTTTTAAAGATCTGAATATAGAATATATAATACATTGGAGCATGCAAAGAGTACTTCAGATGGTAACTTTCTTTGAGGACAATGAAAGAACCTTGTTCCTTGGAGCCATGATAATGTGCAAGAAATATGACTTAGAGAGAACGGTGGAGTCTGCCTAGAGATTCTGTCACTGATTCACTTAGACTGCTGCACTGGTCAGCAGGTCACTTAATGAAATTACTCTGATTGGCTGAGGAGGAATTCAGAAGGTCATATGGGCTTGTGCCATATTTCTCTCTCTTGCCTCAGTTCTTTCAATGACCTTTTTCTCTCCTTTATTGTCTGGGGCAAAGTCATGCTATAAGGACATAGACTTCTTTGCCTACTTTTGAAAAAAAAAAAAGCTGTGGAAATCCACATTTTAAAGTCTAGGTCAGGTTTGTAATCAGCCGGTTGTCAAAGCTCTGAGGTGCCTTTTGGACAAAGGCCATCAGAGGGTGAGCTGAGGACTTATCTGGAAGTTATCCTGTAGCAAGATACAAACTTGGAGGACTAATGTTATATAGGAAATGAGCTAAGTTAAGACCTATTTCCTCAAGATTAAGATGGCATGATGATAATTATTTCAATATGTATACATATATTCTATTTAACATATATATTTTAATATGTTTAACATATATTGAATTACTTGCCAACTAGGGGAGCCGGTGGAAGGAAAGGGGAGAATATTTGGAACACAAGGTTTTGTAAGGGTCAGTGATGAAAAATTATCCATGCATATGTTTTGAAAATAAAAATATTTAATAAATACATAAGAAAATTTTTAAAAAGACTAAGATGGCATGGAAGAAAATATTTCTCCATTTGTTCTCACTGAAATGAATTTGTAAAATTCATTTGTAAAACCTAATTGGAGTCAAATGAAATTAAAGTTAGTTATTGGTACTTAACAATGGGGAAAACATAGGAGGCAGGAGCTTGAGCTTTGATATTGGGAAGACAATCCCTAAACCCTTCGGGAAACCCTAAGAACCCAAAGGTTGTAAGAGGGGACAGATGGTTCTGGGATAGCAAGCCAGAGAATACTCACTACAAATAGAAGCTATTTCATTTTTTCATATTAGTCTCCTAGGTACCTACTATACTATCTGGCACATAGTAGGCACTTCATAAGTTCTAAATGAATCTGAGCTGTGTTTAATGTGAACTATGTGATAGACAATCTTTCTTTTGAACTTTTGCATTATTATGTGATTTGCCCCACTCTGTATATTTGGGATTATTTACAGGATATAGGTTATAGTACTTGATTTTCCTTAATTTTTTCTGGTCAAGTCTTTCTTTCTTTCTTTCTTTCTTTTTTTTTTTTTTTTTTTTTTTTTTTTTGCCTACTTTGTAATAGTTGATCCCTCTTGGGTAATTCCCTGGGGCTGTTACTAATTAATGTATTTGTGCTGATTCATGATGCTTATTGTATAAAAGGCTCACGCTTACAATCACCCTCAGGTTGTCCCAACCTGCTTCTGCAGTATTGCTAGTTGATTAATGCTCCAATTACAATGTGTCAGTGCATATCCCAGGGATCAGGGGTTCTGGGACTCAGTGGTAACTGGACAAAAATGGTATATTGGTTTTGTATGTGTCCTTTGCCCAATAAACAATTAATTTTACTTGTAAGTGAGAGTAAGCAGCACCTTCCTTGGATCAACTCAATACCACATAGAAAGCTTATCAGTTTTATTGATTCAGTAGTATAGTCAGGTTAGTAGATAAATAGATAATCAACAGATTGGCAGATAGATGGATAGATGGACAGATAGAACAACAGAGAGATGGATAGAGCATTTAGTAAGCATTTACTATATTCCAGACCTTGGACTCAGTGCTAGGACTAGAAATAGAGAATGAAATATAATCTTGGCCCTCAAGAAGCTTAGCTTGTAATGGGAGAAGACAAAACATTAAGTGGTACTAGACAGGAAGGGGGAAGGTACCCACTTAGGGGTATGGTGAGGAAACTGAGGAGAAGTAACAAGATAAGGCAAAAAGCTCATCTATCAGAGCTGCAGCAACTAGGGGCAGAATCGAAGTTTCCAAGGGCATTAATGTTTGTATTTTATCAATATAAATTTATAACCGTGTGATACCTTACAAGGGGCTTTCACTAATTCATTCTAAAATGAAAGTATGAAATGAAGTGTGTGTAAGACACCAAGTATTGTGTTTCAAGGTATAGAGCCTTGTGGTTTCCTGGGTATCACATAACCCCACTCTGCATCAATTTTCATATCTGCAAAATAAGGATAATGATAGCATCAATCTCCCAGGGAGCACCAAATGATATTGAATCTGTGCAGTATTTTGTAAATCTTAAGTCCTTTATAAATTCTAACTATAATTATTGTAGTTGGAATAAGTTGGTGAAATAGATCATTAGTAAAGCAGAAGATCAGAATCAACATTTATCCTGGAAAATTTAGGAATGCTGTGAGGGTGAAATGAGAGGATAAATGTCAGGAATTCAAATCCATGCAAATATCAATGAAATGAAAAAAATGTTAGTTCTTGCAATTGGTGTTAATTATGTAAGAATAATTTAGTCTTACATCATCAAGTGAAATCTAGCTCTTAGCTCTATGCCCAAACACAAGCAAAACAAATGATAATTGTGTGTGAATACATATAGATGGGGGCAGCTAGGTAACACAATGGATACACCATCCTATACAATTGAAAAAAAAAACTGGACAAAAAACTCAGCTAAGGGGTGCAGTGGATGTAGAGTATTGGGCCTGAAGTCAGGAAGACTCCTCTTTCTGAGTTCAAATCCAGCCTCAAACACTTATTAGCTGTGGGACTCTGAGCAAATCACTTAACCCCATTTGCCTCAGTTCCTCATCTGTTTAATGAGCTGAGAAGAAAATAGCAAACCACTCCAGTATCTCTGCCAAGAAAACCTCAAGTGGGGTCAAGAAGAGTCAGAGACGAATGAAAAACAACTCAAGAATAATAACAAACAAATGAATGAATGAGTGAATGACTAGGTAAATAAAAATTTACTAAGTGAATGAATATATAAATAAATGATAATTTACTAAGTGCCTTCATGTTACATGCTTATAATTAACTTATAAAAGAACAAATGAAATAGTCCATGACTTCAAGGAGTTTACATTCAAATGGGAGCTATTTCAAGGACAGTCAACATGGAGGAAATGATAGTTGACTTATTCTGTGCTGTTCAAACAGAACTAATAAATAAATGTTTATGGGAGGAAAATAATGAAATCACAGATTTCTAATTGGATAGAACTCTAAAGGTAATCTAGTCTTACTCCTTCTTTTCCTAAATAAGGAAACTAAGACCCAGGAAAACTGGTTTAATGTAAAAAAAAAATGGAATAATCCCAGTACAGAAAGAGCTTGTACCTTCTCTTTTCTAAATAGAAGTTAGTAATAATTTGAATTTGAATTTGCCACAACTGAACTTGAAGTGTACAATAATGCTATTTTAAGTATTTACAACATTAAAGGGAGTCATAGATAGATGGGTATACATTTAATGGGAAGTCTATCGATGAGAGAAGGAGCAAGGCAATATTTTGTCTTAAGGAAGGAATTGACTTAGGAGTGACACTATTTTATTTTCCTTACTTATGGCTCTGAATAGAGAGTTCCCTTAGAAGCAGATGGAAGAAACTAATATGCCGTTGATAGGATTGTCGACTGGTTCAACATTAATTACAAGAAGCATTCTGAAATTACACTTAAAAGGTGACTAACGTGTTTATACTCTTTGATCCAGAGATCCCACTTCTAGTCACATATCCAAAGTCTGTTGAAGCTAGGAGGAAATGTTTCATATAGTAAAGAACAGAAATAAGCACTTTACAAAGCACCCCCAACTATTCATAATAAAATCTTTCATGGTAGCAAAAAAAAAAAAAAAAAAAAAAAGAAACCAAAATGAATTGAAAAAAAAATGGAAAAAGATACATTGTGATACAAATATGCAATGAAAGATTACCATTCCTTAAGAACCTGTGAGAAATAATTCATTTGGACTCCTACTCTATTCCAATCAATAAATCAGTTTGCTAGGATTCCATAGGAGGATCCATCTTTATTAGGCCCATGGAAGAGTTCAAAAGGGATTTTGAAAAATCAAGTAAGAGAAAGAGAGGAAAAAATTGGGGAAGATAAGTGGGAGTAATGCAAAAGGAAATACAAAAAGCTAATGAGAAGAATGCTTTAAAAAAGCAAAATTGGCCAAATGGGAAAAGAGGTATAAAAGCTCACTGAGAAAAATAATGTCTTAAAAATTAGAATGGAGGAAATAGAAAGTATATCTTAGTCTCTAGAATTGCAAGCAGCAGGTTGCAAGTTCACTTACTTAATCATAGGAAGCTAACTGGAGGATCTCCACCCTTGTTTTTCTTTATTATGGTGACCAAGCCCAGTGTGGAGGAGGTGACTCAATTACATGGAAAGTTCTCCAACTTATTTTTGTACCTCTGGACTGCTCTCTCTTGTCCAGCATGAACCGGTGACTATCTAATGACCACTTAGGCAAAGTGCCCCTTGTTTTACCCAAGATATCCCTGCTGGTATGCCATTTCTAATTGATGCATCATTTTTGGCCCTCAAAACAAGGTCTATCAACCAATGAAATTCTGTATTTTGTGTAGCCCTGTTGGAGTGTTGAGGTATCACCTGGAGCAAGATTGTGAGGAAAATCTGAAGTCCCCTTCATGAGAGGGGACCCAAGGACAATTTAAAAATGGCCACTGGCCATTGGCTTGAATCTCTCAGTACAATAAAGATGAAAAATTCAGAGAAGTGGGAACACACATATAAGTAGATGAGGAGAGCAAATAGTATAATAGTACAAATGGAAAAAAATGAAAACATAATACTGAACTCTGTGAGATTATAATGAGCAAGCTTAATCCCAAAGAAGAGATCAGAAAATGTTCCTGCTTCCCTTCTTTATAGCATGGGGGACTTTGGGCATAGAATATTGCACATTAAACTCAGTTGATGTGCTGGTTAGTCTTGCTGAACTGCTTTCCCCCTTCCCCTCTTTCTTTTTTTAGGTCTTAATTACCAAGGAATAACTATTCTTTACCTGGGGTCCCTAAACTTGTTTTTGAAAAACAGTTTAATAGCTGTATTTCAATATAATTGGCTTCTTTCATGATCCTATATATATATTTTTTATACATTTAAAAGCATTATTCCAGTAAATAGTCTATAGGTTCCCCTAGCTTGCCAAAGGGGTCCATGATATAAAAACCCAAGAACCCCTGGGGTAGAAGGGGACAGATATATTTAGAAATGAAGGTGAGATAAAAATAAAATACAGCTAAATAAAATTATAATAAAAGAAAAAAGATAGAAGAGATCCCAATGGCACTTAAAAAGACAGAAGTGCTTTTGCACCTCATTTACTTCTTTTATTTTCTTTTTTAACAACAAATATCTATGTATTATTTCTTCTTCCCTTTTACCTACTGAACAATGAATCTTTTTTTCTTTGAGGAGAAACTATATTGTGTAAGGACAGCACAGTGCTTGTTTGGCTTATAAAGTTAAAATTTGGAGTCTTCTGCTGAATCAACTATCTAATAAAACTAAAAATATATATAAAAAGTCATTTTTAAGAAGACTTGAAAATGTTCTAGAAGGTAGTGTCAGAGGAACATTTGAGTATTCAAAATCAATAACACTTAGCACCAGTCCTGGAAACATTTTAGGGCTCATGAGGGAATTCGTGCCTTTAAAAAACTCATATCTCATACCTGATATTGTGCAGAACCTTTTTTTTTCTTTTTTCTTTTTCTTTTTCTTTTTTTTTTTTTTTTTTAAAGAACTGGTATAACCTCATTTGTCTAGATTGAATGAATTTGGCCACAACCCAGATGTATGAAAATCCAAATATCTGGAGATATGTTTCAAGGCCTTTCCCCAGTGTTTGAAGAAGAGGGAGAGAAAGCTCTTGTGGAAGGAGTCATTTCATTCTATAAACACATTATGAAACCTCTCTAGCAGATGGAGAACAGAAGGGTGATAAAGTCTACTCTGAAGCATAGTTGCCGAGCTTATGTAGTCAAATCTTCCTAATAAAAATCTATTTCAAGAGAGAGGGATCAAAGTTGTTTTTATACCAGTAGTACAAATCAAAACAAACAAACAAATATCCATAGCTACATGATTATCTCAATAGATGTGGGGAAAGTCTTTGAAAAAGTACAAGATTTATTGATATTAAAAACTCTAAAAGTATTGACAAAGAAGTATTTTTGTAATCTCAAAAAAATCTAAAACCAAAAGCAATCATCATATGCAATTGGGATATACACTAGAATTTTTCTCAATAAATACAAAATGAAGTAAGGATTCCCTCTTTTCACTATTATTTCAGTCAGTCAGCCAGTAAGCATTTATTAAGCACTTACTATATGAGAGGCTCTATGCTATAGGATAGAAAGAAAGGCAAAATATTATCTCTGCTCTCAAAGAGTTCAAAATCTAATGAGGGAGAAAACAAGCAAACAACTATGTACAAACAAACTATATATAGAATAAATAGAAAACGATCAACAAAAGGAAGGCACTAGAATTAAGAGTGATTAGGAAAGGTTTCCTGGAGATAACTAGGTTGGTGCAATAGATAGAACACTGAGCCTGGAATCAGGAAAATCTGAGTTCAAATATGACATCAGACATTAGTTTGACAAATCCCTTTCATTATCTGTAAAATGGGGATAATAATAGCATCTATTTTACAGGGTTGCTGTGAGGATTAAATAATATAATAATTGTAAAGTGCATAATATAGTACTCACACATATTAAACATTTTAAAATGTTTAGTTATTATTTAGTTATTATTAGAAAGTGGAATTTTAGCTGGGTTTTGAAGGAACCAGGGAGGCCAGGAAGTGGAAATGAGTTTGAAAAGCATTCCATGGGAGACAGCCAGTGAAAATGCCCAGTGTCTTGTATGAGGAACAACAAGGAGGCCATTGGAGACTATTGTCACTCAATGAAAGAGTATATGGGAGGAAATAAGGTTCACAAGAAGACTAGAAAGTTTTGGATCTGGGGTAGGTCATGAAGACTCTTGAACACCAAACAGAGGGAAGTCCCATTCCAAATAACTATAAAATGTGTAAAATATCGGGGGTTCAACTATGAAAGATTGGATAGATTTACTTGGATAGATTTTTCCATCACAACATGTTCCTTAAAAAAAATAAGGAGCAACTTAAATAACTAGAGGAATATTCAGTGTTCATGGTTGGGCCATTCCAATATAATAAAAATGATAGTACTAGCAAGCTATAATTTAATGCTATACTAATCAAATTATCAAAAGGA
The DNA here is from genome assembly GCF_902635505.1 of Sarcophilus harrisii. Classification (NCBI taxonomy): domain Eukaryota; kingdom Metazoa; phylum Chordata; class Mammalia; order Dasyuromorphia; family Dasyuridae; genus Sarcophilus; species Sarcophilus harrisii. Next base: position 188,804,488 of record NC_045430.1, on the reverse strand, counting down.
TATTTTCTGGAACTCAATAAAGCAATAAAATTCATTTGGAAAAATAAAATGTCTAAAGTGTCCGGGGGAATAATGAAAAGAGGTCAAGAGGAAGTGGAAATAATAACAGTTTCAGACCTCAAACTATATCATAAAACAGCAATCATCATAACCATCTGGTATTGGTTAAAAAATAGTGATAGATCAGTGGAATAGGCTAAACAAGGGAGAATCAGAAACAATGGTGCTCAATAGCCCAGTATGCAATAAAATGGAAAACATAAATTACTTACAAAAGAACTCATATTTAAATAGAGAGAGGCCAGCTGAACAAGGCTTAACTGTATGACTATATTAAAACTAAAGACAGATATATAGTAATGTCCAAAGAAGAGAAGAATAATTAGGAAATTCACAAATCTTGTTTCTGTTTATATTTCTAACCTCAAGGCTAATTATAGGCTTAAAAGCAATGCTTTCTGTTTTGATTAAAGCTATGAATTCATGAACAGATTTGATGAATTTATAGCTCTGATGTAAAAGCTAACTCTTATAACTGAGGTATCACTGTAAAGTAACGTGAGCACCTCCCCAAGCCATGTACTATAATTTATAGTCATGCCAGATACTTGTGAAATGCAAACATATTTCCACTTACTCAAAGCAGAAGCTTTTGAACAAATTAATAGCCTTGGGAATAATAATATATAGAGAAGCACAATTTATAAATGTGCTGGTTGTTTTCTCATGTTGTGGACATTAGCTAAGGTTCAGTCTTTTGCTATAAAATATATAGTTTTTTTTTCCATCTAACGTTGTGAACCATAAATCTAACCATAGTAAATATCTTCCTTCCAGCTGTGGTGTGACAACCAGACCATTGCATTGTCACCTTCACTTTAAAATGGAAAAATACTAACAAGTCCCACCTTTTTATCTGATAGATGAAGAGATCATTATATTTGATTAGCTCTCTAGGTACAAGAGAAATGATCAGAATAAAAACATTTAAGGATGTCATTAGATGCCCTTGTGGAAAAATAGGAATGTAACAGGACAGAGATTTACAAAGGAGTTTATAATGGTTCACTAGGGGCAACTAGATGGCTTATTTGAAATACTTGGGCTTGGAATCAGGAAGACACATCTTCCTGAGTTCAAATCTGACCTCAGACACTTACTGTCTGATCCTAGGCAGGTCCCCTAACACAGTTTGCCTCAGTTTCCTCATCTGTGAAATGAGAAAAAATTAGCAAACCATTACAGTGTCTTTGCCAAGAAAATCCCATTTGAGCTAATGAAGAGTGAGGAATAATTGAAAATGACTACAATAACAAGCTGTTGTGAGATAAAAGATGGAAAAGCATTTTCCATTATGAACCCTAAGGTGCCATGCAAATACTACACTATTACTGTTATTTAATTTTCTCACTATACTATCTTATTATTTACATTTGTCATATTTCATAGCAAAATACATGATGCATATCATTTTCCTTCTACACCCAGTAACTCATTTGGCTGGTGGGGAACATTTTCTCCTCCCCTAACAAAAAAACTCACCTAACCTGTGCTTAATTGTACCCTCAGTTCCCATCACCTATCCAACACTGGGTATCATTGAAGGGCCTGCAAGGTAACTTTTGAATGGAAAGACCATTGAATGTGGACCAAGAAGCCATGTTTGTACCCTGGATCTACCCACTTAGTAGCTCTATAACCTTAGAAAGATTCACTTCATCTCTGTGAATTTTAATTTCCTTGTCCACAAAAATTAGGGGTCAAAGTAGAATGGGGGTGCTAAACTCAAAATAGAAATGGACCTACTAAATTTTATATAAGGGCCCTTTAAGTGACTTTTGATTTAAAAAACTATATATATTAACATTATTTCTGTTCTATTGTGTATTTATATATTTATGTTATATTTGCTTTGTTTATATATTTATATAAACTTATAAATATATATGTATATATAAAAATTTATATTTGTATTTAAATATTTTCCAATTATAGCTTAATCTGGTTTGGGCCCAATGTAGTACCTGACATCTCTATGTGGATTCTTCAGTGGTTAAAAAAAAATGGGGGTGGTCATATTGCCTCTACTCCTAAGTACTCTATAGTAAAAGATAACAGTAAGAAATTATATCCAAATAAAAATAACCCAGTGCCAAAATACTAGGTAAGAGAGACTCTATAAATGCTAAGTAGATTGATGTGGGGTCAAATATAATTTGTGAAATAATGAAGGTAATGAGAGAAATCCAAGAGAAGCTTTCAGAAAACAAGCCCAAGATGGATCTTAGGAATTTAGCTGAACGAGCCAGAGATAAGTGGATTTATGTAGGAGGTAGCAAGAATCATCACATTAATTCAAATCTATGGTCTATTCCATATATGGGAGAAGCTGGTAGTTCTTCTCCTTGGCATTTTCTTCAAAAGATATGGTGTCCAAGATTAGGAAAATGAATCCATGAGTCGCTCAGAGCAACATCTGATGCTTAAGAGCCATGTTGAAGAGGCTAGCCTATGCTCTATCAGTCATATCCATAAATTTCGTTTCTACTCTAATGAACCAAGTAGGTAATCTGATCTTGCAGAGGGAAACACTTGGGACTGTCAACAAATGGAAAGAGTGGTTTTTCCATTATTTTACAGCATGATGTATCAGAAGAGGCAGCCAGGTAGAGTGGCTAAAGAGCTGGCCTTGGACTTAGGAACATCTGGGTTGAAGTCCTGTCTCTGACAACTGGCTGTATAACCCTGGGCAAACTCAATGGACCTCTCAGTGCTGCAGGAAGTCTTTAAGATTACAAAATGCAAAGATGGTGGCAATTTGCATTGGAAGGAGCTCCCCATACTGATGAAATTATAGGTCGGATTAAAAAGGAAATTTATCTGACTTAAACACTTAGATTTTTCCAAAATAGAAAGGGACATAGACTCTTTGAACATAGTGTGTGTTCAATAAATGCATGTTGAATGAATGCATCTACAAAAATTGCAGGATCACTGAACACTTAAACGTTACCTATTGGGGAAATGGCAACACAGTTTGTTTAAGGGAAAATCATGGCTTATTCAAGTGCAAGAGTTCTTTGAGTCAGTAAATAAGCAAATGGACAAGCAAAAGGATTTACTTTGATTTTTGAAACATTAAAGAAATTCCACACTGATGGCTGTTTTTTTAAACAAATTACTATGGATTTGGAGAATCTTTTATCACAGACAGGAAATTAGCTTGACTTGGAACATTCTGAATTATAAACACTCTGGCCTGGGACAGTTTATTTTCAGGCAACTTGGGTGAATCCTGAACTTGGAAAACCTGAGTTCAAATCTTGACTCAAACACAATCTGTGATCCTGAGCAAATCCCTTACCCTCACTTAGTTTAAGGTTCCTCAACTGTAAAATGGTGATAATAAAAGCACCTTAATGACATAGAGGGTTATTGTCAGCACCAAATAAAATAGCTTTGCAAAACCCTTTGTAAACCTTAAAGCATTATATAAATAAATAGTAGTTGAGGGTAGCTGGGTGGTATAGTGGTTAGAACACTGGACCTGAGTTTAAAAGTAGTCTTGGAGACTTCCTAGCTATGTGATCCTGAGCAAACCACTTAACATAGTTTGCCTCAGTTTCCTCATTTATAAAATGATCTGGAGAAGGAAATGGCAAGCTGTGTAGTATCTTTGCCAAGAAAACCCCAAAGGGGGTCACAAAGAGAGAGACATAACTGAAAAATGAAAAATGATAATTGTTATTACTATTACCACCACCATTCGCCACCATCACAACTATTCCTATTCCTTTCCTTTTATTTACTGCTACTATTAATAAATCTCTTGACTACAGACTAAATCAAAGGTATCAAAATGGCCCACAAGACTCTCAACTGAACTGGAACCAGATTAAGATGTAACTGAAAAATATTTAATTAAAAATAAAAAAAGTCAATATACAGCTGGTAGGGCAGGAATCTTTACAATGATTTAGTGGACCCCCCCATTTCTATTTGGGGATCTAGGTGGTACATTGGGCCTGGAGACAGGAAAACCTGAGTTCAAATTCAGCCTTAGCTATGTGACTCTGGGCAGATCACTTAACACAATTTGCCTCAGTTTCCTTATCTGTAAAATGAGCTGGAGAAGGAAATGGCAAACTCCTCCAGTATTTTTGCAAAGGAAGCCTCAGATAGAGTCTCAGATATGACTTAACAACTTCTATTTGAGTTTGGAACCACTGAAGTAGACTATCTCTAAGGTCTTTTCCAAATATAACATCAATACTATCTAGTAGCTTATGTTTTTTTTTTTAATTATAGCTTTTTATTGACAAAACATATGCATGGGTAATTTTTCAACATTGACTCTGTAATATTCCAACTTTTCCCCTCCTTCCCTCCAACCCCTCCCCTATATGGCAGGCAGTCCCATACATGTTAAACATGTTAAAGTATATGTCAAATACAATATATGTATACATATTTATACAGTTATCTCGTGGGCCAAGAAAAATTGGATTTAGAAAGAAGATAAAAATAACCTGGGAAGAAAAACAAAAATACAGTAGCTTATGTTTCTTTAGGTATTAAGTGCTCATACTTAATTAAAAAAAAGTCAAAGCTCCATTCATTCATAATTCCAAATAAAAACCACTCTAAGATAGATCTCTTAGGGGATACAGTGTTTACAATTCAGAATGCTCCATGTCTTTAAGTTTCCTTGACTCCTAAGCTCAGTTTCTGGACAGGAGAGGAATAGCATAGTTATCTGAAACCTATTTAAAATCTGCCTCCCACCATCTTGCTCAAGATTGCATAGGTTGCTTAATCTTAAGTGGATCACTAGAAACTATCTGGCTATTTCCATGGTCTTGGACTACTCCTTTTGTCTTGTCTCATCTTCTCTGATCAACCTGATCAGTCGTGAGAAGCTCAGAGCTGGTCCCACTGAGTGAGCAGCTGCAGCTACCACAAAAATGGCTTGCTATCTAGAGTTCCATGAAACACTTAGGGCTACCTAATAGTTTGAATGCTATCTGCTCATTGTACCCTTAATGACTACTATTTGAGGAATTCTCTTCCAGTCTCTCTGCCAGGATTTATTAACTCTTTTAATGCCATAGATGGATCCCTTTCAAGAATGCTTATTTAAAATCGTAATTTAAGAAAAAGCTAAATTTCAGTTGAATGTTCATGAAAATAAGGATGAATTTTCCCCTCATTCAAGATCATGGATTCCCTTGAAATTTATTCAGTTTGGTGGACCCAAAGCTAGAAATTTTCTCACCTTCCTCTTGTAAGTTGGTTCTATTCAATTCAATTCAATACACATTAAACAATCATCTTTATGTAAGATATTGTTTTAAGCAAAGGACATGCAAAAACAAAAACAACAGTTCTGGACCTCAAAGGCCTTACATTCATTCTACTATCCTATAATGATACAATATGTATCCAGAGAAGTTTTTACAAAATACATGAAACACATTTTGAGTTCAAATTAAGTGTACAATCAAATGAAACCCCCAGATTTTCTTTTCAAACTGCTATTTATTTTCTTATCTGGCACTTCTGTGATTGGTTTGTTAAACTAAATACGAGTGTACTTTTTCACAACCAAATTTCATCTCTCTGGTTCCAGCCCAGCATTTCAGACCGCTGAGATCATATTGAATCTTGATTCTGTTATCTATCACTTTAGCTCTGCTTTCCAGCCTTGGGTCATCTGCAAATGTAATAAGCATGCTTTTTGCATCTTCAAGTCATTGATAAAAATGTGGAACAGGATAGGACCAAAGAGAGCATGATGGTGCTGTGAAAGACCTCACTGATACCCCATCTACAAATCAACACTGCTTGAAAATTAATGTTTGAGTAGCTAAAAATGCATTTAACGGCACTATTTTCCTTTCTGTGTTTTACTGTCTTGCATACAAAAAGGTCATGGGAATTTTTATCAAGTCTTTTGCAGAAACTTAGATCCACTACCATGTCAATGACATTTTCCTTGTCACCCATCAAAAAAGTTAAGCATGATTTTATTCTTAGTGAATCCATGTTTGTACTAATGATAATCACAATCTTTTCTCTATAATGACGAGGATGCTGATGCTGGTGATGGTAGTGATGATAGGAGATGTTTGTGTAGGTACTTCAATGTTTGAAAAGCACTTTGCATATATTACCTCATTTGAGGCTCACAACAACCCTGTGATGTAAATAGTAAAGGTTGTATTACATTATCTTTCCTGAGCACTCAGCCTATAAATTCTCATTCTTCTTGTTCTAAAATGGAACTGATGGAATAGATTGTTGGGTTTGGAGAAAGGGGAGTTAGGTTGTCTGGGTCATGTATGACTTTAGGGAAATTTCTCAATCTTTCTAGACTTCAGTTGTTGTCCTTGCTGTCTTCCCAAGCTCTAAATCTCTCATTCTGTAGCTTCAAGAATGCTGTTTGAGTCATCACCAGCCCTTTTTGGTCATTTAAACATTTACAACTCATTTCAGTTCATCCTGGGCTTTAGATTTCATAAACACAATTTTAATAGGTTTGCATGACTTTTCTGTATGTGTTTTTGTAGCTGTCCTTTTCAAATTTGAATTCATTCAAGAGCCCATATTTTAACTGAATTGAATCAGAACCAAATTAGGAAGGGAGGATGATTTGATTCATTTAGCTCAGACTTGATACTCCCAACCATACCACATACCATTCTGTTAGTGAAGTTGCTGAAGTTCTTCACCAAAACCTCTTTGATCATTTGTGGATCATACACCACGATGTACATTTGACGGCCAAGATAGTACCTGGAGGGAAAGAATTAAAATGATATTAACAAAGCCAGTAGAGCAAAAAGTCTCAGTCTGGGAGACATGACTGCCTTTATAGGTAGAGGAGAAAAGGGAAAAGGGATGGTATCTAATGGTCACCAAGAACATATTTCACTCCTTTTGAGTCACCACATACTCACACACTTTCTCGAGTAGCAGATAAAGTAAAATGTACCTGTTCTTTTCTCTGCATGGATCATAGGGTCTTAAATTCAGAGCTGGCAAGGACTTTATTTTCTAGACCAACTCTATTTCACAGATGAGGAGACTGAGTCACAGAGAAAATAATTACAATGAAGTGAGACTAGCAATGAATTTGGAATCAGGGAACCTGGTTGAACCATGGCTAAGTGACCTTTGGTGAGCCTCCCATACTCTTCAGACCTCAGTTTCTTATCTCTACATTGAACAGACTAGACATCCTCTAAAGTTCGCCTCCAGATCTACAAGACTAATTTGACCTTTTAGGCGTCTCATCTTTCTTTCTTTGCCTGACAGACTGTCTAAAGAGAGCATGTTGGATAGTAGACTTTAGATCTGAATCTAAACTCAGCTAATAAGTAGCAAAGACAAGTCCATGACAGCCCATGTGAGGGGAAAAGTCCAAGATGGTTTTCCTATGTGATCCAGAGAGAACAGCAAGCTGGGAAGTCTCCTGAGATGTGAGCAAATCTTTAAAATTTTATTTTTAAATACAGATCTGCTTCAAATAATACTTCTTACTTCCTCTAGGGTCTTCCTTTATCCCCTTCCTTTCTATATTGGGTCCATTGGGATAGGCTGTTCCCAAACTGGGTTTCTCAGGAAGAAATTCTACTTGGGTTTTCCAGGCTTGCTCCATCAAAGTGCTATGGTGGAAAAATTACTGGGCTGGGGTCTGGGTTCCAAAGCTTGGTCCTTCCACTAACTATCCAGTCACATCATTTCTCTGTATGTCAGTTTCCCCATTTATATAAAAAGAGTACTGGACAAGACAATGTCTATGGTTCCTTCTGGAGCGGTGAGTCTCATTTGACTTTCTGGGTCTCTCACCTGTTTGCATGGTAGACTCCTTACATATAGGACAGTAGGTGACAGACCCTTTTTTATTCCACAGATGCTTCTGGGAATTTGCTTATAATTCTGTTGATCAGTACCTTGGCTAGATGCTCCAGTGATTATAGCTTGGTATTAATAAAGCCATCTCTTCATTTTAGTGTAACCCAATTTACATCTTACAGAGAAACTTTTTTTCTTCCTGAATGAAATACATAGCCTCTAAATTCCTGTTAATTCTAAATAAATTCATAAATTCTAAATTCCTATATAATGATATAAATCATTATATCAATAGGCCGTACTAGTCACAAGAAAGACTAGGCAAGAGAGTGCAGAGTTTAATGTAGAGAGAATATAGGATTTGTAATCAGGAAACATAAATTCAAGTCAATTAATAAACATTTATTAAGCACTTTCTAAGTGCCAGACCTTGTTTTAAACGGTAGACATACAAAAAGAGGCCTGCCCTCAAGGAGTTTGGAATCTAAGGGAGTCTAATCTAAGTCCTCGGTCAGAACACAGACTAACCATGTTATCTTCCTGTCCCCCACTCACCCTAATAAACACCACCAGCTCCCTATCACCTCCAGGATCAAATACAAACCCCTCTGGAGTTGAGGGCCTCTAGAACATGCCCTTCTCTACCTTTGCAGTTTTCTTACACCTTACATCCCAGCACATGCTCTTCCCTTCAGTGACCCTGGGCTCCTTGCTCTCCCTCAAATAAGACACACCTTCACCTGACTGGTCATTTTCTCTGGAATTCTTTCACTTCTCATCTCTGCTTCCAAGTCTCCTGTCCCAGCTTCCTCACCTTCTAAAGGAAGCCTCTTAATTCTGGTGCCTTCCCTCTGTTGATAAATTCCAATTTATCTTGCATATAATTTGTCCCCAGTTTATGTGCTGTGTTGCTCATTCGGTGGTAAGTTCCTTGAGAACAGGGAATTTCTTTTTGCTTTCTTTCATTTAGCACAGTGTCTGCACATAGTAAGTGTTTAATATTTATTGACTGATTGCATGACCTTGGTCAAGTTCCTTCCCTTTTCTTGATTTGAGCTCCCTTACCTATAAAATAATGCATTTAGAAAAGGAACATAGATTCAAGTCAGAAAGCACCTTAGTAATTATGTAATCTAAGCCTTTCATGAGAAAAAATGCATAAATGCACCCTGGAAAGTTTACATTTGTGCAAAGTCCCAGAATTCATAATCAACAGAACAGAGATCTTCTAACTCCAGACCCAGTATTCATTCCTCTGTATCAGGCTGCCTTTCTCAGTGATATTTACCCTCTATTTCTAAAAATCCTATGATTTTATGCATTTATTATCTAAGGAATCTATAAGTATGATTATATGTAACTTTTCCTTATCTAGAAAAAAATTGTAAGGTATGTTCCACTGAGATTAGGGTCAGGAATATTGTCTTTGATATAGCAGAATGAATCTTGGATTTAGGGTCAGAGGATCTGGGTTCAAAGCCACTAGTGCAGCTTAATAATGAGACTGTCTACAAAGTAGGAGCACCTTGATTAGATCGAAGATTAGATTAGGTAACAAGAAAAAAACTCAAGAGTTTTAGGGAAAAACCAATGAAGACAATCCCCAAGCACCATTAACTATATCTAGCCATTTAATTTATTTAGTTAATAAAACTGATTCTCTTTCTACCCTTCCCCTGCTCACCTCAGGGAAACAGGTAGAGATACGCTATAAACCAATCCGTGTGTGTATGAATATATATATGTATGTATATATGTATGTATGTGTGTGTCTCATAACAATAAAAAGAGTAATTAAGAGATTTATTGGAGCGTATAAAAACCTGAATGACACTGAAGATTCCAATTCAAGTTATTGTTCTTGGCTCAAATTGAATTCAACAGTGAGTAGATAAATAAAATTAAAGAAAAAACAAATTCAGAACAGATGTTAGGGAAGTAATTTTTTTTCACAGCAAGAATCATAAACATGAAGAACAGCTTATAAGGCAAAGTTGCTGATGCAAAAATGTCAGGTTACTAAATTATTAGTTAGATGGCAGCTAGTGGGGGAAGTGGAGGATCCAGCAGCATTCAAATCATAATTTGGCTGTCCCTAACTGTTAGAGTCCACGTACTATTTGGACTTTTTGAGCATAGAGATTTGTGTGTTGACAAATATGTGCACATACATGCAGCAGTACACGTACACTGTCACAGTCACATCCTGATTGTCTCATTTAAAATCAGTCTTCCATTCTTAGCATCAAGGTGCGGTTTCAGCTTCTAAGCTAAAGAAAGGCTGAGATATAGGAGAGCTAAATTCCAATGATCTCTGTCACTCTATGATGAATAACTCCTGAGAAAGCAACTTTCCTTTGTTAAATCAGAGTCTGGTGAAGAAATGGGAAGGAGCATCATAAAGATTTTGTCAAAAAAATTTTTTTTCTTAATAATTTATTTATTTATAATGAGAAGAAGATACTTTTATTGTTGTTGGTGATGATGTTTTTGGCAATCTGGGACTTCCTAACTCTTCCAGGTTGGAATTACAGCAGCCACTCATAGGCTGATTCCCCAACTAATCAGCATGAGACCTTTGACTTATTCTCTTTCTGACCCATGTTCCCATTTTCCCTTTGGTTGCTCCCACACCTTTTGGGGGGCCAAACCATTAAATAGGATGATTCTAAGGTTCTAACTCTAGAGATCTGGATTAATCTCCAACTCCACTAAACCACACTCTTAAACACTACTTTATTCCAAAGTGGGTTTGCCAATCCATGGGATGAAATCACTTGTCTAGACCAATTGCTGGAAATAACATTGTCATCCCCTCAAATCAACCTATACCTAGTGGTGAGCAGAGTGTGAGAGTAGTGAAAGGCCAGGTGAGACCTGTGGGATCAGCGTGGTGGGACAGTTGTGGGGATCTGGGACTCTTAGGTATTTCTCAACTCTCTCTTGGTCCATTAGTTTATCAATCTGCTGATAAAGGGGGCCAGCAACACCAGTGGTGGGTGTGTTTTAGGCTTATCTGTGAGGTCGGTACGTGTCTTATTGTGTTATTTTAGAACACAGACACACGTCTCACCAAAAATGGAGAGCCGAGCAATGATAAAGCTGTGTTCCAGGGCTGCATATCTGATTGATTATGTCAGCTGAGTTCACTCCCCTGCCCTTGAGAGAATCCTACCCCACCAAAGTGACTGTGATGTCACAGGAGCAAGGATGAGAAACCATAGGAGAGAGGGAGAAGGATGCTGGGAAGGAACATTAACAAGAAAAGAGGAAACAGGTCATGCTATCTGTGAAACACTGATGATTATTGGTCAGGAAGTTTAAAAACAGGCCAGGAAATAGCACTGGGGCGTGGGAAATGAAGGCCAAAGTCAGATTCAGGAAGAGTCCAAGTCATGTTCAGAGAGTACTCATATGCATTTGGGTCAGATCATAGAAAATGATATAGGACATTGTCTCAATGGAGCTGAACTGATTCTGCTTCCATTGGAAGCAGCAGCAATGCTCTTTGGCCCGTAGACAGCCAGGATTAAAGAGCCCTTCTGTCAAACCCACTTTTTGTGGGACTTGCCATGAATGCTTTAAAATGTCTATTTGTGACTTGATTATTGAAATGGGAAAAGTCCTAGGCAGTGCCAAGGGAGTCTAGAATGAAAAACACAGTCATGTTGCCTTAAGTTAGACTTTGTAGAAGACGAAAATTGTATTTGTAAATCCACACTAAACTTAACAAAATATTTCATATTGGGAACTTAGTAAAGGGCTGGTTGTTATTGGAGATGATGGTAAGGGTGATTTGATGTTGCTTGTAATCAGCCCCTATTGACAGCATGGCAGCCAAGGATTTAAATTTTAATTTCAAGTACCAAAGTAAAACTTTACCAAAGGTCACCCCTTTAGCAATGTCTTTACCATTGCCCTTGGGAAACAGGAAATTATTCTTTTCATGGGCTTCCAAGCATAGCACGAGCTGCTAGGATAGCAATGGATATCAAATTCCAATGAATTCAACAACATAAACCCAAGGAGTTTGGAGAGAATTCCTTCTTTACCTCCACCTTACAAGTTTTCTTCCAAGAACAGCTCAGCTACCATTTTCTACATGAAGTCTTTTCTTTTTTTACTTTTTCTTTATTTTTATATAATTTTTAATCAAAAAATTATTTATTTATTGTTTTTGTTATTGAATATAAAATTATCATTATTATTATTAAATTATTTTTAAGAGTGCCAGGTTTTTTTTATTTTCAAAACATATGCGTGGATAATTTTTCAACATTAACCCTTGCAAAACCTTGTGTTCCAATTTCCCCCCTCTTCTCTTCATTTCCTCCCCTAGATGGCAAGTAATCCAATATATATGTTAAACATGGTAAAAATATATGTTAAAGAAGCAGCTAGGTGGTGAAGTGGATAGAGCACCAGCCCTGAAGTCAGGAAGACCTGAGTTCAAATCTGATCTCAGACACTTAACACTTCCTAGCTGTGTGACCCTGAGCAAGCCGCTTAACCCCAATTGCCTCGCCCCCCCCCCAAAATTATATATATATATGTATATATATACATATATATATGTTAAATTCAATATATGCATACATATTTATATAATTATCTTACTACAAAAGAAAAATCAAATGAAAAAGGAAAAAATGAGAAAGAAAATAAAATGCAAGCAAACAACAACAAAAAAGAATAAAATGCTATATTGTGACATGAAGTCTTTTCTCATTCAGTCATTTGTGAGAACTTTTCCCTCTTGAAATTACTTTGAATTCCTGTAACCAGGGAACTGGTCAAGGAGGGAGGGAGGGCCATGCCCTTAGGACCTTCACCACAAGTTCTGCCTGCCAATCTACATGGAGGCTTGGTGAGCCTGCTTTTAGAAATGTACTATGGAATGCACCCTACATGCTTCAAAGCTTGTAATGGTAGCCTACTATCATATATCTTGTCAGCTTATTGTTTGGTGACAAAAAGCTTTTTAATTGGTTATTGAGCTGGAAACAAGTGGACTCACAAAAAGCATTAATATTAACAAGTGAGGCAAGAGTTACTATGATCAGCTAGGGGGTGAATCTCCCTCTCCCCCTCCTCATTTGGATGCCGTGCCTCTATGAATGTGGGACACATCTTCCTTCTACTTCTCTTGTATTCCTTATTTCTAGATCTTAGATACAAAAGAATGAATAGACCAGACTACAATCTTGTGATTTCCAAAAAGTCTGTCTGAGCTCTGGCAACTACAGTTGGGAACAGATTCTTCTAACTTCTAACAGTCTGGAGAGTAGCAACCCCTAAGAAGCAGGCTTGACCCAGCCCAGCAGTTAATTGACTCAGCCACCAAAAAACTAACTGTGTTATGCAAGCATGGGAATGACTTGTCTATCAGCTTTGCCCTAACTCAAAGTGAACTTAGCAGGGGACTTTGTGAAGAGAAAAAGGGACTTCCAGAGAGAAAGAAACCCTGATCTTGATTTGGGGAGAGGGATGCTTTATGGCAATCACTTGAAATTAGAGACCATGGTCCCTAAGAATGGAGGGGCATAGCAATCAGAATATGAACTCCGTTTGGGATGTTTTGTGCCTCAATGGATAGAGCACTGAGCATGGAGTCAGGAAGACCTGAATTCAAATACAGATTTAGACACTTACTAGCTGTGTAATCCTCTGTTTCCCTCGATTTCCTCATCTGTAAAATGGAGATTAAACATTAAAAACCTCCCAGGCTTGTTATAAAGATCAGATGAGATAGTGGCTATAAAGAGCATTAGCACAAATGTTTGTGGCAGCCCACAAAAAAAGTTTTCAAGGAACTAGAAACTGAATGGATGCCCATCAGTGGGGAAATGGCTGAAAAAGTTATGCCATATGAATGTTATGGAATATTATTATTCTATAAGAAATGATGAGCAGGCTGATTTCAGAAAAGCCTGGAAAGACTTTCATGAATTGCTCCTAAGTAAAGTGAACCAAGAGAACATTGTACATAGCAACAATAAAATTATATGATGATCAAATCTGATAGAAGTGGTTCTTTTCAACAGCAAAGTGATTCAAGCCAGTTCCAATAATCCTGTGATGGAGAAAGCCATCTGTACCCAGAGAGAGGTCCGTGAGTGTGGATCACAACATAGTGTTTTTACTTTTGTAATTGTTGTTTGTTTGGATTTTGTTTTCCTTCTCATTTTTTCTTTTTTGATCTGATTTTTCTTGTGCAGTATGACAATTGTGGAACTATGTATAGAAGAATTGCACATGTTTAACATATATTGGATTGCTTGCCATCTAAGGGAGGGTGGGGAAAAGGGAGGGAGAAAAGAATTGAAACACAAGGCTCTGCAAGGGTGAATGTTGAAAACTATGCATGAGAAACTAGGCATTGATCCATACTTAACGCCGTACACCAAGATAAGGTCAAAATGGGTTCATGACCTAGGCATAAAGAATGAAATTATTAATAAATTAGAGGAACATAGGATAGTTTACCTCTCAGACCTGTGGAAGGGGAAGGTCTTTATGACCAAAGCAGAACTAGAGATCATTACTGATCACAAAATAGAAAATTTCGATTATACCAAACTGAAAAGTTTTTGTACAAACAAAACTAATGCAGACAAGATTAGAAGGGAAGCAATAAACTGGGAAAATATTTTTACAGTCAAAGGTTCTGATAAAGGCCTCATTTCCAAAATATATAGAGAATTAACTCTAATTTATAAAAATCAAGCCATTCTCCAATTGAAAATGGTCAAAGGATATGAACAGACAATTCTCAGATGAAGAAATTGAAACTATTTCTAGTCATATGAAAAGATGCTCCAAGTCATTATTAATCAGAGAAATGCAAATTAAGACAACTCTAAGATACCACTACACACCTGTCAGATTGGCTAAGATGACAGGAAAAATAATGATGATTGTTGGAGGGGATGCGGAAAACTGGGACATTGATGCATTGTTGGTGGAGTTGTGAACGGGTCCAACCATTTTGGAGAGTAGTTTGGAACTATGCTCAAAAGTTATCAAACTGTGCATACCCTTTGATCCAGCAGTGTTACTACTGGGATTATATCCCAAAGAGATTATAAAGAAGGAAAGGGACCTGTATGTGCACGAATGTTTGTGGCAGCCCTTTTGTAGTGGCTAGAAACTGAAACTGAATGGATGTCCATCAGTTGGAGAATGGCTGAATAAATTGTGGTATATGAAAATTATGGAATATTACTGTTCTGTAAGAAATGACCAACAGGATGATTTTAGAAAGGCCTGAGAGACTTACACGAACTGATGCTGAGTGAAATGAGCAGGACCAGGAGATCATTATATACTTCAACAACAATACTAGATGATGACCAGTTCTGATGGATCAGGCCATCCTCAGCAACGAGATCAACCAAATCATTTCTAATGGAGCAGTAATGAACTGAGCTAGCTACGCCAGAAAAATAACTCTGGGAGATGACTAAAACCATTACATTAAATTCCCAATCCCTATATTTATGCACACATGCATTTTTGATTTCCTTCACAAGCTAATTGTACAATAATTCAGAGTCTGATTCTTTTGTACAGCAAAATAATGTTTGGTCATGTATACTTATTGTGTATCTAAGTTATATTTTAATATATTTAACATCTACTGGTCATCCTGCCATCTAGAGGAGGGGGTGGGGGAGGTAAGAGGTGAAAAATTGGAACAAGAGGTTTGGCAATTGTTAATGCTGTAAAGTTACCCATGTATAAATCCTGTAAATAAAAGGCTATTAAAAAAAAACTATGCATGTATTTGGAAAATAAAAAACTTTCAAAAAAAGAAAATTAGCGCAGTGCTGACACATAGTAGGTATTACATAAATGTTACTTATCATAGTGCACTACACTTCGATTGAAAATCAGGAGAGCTGAATTTAAGTCCTGATTGTGTTGTGCAAGTCACTGTGTGACCATAGAGGGCTTACATTTCCTGATGTGCAAAATGAAGGAGGTAGGCTACATGATTCATCTTTAAAGTCTGTCTGTGCTCAATAACTAAGATAATTCCTCACATAGAACACTGTATTTAATGGGGCATCATATCATCAAACATAGTTTAGGCTTACATAGCAGTAATTAGGCATCTGTCACTGTTGTAACAACCATCTATTTCAGGTAAGATAACCAAAGTTAGGACAGTTAGAAGGTGAAGTGGATAGAGTGCTGGGTCTGGAATCAGAAAGACCTAGTTCAAATCCAGCCTCAGATATTTACTAGCTTGTGACCTTGGATAAACCACTTAACATGGTTTCCCTCAGTTTCCTTATCTGTACAATGAACTAGGAAAGAAAATGGCAAATCACACCAGTATTTTTACTTTGTGACTCTAAAATAGAGTCACAAAGAGTCAGACAAGACTGAACAACAACAAAAAAACAAAGCTTGTTGATGATTCACAATCTAAAGGATTCTGTATAAATGTGGGCTAGGATACAGAATAGATTTCTGTTTTAGAATAGAAAGAAATCTCTTTAAAATGTGGTCTAAGAACGAGTATATAGCAAAGATGGAGAAATATTTTTGCTGGGAAAAAAAATGTGTCTTATTCCTAAAAAAGTTCCTTCATCAAGTTGAACACTGGTATAATCCTGTTGACTTTCATAAAAATAGGGTAGAGCTCCTAAATCCACATTTTGGACCACAGAACAAAAAAAAGGAATCAATACTTTTAAGCCTATGTTGGGACTATTCTTTATAGGAAGAAACATTGTGATTGTGATTGTGAAAGCAATCCTGGCTTCATTCTTTATTTGTGTGATCCTCAGACTCAGTTTCCACATCTAGAAAAAAGGGCAGGGGAAGGGCTAAACTACATGTCCTCTGTGGTCTGGGCACCTGATGATTCTGTAAATTATATGCCATCCTTTATCCCTGGCTGTTGGAAGAAGAGGAGGAGGGGGTGGGCCTGAAAATAGGGATGGGTAGGGGCTGACACTGTTATTTGGATCTGTAGAACCTCACCTGAAATTGTTCTCGATGGTTTAAGGTGAATTGAGTTTGGGTTGTTTTTGTTTTTTTATTTTGGGTTTTTTTCTTGAAAAAAGGGATAAAATGGATTGACTTAATTAAAACTGAAAAGTTGACTTGACATCTTGTTGTCAAGGAAACCAACACTTTCACATACAACATCAGTTGCTGAGGTGCCATTCAGATTATTCAAGTGACATTAAAAAAATAAGAAATCGAAAGGGTTCTGTGCTGTTCTGAGAATCCATGCACTTGAGGGAAAAGTGGTTCTTGGAAGCGAGTCTCTGGGAGAACTTTTCTGCTTCCCAGGAAGACACAAATTCAAAGTTAATACTGTGCTTCAGGGAAAATAGTCTTATGAGTCAGGCATGGTTGTTCAGTCATTTCTCAGTCATGTCTGACTATTTGTGACCCCATTTGAGGATTTTCTTGACAAAGATACTGGAATGGTCTGCCATTCCCTTCTTCTGTTCATTTTGCAGATGAGGAAACTAAATCAAATGGGGTTAAGTGACTTGCTCAGGGTCACACAGCTAGTAAGCATCTGAAGTAAGATTTGAACTCAGGAAAAAGAATCTTTCTGACTCCAGGCTCAGTACTCTATCCACTCTATCACCTAGCTGCCCTAGTTTAGACATGAAGAGGTGTCTGAAGTAAAACCATGTTCTTGAATGACCCCTTTTAGAATAGGAATTGAAAGCATTATTTATTCTAGGAAGAGGAATGTAATAAGAAGAAAAGGACTGGAGGAACATCAAGAGAAAGAAAAAAAAAGGGAAAAAAACCCAAAACAAAATTTAAACTATCTCTTCACAGCTGACAATTAAGCCACTTGGGGTTGAATTGTATGTGCATTTTAACTTATCTGTGTAGCCAAATTTTTTTTTACAGTCTCATTCTACCATGAACAACATAAATAGTTCTGCGCCAATCCCTTTTTGTAACAATGATTTTCAACACACAGATGGCCTGCTGGATCTCTGCAACATTGATCCATGCCAGAACTACTGTGTGTGACATGATGAGACAAAGTTTTTGCTTATCTGATCTCTCTTGGGTGGTCTTCATGACATGAAGGTGATTTAAATTTAGATGAAACAAGAATGTATTGAGCACCTCTCGTGTGAACGTTGTGTGGGAAAGAGGAAGCACATTGGAAGAGGGAGAAAGCTGGTTCAAAGTCAAATCCTACTTTTGACACTTGCATCTAAGGTCCTTTCCATCTCTATATTTCCTATGATGCCATATGAAAAATATATAAGACCATTATCCCTGCCCTCACAGAGCTTTCAATCCAGGAAAGAGGAAAAATTATGTATCCTAGCTTAGCACAGTATCTGACACATGAGAGATACTAAATAAATATTTACTGACTGACTAGTAACTATAATATCAAATATGAAAAGTGCCATATGGGAGATATATGACATCCAGAGACAGGCAAGATCCCTTTTGAATGAGGAGAGTAATTGGAGAGGGGTCCATTGGAGAAGTAATATTCGAATTGAGCCTTGAAGGATGAGAATCTTTATAAATAAGAATCAAGGGGAGGCAGAGCTCATGCTAGAAAAGGGACATGGCCTGAGAAAAGTCATGGAAATAGAACTCCCGGATTCAGTTTTGTGACCTCATATGGGGTCTCAATTTAGAATTTAAGAAACTTTGATATATGGGACAGTTAAAAGAGAATAAGAATTGAGGAGAGATCTTCTAATATAGAAGCCACTTGGGACCTGACTGGATAGGAAATAAGAGAAAGAAAAAAGAAGTAAAAAAAAAAAAAAAAAAACCCCAGAAAATGCACTTAAAAACTTAGAGCAAGAAAAAAATTACCAGGATGCCAATTTTTTTTTCCTGTCAGATTTCCAAATATTTCCACACCTGGAATTCCATAAGGTCTCCTCAGTGTTTTTAAACAAGGAATTATGCATCCTCTCTTTGGAGAAGCCAGGATAGACAGTTTGATTCAATTCAAGAAAATATTTGTTAAATGCCTCAGGCATTCATTCCGTTCCAGATCAATTAATGAATATATTGACATATTTATTTTCACAGGCTCCATCCTCCTATATCTACTGTCTATGAACTTGGAATGTGCTTCCTATCTGCCGCTCTTCAGCCTCAACTTTCCTAACTGCATGCATCTTCCTTTAGATTTCTGGCTTGCTCCTTCTCATAGATTCCCTTCAGATCACCACACTCTTGACTTTTCTCACCTTGATCCATCTTCCACATATTAGGATGTGTTTTCTGAAGTCATTTCTAATATATATTTTTTAAAAATACATAATATTTTTCTTTCTCAGTTGATTTTGCTGTTAATAGTGCTGTGATATATCTGTCTTTTGTTCCCAGGGTTAGCTATGAGTTACTTTTAGCCTCAATTTTCCCATTATAAAATGGGGACAATAATAGCACCTGTTCTTTGTTCCACCTTTAGGTGTAAGATAAAATATGGGTCTGACCCTCTTTAGCCTTTCTTAAGATTAAAAGTGAGCCTCTAGCTAAGGAAGGGAGGGGGCCAAGATGGTGATTTTGATTGTCCTTTTCCTCTTTGAGTGACATTTACAGCTAAAACAACTTGTGAATATTCTGTAAGTATCTAAAAATCCGAAGTACTAATTCTTGGAATTCCTTCCCTATTTCTGAGCTATTAACTACACAAAATGAAAAAGTATAAGGATGATGTTTCTGTCTTACCCACACAGTGGTCCATATGTCTTTATCAGCTTCATGTGACTTTCCCAAAAACCCTATAAAAAGCACAAAGCCCCAAAAATATGTCACTATAATTACAATTACAAAAGAGAGTTAAGATATCAATAATTCAAAATCACTGGGAAGGAGAGAACGAAGCTAGTCTGAAATAATGCAAAGTTTATTTTAGAATACTTTTAAAAATGTGAAATCCTATTGTTTTCATATTAGTGAAAAAGGAACTTAATAGTATAGCTAGATAGGGCTCCTTTGAATCAACTTTGATGAATGAGATAAGTATTTGAATCAATTAAGCACTTATTACTAATCACTAAGCATTTATTAAGCATGCATTATATGCTAGCTGCTGTCCTAAAGGAACTTCCATGGATAGAGCACTAGCCCTGAAATCAGGAAGACCTGAGTTCAAATCTGATCTCAGACACTTAACACTTCCTAGCTGTGTGACCCTGGGCAAGTCACTTAACTCCAATTGCCTCAACCAAAAAAAAAAAGGAACTTCCATTCTATTTCCTATAATGAAAATGTTCTTTACAAGCTGCTTAGAAACAGTACAATCATTTTTAATATTCTTATATTTATATTTATAGTGTTACTTTACTTATCTTAAGGTACTTTCCCTTAGCTATGTGAAGTTAATTACTGGAAGGGGCTAATTCTTTACCTGTCCTGTCTGTGTCAGAAAAGAAAATGAAATCAATTTTTGAAGATACATTCCACATAAACTGTTGTAGAGACAGACTTTCTAGAGAACTGGATACAGAATTTCTTCTTTCAGCAAACTGTTTAAACAAAGTATCCCAAAAGATACTGCAAAAAGACTTTTTAAAGAAAAATAATTCACTTTAATCAACATTCATTAAGCACCAACTATGAGCAAACAATTTGCTAATCCTGAAAATATGGTGATATTGTCCTTATCCTCAGGGACATCACATTCTATTTTGAGGGCTGTGGAGGTAGAGGAACTATTGTTGGAAAAAGGGTAGGAGAAAGATAAATACATAAATAGGTATTTGTTGTTTAGTCAGTTAGTCATGTTGGACTCTTCATGATTCCATGGGGTTTTGTTGGTACTTTATATAAAGTTTAGGAAAACCCTTAGGAGATAAGTGGAAGCAACCTCAGATTCATCCAGGTCTTGGGTTGGAAGACATGACATTTCTTTCTCTGGGTCATTTTATAGATGCTCTTTATAGCTGCTCTTTATAAAATACCTTAAGGTTGACAAAGATTTCATATTTAATATCTCATTTTATAATAATTTCATTTATTTTTCTATTCCCTGTGCTTGGTAGATCACAGGTGCTTAATAATTGCTTACTGATCGATTAAAATAACAATAGGATTGTAGTTCCAACTTCCCCTCTGCCTCCTTTTTCACTTTTCTCTTTCCCCTTTTTTGCCATTCAATCAGACTCTTAGGACCTCTTAGCCACCAAATCCGAATCCCTCATTCCTCATGACCTACGATACTCTATAACTATGCATATATTTTAATTCCTATCAAACTATTACTAGGTGAGAAAATGGAAATAAAATATTTTATCAACCCAAAGGCTGTTTTTTAAATTTTATTTATTTTTTATTTTTACCCTCAATTCAAAAATGAGAAAAATGAAATTGACAAATTACTTGTTGAAGATCACAAACCCCAGGCTTCTGATTCTAAACCTAGTGTTCTTTCTAAAGTCTGACACTAG
Source organism: Sarcophilus harrisii (assembly GCF_902635505.1). Lineage (NCBI taxonomy): Eukaryota > Metazoa > Chordata > Mammalia > Dasyuromorphia > Dasyuridae > Sarcophilus > Sarcophilus harrisii. Next base: position 188,783,210 of record NC_045430.1, on the reverse strand, counting down.
GCCAATGTTCTCTCAACAATAAAAATGCTTCTCACAGAAGGTGTGCCATATATCAGAGAAAACCTACGTGCAAGTAAAAATAGGTACCCAGAATGCTACACTCTAAAGGAATTTGGAAAAATTTGCATTGGGGAAGGGAAGGAGGAGAAGGGATGGACAAAGTAGCCAAGAGGAGGAGCCAGAGTTTACATACTATTATCAACAAAGTGCTGCAATAATTTCCCCCAAAAAACATTTCTCTCTAATTTGAGTATAGGGAATAGAACTGCCAGATGTTTGCATTATTCATCTCTTCATTCATTGGTATGCAAGAACCATTTTGTTTTCTCTGATTTGTTTTTATTTTTTGGCAATTGTTTCTTCACCCTTGCTTCAAGGAGCATATGTGAAAGCTCTGGAGAGTTCCATTAGAGCCTCTGATACAAGGGTGCATATATAAATCCCACACTGAGCTGGATCCATTATGTCTCCCTCCCCCCCTGCCAAGTGCTAAACAAGCAAAAGTATGGAAGGCAATCTCCCTTACCTGTCGGAAGAATGTCATGTTGCCAATAAAAGGGAGGGGCTTGGGATGTCTAATGCCCAGTTTCTCAAGGCTGGAAAATGCAGAAACTGAATACCTGAGCAGTAAAAATCAAACAAACAACCAAGATAAGAAATTAATATTTGCATCTAGACAACTCTCTCAGAGTAAGGGAAAGAGTGTTGATTTTGCAGAGAGTAAAACGTTCTGAAGAATCTTGGGAGCTAAAAACAGGGGGCTATTGTGTTATGACCCTGCCTAAATATTAAGGAAATAAGGAAAACATTCACAGGATCATAAATGTTTGTTGAATTGAATTTAGAGCTGCAAGGTATTTAATTTTTTTAATTTCCTTTTTTATTGTGAACTTGGTAAATGCAAATAAACATGAGTATTCCAATAAACAAAGAAAAAAATTAAAAGAAGGTTTATATCTGAAACAGTAAACTCCTTTTATGGATGGTTTGGGTTTTTTGCCAATTATGTACATTTTTAAAAATATAATCCAAATCTACCAAAGTAGTTCCAACACTCTTCTATTTGTCTATATCTCCATCTGAGCTTCCTTCTGTTCTCTTCTGTTTATTTTAAAGGATTCATTGATGTGCTTTTCTCTGTCTCTGTCTGTCTGTCTCTGTGTCTCTGTCTCTGTCTCTCTGTTTCTCTGTTTCTTTGTCTCTCTCTCTCTCTCTCTCTCTCTCTCTCTCTTCCCCCCTCCCCCCACCGTGTGTGGGTCTGTATGTGTGTGTGTCTGTGTCTGTCTATGTCTGTCCCTGTTTTTCTGTCTTTCTCTGTTTTTTTTTCTGTGTCTCTGTGTCTCTGTTTATCTCTCTGTCTCTGTGGGTGTCTCTGTCTTTGTATCTCTATGTGTGTCTGTCTCTGTCTCTCTATTTCTGTCTTCCTCTTTCTGTCTCTGTGTCTCTCTATCTCTCTGTCTCTATGTCTCCCTCTCTGTGTGTGTTTCTGGACATGAGGAAGATGATGGAGGAAACTGAACTAGAGTAGGGCTTCTTAAACTTTCTCCACTTGCTACCCCATTTAGCCCCAAACTTTTTTTATGTAACCTTGGGCACATAGATATACAAAACAGGTATACAAATTAAACACTTACTAATAATCATAATTTTTGCAACCCCAACATTAAATAATGCAACCCCTTTGGAGTCACCACCCACAGTTTAAGAAGCTTTGAACTAGATGATCTTTGAGGTCCCTTTCAACTTTAAGTTTAGTAAGATATTCCATTTGAATGATAACATAATTTCCAAAGCACTTTGATGCACACTGTCTCACTCGATTCTCTACGTTACTTTGTGAAATGAGCAACAGAGATAGCCTTTATCCCATTTTTCAGACAAAGAAACTAATGTTTAGGAAAGTTGAGTGATGGGTCTATGCAACTTGTAGGTAGTTGACAAGGAGACAAACCCAGGTTTTCCACCATCTCCATCTACTGTCTTTTCTACTATGTCATGCTTTCCTCTCACATCAAGAAGGATGTTTTGGTTGGTTCCCAAACAAGGAGGAAGCTAGCTTCTAAAGTATAAGGTTTTTTAAACAAGTCTTCAATTTAATTAAAGTGATCTTCAGAAAACCAAAAATGAAAAGGGAGAGAATCAGCTGTGAAACTGAGATTCCATGACTGGCCTGTTAGCTTCTATATATCCTCTCTGGTAAGATGTTTCCAGATCACTCAGTTTTCCAGTTAGTGAATGAAAAATTAGGTAATTCAATAACATAGAGTCAAACATGATAGGAGCATGCAGAGAACTGATGAGATTAAAATATTCAGCTCCATAAAAAGGAATAGCCCAATGTTTGGATCCTAACCTTTTCCATAGGAATGTCGGAAGTAAATTCAGCATGTACTTATCATGTATCTACTAGGGGCCGGGAACTGAACTAGCTGCCAGGGATACAAAGACAAAATTGAAACTGTGTCTGCCCTTAAGAACTCTCTACTCTTCCAGGGGAAAACAATGTGTACATCAGTGGTCAGTACTAACCATATGCATAAACCTTGCTGGGGGCTGGCTAGGGGGTTCCAGAGCTAAATAAGCTGGGTATATCATGAGTATAAAGTATTTGGGATGCTTTGAAAGAAAAGAAATCTAGTGATTTCTAAGATCACTAAGTGATCTTAGTCTATGCTATGGATTATTTCTCAAATCTGGTTGTAATATTATTTTAGTGTTTCATCCTGCTTGAAGTCCAGAAGACCTGTTAATAAGAACACTATACCATAATTTACTAACTTTTAAAGACTAACCATATTTTAAATTTTCTTTTTTGTGTTTTCAGTCATCCTTGCCATGCTCAAGTATTAAAAAGATCAAGGGAGAATAAGCTGAATTGAAAAGTATCTTTGAGATCATCTGGTCCAATCCCTCATTTTACAAGTGAAGAAAATGAGTCCCAAAAACGTTTTGTCTAGATAGTCTTTTTTAAAAAATTGGTTTCTATATTCACTTTTCCACTCATCTGCTGGTAGATTAATTTTTTTAAATGTAATTTCTGATGGGTAGAAAGAAATATATCAAGTTTTGGCCACATGATTACATCTTAATTTTGTAATTAGATGTCTTGATTGTCTAATTAAAGGACGAGAAGTCTGTGCCTAATTGCACATGCTAATTGTTATGCAAGTCCATGTTCTAATTATGTGACTCCATTTACAAATATACTGCTTGTGTTTCTGCACAAAACTCAGACATTTTCAATATGCAGCATTAGTACAGAGGAGCCTGGATGAGCTTAAGCACTGAACTGTGGTTGCCTTCAGCCAAATAGACTCACGTGAGCATCAGAAAACTGGGCTATCACTTGTAAAATTTGAGGGTGAAACTATTTTCAGTCACAGAAGAGATGATTTCTGTTAACACAGATCCTGGGTGTTCAATGCTGTTTCTGGAAGGATCAAGACTGGCCTGAACAGTAAACAGACTGACTGGGGTAGGGGAATGCAAATAATCATCATAAAAGATGGAAGTTTGGGGGCCAGAGGTTGTGTCAAACACTCATTTCCTGTAATACACCCTGTGTATAATACACTCTCTGATCTGGCATTGACCTCTCAGACCAATCTCTCTTCCTGTAACGGGTTTAGTTCACTGAATTTCAGACCTCTGAAGGCACTCTGGTGCTCATTTGGATTATTTTTGTTTGGCTCCCAATTTGGATACCACCTTTCCCCAGATGGAAATTACTCTTTCCTTCTCCCTCTGAATTTTTGCCTAATCATAGGTACATGTTGGCCCTACCCTAGGAAGTTTACAATACCTGAATGCCTTTGCAAAGAAGTGCAACTCCCTCCTGTCTCGGTTTCTATGGTCCTTTCCTATCTTCTGCTGCCTTCTTTAACTTGTCCATCAGTTACCCCAAATCTTCCTTTTATACTGTGGCTCTCTAAAGTCTCCCCAACTCTTCACTTCCCTCAAAGAGCTCTATGTTACAAAATTACCCCATCCCTTCAAAATGCTTATTCTTTCTGCAATGAGGGTGTTAAGAAGAGGCAATATGCCATAATAGAAAGAACCTAGACTGAGAGCTTGGAAATCTGATTTCTAGACTTAGATCTGCTACTAATTTGCTGAATACCTTCAGGCAAATCATTTTATCCCTTTTAACCTTGGTTTTCTGATTTGTAAAAAGAGTAAACTAGGATCTTTCTCTAATATTCTTTACAACTCTCAATTCAGCAACCAGTTTTACCAGTTTATTGAGGAACTGTTATGGCCAATGCCTTGATATTCCATGATTCTACTCTTGCCATTTTTTGGTATACCTAGTGTTTAGCACAGCGCCTGAAATATAGTACTGCTAATTCCTGATAGATTGCAAATAATGAATCCCCTGAAATGGCCATATGATTAGAATTTACACTGCATATTTCTACTGGATTGGAAGCAATGATCATATTTTATGTAATTATAACTTCAAATAGTGCAAATGCAAATACAGATGAGCTAAGAAATTGTTATTGTTGAGTCTTTTGAGCCTTATTTGATTTTTTGTGATTCCATTTGGAATTTGGTAAGGATACTGGAAGGGTTTGCTATTTTCTTTCTCTATTCCATTTTGTAGATGAGGAACTGAAGCAAGCAGGGTTAAGTGACTTGCCCAGAATCACACAGCAGGTGTCTGAGACTGGATTTAAACTTAGGAAGATGGCCATCTTCCTGATTCCAAACCCAGTGTTCTATCCACTGTGCCATCCACCTGCCCAGACATCAGGAATTTGTGAATCAATTGACATCTACCTGGTACTTAATAAACATATACTGGATGACTAACTGACCGAAGGCAAATTGTTCATTATCATCTTCATCAGCACTTACATCATACCAAACCAGGAGAGCCACATAAACTTGTTCCCCACGCTGGTATCTTACATCAGAAATAGATACCCCAAGTTGAAGAGCATAGTCAGAGAACTTAGAGACAATGCTTGATCCATGGAAAACTAGATAATAAATTAATGGGACCTTCACTTCATGTAAAAGTGGCATTCCTGAAAAGCTTCTGGAAATATAATTTGTAAATAAAATTAAAGCTTAAATTACTAGAAGCTATTAGTTGGAATTTTTTGTAGAAGCAAATAATCTTTTCCTTAGTATCACAGGACTTAAGAATTTGAAAGGGACATTAGAAATCATCTAGCCAAGCTTCTTCATTTTATGGATGAGGGACCACAAGTCCCTAGAGGGGTAGTAATTTCTGCTAAGTTCACACGGCTACTAAGTGGCAAATTCTACATTCAAAAGCTGGTCTTCTCACTGGAAAGTCAGAGCTCTTTCTACACACACTGTGCTATCTCACTTATTGTATCTTTTATAGAAGTATGGATTTTCATAAATTGCATTTGCTTAAACCTGAAGAGGAATCAATCCATTTCTATTATGAATGACCCAAAGGATAAACAAAATTAGTGATCACCAGAGAATAGATTTTTCTATATAGACAGACCCATAATACATGATACTGGGTGCTTCAATTCAATTCAATTCAACAAACACTTATTATTATGTTTGAAGGAGAAGCTAAGCCAAATCTTTCATGAAATGAATAGGATGATTTGGGTCTAAGACTGTCCATTGGATACCCAAACAGGTAGGCATATGAATTCTTTCTGTAAAAGAGTCAATCTGAGCAGTACACTGAGTATCATCATAGCTAGCATTTAGATAATGCTTTAAGCTTTGCAATTTATGTGTTAGATAAAGTTATCTCATTGGACCCTTACAACCCAAGGTAGATTCTACAGTTCTACCCATTTTTGTTGTTCAGTTGTATCCTACTCTTTATGACCTCATCGGCAGGCCAATACTGTCATGAGGTTTTCTTGGCAAAGATAACGGAAATGGATTGCCATTGTTTTTCCAGTGGATTGAGGCAAACAGGGTTAAATGACTTGTCCAGAGTCGTTCAGCTAATAAATGTCTGAGGTCACATTGGAACACAACTCTCTCTGTCTCTAGGGACAGCATTATATCAAATGAACTACCTAGCTGCCTCTTCTAACAGAGAGGAAGGTGAAGCTAAATAGCTTGTTTAAACCCTGATTTTATTAGAAAGTCTCCTGATTTATCCGGGTTACAGAGAATAATTATTCTTGGTTTTAAATAAATAGTATTCATCATATTAAGAAAAGAGCTATTTATTCCTATGTTTCCTGATATATTTTTATTTGTTTGTTTTAACAGGAATGGCTTAGTAAATTGCATGGGATCACATAGTTAATAAGTGTCTAAGACAGCACGCCAACTCAAGTTTTCCTGAATCCAAATTTAGCCCTTTATCCATAAGGTTATCTAGATGTCTCATGAAGGTTAAACTTCTTAATATAGTCTAACTCTGAGGGAAGCTTTGTAACATGGACTGAGTTCTCCAGGGTGATGTCCACTGCTCAACATGTGGAACCATGAGGAATCAGTAGGAGCTGTAGTTCAGGACAAAGAGATTGTCAGAGGGCAACCCTCAACACCCCAATAAAGAGATACAGGGGGCTAGAAGTAACAGGTCTTGTCTATGTTACATAGCAACTGGGGTCAGGGAGCTGGGCAACAGCTGGATCCGGATGCAGAAACAAAAATCAGAGTCAAGGGCCAGAGCAGTAAATAAGCAAGACAGGAAATAAGGCGGGTCAAGAAAAGGGGTTTGGAACAGTGGCCAAGAGCCTGCACCAATTTGTTATGCTCCAGTCGTTGGGAGGTGCCTTTGGGCTTTTAAACTAGTGATACACAGACCTCCTCTCACACATTCTCCTGCTGAATCACTCAACTGAACTGTGGGTATGCTTAATGTTCCCTCTTCCCCCAGGGCACATTTCCTGTGTGGGGACTCCTGAGGGCTCTGAACTGTGCCAGTCAGGTACTGAGCTCTGCCAGTTTACCATGGGCATTTCTCAGAATGCTGCTATCTCTGCCTGGGACCCAGAGGGCATTCCATCTCAGGCTTCAGGGCAGTGTACCAGAATCCACCTAGCACTGGCACCCATTCTTCTGGCATCCTAATATTCCAAGGTTCTACATGCAAAGGCCACAGCTACAATAAACCCCACTATTGCCCTCACTGACTCCTATTTTACTTCCACACACATTACTTTGAGTGTGATAGGTAGGGTATTCCCCAAGCTTCCACAGAATCCCATTAATTATTATTATTTTTTTTTTTGCTGAGGCAATTGGGGTTACTGACTTACCCAGGATCTCACAGCTAGGAAATATTAAGTGTCTGAATCCAGATTTGAATACAGGTCCTCCTGATTCCACGGCACATCCCATGAAGCTATAACATTGCTGAGACATTGTAGAGAATGCCTATAATTGTCTATAATTATATATAATTTGTACATATTATATAATCATATATAATATATAATAACAATAATAGGGAATTGCCCATAATGTCTATAATCTCAGTGATGGGGGGTCTACATCCAAGATGACGGACAACTAGGATTATGGGAAACTTTACTTTTAGAGAAAGAGCCACCATTTTTGGCGCCAAATGGTATTCTCTTTAAAAGCTGACTGAAAAAAAAAAATAAGCAAAAACCCTTGTAACAAATATGCATAGTCAAACAAAACACATTCCCTCACTGATCTTGTCCAAAAATACATGTCTCATTCTATATTTACATGGAGATGCTTATTTTACTTGATATTTCTTAAATCTAGAATTTTTAAAAAATCAAATTAAAAAATAAAAGCAAGTTGAGACACCAGCTCAAGTCCTTTCTTTAAGGCTTCCAGACCTTAATGTATTAAAAAGGGAGGAGATTACTGCCTTCCTCAGTTAGTCAACCAGCATGATTGTGACACATTTATTTATTGTTGTTTAGTAGATTTTCAGTCCTATTGGATTCTTCATGAGGCACAGTGGTCTGCCATTTCCTTCTCCAGCCATTTTATAGATTAATGGAGGAAAACAAGGTTAATTGACTTGGTCAAGGTCAGATAGTTGGTAAAATTTTAAGCCCTACTACAGAAGGAGGAGGGTGGTAGAAACCACTCTGCCATCCAAGGACTGAATCCACCTTGGGGAAGCTTGTCAACCTCACTGATTTCAAGCATTCCCCAAACGGGAGAATCTGTTTTTGCATTTGTTCACAGACTCTTGGCCAACTTCGGTGTTGAGTTAAATGAAGGTTCATGTAGCTATACTGTACATTATATGATCTTGCTTAAGTTGGAAGTGTACTCTCTACTTGATGGGTAATAGAGGCATGAATCATCCCTGAGATTTATTTTCCAGATTTCCTGTATTAATGTCAGGACAAGGCAATGAGTCAAAGAGAGAGAGAGAGACTAGCCCTTTGGCTAGGTTCTATGTGATGATAGAGTACTTTTAGTAGGACAGCTTGAACCCCAAACTACACTTTCTGATTATTCTCTTTTAGATTGGAAGATAATTCGGGTCATGAGAAGCAGTATGATGTAACAGACAAAAAGCTAGTTTTGGAACTAGGAAGACCCAAATTTGGGTGCTGCCTCTGACGCATGGTGCTACACTATCCCAGGCAAGTTGAGTAAGACCTCCATGCTCAGGACAACTCCATTAAGCTGCAAATTGCAGAGGGAGTCCCAGCCTGCATTGGTAGAAGCAATTTCCTATACCAATGAAATCACATGCTTAGTCTATACTCTCTAACCTTAGGGAAGTCACGTAAACATATTCTCATTTAAACCCTGCTGAGAATTAACTTGTGATCCAAGATTTTATCTTTAAAGTCTGGTCACCATACCATAAAATGGATCTCAACCCAAATAAATGCATAAATTAAAATGAATAAAGTATCTGAAATCTCTACCTTGAACAGTTGTTCTTTCCTCAACTATGGCTCAGTGTTCCCTGTAGTTTAGGGGGTGACCTCACTCCTAGAAGAGGAAGAAAGGTAAAAAAGTAGAAAGAGATAGATCCAGGAAAAATAAGGAGGAAGAGGAAGTAGTTTTTGGGGTGTGTGTGTGTGTGTGTGTGTGTGTGTAAGAAGAAAGGACCTGACAAGAAAAAGAAAGAAGAAGGAAGAAGAAGAAAGAAGAAGAAAGAAGAAAGAAGAAGAAGGAGGAAGAAGGAAGAAGGAAGAAGGAAGAAGAAGAAGAAGAAGAAGAAGAAGAAGAAGAAGAAGAAGAAGAAGAAGAAGAAGAAGAAGAAGAAGAAGAAAGAAAGAAGAAGAAGACTGGTTCTGAATATAAATGGTCTATTCAAAATACCCTGTCTAATAGGTAAGTTATCTAACTAAGGAATCTACTTTTTCATTTTATAAATTTTATTTTCATTTTTCATTTCATATATTTTCATTTTATAAATTGTATTTCATTTTATAAATACATATTTTTAATATTAGAAAATTCCCCTCTATGGCATGAAGGTAATGATGTTATAAGGCAGGTAAAATGCAGACTTTAAGCTGCTGAGATGCAAAGACTACCTCATCTTTGTCTTTATATCTTGATAGCTAGCTGACACAGTGGATAGAATGCCAGACCTGGAGTTCAAATTTGGCCTCAGACACTAGATCTGTAATCTTGGGCCAGTCACTTCACCGTTTGCCTCAGTTTTTCCATATATGAAATGAGTTGGAGAAGGAAATGACAAATAATTCCAATATCTTTTCTTAGAAAACCCCCTACAAAAATATATCTCAGTCCAGTACACTGCTGATCCCAGTGAAGACTGAAACCTTCCTGTGATATTCTGTCATGAGACAAAATTTTCAACCCCAAAGTGATGTATTTTTGCAATCTTACCTCCTTTAAAAATGTGGTGTCTTTGCTCTTAGTATTGTGCTTTGCCAGGGTACCCCAGTGCTAGTGATTAGGAAAACATGGGGGCAGGAAAAAGACAGTCCTTTCTAGGAACTGAGACAGAAGTAGAATTGGGATTTGAGTTCAGGGTTGAGTCAGCAACGGGTTTCTTCAGAACACTGAAATTGGAGGGCTAGGGTAAGTAAATCAATAATAGCAGGAATAGAGTAAAACCAAGAGTTCAGTACTAGATCAAGAGATAAGATGCAGAGAGCCCTGGGAAACTGAATCTTTTTTTTTTTTTTTGTCTCCCCAGAGTTTAGGGATTTTATCACAGCTACTTTTATTTTATCCCCTCTTCCCCATACTCCCCCCACATTATACTCATGTACCAGGAACTCTGGGACCTCTGCTGACTCAACTACACTACTAAGGCCACAGGTTGGACACAAAGCCCACCCAGACCATGGCCAGTTGGTACTATGGAGGAATCTTACTTCTCTCTTTAAATTACAGGAGAATTAAACCATTTGAATCTCATTGCCTTGCAATCAATCAGTCCCCCAAAACTATAGAGATTTAATCTATATTTGCTGTTTGATTTAGTCCCACTCTTGACAGTTTTGCTCTAGAACGGGAAGATTTGGGATCCTAGTGTTATTTCTAATTATCTTGGCAAAAGCTCCTCATTAGCTCACCGTCAACAACACTCAGCAGATTAGGAAATTGTGCCTGGGCTGACCCAACTGTTCTGAATTTTGTTTATTTCAGAGGTCTTCTGTCTGCATCAGAAGCTATTGGAATATCAAATGATGGTTGCTGAGCCTAGCAAAATGATAAATTGTTTGTGTGTTTACTCTTTTGTCTCCAAGGCTAATTTAAAAAAAAAATCAATATGATTCCCTAGTGAGAAGAAGTTAATAGGAAAGCCATTAGGTTGAGAACAGAAGCATCAAAACAGGCATAATAAACTAACTAATTTGTAGCTCACTGATGAACATTAGCTGTGAGGTAATCATTACTATTAGGAATTGAGCTGGATCTTTGCAGGATGAAGGTAAAATTACTTTGGAGGAACCTGAAGACTTGAAAAGTCAAATATATTAGGAATTACCAAGGAAGATAGTAGCAGTATCAGGGACCACAATGTAGAATTGTTTTGTTTTGTTTTTTAATTATATTAACTGTCTGATTCCCCAGGAAAAATGACTTGGCAACTTTGGAAATTGAATGAAAAAATGAATGAATATGCATTTATTAAGGTTTTATTCTGCATCAAGCAAGGTGCTCATTGTTAGTGATATAACTACAAAAGCAGAGACATTCTAACAGAGGAGGATGACATGTAAAGACCAATCAGTCAGCCAGTAAGCATTTAAATGTCAGACACCGTGCTAAGTACCAGAGATACAAAAAAGGCAAAAGTCAGTTCCTGCCCTCTAAGAGTTCACAATCTACAGCAAGGTATTTTTGGCTTAGAAAATTATGAACATGGTAAATAGATAGAAGAGTTGACAAATTTTGCCTGAGTAGTGATGGAAAAATGGATTTGATTTTGGTTCCAGAATAGGAAGTGGGGATAGAGTTGGAGGTATCCATAGAGTGGAAAAGAAGTTGTCAGGAAGATGGCCCCGGAGTGAAATGAAGCATGACTGGGACCAACTCTATATAATGGGTTATATAATAGCATCCCCAAGGGGAAAAAAAGGACTGAGACTAGGTTAAACTCTATACCTGTTCTTAGATTCATTGCCCCAAATTTAACCATTCTTTTAATGGTTTTAAATATTTTTTTAAATTTTTAAATATTTTTAATTTAAATATATTATTAAATTTTTGATATTTATTTTTATATTTTAAATATTTATTAAGGACCTACCATCTATAAGAATCTACCACCACTGTTGTAGACATGGGGTTGAGTTGGGGGGAGAAATATAAAGAAGAGCTAGAGATCTGCCCTCACAGAGTTTATAGTCATCTGGGAAGGGTCCACAAATAAATGTAATACAATTTACACATGGTGAACGCTACGGGCACAGGTAAGACAGAACACATTACCACAAGGAAGATCGGGGAAGATTTGGTTGACATAGTGGCTAAAGCTCTAGACTTGCTTTCAAAGTGATCTGCTTTCACCTCCTATCTCTAGCTCACATGATCTGTGTAATAATGGGTAAGCCCCCTAACTGCTCATTTTTCTCCTCTATAAAACAGGGATAATAAAATCTGTAGCTGTACCTTCCTGCCTGGGTTGTTGTGAGGAACAAATGAGATGCACACGAGAACTCTTTTGTAAACCTTAACAACTGAGTATAATCTGAATGCTTTATGATTCATGAAAGGGATGGCTCTTAAAGAAGGAGTGGGCTTTCTAGCGTCTCATATTGGGGAGATGTCATTAGCGGCACCCTATGCTGGTGCCGGACCTCATTATATTTGGGAGATTACCTAGCCCCTGATAGCTAAATAAAAGCATGTAAATGTCCAGAGGGTTAAACTCCAACTGTGAAAGCACAGGCCACAGGAGAGTTGTTTACAGATACTGAAAGCAGCTGGATTTATTCCACCAACTACTTAATAATTAATGGGTTGTTTTCAAAACAATTGGTTATTTGGCCAACTTGAACTAGCATAGGGAGGTGGGAGAGGGAAAGGGGAGGTAGTTTAAAACCAGTTTGTATGTATAGACACATGGTCCAAAACCCTCCCCCTACAGCCCAGGATTTATAGTACAAGTAAAAAGAGATGGAATGATGATTGAGCACATCTGTTTGCAGGCATAATAAGCACACCTGTTTATAGTGATAACAAAACTCACCCTGTATGGGAAAATGAAAACACAAACTTGCCCTGGCTACAGCTTTTCCCATATCAGCAGTCCAGCAATCATCAACCATGTGCAGTTATATTTCTCCTAATAATCAGAACCAAGAAAAGGACAGCCCCAAGAGGGAGAAGCCCTAAGATTGCAAAAGAAGCAAAGACTTGATAGAGATGCTGCAGGAACTGGGAGGAGGCACATAACAGAACCTTGACTCAGGGACTATCACTCTTAAAGGAAGATTAGGACCCGATAGAACTCTATTCCCAAACTCATGAAAACAAATAGAAGTTAGTACCCAGAAGTCAGAACCAAATAAGATTGGACCTCTCCATTCAAGAATGCATAACCTAGTCCTGGCACAAGTCCCCAAAATAGGAACTGGGTCTAGTATGAGTAAGTAGAAGAAGACACTGAGTACTTATGAAGAAATATTTTAAGTCAAGAGTTGCCCAAGAGGAAGTTTTGAAGGAGAAAGTAACTCAACAACTACAAGGAGAATCAAATGAGATAAGATTTGTAAAACATGTAGTACACAGGAGGGACTTAATGAATGCTTACCCTTACCATAATGGTCAAGCAAACAAAGTTCTGAATTGACTATGTCCAAAAAAAATTTCAATTTGCATTCTGAATCCCTCATCCTTCTATCAGGAGGTGAGTAACTTGTTTCATCTTAAGAATCATGATCATTGTGTTGGTCAGAATTCCTAAATATTTCAAAACTGATTGTCTTTACAATATTGTTGTTACTATATAAATTGGTCTCCTGGTTTTGCTCACTTTAATCTATATCAATTCATATAAGTCTTTCCATCTTTCTCTGAAATCAGGCAGTTAAGTGTATAGAGGATAGTGTCTTGGATGTACTCAGAAAGTCTCATCTTCCTGAGTTAAAATCCAGCCTTACTGGTTGTGTGACCCAGGGCATATCACTTAATATGGTTTGCCTCAGTTTCCTCATCTGTAAAACGAGTGAGAGAAGGAATGGCAAACGACTATACCATCTCCACCAAGCAAACACTAAATGAAGTCAAAGAGTCAGACATGACTGAAAATGAATAAACAATAAAACTGAAATCATCCCCTTTATAATTTCTTTCAACACAGCAATATTCTATCCCATTCATATACCATAATTGTTCATCCATTTCCCAGTTGATGAATACTCTGTCAGTTTCTAATTCTTTGCCACTGTAAAAAAAAAAAAAAAAAAAAAAAAGTATTGCTATAAATATTTTTGCCTACAGGGGTCTTTTTCCTCTTTCTCTGGGGGATTAGAATTAGTAATGGTATTTCTGGGTCAAAGGTCACAGTGTAATAATAGCTTTCTTCCAAATTACATTCCAGAATGGTTGGATCAGTTCATAACTCGACCAATTGTACAGTAATGTACCTATTTTCCCATAGTCCCTCTAGAATTTGTCATTTTCTTTCTTTCTTTCTTTCTTTTTTTTTTTTTTTTTGATTCACTTTACCAATCTGATGGGTATGAAATGGAACTTCAGAGTTTTAAATTTTTCATTTTTCTAATTAGTAGCTATTTAGAGCATTTTTTCACATGGATATTGGAAGCTTGGAGTTGTTCCTCTGAAAAGTGCCTATTCATACCCTTTGATCATTTATCAATGAAGGAATGGCTCTTATTCTTACAAAATTGAATGAGTTCATTCTGTATCTTATAAGTGAGTCCTTTATCAGAGAAACTTGGTACAAAGATTTTATTTTTCAATTACCCACTTCTCTTCTAATTTTAGTTGCATTAGTTTTATTTGTACAGAAACTTTGAAATTTTATGTAATAAAAACTGTCCATTTTATTTTCTATGATCATCTCTACCTCTTATTTGGTCATGAACTCTTTCTCTATCTATAGATGGCAGGTGACTTTTTTGCTTCTCTAATATTTTTATGATATTAATCTATATGTCTAAGTCAAGTATCCATTTACAATTTATCTCCAAGAGAGTTAAATGACTTGCTAAAAGTTATATAAACATTGCCATAAGTGGGATTGGAACCCTAGGTTCTCTGACTTTAGAGCTCTTATCCTTTCCATTGTAAAATGGTGACTTTTACTGTCTTCAATTAGGCTTAGTTCATTTAGTATACACTGATCACTTCCCCTTCAAATGCTTCTACAGGGCTACCTTTAATTGGTAATCAGCATATTCATGCCATGCCAAGTAAAATGAAGCAAGCAGAAGCCAGTCCACAAGAAGAAATTCCTTTGATTCCTTCTGAAATCTCCTTGTTGTTGACCTATAGGTAGCCTTTATATTTGCCTGGACACTTAGTTCTCTACCTTGTCTGAAGTTGTTCTCTTTTTATCCTAATCTACTCCTCCCCCTTTCCACCATTCCCAAACCTTCTTACCCTGAATATAGTTTTTAAAATATTTTTCACTATTTATTGCATTCATTACTAGCAGTAGTTTGGCCTGAGCTTCAGTACTTTTGACATTATTCTTTAAAACTCTGTTAATGTTTTTTTTTAATTCACTCAGTTATTTTCCCCTTCATTTATGTTCTAAGTATACTTTTAAAATATCTATATCAAGAAATGAGTTTCCTATATATTTGCATCTCTTTAGATACTCCTTCTTTTTCATCCTCATTGAATAGTTTCTTTTTGTTAAACCCAAGACCCAGAAACAGTTTTTTATTTCACAGGAACACTGAACTCTGCTTTAGCCAATTTCCTTAAACTACTAGGATCAGTTCTAATTGCTTTCTCTGACCCTTGGGGACCATTTCCAACTGAATTCTCAGAAACCAGCCCTAAGTGGGTCTCTGAATTGAAGAACTATTGCCAAGGGTTTCTCCCTGAATCTAGGAAGTTATCACTATCCTCTGAACCCAGGAAGTCCCAGGTCTCAGTCATTAGACCATCTCCTCCTCCCAGAACTCCAAAATACACACACACACACAGACACGCACACAAACACACAAACAAACACACACTGCCCTGGATCTAGGTTCTCTTTTCAAAATCCCAGAAGTATAATTTCTTCTGTAAGTTTCTAAATTTACTATATTTTTTTCTTGAAGTTTGTTGAATCTATTGATAATAGTTTCCAAGGGAACATCATTGAAGAATAAAAGGATGATATTTGAGTCCAAGAAGACCCCTCAGTTCTTAATTCCAAAACGAATAGAAAATGTATATCCTTATATTAAAAAAAAAAAAAAACTCAAGTTGACTTTTGGCAAGATAGCAAAAGAGACCTAGATATATCCAGCTTCCTCTATTACCTCAAAATATCAAGAAATAAACCAAATAAATTGATAAGACTTGAGAAAGACCCCCCCAAAATTTACAAAGTACTCACAAAGAAGTCACCACAAGAAAAAAACAAATCAGTAAAAAAAATAAGGAAACGAACCAAAACAACCAAAAAAAAAAATCCTCTACCAATCCAATGAAAAACATATTACTGGGTAAAAATTACCCAGATAAAGCTCTAGAAAATAAAAAGAATAGTTTTGCAATAACCATAACTAGAATCCTAGATTAAAAAAACAGGTGAATTCTATAGAATAATGTGCCTGGAGTCAGGAAGACTCCTTTTTCTAAGTTCAAACCTAACATCAGATTAATTTTACTAGCTGTATGATCCTGGGGAAGTCACTTAATCCTGTTTGCCTCAGGTTCCTCTTCTGTAAAATGAGCTGGAGAAGGATATGGCAAATCACTTCAGTATCTCTGCCAAGAAAACCCCAAATGAAGTCATGAAAAATCAGACATGATTGAACAACAAAAAGAAGAGCAATTATAATGGACCGTAAGACATCCCCAAATGGTGGGAAGTCCTAATAAAAAAATAAAAACAGGTAAGGAAATTCACTTCCCTTCAGACCCAAACCTGTTCTTGGAGCTCTGGCATCTCTAGAACCTTTGCTTGATTGTGCTTGGCAGACATGTCTGCCCCTTTTATAGTCTCACTTCAAAGAACAGTCCTGTTCCACATAACTAGAGCCAAGAAAATCACTTCCAATCCTGTGAAAATTAATCTATGAGGATATGTGAATCTATCAAGGAGAAACAATGAATTGGAGTCTCAACTTAGAGTTATACCAGTCCAAATCACTCTAACAGTCACAAGTATCATAGAGTGAAAAAAGCCTTGCCTTTTGAGTAAAAAAAAACAGTTCAAATTCTGACTGTCACTACAGTGTTACCTTGAAAAATTCTCTGGTTTAATTTCTTCTTTAAAATGAGGGAGTTGGACTAGATGGCCTTTGAGGTCTTTTCAAGCTCTAGATCTGTGATTTATGAGACATAAACTATATTTTTTAACACAAAAACAAAAAAGAAAAGAAGATAACATAGATGTATTTAACATGTAATTTTTAAAATCTAGAAAATCAAGAAATTAATAACTCCCAAATAAGTATACACTCTGAAAAAAGAATGTAAAAATGATAAATAAACCTATTCTTTACCAAATCAATAAAGTAGATACATTTTAGCTAATCTGATTTGAGAGATGAGATAAATTAGCAAAATTAAAAATGAGATGGGAAAAGTCACAGTGAATATAGGAGAAATAAAGAAAATTATCAGAAAGTGCCTTACCTAATCATATGTCAATAAAGCAGAACATTTTGATGAAATGGATAAATATTTACAAATATATATATATATATATATATATATATATATATAATGTTCAGATTAATAAAACAAAAAATAGAGACCATATATGAACTAATTTTAGGGAGAGAAATTGAGCAAACCATAAATGTATTCCCACTAAAAAAAATACCTGTGGTTCAGATGAATTTATAAATTTCAAACATTTAAAAACCACCTATCTCTATCTCCTATGTTATATAAACTGCTTGCAAAAATAAGCTATTTTATCAAACTCCTAGGAGATGAATACGGTTGGTATAAAAACCATGGAGATAGAAAACTGTAGATCAATATTACTACTTAATACTGATGCAAAATCATCAGATATTTGCAAATGTACTATAGCAATATATTCAAATATTTATTCAGATTGAATTAATACCAAAAATGCAAGGTTGGGTCAGTATGAGGAAAACTATATGAATAAAAAGTGATATCAAAAACAAAAATAATACAAATTATATGACTATATCAATTAGTACAGAAAGTCTTGAATAACATACAGCATTTATGTATATTTAAAATCCCAAAGCCCATAGGAATAAAAAGATAATTTCCTTAATGTGTTAAAAGATATATTTAATTTTAACATATTTAACATGTATTGGGTTACCTACCATCTAGGGGAGGGAGTGGGGGGAAGGAGCGGAAAATTTGAAACACAAGGTTTTGCAAGGTCAATGTTGAAAAATTACCCATGCATATGTTTTGTAAATAAAAAGCTTTAATAAAAAAATAAAATGTATATTTATCCAAAACTAATAGCTAACATTATTTGTAGCACAGAAATATTGCATGGATAATACAAAGATGTTCACAGTCTCCATTATTATTTGACAGTGTTAGAGATACTAGCTATAATAATAAGCTAAGAAAATGAAGGTTAGGGAATGAACACAGCATAAAGAAGAGGCAGATGATAGAAATGATTTATTCAGAGTATCCCCCCCAAAATCAATGAAAAATTAATTGAGATAATGAATAGTTTCAGTAGAGTAGTAAACTATAAAATAAATGCGTGGAAATTATCAACCTTTCTGTATATTAATAACAAAACCCAGGAGGGAGAGATAGAAAGAAAAATCTCATTTCAAATAACAAAAAACACACCAAATACCTGGGAATTAAACCCACCAAGACACATGAGGGGTGGGTTAATGACATAAATACACCTGTAAAACTTCCTACAGAGAAGAATAAATATTTAAGTAATCGGAGAGATATTCAGCATTAAAGATTAGACCTTTTTGCCATATCTATTCACTGCATTTAAGACTTAAATCATAGGCTCACAGATTTGCAGCTTGAAGGAACTTCTGAGACCATTTATTTCAATCCCCTCATTTTGCAGATCCCAGAGACTTCTATGATTGTCCTGTAGTTATTCCCCAGAGCTACCAGGATTAACCTCATAACCTAGTGTCACAGTCCCACAGTTTCCACCAGAATCTGAACTTGCTATGATGTCCATATCTTTTGAATCTGATGCACAAGTACAAGATGTTACTGTGATTCCAGAGCTAACTATTGTACTGACAGGGCTCTCTACCATGACAGAGCCCATTACAGTACTCATAAGACTCTCTGTGGTAACATCAGGGTACATTCTAAAAAGAACAGATTTAATCTCATCAGATGAGCCTAATCCATCACTAGAGACCAGCGGGCAGGAAATATCCACTCACTTCAGTAAAAGGCCATCAATAGACAAAAGGCACCTGGAGAGTGATTCAGGTGAAAGTGAGTGTAATAAAAGGACAGTTTTGAATGTAAACAGTCATGGAGTGGCCAAAGAAAAGGGGCCGAATTTTGGCATCCGTTTTGGAACTAATAGGAAAAGTGATGGAGAGTGACTCATACTTTTAGTCAAACTGAACATGTATGTTGTTGCCTGCCTCTCCTAGTGGTGCTATTGGAGGGGGAGATCTTATTGATCTTCAGAAGATCAAAAGAACAGAGGATATGAACAAAGAGCTGGGGTAAGAAAACTATTTTTATCACACATAAAAATATTCACTAGAAAACTGCACACTTCCATATCTGTGCTATGGAGGAAGTTGAGACCTTTGGAGCTTGAGAGTTCTGAGCTGCAGTAAATGTCTGCACTAATATATATGGTAAGCCCCCAGAATTAAGAGGGATACCATCAGACACCTTATGGATGAGAGAACCGGATCAGGTGAGAAACAGCAGGGAAAGTTCCCATGCTGCTCAGCAGTGGAATTGGACCCCTTAGAAGTCACTGAACTTTTAGCCTGGATATAATAGGAAGTTCAATTGCTTTAGTCATGTCTTACTCTATTTGATCTCATTTACAGTTTTCTTAGTGAAGATTCTGGAGCTGTTTGCCATTTCCTTCTCTAATTCATTTAACAGATGAGGAAAACAGAGTTAAGTGACTTGCCCAGGATCATACAGCTAATATATAATTGAGGCTAATTTGAACTCAGGAGGATAAGTTTTCCTGATTCCAGTGCTCCCTTCATTGTGTCAGACAGGTAGATAGATAGATGATAGTTTGATAGCTAGATAAATAGATAGATGAATGGATGGATGGATGTTTACACACATAGATACACAGAGATAGATACATATATAGATACATAGAGACAGAAATAAGAGAGAAAGGATAAGTAGATACATATACACATACATATAGATACATGCACAGATATATAGATGTATAGACAGAGGCAGAAATAGGAAGGTAGAGAGAAGTAGAAATAAGAAGACAGAGACAGACAGATGGGTAGATAGATGATAGATAGATAGATAGATAAGAATATGTATAGCATCACTTTTGCAATAGTGAAGACCAGGAGACAAAGTGAATGCTCAATGATTGAAGAATTTAAAAAAAAGTGGTATATACACATAAAAGAATACTAGTGTATACTTAGAAATGGTGAATTTGAATAATTCAAAAAAACATGGAAGTCTTTTTATGATGAAGAGTTCATTAAGCAGAACCAGAAAAGGATTACCTAAGGTCATGATAATGTAAATGAAAAAAAATCTCTAAAAGGAGACATTGACAAACAAATGATAATTCTTATCTTCCTCCTCTCAATAGAGTTGGGGACTGATTTCTAGGGAAGTATATCAGTTAAGTATATCAGTAGATCAGTTATTTTTGCTGAATTTTTTTCTTTGATACAAGGGAAGATCCAGTTCTGAAATGGTTGAGAGAGGGGAGGAAGAATGACTGTACTGTTAAAAGAGAAAGCATCGATAAATATTGGGATACGTTATAGGGAACTCGTGGGTATGGAAATTTCCTCTGCTAATGCAGTTCAGTACCTGCTATGAAGCTTTAGAGTCTTAGAAACTTAACTTAAGTCCTGAAAAATTAAGCAAATTGTCCAGGATCACACAAAAGGATGTGCTGGAAAATATTTAACAAACGATTCTCAAAAAACCCCAAACCCAAAATAACCCATGTATTCACCACACATTTTAAAGTATCATTTGCATGACTAACATTTTCTTCATCACTTTCTTAAGTCTAGAAATCAACAAAATAATCAAGTCCTGATTTGTAACATTTGCCAAATCTGAGGTGTAAATGCTCACACTGCAAATTTAACAATCAGTTCTCATATGAGTTGATGGAGCTTGCTTCTGCACACCACCTGGTACATAGCCAGTATGTGTCAAAAGTGAGACTTTAACCCTGATCTTAGCTTTGATGCCAGCTCCCTATCCACTATAACAAGAGGCTTTTATAAAACCTTTTTTTAAATAGAATTGCAAATTATTAGCAACCATTTGAAAGATTCTTTCAAATTAAAAAGAAAAAGAAAAATGCAAATGAAAACTTGTCAAGTTTCATCTCATAACCAGCAAATTGGTAAAGATAACAAAAGGCATAAATTAACAATGTTGGAGGAGTGAGAAAATATACACACACTAATATGCCATCGGTGAGGTCACTAATTGGTCAAATAATTCTGGAAAACAACTTGAAATTATGTGAGGGAAGTCATTAACTGTTTGATCCCTTCTCCCAGAAATCCTATCAATGATTATATGATCTAATGGAAGTAAAACAAATAAACAAACAAACAAAAAAACCCAGAACAAAGTTTAAAAGGTCCCCCTGAATACGAAAATACTTACAACATTTGAATTAATGCAGCAGAAAGTAACTAGAATGAACAGTAAAGAAAGCTAAATGTTAAGTAGTGGTGGTGAGCAATGTTGGAGATCCTGAAGGCATAAGTAAGCATCTCTCCTTTAGGAGGAAAAAGTTAGGGACTAAGGGTGAGGAATGTTGTATACAATGCAACTAAAATAAGG
This sequence comes from Sarcophilus harrisii, assembly GCF_902635505.1. Taxonomy (NCBI): domain Eukaryota; kingdom Metazoa; phylum Chordata; class Mammalia; order Dasyuromorphia; family Dasyuridae; genus Sarcophilus; species Sarcophilus harrisii. Next base: position 188,761,682 of record NC_045430.1, on the reverse strand, counting down.
AATTAACTTGTTAAGAATTCACGAACTGAAAATAGTTTAGTTAGAAGTCTATGAGCAAAATTATAGTGTGAAAAGGTATAGCATATACAGAGGAGGAATTCAACCAAGCTATCTGCTATTCCACTAAAGGAACAAAAATGACCCCTTTAAACTCACTTCAGCGAGTGAAGGAACAGGGTAAAACCATAGGTCTTCTACAAATTCAAATTTACACTTGGAGCTATTCACATTAAACTAGGTTTACTTTATTTAGAGTGAATGAGGACAAATTACTGATTGAGATTAAGTCCCTAGGACCAATTGGACCTAGAAAAGATTTGTCCACTTTGGCTGTAATCTTTTATTATTAGACCCTGGGTTTTGGATCCAGTCTTTGGTTTAAACCTCTCCTTAAATGAAAAGAAGCCTGACATAAAAAAGATATGGTTGTGTTATTTGGTTTTGCTTAAGTATTTTTCTTTGTAACAAGACCTGTCTCAAGGGAGTATATGCAGAAACACTAAAGTCATAAATAAAAGGGGTGTGTGTGTGTGTGTGTGTGTGTGTGTGTGTGTACACAGGTCAGGAGAGGAGAGAGGGAGATAGAGAAGGAGAAGGGGAAAAAGAGAGAGACAGAGATATATAAAGAAAGAGATATAGAAGCTGCTTCTATCACCAACCCTTGTATTTAAAAATTTGAAACAAGGGAAATTTTTATTTGCTATCAAGATAAAATAGGATACAATAATTGTCACCAGCCTTTTGAAAGATGAGAGAAGCAGTAATAGCTCGCTAGCATTTATATGAAGTTTTAAAGTTTGCAAAGCTTTTTACATATTTACATTTAATCTCAGTAACCTTGGAATATAGGTGCTATTTTTATATCCATTCATAGATGAGGAAAACTGAGACTTCAAGAGGTCGAATGTCTTATCTAGGGTCACAAAGTAAGTATTTGAAGCAAAATTGGAATTCAGTCCTTTCTGATCCCAATTCCCACATTCTATCTACTGAACCTCCTAGCTTCCTTTAGACAACTAGAAAGATTCTTGTCCTTGCTTCAGTGAGCAAATAGAAGACACTACAGTACTTACTGGGAAATCTGATGATCTTAATGAAGATTTAGGGAAAATTCCTAAGTCTTGATATTATGAAATCTGGCTTGGATCTAGCCCTAAAGTGAACTTGAGTGTGGTACAATATTAATTTGCCAGTATAGTGCTTCTGACTTAAAACTACCTTTGAAAGAAACACAGGGATGATATTTGAAGGAAAGTCTTGTTATAGTCCAAAACTTTTTACGTTTGGGTGAGCTAATTAAAAAATCAGTTTAAAATTTCTCCAGGATCCTCCTAAGTTTTTTGTCAAATTGAAGCACAGAATAGGATATGCATTATGGCATTCATGAAAAGTCTCATTTCTCCCAAATAGAGAACCATAGCTTCTGTCTCATATTTTTTTAGCTCCTAAGTTCTTTCAGGATTCAAGCTCTTTGGGAACAGTAAAACAGCCAGTCAGCTAATGTCCCTCAGGAACTTTACCTGTCTTTGAACTAATTTTCTGTTTTGGCCAGAAACTCTGAGAATTTCCCCCTCACCCCAGTGATATTTTTGTAATGGTAAATTGGATTTTCTTTTTTGTCTCAATTCTTACCTATCCCTTAGTCACTGAATGGGTGTTGTCTCAGACAAACTGAGACTGTGAAAGACCTTAATTTAGAAAGGCCACCCACTGCATCCTGGGTCATCATTAGTTGACTTGATTTTTGCCTTGCCACTGGACATCAATGATTCTGGAGGAGAGTGTAAGACTGCTGACTTTTCACAGCTCTGTCTCACTTAATTTACACCCAAGTCAAGACATCATCCTCATAATGTCATTGGTCCTCTTTGAGATCAAAGGAACAACAATAATGAAAACTTTAATGGAGAATCAACATCTCCATTCCAAGTCTTTATTTGATGTAAGGTTAGAAAATATCCTTTAACAACAAATTTCTGGTTGTCAACCTATACTTACTTCATATTATTATGGGAAGTGCCTTCCAACATAACCAGAAGCTTCAAACCTACTTACTTTTTGTGATTTACATGTGGACAAATATTATCACTAAAAGGAAAACTATAAAACATGGCTAAGAATTATGAAGTTTTAAACAAAAATAGTGGAGATATTAGAGGGATGAGACACTTACATCACTGCTGATGATTAAAAACAAGGGCTCCAAAAATAAATAGCTGGTTAAGAAAATGTCTGAGAATAAAAATTTCTGAACCACAGTTTGAAATATAAGAATGGGGACTATTGGCCAAGACTGGAACACACATAATTACTACCAGTAAGTCCATATATACCTAGAGATTACTGTGATCAATATTTCAACTTGATATAGTTTCAGCAGATCAGAGATTTAATGCTGGAAGAGACTTTAAAGACCATCGAATCCAGTCCCCTTACTTTGTATATGAGAGGTTAAGTACCCTGCCCAGTTCACACAAGTAGCAAATAATTGAAGTAGATTTGAACCCAGGTTTTCCTGACTTCAATTCCAGTGTTTTATCCTTTATGCCATGCTCTAAATAGGAAGGAAAAAGAAGAAAACTAATTCTCTCTCTCTTTCTACTTCTCCTTTTTTCTTTTACTCCTCCTCCTCCTTCTTCTTTTCCTTCTCTCTCTTGTTGTCTCTCCCTATATTTTGATAGATAAATACATAGATATGTAAACAAACATATTTATATATACACATATAAACATATATGTATTATAGATATATAGATATCTATTCTAAGCCATATGCCATAATTGAAGAATTCTAGTAGAGATCAATAATGCATTAAAGACAAAATTCAAAAGAAGAGTCAGCAAAAGAAACTTTGTCTCAGATGTCTATATACACATTCACAAAGTAGGGGCAAAGATGAACTAGAGCTCTGAAGGGGAAATTTAACTTCATTGATATCATTAGTAAGATGCTTCCAATGACTCAAACATGGTTATGAAATATATCAATACTCCAGTGAATCTATGAGCTCATCAATGTGAATTATCATGAAGATCGCAACCCTTTCCTAACAGCCCATCCAGCATGATTCTCATCCATCATGGCTTTCCATAAATCTGTCAAAGTTCATCTCCTCAGCCTGCCAAGATCTTTTCTCTTTTAAAAAAATTTTCTTGACATTGAGTGAAAAACCAAAAGAATACATAGGCTCTCCATTATTTGTCCTTCATACATTTGAAATAATGGAAATTGTATTTTATTCCAAAGGAATTGAATAAATTTAAGGGAAGGTAGAATCGCCATATATACTTAGAAAATGTATTCATGTGAAGAAATTCAAGAACCAGAGTAGGACAACACAATGCAAAAGTATTTAATAAATTTGTATTTGTTCTGTTTATATTTATTCTGTATTATACTTATTTACTAGTTATTTATTATACTATTTATCCTTATACAGGATGTTTCAAAAGTTTTAGTGTAATTCTAAGCTTTAACTGCACTAAGACTTTTGGGATAATACACACACCCACACCCACACCCACACACCACACCCTTGCCATTTTCTCAATTAGAATGTAAGCTTGCAAGATATGATAGCTTCATCCTTTCTACTGGCAACCCCAACTCAGCAGAGTGCCTGGTACATGGTAGGTGTTCAGAGAATGTTTATTGATTGAGTCATTGAAGAAACAGATGGATTATTGTTATAGGTATATACCATAATACACCCAAGACAAAAGGAGGAAATAGATGAGATGATCAGGAAATAGATTATAAACCAAGCATTATAATAGTAATGGGGGATTTCAACTCTCTGGTCATTTACTGCAGCTTGCTTTCTGCCAAAAACAGAGCAAATGATAAATGGTTGACTTCCTTTGCTGGCAATTTCATTCTTATAAAAATGGAAGAAGCAATTAGATGAACTGCTATTCTGGACCTGATTCTGACCAAAAGATAGAACTGGTCACTGAAGTAGAAATGATGGGAACTTTGGGAGGAAATGGCCATTCTGTCTTAGAATTCACGATAGAAGAAAAGGCAGGTATAATCTTAAATATCACCATAGATTTTGGGAAACTGGATTTAAAAGTTCAAAGAAATGTAAAGCCGGAAGCAGGGCCCCATAGCCTGACATTTTATAGGGAAAGTCAACCTGAGGAGGATGGGAAGCGCTCAAAAATTAAATTCTAATTACAGCTATACAAATAATGGGGAAGAAAATAGGGTACTAACTAGAGACAATGCAGATGAATAGAGAACACACTGATAAATTTTGATTTTTAAAAATGTATAAAAGTGGAAGCAGCTGATGAGGAATACAGAAGAGAAGCATGGATCTATAAGAATGGTATCAAGACCAGATATGCCCAGAGAAAGAACTCTGGGAGATGACTAAAAACCATTACATTGAATTCCCAATCCCTATATTTATGCCCACCTGCATTTTTGATTTCCTTCACAAGCTAATTGTACAATATTTCAGAGTCTGATTCTTTTTGTACAGCAAAATAACGTTTTGGTCATGTATACTTATTGTGTATCTAATTTATATTTTAATGTACTTAACATCTACTGGTCATCCTGCCATCTGGGGGAGGGGGTGAGGGAGTAAGAGGTGAAAAATTGGAACAAGAGGTTTGGCAATTGTTAATGCTGTAAAGTTACCCATGCATATATCCTGTAAATAAAAGGCTATTAAATTAAAAAAAAAAAAAAAAAAAAAGAATGGTATCAAGGTGCTAAAGCTCAGAAAAAGCTGAGCCTGATAATGAATGCTAGGAACAACCAGGGGAAGATAGCAACAAGTACATAAGACCAAGTTTAAATCCTGTCTCAAAATATTTACTTACTAGATGATTCTGAGTCATTTAAATTCTGTCTGCTTCCGTTTCCTGATCTTAGTAAAATAGGGATTGCAATAGCACCTATCTCCTAAGATTGTTGTAAGGATTAAATAAAATATAAGTCACTTTGCAAATCTGGAAGTGCTACAGAAATACTGGCTATTGTTATTTTAGAAATATTGGTGAAAATTAAGAACAAAGAAGGAACAAGGCCACTCTTTGATATGTATAGGATGATAAGAGATGTGAGAGAGAAAATAGAACTGACAAAGTAGGGGTAGCAATTTGTAGTTGAAAATACAAAGCACATACAAAATACAAAGGTACAAGGCACGTTTTGAAGAATTCATAGTGGCGTTCTCTTTGCCAAAATGTACCTTTATTTACAAAAAGAGGTGACAGACAAAATGAAGAGGTTAAACAGGCACTAAGAGTGAGAAATGTAAAATAGATTTGGGAGAGCATATAGTTAGCAAGTAAAGGGATTTTAACTATTAACAAGGGAAAAGACAAGATTCCTAGTGGAACTCACAATTAACCAGAAGAAAAGGAATATGTTATGAGGTGGAAGAACACCATTGACTAGCAGGCTAAATCCACAAAGGAGTTTAGTATCCTGAAAGAGTTAGATAGCTATAACAAGGAGAAAAACCCCATAGTGGGCAGAGGGGGGAGAGAATAAGAGGAAAGATACCATGAGACAGAAAGCCAAGGCTAGTTAACCCTAAAAGGGAGTCAGCAAAGATGGTGTAGCCTCTGGGCAGATTTATAGGGGAAATTTAACCTCCAGGGTTTGACATCACAATTTGGCTTTCTGATTGGATATAGTAAGTAAGGTGAGTCCTCCAGAGACCACCAAAGTGAGACTGTAAGGCTGAGCTGATCCCATCAGTGCCCTTCCCTGCTTGCTAAGGGAATATTATAATTTTATCTTCAGGCTTTCTCTGCTACCCCACCTAACTCAAGACCTCATCAGAATAGCTCATCTCTGATTTTGCTTCTCTTTTTTTTCTACCAAGGAGAAACATCTTCAGACTTAGAAAGGCAGAAAAGTGGTTCACAAAAAGTAGAAAAAAGTAGAAAGAAGGAGGTGATAGAGTTCCAATGATCTTGTGATGAAGAGAGCCATCTTACACCCAGATGAGAGGACTATGGGAACTGAGTATGGTTCACAACATACATTTTCATTCTTTTTGTTGTTGTTTGCTTGCATTTTATTTTCTTTCTCATTTTTTTCTGGTTTGATTTGATTTTTCTTGTGCAGCAAAATAATTGTATAAACATGCATGTATATATTGGAGTTAACATATACTTCTACCATGTCTAACATATTGGCTTACTTGCCATCTAGGAGAGGGGATGGGGGGGAACGGGGGAAAATTGGAACACAAGGTTTTGCAAGGGTTAATATCAAAGAATTATCCATGCATATGTATTGAAAATAAAAAGCTTTAATAAAAAAAAAAAAGGAGGTGATACTTCCTGTTCTTAGTGAGAATAAGTCATCAGGCTTAGACAAACTGTATCCCTGAAAACTGAAAAAAAAACTGGGAAGGTGATTACTGAACTTTTGAAATATCTTGGAGAATAAAAGGGTGATAAGCTTAAAATAGACAAATGTTGCCTTAGTTTTCAAATAAGAGAAGAAATGGTTTGCAAACTATAGATTTTATTCAGATTCCTGGTTAATTCAATTCAATAAATACTCATTAAGTATTTACCACTGTGCTACAAATGAAAGAAAAAATACAAACCCAACCCTCAAAGAGCTTATAATTGAATGGAAGAAGGCAACTTTCAAAAGAAACTAAAAGTGGCATGGAGACTGGGGCACCAGGAGCTAGGCAGCCTGAAGAGAGTATTGTTCCATAGCCTAGAAATCAGGGGTCCTCAAACTTCTTAAATAGTGGGTCAGTTCACTGTCCCTCAGATTGTTGGGGGGCCGGACTATAGTAAAAACAAAAACTTTGTTTTGTGGGCCTTTAAATAAGGAAACTTCATAGCCCTGGGTGAGAGGGATAAACATCCTCACCTGCTGCATCTGGCCCGCGGGCTGTAGTTTGAGGACCCCTGAGATGGAATTGCCTGGAAAGTTGTGAGTCCTCTGCAATGAAAGGCTTCCGGAGGAATTTGGTCCCTTTCTCTCCAGCTTCCAATCAGAAAAGGGGGCAACTGTTCATCATTGGGATGATCTGCTTGCTTCTCCAGGGGGTAGTAGGGGGGGGCATGCTCTCCTGTGGACTAGAAACCAAGTAGAGTTGCTGATGGAAAGTGGTCAAATTCGAGAACAGGTTATTAAAGGGATGATTTATGAGCTTGAGAAAGGGAAGCAGTGATTGCGAAAAGCCAACTTGGCTTCCTCAAAAGTTGGTGGTGCCAGAGTGAAGTAAACAGAACCAAGAAAACAATAGGCCCTGAGACGACAAGACTAAATGAAAAGAACAGTAAAAGCTGAAGACTTTGTAGTTGTAATGATTGATCTCAGCCCCAGAGATGAGGAAATAGAACTCTTTCCTTTCCCTGGAAAGGTAAAAAGCTAAAGGGAGACAGAGTTAGAGAGTCAGACAGAAAGACAGAGACAAAGAGAGATGGGGAAGAGAGTCAGTCTCTCCAGACCATATTTATACATCTTCCTTGTCCATCGCCTTGTCATGTTACTCTCTTGCACAAAACTATTGGCTCAAGTTCAAGTTCCTTTGTCCAGAATTCAAGATCCTTTCCAACTTGTTATCATTCTCCCTTTCTAGTATTATCTTATATTACTGCCTTCCATGTGCCTTATGTTTTAATCATTCTGGGTGATTTTGTGTCCTCTTTGTATGTTCTTCATTGGTCTATCATTGTATCTTTGATCACAAAATACCCTATATCTGGATTTCCTCTCTCCCGTTTTGGATTTAGCCTTTTTTTTTTTTTAAATAGCCCAACCCATATACAACTTCCTTTTAATTACTTTGTCTGCAATGATCATTCTCCTTTTGGAATTTTCAAATGATCATTTCTTTGTACCTCTCTAAGACACTGATTATATATTTGCATTATTGTTATTTCCCTCATTGTTCATATAATCCTTACCATAGTATAAGCTTCATGAAGGCAAGGGCCATATCTTATATAAATGTTATATATCTCCCCCAGTGTCTAGGACAGTGCTCGACTCAAAGGAGATGCTTGTGGGAGACAGGAGAGAGACAGAGTAAACACAGGATCTCTTTCCTGGTTTCAGGTGTAGTAGGGACTTGAACCAAACCAGCAAAATTCCTTATATGTAACACCTGCTGAACTAAATAATGATGCTGTTTAAAACATCCTGCCCAGCAAGAGAATCCTCATCTTCAGAACCTACTACTAATGGGGCATAATTATGTGACTCTCTAGGTTGCATGCCTAAGGGCAGTCTGAATATAAGCAACTTCCCTAACCTACTCCTGGAAGCCTCCATCGAAAGCCAGTGATGTTGGAAGGTTCCCATATAGGCTGCCATTTTCCAGGGATTTTTGCCCAGACTTCCCCTTGTGACTGGAAATATGAGCTCCCCCATTTGATCTTTATTTATTTTGCTATCATTGTGGATCTCATTATCTTGGTGCTTCCATGGTTTGAACTCAGGCCCTTCTCAAACAACAATACTTAATAAATATTTATTGGGTTGAATGGAAGCATGGAATGAGGGCTGTAGACCCTGAGTTGGAGAGATTTCACAGTGGGAGAGGTTATTTGAGACTGAGGCATTTAGTGAAGGTCTTAGAGAGAAGGCAGAGTTCAATTCCTAGAAGAGCTAATATTTACCAAGGGTTCTGAGGTTCCTTCCTTGAAGGAAAGGACTTAGATAAATGGAGCGGATCAGAATTCCAGGCAGTGGATATGTATCAGACCAGGTGGGACGGGGGGAATGGTTTGGGGGGTCCAAGGCCATCATCTGGAAAGCAGAGCCTCCACTCGCTGTGTGTGCCATTTGGTTTCTGCTGGTCCCCCCGATTTACAGACTGGCAATATTTTTGAGGCTCTCTCTGATACTGACAGTTGTCCAGATGCCTTTATTCAGAAAGGGCCGATCCATTTCTGGCCCTGCCATGCTGGTCGCCTGCCGGTGGCTGTCCTCACAGAACACATAGACCAGGGTACGTACCGTGGCTCTGCGGCCATTTTGCAGAACTGGCAGAGCACCAGGGACTGCTGGGGAGCTGGAAGCCAACTGAGGTACCAGATGGCCCCAGGGAAACCCCATATTCAGCCAATGATTCTCACCAGCAATAGAGAACTGACAGTCATAGTCAAATTCTGCGACTTAGCAGATTTCTAGCCCACTAGGAGCAAGGACGTGCTTAATAATTGAAACAGCAGTGAAACCACAGTGTGTGCATCTGCCACCCATCCCTTCTCTCCCCAAGTGCTCATCCCCCTGCCCGAATCCAAGGCTACCGCTGCAAGCAGAGACATGTCTCATGAATAGTCCTGAGGTTGCAGTCTCAGAGCATTTACTCTCAGTGACAAATGGCAGGCTATTATACTTTGCTTGTTATTATGGTGTTCAAAAAAAGAAAAAAGCAATAAACCAATTGCTCTGTCTCTGAGAGAGCCCCCATCCTCCCAAGGAACCCGTGTTGCACACACACTGAGAGCAGTATGATGAGGTAGGAGTGTGAGGCTGCTGATTGGCTTTGTTCAAGAAGGAACAAGATTTTCTTCTCTGCTCAAACACGATGTGGTCAGAACACTAGATTGTCTTGCTTGGCAAGATGAGATGGGGTTGTAAAGCACTGTAATGTATTCTTAAAATGGAAAAAAAATCCCTAATATACATAAGTGACACCTGTATAACAATTCACAATTATATAGCACTTGAAGGTTTAACAAAAAAAAATTTACAACTGCACTGAGGAAGGCATTAGCCCCGCTTTACAGAAGAGAAAACTGAGGCTTAAGTGATTTGCACATTTTTATCCAGTAAATGTCAAGGCTGAGCTTCAAACTCAGAAGTCCCGTCTCCATAACTAATGTTCTTTCTATTAAACCTTACGACTTTCTAATCGCTTTGGAAACTATGCACATATTCTAGAGATTCTGCCATTATTCATGATATTTCCAGAACACCTCTTCTGGAATCTCCTCCAGCGACTATTTACTAATCACATAAGAAAAACCAGTCCCATTCTTTTGTAGTCACACTTCATTTTTGGACCTAAAATAGCACTTTCCTCCTTGATAATCAGACGTGTTCATGTGATTTAAAATTATTTTTTGGCTATTTGCTAAATTTATCCTCAAAGGACAAAGATTTGACATCACTAATGATATTTTTTTTAAAAAATGGATATAATTTGTAAAGGCATTTGCAAGAGAGCAATTCCAAAAAAAACCATTTTGAGCTTCCTTGAAATAAGCAGATAGCTTCCCAAGGTGACTACTTTAAAAGGACGATACTCATTTGGATATATAAGTTCTGGTATGTTACTTTAAAAAAACGCATAATTTCATAGTCCCTCCTCATTTGCTCATTTGGGCAAATCAATAGAGTAAGGATAGAGAGAAGAGTGTTGCATAGAACAGGAAAAAGAAAGACACACAGAGAGAGATCAACAGAGCGAGGGAAGAGAGACAGACAAACATAGAGACAGAGATGGGGGAAGAAAAAAGGGAGGGGGAGAAAGAGAGAGAGAGGAGGAGGGAGAGAGAGACAGAGGAGGGGAGAGGATTGTGAAGGAGAGAGAGAGAGAGAGAGAGAGAGAGAGAGAGAGAGAGAGAGAGAGAGAGAGAGAGAGAGAGAGAAAGAGAGAGAAAGAGAGAGAGAGAGAGAGAGAGAGAGAGAGAGAGAGAGAGAGAATAATATTCTGTGAAAATGGTCCTTGAGGAAGCAGCAGGCCTAGTTTTCATAAGCAGCCTCAATTTTAGCTGCAGCTCATCAGTGTGTTATTAAACCAAAGTGCTCTTATCCAAAGACACAAAAAGGAAACAGCATGCAACCCTGATGCTCTAGGGTACCCAAATGTATCTACTGCCTTTCAAATGTAGTTCTAAAATGTGTCCATTACTCACACTCTTAATGTTTTGTTAAATCAAATGTTCTAGTGCCGGGATGTTGCATTTGCTCATGCTATGTCCCCCACCTGAATTAAACTCCCTTACCCGTTTCCTCCTTGCCTACACAGATCCCAATTTTCCTGCCAAATTCAGTTCAAGATTCACCTCTTACACAAAGCTTTCCATTATTGTATGTATGTGTGTGTGTGTAGGAGAGCCACCCCTAGAACAGCTAACGTTTACTAAAGTTGCTAAAAGTTCCCATAGTATCTTAAATAACTGAGGTCCTCATCACCTCAAGCCAGGACTAGTGAAACAGCTGCTGATGGATTTGCCTGCCTCAAGTCTCTCCACAATCTAATTCATCCTTCATCCAACAATCAAATTGGTTTTCCTAGAATGCAGGTCTGAGCGTGTCATCCCCCTCCTCGATAAACTCCAGGGGCTTCTCTTGACTCAGGAGCAAACATAAGATCCTTTGTTTAGCATTCAAAGCCACTCAAAACTCTCCCTCTTCTATTTTTCCAGTCTTCTTACACTTCATTCCCCAACTGGTCTCTCTGATCCAGTGTCATTGGCCATATATACAAGACACTCCATCCAGCTTTAGAGGTTCTCTGACTTCCATGCCTGGAATCCTTCCTTCACTCCAACTACTGACCTCCCAGGCTTCCTTTAAGTTCAAATTAAAATCCTATCTTCTATAGAAAGCGTTCCTAATTCCTCTTAATTCTACTTCTTTCCCTCTTTTAATTATTCCCTGTTTTATCTGCATATAGCTTGATATATCAATATATACATCTACATATATTTGTTTTTATCTTTCCCCTCCCATTAAATCATAAGCTTCTTAAGATTTGTATTTAGCACAGTGCTTAGCACATAGGAAGCACTTAATGGTTATTGATAGACTGATTGAAATCTTAAAACCTTGAAACAACCCATAAGATACCTAAGATAATATTTTTTAATTTTTAAAAATTTTAATTTTTAATGTAATTTCTGAGTTTCAGAAAGTATTTTTATCAATTGCACAAGTTTAACCTATATTGGATTGCTTGCTGTATTAGGGAGGTAGAGGGAGAGAGAGAAAAAAATTTGAACAGAAGATTTTGCAAAGTTGAATGTTGAAAACTATCTTTGCATGTGTTTGGAAAAATAAAATACTATCAAATAATGCAAAAAAAAAACTTCATTATAGTCATAGAACTAGCATCAAGAGTCAACATTCAAACCAAAGCACACTTTCTTCTACCTTATACTACCTTGCTGGGCCCTCAAGATTCTGTTTCAGAAAATTTTAGAGCTAAAGGAGACTTTGGAGATCATTTAGTTGAATATCCTCATTTTGTAAATTAAAACTTCAAGGCTCGGAGAGATTGGACACCTTGATGGAGATAATAGATCTGGTTTTAAATCTCATTTCTAAAACTTATCAACAATGACATTAAATTTCCTCTTTTGTGACCTGTATGTGCCAAAATGTTTGTGACAGCCCTGTTTGTAGTGGCTAGAAACTGGAAAATGGATGGATGCCCATCAACTGGAGAATGGTTAGGTAAATTGTGGTACATGAATGTTATGGAATATTATTGTTCTGTAAGAAATGACCAGCAGGAGGAATACAGAGAGACTTGGAGAGACTTACATGAACTGATGCTAAGTGAAACGAGCAGAACCAGGAGATCATTATATACATCAACAACAATACTGTATGAGGATGTATTCTGATGGAAGTGGATTTCTTTGACAAAGAGAAGATCTAACTCAGTTCCAATTGATCAATGATGGGCAGAATCAGCTACACCCAAAGAAAGAACACTGGGAAATGAATGTAAACTGTGTGCATTTTTGTTTTTCTTCCCAGGTTATTTATACCTTCTGAATCCATTTCTCCCTGTGAAACAAGAGAACTGTTCAGTTCTGCACACATATATTGTATCTAGGATATACTGTGACATATTTAACATGTATAGGACTGCTTGCCATCTGGGGGAAGGGGTGGAGGGAGGGAAGGGAAAAATCGGAACAGAAGTGAGTGCAAGGGATAATGTAAAAAAATTACCCCAGGCATGGGTTCTGTCAATAAAAAGTTATAATAATAAAAAAAGAAATTTCCTCCTTTGTAACATGGTGGTCATAGTTGTCTTAGGAATTGATCAAACAACAAATATTTATTAAGCACCTACTATCCGGCAGGCATTGTGCTAGGTGCTGGAGGTACAAATACAAAAAATTGAAAAAAATTGCTACCCAAAGTCAGGTTATATTCTAACAGGGAAGTTTAAAAGTTTATCAAAGAATAAATACTTTTGCTCTATTCACCTTATTGGGTCATTAGCATGGATCAAATAAGATCGTCTATGTGGAAACATTTTACAAACTGCTATTAGATTGTTAAGGAAGCATTATTAATGACAAATCCCCAACCTTTTAGAACCCCCATTTTCTGAGCTTTAGCCAATGCTCTTTTCATTATACCACCCTGCTTTCTTCTTAAGTTTTATTCATGAATAGGATAACTGGTGATGATATCAAAATGACCATTCAAAATGTAAAAATTTCAGCCAGCCAATTCAGTCTCAGTAGTATCAATATTATAGACAAATCTGATAGGGAAAGGTCTACATTTCCTGGGATGCCTGGGCACAGAACACTAATATTCACTGGAAGAGAACAAGAATTCCTTTTCCAGTGGTCACATGTAAAGTATCAATAATAGAACTGATATCACAATTCCAAGACCACTGATTTAGAATACTGTCTGCCTTCTGACAGAAAAGTGATGGACTAGATATATAGGGTAAGACATGTATTTTTGGACATGGCAAATGTGGGGATGTTTTGTCTGACTCTATATATTTGTGCCATTTTTTTCTAGAAGTGAAGAGGTAGAAGAGAAGACCAATATTTGTTCACTGAAAAGATAAAATTTAATTAAATAATAATAATAGAATTGATGATTGGAGGGAAGCAAAAGTTTTGGAGAAAAAATAGGAGAGCCACCATAGAGCATCTGAAAAAGCAGTGGTTGGGATATAGGAATCCAGAAGTCCTGCAAAATCTCAGTCCCCAAAGAATAAAGGAGGGAAACATCCTGGCTGCAGAGAAAATATCTGGAACGTAAATGACATAAAGAAATGACTCTTGATGAATTTTCCACAAAATTCACTCTTTGTCCAAGCCTTCCTTATTGTATCAGTGATTTTTTTTAAGGATTTGAAACCTAAACTACTCTGAGGGAAAAGGAAATGAGATTGTATTCACCAGAAATGTGAGCTGTTGTTACTTTCTATTTTTCCCAAATAAATATCTAATTGTTTCAATGTTGTTTCTCATCTGAGTTTGCTATCCTGGCAAGCCACTGAACACCTGGACCTTAGTTAAATTCAGAAGCTCCCAGATTTATCTGGGTGAGGGCAAGATGATAAAACAGACAGGTGATTTATTAACAAAAACCTCAAGGTATGAGGCTGGGTCCGTGTAAATCTAGGGCCATTCTGAAACAAATGGGTCAAATGGAATTTTGAAATTAATTCACTGAAGAATAGATTTATTGCTTGTACTATAAAGATAGATATGGTTTCAGAATCTTAGAGTTGGAAGTGACCTACAAGGTTAATTACCCCTAATTCATATATAAATAGAAATCCCCTCTTCAACATCCCCAACAACTGGCTGTTTGACAACAAACCTCTGCTTGAAAAATTCTAGTGTTGGAGAACTTACCTCCCAAGATAGCCTTTTTCACTTCTGAACTGTCCTAATTGATAGGAATTTCTTTATATTGAATCTTTCTCTCTGCAGCTTCTGTCTGCTATTCCTGGTTCTTCCTTCTCAGGTCAAACACCAGACATCAGATAAAAACTTTTAAAAATTAAAACAAATATCTGGATAGGGTGCTTTAATTTTCAATATATTTAGAATTACAGAGCTTGAATATGTATCAGTATCAAGTAACAACAATAATTGCTTCAGAGTAAAAAGGTGTCAAAAATTGGGTTGAAATATGCCTTGTTATACAATATTGCTTTAATATTCTGATTTATCCAACTGGAACATATGAGATTTCTATTGATCCTGGGGAAAAAAAAATCTCAAATATGGCATGTAATTAGCTCAGAAATAAAACTGGTATTACTGCTGGCGAGTGTCCTTCTGCTGTTACTGGGCAGAAGTCAGAAAAGTAGAGGGTTGAGAGCTGGTCTTGTAAAAGAGAAATGTCATTATACTGCTTACAAATGCAACAGGGTCCTTTTTATATTGAACTAAAGTCTATGTCCATGTAGTGTTTGTCTTTTTAAGGATTACAAAAGACTTTTCTCATAAGAACCCTGAGATATAGATGATACAAGTATTATTCTCCCCTTATTACAGATGAGAAAATCGAGGTGAAGTGACTTCCCAGAGTCAAACAGTATCATTTATTAAGAGTCAGATATTTCTGGCTTTGGGTCTTGTGTTCTTTTCACTATATTGCATTGTCATTCATCAAATATAAGATCAGTTCTTTGGGGGGCAATTTCACAAGAGAAGGCTATGAGCCTCTCTTAATTGGCCCTTCCCTCTCTACCTCTGATGATCTCTTCATGGACTTTTGTAAGCCAGTCATTCTCCCCCTTAACAATACAAACAAAATCTACAACAATGACATTTAAAAGGGAAAAGATAAAAGTCCACACACTTTGTGCAGTTGATAGAGTAATGAACTTGAATCTGAAAAACTCATGTTCACAGGAGATCATTGTACACGGCAACAACAAGACTATATGATGATCAATTCTGATGGATGTGGCTCTCTTTAACAATGAGATGATTCAGGCCAGTTCCAATGGTCTTGTGATGGAGAGAGCCATCTGCTCTCAGAGAGAAGGCTGTGGGACTGAGTGTGGACCACAATATAACATTCTCACTCTTTTTGTTGTTGTTTATTTGCATTTTATTTTCTTTCTCATTTTTCCCCTTTTTGATCTGATTTTTCTTGTGCAGCAAGATAATTGTATAAATATGTATATATATATATGTATAAATATATATATATATTGGATTTAACATATGTTTCTACCATGTTTAACATATATTGGACTACTTGCCATCTAGGGAAGGCAGGGGAGGAATGGGGGAGAAAATTGGAACACAAGGATTAATGTTAAAAAATTATCCATGAATGTTTTGAAAATTAAAAAGCTTTAATTTAAAAAAATTCATGTTCATATTTTGCCCCAGACACTCATTCATTTTGCACCAGTCCTTGGTTTGGGATGCCAGGAAATCTCATCATCCTGAAAGACTGCATCAATTTTGGTAGTTCTCCATTAGATTCTGAGCTTCATTAGATGGTAAGCTCCTAGCAGACAGAGTCTATTTTTTGTCTTTTTTTTATATCCCCATGGCTTAACTTGCTTGTTGACTCATACCTCAACAGCAGTCTCAGTATCCTCTGCCCCTCTGACTAGACAGCTAAAGGGTAAAGCAAAGAATTCTTCCCAAAGCCTCTCCCAGGCCAACCATCTTTATTTCCCACCAGCTTCTTTTAAAAAAATATATATTTTCCTCAGTTACATGTTTTAAAAACCCCATCAGTTTTAGGTTTATGTATGTACATTCATTTTTTAAACATATTTCCTTATGAATCATGTTTGGAGAGAAAAATCAGAACAAAAGGGAAAAACCATGAAGAAAAAAAAACCAGAAAGGAAAAAAAAGTGAATAAAGCTTGTGAAGATTTATATGAGTTTCCATAATTCTCTCTCTGGATGTGGGTGATGTTTTCCATCCAAAGTTTATTGGGATTGCCTTGGATCACTAAATCATTGAGAAGAACCAAGTCTGTCAAAGTTGATCTTCACACAATCTTGCTGTTGCTGTGTACAATGTTTTCCTACTTCTGCTTGTTTTGCTCAGCAACAGTTCATATAAATCTTTCCAGGACTTTTAAAAATCAGTCTATTCACCATTTTTTATAGAACAATAATATTCCATTACTTTCATATACCACAACTTGCTCAGCCATTCCCCAATTAATGGGCACCTAAATCTGGAGAGTGTTTTGCCAATTCTTTGCCACCACAAAAAGAACTGCTACAAACATTTTTGTACACATTTTTTTCCTCTTTTTTTTGATTTCGTTGGGATACAGTAGTGGTACTGCTAGATCAAAGGGTATACGCAGTTTAATAGCCCTTTGGACATAGTTCCTGATTGCTCTCCAGAATGGTTGAATAATTTCACAATTCCAATGTGAATGTGTTAATAACCCAGTTTTCTCTCATCCCTTCTGTATTTATCATTATCTTTCTCTGTCATCTTAGCCAATCAGAGAGTTGTGAGCCAACCTCAGAGTTGTTGTAATTTGTATTTCTTTAATCAATAGTGATTTAGAGCATTTTTTCATGTCTATAAATGGCTTTAATTTCTTCATCTGAAAATTGTCTATTCATATCCTTTGACCATTTATCAATTGGGAAATGACTTGTATTCTTATAAATTTGATTCAGTGCTTTATACATTTTAGAAATGAGCCTTTACCAGAAATGCTGACTATAAATAACTTTCTGTTTCCTTCTAATCTTGGCTATTGGTTTTGTTTGTGCAAACCCTTTTTAATTTAATGTAATCAAAGTTGTCCATTTTGCATTTCATAATGTTCTCTAGTTCTTCTTTGGCCATACATCCCTTCCTCCTCCCAAAATCTGATATGTAAACTATCCTTGCTCTTCTAATTTGTTTATAAGTTTGCACTCTTTTCTTCTTGTTCTTATGATTCTAGGACAGTGTAAGTTGCCTGAGATCAAAGGTTGTATTTTTTTTATTTGCTTCCAGTTCATGCCATATTGAAGGTCCTTAATAAGCATTTGTAAAATGACTGAGTCTCTTATGAGCTGCAAATCTCTGGGCAAGTCACTTACCTTCTCCCAAGTTGGTTCCCTTAATCTGTAAAATGTTGATAATAGCATTTATCTCCCCAATTGTTGTGAGAATCAAATGAGATAGCATATGCATAGGGATTTACAAACCTTAGAATATTATATAAATGTTAATTATTATAATCATCATCATTATTGTCATCAAATCTCTTTCACAAATAAAAGATGAGGAGGAATATAAGGAGATGAGAGTTCTTTCAAAAAAAAAAAAAAAGATCTAAGGGTTAGGGTTAGTAGGTCTGTATCCCAAAGAGATTTAAAGAAAAAAAGGAGGAAGAGGAGGAGGAGGGAGTTTTATGTGTAGGGGGATATTAAAATTCAAAAAAAGAAAAAAAAGATCTGAAGATTTCAGAAAATAGTAAGGTCAGGATGAACCCACACATACATGCACACTAATGGGATAAAATAGCTCTAAAAGACAATATGATTTCATTCTATAATGAGAAAAGCATAATATGAGAAGTATCCTTAGAGGGTTATGTTCACTTATGGGTCCTACAGTTTGGGAAGGATATCAGTCAACTGCAGAAGACCCCAAAAAGGGTAAATAGGGTGAGAACTCAAGTTCATGCCATGAAGATCAGTTTAAGGAACTGGGGATATTTATAGCCTGGAGAAGAAAAAATCAGGGGTGGGAAAATAGTTAGAGACTGCTGCCTTTAAAGACAGCTGTCTTTAAATATATGAAAGATATCATCTGTTCTGTTTGGCTCCAAAGGCGAAAACCAGTAACAGTGGCTGGAAATTGCATAGAGGTTTATATCAGCTGGTTATAAGGGAAAAAATCCTAAGAATTAGAAATGTCTCCACTTCAGCCCCCCCCCCCTTTCCCTCTAAGATTCTTTCCTGTCTACTCTGTTTATGTCTTGTATGTACATTTTGTTGTTCTTCAGTCATTTCAATGGAGTCTGGCTCCTTGTGACCCCTTTAAGATTTTTGGCAAAGATACTGAAGGGGTTTGCCATGTCCTTCTCCGGCTCATTTTACAGATGAGGTACTAAGGCAAACAGGATTAAATGACTTGCCCAAGGTCAAACGGCTTGTGAGTGCCTAAGAGTGGATTTGATCTCAGGAAGATGAGTCTTCCTGATTCCCAGTCCACTGCTCTGCTCACTTAGCGGCCTTTTGTATGATCATAGTTCTTTGCATATTGTCTCTCCCATTAAAATATAACCTTCTTGAAGGCAAGGACAGTGTTTTCCTTGTCTTTATATCCACAGAGCTTAGCACAGCACCTGTACATAGTGAGCATTTAACAAATGCTTGTGTTTGGCAGAGTCTCTAAATGTGTAAGAGGATATCTCAGAAAGTGATGAAAAATCTCTTGATTGGGGATTTTTCAAATGGAGGCTGAATGACCACTTTGTGGTCATAGAAGTTGTTCTCAGCAACCACTAAGAGTCCCACCAGAATGTCATGCTCTGATAGGTGAGTTTTTACTTCATATTGACTATAATGAGACTTCTATACTTCCTGCCCATTTCCTCACCACATACTTGTGGGACCAGCATCCTTTTCCCCTTCCCACTTTGCTCCCTGGGACTACATGCTCTCAGAAGTGAATTTTCATCTTGCCATCAGCTGATCCAGGTCTCTCACCATGTCCCAGTACCAGTGCCAGTGCCCCAGCTCTTTCTACCTATCATTTATGTACTGACTTCTCCTATTAGAAGGTTTTTTCAAGAATTTCAAGAATTCTTTGAAGGCAGAAACTGTCTTGTTTATATTTGTCACCCTAAAATTTCGCAAACATTTCTTTATCTCTTCCTCCCTCCCTTCCTATCTCCCTTCCTCTCTCTCTTCCCCTCTCTCCCTTCCTCTCTCTCTTCCTCTCTCTCTTCCTCTCTCCCTTCCTCTCTCCCTTCCTCTCTCTCTTCTTTCCTTCCTTCCTCTCTCCCTTCCTCTCTCTCTTCCTTCCTTCCTTCCTTCCTCTCTCCCTTCCTCTCTCCCTTCCTCTCTCTCTTCCTTCCTTCCTTCCTCTCTCCCTTCCTCTCTCCCTTCATCTCTCTCTTCCTTCCTTCCTTCCTTCCTTCCTTCCTTCCTTCCTTCCTTCCTTCCTTCCTTCCTTCCTCCCTTCTTTCCTCCCTCCCTCCCTTCCTTCTTTCCTCCCTTCCTTCTTCTTTTCTCTCCTTTCTGTCTCTGCCTTTCTTTATGTCTGTCTCTGTCTCTTTCCCCTAAGGTCTCTGATAATCATGTAAATCATAGGGAAAATAAAGCTTGATTTGCAAAAATTCTATATATGTTCAACTTCTAGCAGCACAGTTATTATATAAGGCAAGGGACAAGATCAATGGGATTTTATTCATTCTGCTATTGTACTGGATGTGGCAGGTACAGTCCAAAGAATAATTTTCTCCTTAGCAGGTTGCTGTGGCTATGTCCTCTTCAGAGCAGAGCCTATTAAGATTTAAAGATTAGGAGCATTAAAGAACTCTGAATAGTGGTGGATCTCCTAATCAATATTTTTCTGGTGGGTGATAAGCAGTGATAACTTACTCTGATCACCAAAGTTCAAGGGAATGGCAGGGACAAATGGGAGGAATTTACTTCCTAAAATACCAACCAAAAAGCTTACAGAGTTTCTTTCTCACTCTGAGTCTATCTTCTGTTCCTCTGCAAGTGTGTCTCCTTTTTGTGGATTCCTCCATTCTTTCACTCCTTCCTCCCTTTAGGCTTCTTTTCACTCTCCATCTATTTATTGTTCTTTTCCTCTCCAAATCTCTCTTTTCTAGTGGTCATACTTAATCAGGTTCAAACAATTTGAATTCAATTCTACAAATATTTATTAAGCACCTACTTTGTGCAAAGGAATATGGTAGCAACCGGAGATATAAAGACAAAAAGGAAGACTGTCTTTCAAGAACCTAGAACATTCAACAATAGGTGATATTTTGCAAAGTGCTTTACACACATTATCTTATTTGATCTTAACCACACTATAAGGTGAGAAAAGATGTAGAATAAGTGGGACATTAATGCACTCTTGGTGGTGCTGTGAACTGATCCAAACATTTTGGAGAACAATTTGGAACTATGCCTTTGATCCAGCAATATCACTATTAGATTTATGTCCCAAAGATATATACATATATATTTTTTAAAAAACTATTTTTTTATTTAGTTATTTATTTGTTTATTGCAATTGGGGTTAAATGATTTGACCAGGATCACACATTGTGTTAAATGAGGTCAGATTCAGGTCCTCCTGACTTCAGTGCTCTATCCACTGTATCATCTAGCTGCCCCCAAAAGACTTATTTGTACAAAAATATTTATAGCAGCTCTTTTTGTGTTAGCTAAGATTTGGAAACTAAAGGGATGTTCACTAATTAGGGAATGATTAAACAAGCTGTGATATATGATTGTGATAGAATATTTTTATGGTTTAAGAAATTATAAGAAAGATGATTTCAGAAAAACGTGAAAAGACCTACATGAACCGAAGCAAAATGAAGTGAACAAAATCATGAGAACATTATACACAGTAATAGCAATATGGTTTGATGAAGAGTTGTGAATGACTTAGCTATTCTCAATAATACAATGATTTAAAACAATCCCAAAGGATTAATATTGAAGTATACTATCTGTCTTCTAGAGAAAGAACTGACTTTATTTGAATACAGGCTACTATTTTTTACCTTGTCTCATTCTTTTTCTTTTATTCAAATTTTCTTATGCAAAATGAATTATATGGAAATATTTTACATGATTGCACATATATAATCTATATCAAATTGTTTACTGTCTGGCCAGGGAGAGAGGGATAGAATTTGGAACTCAAAACTTAAAAAAAATATTAAAATTGTTTTAATTTGTGATTGGGAGTAATAAAATATAAAAAAGTAATAAGGTAGTTTATAGGAAAAACAGGCTCTTCTATTTATCTCACATTGGTAAATAGGGGAATACAAAAAAAAAAGATAATGTTGTATTTAATTTTAACTGGCTTTTATCTTCTCTATTTCCAATTCTTTCTTTAGGATATAATGAAATCCAGAAATATAGTCTTGCTTCAGTAGGTCTTTCCTCCCATCTTTTTTGATACTGATAAATAAATATCCTCGCACATATAAGTAAATTGAAAATTAACCCCACACACAATAAAGTGAGTATTCTGGACATTATGGACACTATCTCCATTTTAAGTATGAAGAAAGTGAGACACAGATAAATTAAACTATATACCCATGGTCCCACAGCTAGGAAGTATCAGAAGCGAGATGTGAACAGAGATATCTCGGATTTCAAGTCCAGTACTCTCTCTGTTGTGTTGCATACTGCCCCTCACTTATACAGATAAATAAAAAGTAATGTAATATTTTGAGGAGAGAACATTTATAACTAAGGGGACTCAGGAAGGCTTTGAAGAAGTGATAAGCCTTAAAGGAAGCTAAGAATAGTAAGAGGCAAAAATGAGGAAGGAATATATTGCAAGTACAGCAGAAAGTCAGAGTAAAAACATGGAGCTTAAAGGTGGAAATACCAATTTTAGAGAACAGTTATTAACTCAATTTTGCTGGAATATAGAGTGTGGGAAGGGAATAAGGGGAAATAAGTCTGAAAAGGCAACTTGGAACTGGGCTCTGACTGACTGTAAGGGTCAAAATGAGAAGTTTCTATTTTATCCTAGAGATAATAGGAAGCCACTAAAATTTTTAGACAAAGAGTGACACGACAGATCTGTGCTTTAGGAAACTAGTTTTTCAGCTATATAGTAGTTGGAAAGAGATTAGAAGCAGAGAGACCAATTAGGAAGTTGTTGAAATAGTTCAGGTGAAAGGTAATGAGGGCCTAAACTATAATGTTGATTGCATCAATACAGGGAAAGAAAACTAAAAATAAAGGTGTTATACAGGTAGAATCACCAAGATTCAGCAAGTGATTGGATAAAGGGGATGAAGGAAAGTGAAGAATATAGATTGATTCCAAAGCTATAAATTTGAGTGACTGGAAAAATGATGGTGCTTACAATAGAAACTGGGAAGTTTGGAGAAGGGAAAGAATTGCTTTTGGAAGTGATGATAAAGATAATCAGTTCTGTTTATCTGTAAATAATTTTGTTAACATTTAATTGGAGATACAGACGAGACATCCAAATGGAGATGTTCAGCAGAAAGCTGGAAATTAAGCCTTGCAAATCAGGAGGGAGATTGGGTCTTAATACATAGATTTGGGAGTCACCTGCATAGAGGTGAGAATTGAACTGTGGGAGTTTGTAAGATCATCAAAGAAAGTCTAGAGAGAGAGAGGAAAGCACAAGACAAAGCTTTAGGGGACACCTATACTTAGAGGGAGAAAGAGATTGTTATAAGACACAAAATGTTGTATGCATAAAAATAATTTCAAACATCACAAAACAGACACAGGGAATAGATTTCTGGACCCAAACTGATACACATCTCACTAATTGCCCATTGATAATTTGGTTAACAAAAAAATGCTTCAGGCAATGAGGCACAGACATGGAGGAAGAGAACCAAAAAAGAATAAGATCATGAAATCCAAGGGAATAGAGAGTATATAGAAAGAGTGGTGGGCAACTGCATCAAAAAATGCAAGAAATAAAAGAGCATGAAATCTTTTTTTAAAAATCATTAATTTTAGTAATTAGAAAAGTGTTGATAACCTTGGAGAATCTAGTTCTAGTTGAATGGTCAGGTTAGAAGTAAGAAATGAGGAAGTAAAAATAATGACTACAGATTTTTGTTCTTATTTGACTGTAAAAGGGAGAAGATATTTAAACTATAACTGTAAGGGGATTCTAGATTAAAGTTTAAGGTCTTTTGTAAGGATGGAGAAGACCTGGGGATGGTCCCAGAATCCATCTGGGAGAAAAGGAAAACTCCCCAACATTGAGAGTAGTCT
This sequence comes from Sarcophilus harrisii, assembly GCF_902635505.1. NCBI lineage: Eukaryota > Metazoa > Chordata > Mammalia > Dasyuromorphia > Dasyuridae > Sarcophilus > Sarcophilus harrisii. The sequence goes on along the minus strand of NC_045430.1, from coordinate 188,738,037 downwards.
CCTTGCCCCTTGCCTCTTAATTTTATCTCCCTCTCAGGCAGTTACCCAGAACCTATTGCAATTGCTTGATGAAATGGCTTGGATGAGCTATAAGTCACTAACTTTCCAGTTAACCTTCCAGTGAGATGAAGGACCACATAATTTTACCAACTACCCTACCACTACTTCATAAAGTTTTTGAGATTTTGTCATCATACTCATTTCCATTTTCCTTTGGACCTCTTTCACTATAGTGTGTCTAAGTAACTTAGCCAAAGGATTTCTAGGTCTTGTACCTGCCTCTTACTTAATTCTTAGGATTCTAGAGCTTTTTTATATTTTTACTTTCCACATGTATCGCTCTCTTCCCCTCTCCTAGAGAATCATCTCATATAATAAAGACTATTTTAAAAAAGAGAGAAGAGGAAAGAAATTATCAGTAATACTAATCAATATTTTAAAAGATCTGAAAATATATGTATGTTCCACAATTGTTCACTTCCTACCTCTGCAAAAAAATGAGAAGTATCTTCACCATATTTCTTTTCTTGTAGCCTTGCTTAAAAAAGAATATATCTCTGACCCATAGTTTTTTTCTTTTTTTTATTAAAGCTTATTTTTAAAACATACGTATAGATAAATTTCAACATCAACTCTTGCAAAATCTTGTGCTCAAATTTTTTCCCTACCGTCCCCCCATCTCCTCCCATAAATGGCAAGTAATCCAATATATGTTAAACATTAGCAATTCTTCTATACATATTTCTACAATTATCATGCCACATAAGAAAAATCAGATAAAAAAGGAAAGAATGAGAAAGAAAAAACCTTTTTGTAGCAAACAATAACAATAAAAAGTGAAAATGCTGTGTTGTGATCCACACTCAATTCCTTCCCACTGTCTTCTCTCTGGGTACAGATGATCTCTCCATCACAAGACCATTGACACTGGCCTGAATTATCTCATTATTGAAAAGAGCCATGTCCATCTCTAATCCATAGTGAACTTTCTTTTTAAATGTTGTTTCCCCAAATAGAGCATAAGCTCCTTGAGAGAAGGCATGTCTAGTTCTTTCTATTTGTATCCCTGGTGTTTAGTGCATTATTTGGCACATAGTAAGCACTTAATAAATACTTTTTCATTTATTTCATTCATTATAAGAAGAAGGAAAGGAGTTAGTAGATAGAGATTCAAAGAATGGGAAGGTAGGGAGGTGTGGAGGTAAGGGAGTGGAAAGGGAAGTTCCCAGATAAGACAGAAGGCCACAATCAGTCAATTAATAAACACATATTAAGCATCTACTAAGTGTCTACTAGGACAGCTGGATGGTACAGTGGATAGAGTGCTAGGTCTAGAGTCAAGTCCAGTTGAGTTCAAATCCAGCTTCAGACACTATCTGTAAAATAAAGTAGAAACGGAAAAGGCTCTAGTACTTTTGCTAAGGAAAACCCCAAATGGGACCACAAAGAGCTAGACGCAACTGAAATACTGAGCAACAGCAGGCTGTTAAGTGCTGGGGATACACAAAGAAAGGGTTCTGGTCTCAATGAGCTTGCAATCTAATGAAAGGGACAACTTGCAAACACATATATACAAAGCAAGGTATGTGTGGGATAAATAGGAAATGATTAACAAAGGGAAAACAGAATTAAGAGGGGTTTAGAAAAGTTTCTCGTGAAAGATGGGATTTTAATTGGGACTTGAAGGAATTTAGAAGGTGAAGCTGATGAGGAGAGTATTCCAGGGAATGCCTGATCAGAAGCACTATTAGAATAATTTCAGCAAGGAAAAGGGACTCCCCTTCTTTAGAAACTAGAGCAAAGTCTCAAGAAGAGAATATAGGGCTCTAAGGTATGGAGTGAGGAGAAGAGAGAAGGTCTGTGGAATTTTTGTTGGAATTGCCTCTTGCAGGTGTGTCTTACCATTCCCACTCCCACTTCCATTGGGAGAGTCACTTAAGCTCTCTTGGTCTGTTTCTTCAGCTGTAAAATGAGGAGTTTATTTACTGAAAACACTTTGGAATTATACAGAAAAGTCCATATACCCCAAAATCCAACTCTGAGCATATATCTCTAGGAAGGTCAAAGACAATAAGTTCCCATATATACTGACATAGTCATAGTTGCACTTTTTGTGGTAACAAAAAATTAGAACAAAATGGATTCCCATCAATTAGAAATCACTGAACTGGTATATAACTTAATGCAATCTTATTGTTCTGTAAGACGGTATGATAAGGAATTCAGAGACACAAAGGATGATTTGTATCAATTGATCAGCAACAGAAGCAGAAGCAAAAAAAAAAAACCCATATGCACAATATCTATTAAAAGGCAACTAAAAAGAACACTAAAAAAAGCCAAATTCCAAACAACCAATAATGTTCCCCAAGAGCAGACAATGAAATACACTATCCTCTTTTTATTGGATAGGTGAAGTAAAGAACATTGCATACACAGTCAAGACCCATTTGTCATTCCATTGGTTTTAGTTGGCTGTTTTGTTTTGTTTTTGTTGATGATAGGGAGGTCTCATGGCAGGAGTGGCCATATTTGGAAATGAGTGTGATGTTAATGTTTTAACATAAATACATATGTATATATAAATAAATATATATGTATGTATGCATGTTTGTATACATATATGTATGTTTGTGTGTATTTAATAACACATTTTATTGAAATTTTTTATTTTCAAAACATATGCAAGGATAATTTTTTAACATTAACCTTTGAAAAACCTTGTGTTCCAATTTTCCCCCTTTTCCCCACTCCCTCCCCTAGATGGCATGTATTACAATATAGTGGTATAGAAATATGTTAAATCCAATATAGTCAAATCCAATACATATTTATACATTTATCTTGCTGCACAAGAAAAATCAGATCAAAAAGTAAAAAAGAAAAATGAGAAAGAAAATAAAATTCAAGTGAACAACAACAAAAAAAAGTGAAAGTTCTATGTTTGTCCACACTCAGTCCCACAGTCCTCTTTCTGGGTGCAGATGGCTCTCTTCATCACAAGATCATTGGAACTGGCCTGAATCATCTCATTTTGGAAAGAGCCACATCCATCAGAATTGATCATCTTTATAATCTTCTTGTTGCTTTGTACAATGATCTCCTGGTTCTGCTCATTTCACTTAGCATCAGTTAATAGTAACATATTTTTTAACGAGGGTGTTTTAAACTAAGTGACCTCTAAGTTCCTTAGAGACTCAAATTTCTATGATTCTGTAACAGACTTAACTGTTTCCATATCTGGTTTCTATTCCTTCCAAACTATCCTGCATACTGCTACCAAATTAACCACTACTTAATCTTCTTGAAAATCAATCTTCCTAAAAGATGTGATTCCCCAGATAAAAGTCTTCAGTGGCTCCCCACTGCCTTACAGATAAAATCCAAGGCTAAGCTGCCATTTAAGACCTTTTATGATATAGTCAGTGTTCAGATATATTATAGCAAAGACTTGGGGAGGGGGCCTGGCTTTGAAACTCAGTGTCAACAATTGGAGGAAGGTTTATGACGGGGATAAGGAAGTAGGGAAGAGGTGACAAAGAGACCCAGACAGAGGCTGTATTTATACCAGAAATGTAAGTGCTAAGTCTTTCAGGAAAGGAGAAGTTGATAGAAGCTGATAGCACAACTATAGAATAAACAGAAATAAAACCGCTTAGAGTTTTTACATGTTTTACAATTTGCAATCTTCCCTACAATCCTTCAAGGTAAGTGTTCTCCTTCTTTTACAAAGCAAGTCACTTCATCCTGTTTGCCTCAGTTTCCTTCTCTATAAAATGAGCTGGAGAAGAAAATGGCAAACTTAATCTTTGCCAGGAAACCCCTATGTGTAAAGTCAGGAATGATTGAAATAACCCAACAACAACAGAAACAAAAGGGGTTCTGAGTGTTAATGAAACAAAGAAAAATTCCATCCAAAGGAGACTTAGTCCTGAATTCCTATGTAATCTCTCCACCTGCGTGTCACACCTAATATCTGGAAACCAAGCTCATTATTTTTCTCCCCAAACTACACCTCTACTAATGTTCCTATTTCTGTAAATTTCATCACATTCATAAACTGGAAATAAATGCTGGAAATCTTTCTGAATCCTTGACTATCCCCCAACATACAATCTCACACATAGTAAGATTAGGTGAATGAGCTTTAAGATCCCTGTGGATTCTAGGATTTTATAATTCTGTGTCATATCAAAGATGATCTTTCTTGGCAGAGAAACAGAAGCAGTGTAAGAATTAAGCATCAATTCTTTCTCCCTATTATTAGTTATCATTGTCCCATCCAACCAAGCACCAAAGCTTTTCCCTTCTTTGCTCTGTCTTTTCCTTTTCATAAATAAAGCTTCTTAAAAATCCCTTTTGTTGACTTTAGCTTCAGCTTCACCAATTTCAGATCATTCTAAACTTCTAATATTATTTTTATTAATCACGTCATGCTCATATTCGTCCTGTGGAATTTCATTCCAGAAGATGTTCTATCCCTCCTATGCCGACTTCTTCTGTAGAATTCCAGCTCATAAAATACTACCTAGTTTTCCTCTGAACCCCTTAAGAGTTGCCTTCCCAAAATTAAGGGTACATGTCACACTAGACTTGAATTCCTTCTCCTTTATAACAAATTCAAGGAAGGATTTCAGAAGTTCCATAATTTTTATTCTAGCAATCAATTCTTCCCTATTAATGAGAATCAGATTCAGAGAATGATTTTTCCTTATTGGTTCCTCTACCTTGAAAGATGTAATTATCACTAAGGCAAATCAGAAGTTATTAGCTGCTGTGCTTCTGGCACATGTGAGTGTAGGTATGATCACACACACACACACACACACACACACACACAAAACAGTGAGCTTCAGTAAAAAAAATAAATAATAATAATAGATAGCATTTATATAGTACTCTAAGCTGTGCAAAGTGCTGTACCTATGTTATCTCATTTGATCTTCACTCTAACTATGTGCTAGGTTATTATTGCCCCCATTTTACAGAGGAAGAAATGGAGTCTGAGAGAGGTCAAGTGACTTACCTGTTGCCAACAGCTGGAAAGTACCTGAGTCAGGATCCCTACTTTGATCTTCCTGATTCTAACTCTAGCACTCTGTGCAAACCTCATGGCTTTCACCTGGAAGACCGAAGTTCTCCATCATTGCTTTTGTGCCATGTTTGTGATCTACTTGCCAAACTTCTCATTTATTTTCTCTCTCTAATTGATGGGATCTGCAGCGTATTCCAATGACAAAATCATTTCTGGTACTGCCTCCATTGACCCTCACTTTAAAAAAAATTTTTTTTCTTTTATTTATTTATTTTTTTGAGCTTCACTTTTGATCTCTCTCTGCTCTACCTCTTCTTCCTGGATCTCCTTACATGAGTGAACTTTCTTAAGATGCAAGGAGACCCTTTGTCCTTTCACTGTCCAATCTCCTCTGAATAAGATATACCCATACTGAGCCAGAGCCCCACCAAATTTTAGTGATCCCCTGGCCCCGTTGTATTTGGACTTCTTCTTCTTTTTCTTCCTTCTTCCTTCTTCCTTCTTCTTCCTTCTTCTTCTTCCTTCTTCTTCTTCCTCTTCCTTCTTCTTCTTCTTCCTTCTTCTTCTTCTTCCTTCTTTCTTTTTCTTCTTCTTCTTCTCCTTCTTCTTCTTCTTCCTTCTTCTTTCTTTTTCTTCTTCTTCTCCTTCTTCTTCCTTCTTCTTTCTTTTTCTTCTTCTTCTCCTTCTTCTTCTTCTTCCTTCTTCTTTCTTCTTCTTCTTCTTCTTCTTCTTCTTCTTCTTCTTCCTTCTTCTTCCTCCTTCTCCTTCTCCTTCTCCTTCTCCTCCTTCTTCTTCTTCTTCATATTTGTTGCTTAAATTTTGAGCATTTGTGGAAAGACCTTTGAAGCCATGAGTTTTATTCCTGGTTCCTTTTCTTCACCAAAAATGATGATAAAATACTTCACCAAAATGAACGGGACAACTTCTTTTTATAGTCAAAGTCCTGTTGATCCCCTGGAAAGGTGGGCTGTGCTTTCTAGAGTTAGCTTGGAGCCCAAGTGCAGGAGGAAGCCCCACTAACTTTGTCATGTGGTTCACTTGCTCCTGGAGTGCTGTCCTGTTTGAATGGCTGAGCTTGACCACTGTTGCCTTGCAGGTAAAGCCCCTAATCTGTATTGCTGCCTTTGTTTTGGCAGCTTGACTGACTCTCCCTGTGGTCCTGACCTTATCTCAGCTCACTCTACTACTCTGGATACTTGTCTCCATACTTATGAACCTGGTCTTGATGACTGATTATAAATGCATAATTTGCCCCACTATTTTATTGGTAGTATTTGTAACTCTTTACTATTCCCTGATTCTAATTAACCTAATTATTTTGAGTCAGGAGGAAAAGGCTCATTTTCCTGCCACTTCAATATCTTGTTATTCGTGCCAAAAATTAAAGGATAGAGTCTAATCAATAAACATTTATTAGGCATCAGTTGTTTGCCAAGTATTGTACAAAGTGCTAGAAATCCAAAGATCAAAAAAATCTATTAAAAAAACCAAAATATTCCTGCTCTCAAAGAGCTTAAGACTAATAGACAAGGTTTTAATATAGGACCACCATTAAATGATTAGTTTAAAGATAGAAGGGAACCTAGAGGTCATCTAACCCAACCCCCTAAGTTCTCAGTTGAGGAACCTGAAGGAAGCTCAAGTTGGTTAAAATACTAATACCATGAAACCAGTTCTTAGACCATGTGGAATTCTGCCATGAGCCACATTCTGAGAACTCCTTTTCTTGGGCTATTTGCTTCTGACAAACTAAGCTACTAACTGTTACCCCATATATTCCAATTCATCTTCCCCTTTATTGTGTGCCTTGGAACAGATGTTCCCTTCCCCTCATACAAGAAGGTCCTCTCTCCTCACCTCCATCTCATAGAATCCCTATCCTCCCCTTAAAGTATGACTCCAATGCTGTCTCCTATATGGAACCTATTCTGATCTGCCTCGAAGTTATTACAATTTCTTTTTTTTTCTAATTATTTTGTAGGTAGTCTGTATCAACTAATTTGCACATGATCTTGCAGTGGAATATAAGTTTTTTGAGGACAGGAATTGTTTTATTTTTATCTTTGTGTCACCAGTGATTCATATAGTGACTTTCATAAATTTGGAATTTAAACAAACATTACTGAATTGTACCACTGGGTTTTATCGTCCATATTATGTGGTGACTCCCTCCACTCCTGTGGTTACTGTTGCCGAAAAAATTCATCAACTAACAGCCAACATGGTCATGAGTCCCTCCCAATTCATTCAGCTGTCAGTCAGACATTATAATAGAATATAAGCTCCTTGAGGAGAGAGATTGTTTCACTTTTGTCTTTGAACCCCATAGTGCTTGGTACTTAATAATCATTTAGCAAATGTTTTTGATTGATTGATTGAGACAAGTCCTTTGTGTGGTAGGTAGGCCCTAGCAATTTTTTTTACTCTATTAACATAATCTTCAATATCCAGAGTGATCTCTATGCCAAAAAGAAGTATCAAAGGACTTATGTGAAGATTCATATTAAGAAAAAGAAAAATCCTTTTAAAAAGTTAACCTTGATTAACACAACACAAAGTTCAGAAGATATTTAAATTCAGTTAAAAAGCCAAGCAAGATGAGGACTTAAATAGCTTTGAGTTTCTTTGAGTTATTAACTGGGAAAATAATATTTCTTTTTTTTATTAAATAACTTTTTATTGACAGGAAAATAATATTTCAACATCAACACAGTATAATACTTTTCAAGGTGCCTTCCTGAATTTCTTCCTTACAGGACCAGGACAAGTGGAAATTCTGCCCGGATTCTAACTTATTTTCATTACTTTTCACTGCTTTTCAATTTTACCTATGGAGATCAAAAATAGCTGAATAACTGAGGTTACTAGTGACAGGGTTAGCCCAATCTCCTACAGCTATCTCTTTGTACAGGCTATCCCCATGCCTGGAAATTCACTCCCTTCTTGCCTTCATTTCTTAGAATTCCTAACATCCTTCAGGGTTCTGAAGGTCATATGCCTTTTCCTATGGGAAGACTTTCCAATCTCTTTAGTCAATAGGGTTCTCTTCTTCCTCTTTAAATTTTACACACATACACACCATACACACACACACACACACACACAAAATATATATATATATATATATATATATATATATATATATACACATACATGTATACATATACACAAGTACACACATATAAATGCTGGAAGCTGCAGAAGCTGAATAACAATAGATAGATAGATACTTCTTCCTGTATTTTATTCTCTCTGTAGAATATAAGTATCTTGAAGACAGAAATTGTTTCTGCTGGTTTGACTTTGTATCTAATCCCCAGTGCAAAATATAATGTCTCACTTATAGAAGGCACTTGATAAATCCTTGTCAGATTAGATTGGACTAAATTGGACTGGATTTAGTGAATTTAGCCTAAAGGAGTTACAATGTCTAGATTTAGCATTTCATGGAGTCCTCAGACTCTGATAATCTAACAAGGAATAATTGCAGAGTTAAGCACTAACTCCAGGTTAGTTCTTTAAAACCTCACTTAGTTGCTGGGGATCCAAGTCTTATAAGAAGCACCTGAATAGCAGCTGTGATGCTTCCACAGCTTCAGAGAATTCAACGAAAAGTTTTGCCCATAGATGGGCAGAGATCACAGCATCTGTGCTTTTTCTAAACTAAAAGGATAAACAGCCCTTGTTGTCTCTGAATCACCAATTGCTTTTGAAAACTTGAAACGGGGAAGAGGCAGGGAGGGAAGAGAAAGAATGATGAGGAACCAAAATAGGGAGAGGTTCCTGAGAAATAAGAAGTGAGAAAGTACAATGGTTCAAAAGAGACAACTACTAAGATCATGTGGGTCTTTTCAGTTTGGATCTATTTACTTCTCCTTTGAATTTTTTATTCTTCAAGCCTCTCAATCACCATCTGTTTCTACATAGTACTGAAGAAATGAACAAAAGATCAATCCACCCGTTTGCTCTTGTTTCAGGGGCTATCTTAATGCTTAAACTTCCACTAGGTGGAGGGAAACCCCCAAATAACCTCATATAAACTACATTGGTACCAGCAAGACTCATGGAGAACCATAGATTCGAATCTAGAAGATATTTCAAAAACCATCTTGTCCAATTTACAGATGAGGAAATAGTTGATGTCTGAAAGGATAAGTGACTTGACTAGAGTCACATGAGCAAAAAGTGGAAGATTCATGAGTCAAAGCTAGTTTCTTCAACTCAAAACCCATCTTGTCTTCTGTAGCACATGGCACTTCTGCAAATATATATACTCTAGTTAACCGCCCCTTATTTATTGACTCTACTTACCATTTCAGAAGGGCTAGGAGGACCAGTACCAGAGCCACTGTTACCATGGGGCCATTAATTTCCAAATGGAAGAGTTCCAGGAATTCCATTGTTCCTCAACCTCAGCAGTTGTTGTTGTCGGAACCCTGGGGGACAGGCGGACTGGGGAACCCCTCTGAAGGAAAGAGTGCCTCAAAGTCCTGTCAGCAGTTATCAGAACAGCAGTCTGCCATAAAGGCGGAAACAGACAAACAAGACTACGTCAAGCCAACTTTGTTCCAAGATGTGTGTCAGAATGTCTCCCTCCTTCTAAAGAGGAAGGAAGGGGAGGGAAAAGAAAGGGTTTCAGTGTAAGGCAATGAATCAGCATCTCTCTCTCTCTCTATTCTCTTGATGACTGTCCTGTAAATAAATATTTACTTAACTTTTCTGGGAGGCAGCAGCAACACAACCTCCACATCTGCAGATCATAATCATGAATGTCAAGCCTGGTACGTGATCAGCAAAAGGAAGGATCCTGAAACTCTCCCCAATAGCCTGACAGAGTTTTGTGACAGTTATTGGTTCAGTTTTGCCCATGAATACTTTTGTAAGTGTGTGGGAATTCTTTTAATATTCTTAGTCCATAGCATTATCTTAGTTCTAGGAAGGATCCAAGACAGTAGTATACCGGGTCTGGCATGTATTGGCTTGACAGAGCCAATTGTTAAATGTCCAGTGGGAGCATTTATACTTCAGAAATTGACAAATGCTACAAATCAAGACTTGGCTTACATTCTCCAATTGATAAATGGTCAAAGGATATGAACGATTTTCAGATGAAGAAATTGAAACTATTTCTAGTCATATGAAAAGATGCTCCATATCACTACTGATCAGAGAAATGCAAATTAAAATAACTCTGAGATACCACTACACACCTCTCAGATTGGCTAAGATGACAGGAAAAGATAATGATGAATGCTGGAGGGGATGTGGGAAAACTGGGACACTGATGCATTTTGGTGGAACTGTGAATACATCCAGCCATTCTGGAGAGCAATTTGGAACTATGCTCAAAAAGCTATCAAACTGTATATACCCTTTGATCCAGCAATGTTTCTACTGGGCTTATATCCCAAAGAAATACTAAAGAAGGGAAAGAGACCCCACATGTGCAAAAATATTTGTGGCAGTCCTCTTTGTAGTGGCCAGAAACTGGAAACTGAGTGGATGCCCATCAGTTGGAATATGACTGAATAAGTTATGGAGTATGAATGTTATGGAATATTATTGTTCTGTAAAAAATGACCAGCGGGATGAATGCAGAGAGGCCTGGAGAGAGTTACTAGGTGAAATGAGCAGAACCAGGAGATCATTATACATGGCAACAAGACTATATGATGATCAATTCTGATGGACACAGCTCTCTTCAACAATGAGATGATTCAAACCATTCCAATTGTTCAGTGATGAAGAGAGCCATCTACTCCGATAGAGAGAACAGTGGGAGCTGAGTGTGGAACACAACATAGCATTTTCACTCTTTCTGTTGATGCTTGCTTGCATTTTGTTTTCTTTCTCAAGCTATTTTTTTCCTTCTTGATCCAATTTTTCTTGTGCAGCAGGATAACTGTATACATATATATATACATATATTGGATTCAACATATATTTTAACATATTTAACATCTATTGGACTACCATCTAGGGGAGGGGATGAGGGAAGGAGGGAAAATTTGGAACAGATGGTTTTGTAAGGGTCAGTGTTGAAAAATTACTCATGCATGTTTTGTAAATAAAAAGCTTTAATAAAAAATTTTTAAGACTTGATTTATTCTATTTTTGACTGTTTAGACTTAAGAAAGTAATAGAAAAGATGATAACAATGCAGATTAAACTTAAAAGCATGTTGTGCATGTATTTCTCCTCCTCCCCTGTCCAGAGCTGATTGTTAAACCAGCATACACCTGATCCAGGGTCTCTTGCAGGTGACCATAAAATTTAGAAATGATAGGTACCTTGAAAATCTTCTAGCACAAGTCACTCATATTTCAGATGGAAAATTGAGTCACTGAGAGGAGAAGAGACTTACCCAAGATTAAATAAATACTGAGTAGACAAGTTGGGATCCAAATACAATTCCTCCAGTTCTAAGCTAAGTCTACTATTCACTCCATCATGCTTAGGTTTAATCAATGATTATCTCCATAGCTTTGTGTGAGCTCTTAATCTAAGCTAGAAGTTTCTCAGGTGTCTAAAAGTATATTCACAGACCAAGTCCTGAATTCTTGTGCTCTTGGACATGACTACATAAAATCGATTGAATAACGTTAGACTCATCACCTGACCCCTAGCTTTCCTCCATTGGTGATGTGGAAAGAATTAGTTAAGGCATCATCCACTGTGCGATAATATTAGTAGCAGAACCATTTGTTCTGTATTATATGCAAAGCACGGTTTTGTGTTCCTCAATAGCCCAAAGCAAGATTGTGAACCAGGAAAAATTTGTCTTAAGAGCTCCTCACCACCCCTTTCAACACACCTCCCCTTTCTGCCATGAATAGCCTTACTCTTGGTACCCAGTGCCTTTGAGCTTTCTCTTATCTGCCTGGGATCTCTCACCCATTATTTTGGCAACTGTCCTTTACCCGCCTTTTCCAGACAAAGTTCCATGCAGAGATTCCTTTCTGGATCTCCATCCTCCCTAAATCTGCAACTGCCTCCTGTGTGCCCTCCCCTCAGAACCCTGCCTATTGCTTGGTAGCAAGAAAGTAATCTGATAAAATTAATTTGCACCACATCAGTGAAAAATCATGAGTTAATATATTACCTTTCATGCAGCACATGTGCAGTTCCTAGACCCACAATGCTTTAACTTAAATAAGGTGACAATTTCAAACCGGTAATGAGAATAATCATAATGTCATAAAGTCAGGGTTTAGTTCAACCTAGATATGTCGTAATGTGCTTTGCCTAATGTCACACAACTAGAGAGTGGCTCTAACCAGAGCAGAACCCAGTTTTTCCCAATTCCCAATGGAGAATCCCAATTCCCAATTCTTTGCTCTTTGAAGTATATCACAATGCCTTTTTGACTTGGAGTAGGGAAAAGGAGGGAAGCTTTTTATCTTCAAATCAAATCATAAAATGTCTTTCTACTTTACTAGGTAGCCTTGATCATAGAATAGCCTTAGGAGTTTGGTGAACTTTTAGGGATAGTGGATTTTCTTAGTAGCTATGGGAGTTTGGAGGCATTAACATTGTTGAATGGTTGTTCAAGATCAATGAAAACAATTTTGAGGTTCTGATACTGTTCTCAACCTTTTTCTATATCTGAAGCAGGGAAAAGGTATTGTCCATTGTACTGCAGTTTAAGGCCTCATTACTATTCTGGGAATGTCTGTTGACTCTTGAACATCAATCCAGGATACTTCTGGCCAGGAGTTCCCCAGTGACTCATGAAAATATAATAATATTTATGAATCAAATTTTTTAACTTTGAAGACAAAAATGATAGTGGAATCTTTGAAACTTTGTAGTTATCACTGCAAGGAAAAAAAAAACTTTTTATAGTATCTTATTAGGAATAACTTTAGGACCTAGAACTAAATTAGGAGTTGGTTTCTTCTTTCTTACTCAACTCCCTGGGTTCGTCTTATAGGTCTTGGTAGCTGGGACAGTCTCAGGTCCTTACACCTCACAAATCAACACTCATTACCAACATTTTGTTAATGTAAGACCAACCCCTAAAGACTCAAGTTTCCAATAGTATAGGCAAATCAGCAAACTCTTACAATAGGACCACAGGGGTGCTGGAGGGAACCAGCCATTCAAGAACCCATAACTAAATTTTCAGTGTGAGTACTTATACCTTAAACATTAGCAAACTACAAATCATGACTTCAGTTTTTTTTATTGATTGTGCAGATTTAAGAGTGGGGTAGAGAAAATGTTAGTAACAGATTTAACTTCCAAATATATCCTACTTGAACCAATTGTAACACACTTATCAGCACTCCTCTGAATAGGATCTTGCTTTCTGGGGAACAAAAAAGACATATTTTTAATTGTTTTATTTTTTCTGGTTATTCATGTACATTAATTTTTAAAATACACATTTCTTTATGAATCATATTGGGAGAGAATCATCAGAACAAAAGAGGAAAGTCATAAGAGAAAAAAAAAAGAAAAAGCAGTGTACATAGCATGTATTGATTGATATTTTGTCTCCTTAGTTCTTTTTCTGGATGCAGACAACATTTTCTTTCTAAAGTCTATTGGAATTGCTTTAGATCACTGAACCACTGAGAAGAACCAAGTGTTTCATAGCTCATCATCACACATTCTTGCTGTTATTGTGTACAATGTATTCTTGGTTCTGCTTGTTTCACTCAGCATCAGTTCAAGTAAATCTTTTCAGATTTTTCTAAAATTATCTTGTTCATCACTTTTCACAGAACAGTAATATTCCATTACAATCGTATTCCACAGCTTTTTTAGCCATTCCCTAATTGATCAATATCTACTCTTTTTCCAATTCTTTGCCACCACAAAAAAAGCTGCTACAAACATTTTTGTACGCGTGAAATACAGACCCAGCAGTGGCACTGCTGGGACAAAGAACATGCACAGTTTTATAGTCCTTTGAACATAGTTCCAGATTGCTCTCCAGAATGGTTGAATCACTTCACAACTCCACTAGCAAAGAATTAGTGTTCCAGTTTTCCCATATCCCCTCCAATATTTATCATTATCTTTTCCTGTCATTTTAGCCAATCTGAGAGGTTTAAGGTAATAATACTTCAGAGTTTGCATTTCTCTACTAGTGATTTAGAGCATTTTTTCATGTGACTATAGATGGCTTTAATTTCATCATATGACAATTCTGTTCATATCCTTTGACCATTTATCAATTAGGGAATGATTTGTAAATCTGATAGTTAAACTATCTCTTGCTCTCCTAATTTGCTTATAGTATCACTCTTTATGCCCAAATCACGTACCCATTTTGATTTTATTTTGTGAGATGTAAGTCTATGCCAAGTTTCTGACAATTATTTTCTTGTTTTCCCAGCAATTTTAGTGAAATAGTGAGTTCTTATCCCAGAACCTGGACTTTGGGAGTTTGTCAAATATTAAATACTATATTCATTGATGATCGTGTCATGTGAATCTAACGTATTCCACTGATCCAACACTCTATTTCTCAAAAAGGACATCTGGGCTACTGATTGAAGCCCCTGACCAAGAACTTGGTTACTCAGATTTCCCTCTCCAAGGTAAGAAAAGCTGAAAAGGAAACAGTCTCATGAGAGGACACAACCCTCCCAAATAACAAAGATCAGATTCATTCTGAGATAACAGATTCACTGAAGGGATGAGCAGCAATGGGTGGAAAGCAGCCGCTGGCTTTCCTAAACATGGATTATCTTGTTAAGCTTTGTCACGAAGAAGACCTCAAGACAAACAGTCCTGCTTACGGGCTGTTCAGTGATCAGAACTATGGCAACCTAGGCAGACCATGTTTCATTGCAATGGATAGTTTTGAGAACTTGTTCTTTAAAGCCAGGGGAAAAACTGGCAGATTTGGGTTTCTATAACTCCACTCTATCTCAGACTACCAGAAGTCTTCTCATCTCAGTGGGCTTTCAGTGCTTTAAAGGGCTTCATCTTCCACCATGAGGTATAGAAGAAATCCTCCTAATTCATGAGTTTGCAATCTAAAATCTGAAAGGACTAAGGCAGATCCCACCGGCCCATGGTGATGAGGTTCAGTTCATAAACTCTTTCAAGCGCAAGGTCACTAATCCAAGTGTGGAACAGGATGGGGGTGTCTAACAGGTGGGTGCACACTGTTTTGCTTTCTTGTGCCCTTGTCAGGACTTGAGAATATCTATTCCTCTGGTAATTAGGGTGACTAGACCATTACCTACCATTCTCTAACATGGCTGGGACTTGTAGGTAATATGGCATAATAATCATGGATATGCAAGATGCAGCCCAAAGAATGCCATATGTCCTCTTAATTGCCCTTGCCAGGGGGAAGTCTTTCTAAAAATATAATAGAAACTGAGACCAACAAAACTGCACCATTTTACTCCTTTTCTCAGTCTCTGACATTTGCTCGCTATCTGACAGCAGCAGTGAAGATTAATCTAGTATCCAAACCAGCAATGGAAACCCTCATAATCTATGCAGGGGTCCTCAAACTTTTTAAATAGGGGGCCAGTTCACTATCCCTCAGACTGTTGGAGGGCCGGACTAGAGTAAAAACAAAAACTTTGTTTTGTGGGCCTTTAAATAAAGAAACTTCATAGTCCTGGATGAGGGGGATAAACATCCTCAGCTGCCGCATCTGGCCCGCAGGCCGTAGTTTGAGGACCCCTGATTCTATGCCTTCTAGCTCTAACTTTAGACAGCCTGATGTGGAAAAGATACTTGCATTTTCCCACCCCTACAATCTAGCCACCCTGCCTTTACTTTTGGACTGCCAAGGGCTAATTTGGAAGGCTGCAAACTTATCTCCACCACTTAGCTAAGTCTCCCAAACCAGTATCGCTTCTTTGATTTAGACCAGTGTCTTCTTGTCCTGTTCTCATTAGGAGAGGGAAGAAGAGAAAAGGAGGACACATGTATTCTAGCTTGGGGCCCCTAAGCTAGGAGAGGAGGGAAAAGGGCAAAGGAAAAGATAAATACCTGCAGGGGTCTTCCTGTCCCAACCCCTGCCTCTCTCAGGATGAACATTTTAGTCAGTGTGAGGAGACAAAGATTAGGCAGGTGGAACCACGTAGGAAATCAATATTTATATACAACTATCCCTTCTATATCACAATTTAACCATCACACATTCAATATATCATAGTTGTCATAAGAAATTAAATGGGAGGGATAGTAATCATTGATCTCAGACAAGATTGAACTTAAAAAAGATTCAATCTACATTGTGTCAGCCATATTAATGTTGTTTTAGATGTGTAATGCATATGTACATATATGTATATGTAGGTATGTATTGTGAAAGTGTATGTATATATGTATATGGGTATGTATGTATACATAAATATATCCATGCTTAATTGTAACCTGCTTGGGGAAGGGGGAAGGAAAGGAGGGGGAGAATAAAGTAAAAAGTATACAACAGAGAACAAAAGAAAATCTACATGGAGAAAAAGAAAAGATGGACAGTTATGAATACAATGTCTTCTATTATTATGTATGCTTTCTTAAAATGGAAATTCATTGCTACATATTTTGAATCCTCCCTGATGTTCTGTTGGGCACATGACAATTTTTTTTTCTTTTTCTGCCTTTCTTTTAAAAAAAAAATATGAAAAAAAATGCTTCTCTTCTTATCTTCCATTTAAAAAAAAAGAAATTAAATGGGAATTTTGGAGGAGTTTTATGAAAGCTTTAGGCAGCATACAAGGCCAGCAGACAACACAGAAAAAGTTTAGAAACTCAGAAATGCATGAAATGTGTGTATATTATAATATCAACCCAAATATTATGACAAGGTACTGTAAATACCCCATAAAAGAAAAAGAAAAAAATTTAGATTTCTTCTCTGGTATGAAAGGAGAGCCAAACTTTTTTTCTGATTTTCCAGATTGTGGGGTACTGTATCCCTAATCCCCGCAGTGTGGAAGAGAGAACTGTATTTCCCTATGAGTGAAGATCCTCTGAATGGACCTTTCTCAAGTGAAAGAGACCTGTTTAATTTATTAAGATATTAAGATATGAGTACCACTCTACAAAATCCACTTTGTCTATCACAGAGGCGAAGTTGCCTCCATCTCTTGAAGCTGCCAGGGATATCTGAATCAGTGCATAAACAGAATTCAGGGGCATATTAAGGATTGATTTGATGATCCATCTGGACAAATGGTGGCATTCTGTTATTGATAATTTAAGTAACTAGTTCTGTAAGGAGTAGACTTCAATAAATTTCAAAAACAAGGTTACTCCCTACTAACTTTTTGATCTGTAATTCTACTCAAAGTATTTGTTTTAAAGGCAAAATGTGCTAGACATCAAGGGCTGTCTGGAGGTGACCATTTAGAGAGCCATCCACCCATTATTTAAATTGATACTTAAAGCTCTCTTCTCCAACACATTTGCTGAGATATTTTTCAATAGCTCCTTGCAAGTATCTTAATTCTTTAGGATCTTAATGCTTAAATACCACTTGAAGATGAAATCATTTTATTACTGTGAGCAAGTAGCTTATGAGAGATTGGTCAGGGCAGCCCTTGTCACTATGCATCTCCACAGACTTGCCCATCAGTTTAAGTCCTGATAGCCACCAATGGCATAATTGATGAGATGCTCCTGCCTAGACCTTGGTCAAACCCCATCGACTTATTCTGGCTCACTCATTAGATGGAAGATGACATTGATGACTGTTTGGCCATCACTAAGCAAAAGCAGGCTATTACTGTTGATTAAACAGCTGCAATATTAATTGGAGCTGTCCAAAAATAGAATGGGCTATCTCAGAATCATGGATTTAGACTTTGAAGGGACCTTAGAGATAGTCTAATGTCTGAGGGCAGATACTAAAGTTTGCCTTTTCTATTTGTATCTCTAGTACATAGCACAGTGTCTGGCACATAGCGGACAATAATGTCTGTTGACTGGTTTTCCAAGAGATTTAGCATTTTTATCTGTACTATTAATCTGAGTTTTTTTTTAAAGGATATTTTCCATTATCATTTTTATAGCATCCTAGGACTTTCTGCTACAGTGATTCTTTGATTGGTGTTGGATAGCTTTTTTTGTTTTGCTAATATGTAGCCCTTTGTGTATAAGGAGTTTGGGTTTTGATGAAGTAGGTTTTTCTAATTCTTTGCTATAGGATGTTTCCACATTGGTCTTCCTCAGACACAATCATCACATCACTCCACCGCTCAAACACCTTAAATGGCTCCTCATTTCCTACATCACACTGCTTCTTTTCTGTGACATTATTCCCTTTGATATCATGGTTAAACTCCTAAAAGTCCTTCACAACTGGGACCCAAATGAGAAAATGTATGTAAAGTTCTGTAAATCTCAAAGTACAACATAAATATCACATTCCTATTTCTAACAAATACCACTCCTCAGGTTAGCTTCCTCACTGCCCCGCAAACATACCATGCTTATGCCTGCCTCTGGACCTTCACTAGTATTATTTCTCTTCCTTGGAATGCCCTAATTTTTCCTTCCAATTATGTCACCAAGATATCACCCTGAAGTAGAAGGTCTGAAGCTTTTTTCATAGACCTCTTTGGCAATCTGATGAAGCTGCCCCTTCTCAGAATGTTTTTAAACACATAAAATAAAATAATTATAATTAAAAAGAAAACCACTTAGATTGAAATGCAGTTTTCAAAATATTTTTAAAAAGCAAAAAACAAGGGGCAGCTAGTTATTGTAGTGGATAGAACACCAGCTCTGAAGTCAGGAGGACCTGAGTTCAAATCTGCCCTCAGACACTTTTCCTGGCTGTGTGACCCTGGGCAAGTCACTTAACGCCAATTGCCTCAGAGAAGAAAAAAAAAAAAAGCAAGCAAGTTCCCAGACTCTAGGAGGATAAATTCAATTATCTAGGGATCCATCTGTCAGTTCCTTATGCCTACAATTCAGTTGCCTGCCACCAGATGGCAGTTGTGCTATTTAGGTTAAATAGTTTTGTTTCCCCCATAAACAAATGAAATCAGATTTACTTACATCCATGATCCACACAACTAATTGCTTTAAAAATTAAATAAAAATAAATATCTTTATTAAAATATTTAAATCAAGCTATATTCTCTAAAGTATATAAGGAAATTATATTGCAAAAATTTAATATATATTTATTGAACATCTACTAATAACATCTCCATCTTGTTCAGTTATGTCTAATTTGTGACTCTGTGGAATATATTCTACTAATACTGTCAATAAAGTTTTATTGACAAAGATACTGGAATGGTTTGCTTTTTCTTTCTCCAGTGAATTAAGGTAAACAGAAGTTAAGTGACTTATACAGGATTACACAGCTAGTAGGTATCTGAGGTCACATTTGAACTCAGCTCTTCCTGACCCCCTTCCCAGTATTCCATCCACTGAGTCACCTGGCTGCTTCCTATAGCTCCATTTCCTAAATTACAATGTGACAATCTGAGTGCTGTGCTGAGCTTCCCAGAAGCTGCTTCCCAGAAGGTTGTCATATAAGAGGATAAGAAAAGATCCATATATTGAGATGCAAATAATGAAATATAAAGCTAGAGTTAAAAAGAATCAGCTCTGCACTTATTTCTTTCTCAAAATTCTATTAGTTCCAGTTAATACAGTCTAGGGCTCCAACTTAAACAGAGCTGGCATTTTGGGATTAGAAATCTCTAGAGGGGAGATTCTTATGGCAGACAGGAGTTTCATCATTAAAAATATTCGTGCCTGTTGCTAGGTTGATTGCCCTTAATTGGCTCACATACCTCATAGAGAAGAGATATACAGGTTGCTTCTTCATTTGTCTATGTCTGTGGAGCTCAGGTAAGTCCCTAACCTTCTGGTCTTCCATAGAAAGAGGAAAAAAACCCGACAAAACTCCTGCTGAAGTCCACTGTGTTGTACTTGTAACTAACCAAAAGCCCCAAAGCTAATACGCTCTCTTTGACTGTATTCCATTAGTAAGATCTGCCTTGAATTTCCCTGTTGTTTTCAGTCGCGTCTGAATCTTGGTGGCCCCATTTGGGATTTTCTTGGCAAAGACACTAGACTGGTTTGTTATTTCCTTCTCCAGATCTCAGATGAGGAACTGAGGCAAACAGAGTATATTGCCCAGGGTCACACAGTAAATCTCTGAAGCTGGATTGGAACTCAGGAAAATGAGTCTTCTCGTCTCCAAGTCAAGTAGAGACTTCTTAAAGAAGACCTTTTCTTTTTGACATCAAAAAATATAATCAAATATTACTTACACAACATTTGAATATTTAGACTAGTACAATTTTTTCACACTGACTTCCATGAGTAGTAAACTCCATTCTTACTCCCTACATGAATCTCTCTCTCTCTCTCTCTCTCTCTTTCTCTCTCTCTCTCTCTCTCCCTTCCTCCCTCCCTCCCTCCCTCCCTCTTCCTTCCTTCCTTCCTTCCTTCCTTCCTTCCTTCCTTCCTTCCTTCCTTCCTTCCTTCCTTCCTTCCTTCCTTCCTTCTTTATTTCTTTCTTTCTTTTCTTTCTTTCTTTCTTTCTTTCTTTCTTTCTTCTTTCTTTCTTTCTTTCTTTCTTTCTTTCTTTCTTTCTTTCTTTTCTTTCTTTCTTTCTTTTTTCTTTCTTTTCTTTCTCTCTTTCTCTCTCTCTCTCTCTCTCTCTCTCTCCCTCCCTCCCTCCCTCCCTCTTCCTTCCTTCCTTTCTTTCTTATTAAAGCTTTTTATTTTTCGAAACATATGCATGGATAATTCTTCAACATTAATCCTCAAAAAACCTTGTGTTCCCATTTCCCCCCTTCCCTCACGCCCTCTCCTAGATGGCAATTACTCTAATATTTGTTACACATGGTAGAAGTATATGTTATATCCAATATATGCATATATATATATTTATATAATTATCTTGCTGCATAAGAAAAATCAAATCGAACCAGAAGAAAAAAATGAGAAAGAAAATAAGATGTAAGCAAACAATAACAAAAAAAGTGAAAATGTTATGTTGTCAACCACACTTAGTTCCCACAATCCTCCCTCTGAGTGTAGATGGCTCTCTTCATCACAGGATCATTGGGATTGGTCTGAATCATCTCATTGTTCAAGAGAGCCACTTCCATCAGAATTGATCGTTGTATAATCTTGTTGTGGCTGTGTACAATGATCTCCTGGTTCTGCTCATTTTACTTAGCATCAGTTCATGTCAGTCTCTCCAAGCCTCTCTGATATCCTGCTGATCATTTCTTACAGAACAATAATATTTCATAACATTCATATACTACAACTTACTCATTCTTCAACTGATGGGCATCCACTCAGTTTCCAGTTTCTGGCCACTACAAAGAGGGCTGCCACAAACAGGGATATAAGCCCGGTAGAAACACTGCTGGATTAAAGGGTATACACAGTTTGATAACTTTTTGAGCATAGTTCCAAATCGTTCTCCAGAATGGCTGGATCCATTCACAATTCCACCAACAATGGATTAATGTCCCAGTTTTCCCACATTCCCTCCAACATTCCTCATTATCTTTTCCTGTCATTTTAGTTAATCTGAGAGGAATGAGGTGGTACCTCAGAGCTGTCTTAATTTGCATTTCTCTGATCAATAGTGATATAGAGCACCTTTTCATATGAGTAGAAATGGTTTCAATTTCTTTATTTGAAAATTGTTCATATCCTTTGACCATTTATCAATCCTCCATGAATTTCTTAACTACTCTAATGCTTACAAATTCCGTCCTGTAAACATTAACAGAATCTAGGATATTACATAGAATTTTGCATTTAATTATATGCTGTAGTTTTGTTTATTTTTTCATTTATTAAAGATTTTTTTCTTCCAAGAACACTGTAATCTCCTTGAGGGAAGGTAACATCTTCCTCAATGTATATAGCACATGGTAGTATTCAATAAATACTTGAAGTAATGGCTGAATTGGGATGAAGAAAGTCTGAATGTTATGTTTTTATGCCTTGAAGTGAAATTTTAAACTTTTTTCATCATCAGTAAAAACTATTTCTGAATAGTGTTTCAGGGCTGAAGATAGAGGTAAAAAAAAATTAACAAATCTCTGAACTTAAAATTTCTTGTAATTACAAATTCTAAAAACTAGAGTAGTAGCTGAGAATTTGACATTTGATGTAAATTCAATTGATAGGTAAGATGAGGGTGTCCCAGGGAGATATTTCAAAGCACTACAAAGACACTACTACCCTATTACAGTGGGAGACAAAAACTCCAGGATCCCCCCACCCCAATTATGGATGAAACTGTAGGATCTCATTGCTGGGAGAAAGAATGGGCTACAGCGAGGGATCCTATCTCACATAGACTGCCCCAATATTTCTACTGATCTCTGGACACAAGTAAGGGGCACAATGATGCAAAAAAGGAAGGCTCAAGAGAGCTATAGCAACCCTTCTACTAGAAGCCCTGAGTCAAACAAAAAAGGAAAGGAGGTTACATAGCACAAAGTCAAAGCAAAACCCTAACAAGATTGAGGGATAGATTGCTAAAAGATCTCCCCTGATTCCTGCTGCCATCATAGTATGGTTGGGATGATATCCTTTGCCTACTCTAGTTATCATTCCAATAAAAACTTTAGGAAGAAAATGATCAGAAATCACAGCTCTTTCACCCATCCATACATTGATAAAGTCACTATCAATTTTTCTTATATCATTGTTCAGAGTTCCCAAAGACCTCAAGAGACTCTTCTAGTTCTTGATTTATTTACAAATCTACTGTGGCATATGAGCCCCATAACTGGGGGTAGCTAGGTGGCAAAGTGGATAAGTGCTGCACTTGGAGTCAGAAAGATTACAGTTCTAATCTTGCCTCAAATACTTACTGTGTGACCCTGCATGTAACCTACCCTCACAGTTTCCTCATTTGTAAAATAGAAATAATACTTCTTCAGGTTGTTGTGATGATAGAATTAGATAACATGTAAAGTTGCAAACTTAAAGTAATATGTAAATGCTAGCTATTATTATTACCAAATTCTGGTAACCAGCTTTACCAAGATCTGCATAGTTTAATATAAATAAATAAATAAAGCAACTCACTCAAGTGTCCTCAGATCTAACAGTGATTTTTCCTACATTATGCCATTATAGTTTATAATAAGGAAAAAAAAAACTATACAGTAATAAAAAAACAATTTCCTTTACAAATGAAATCATAGCTTTAGTCCCTATCCTTCCCCTTTCCCTGAAATGTAAAAGAATGGTTGTTTCCTCACAAGAATACATATATAGAAATTTAAATGATAATACCAAATGATTATACCAAAATGACATTAATTATGTACCAAATGATTGTTACAGACATTAAGTGCTATGAGATCACAGAATCAGATCTTGGTAGTCATCTAATCGAATCAATATCTAAATGAGAATTCTCTCTAAAACATACAGAACAGTCATCAATCAGCCTTAAAATAGTGACATTTTTGTTTGTTTGTTTTTGTAGTTTTTTATTTACAAGTTACATGCAGGGGTAATTTTACAGCATTGACAATTGCCAAAGCTTTTGTTCCAATTTTTCCCCTCCTTCCCCCCACCCCCTCCCCTAGCTGGCAGGATGACCAATACATGTTAAATATGTTAGAGTATAAATTAAATACAAAATAAGTATACATATCCAAACCGTTATTTTGCTGAAAATACAGAGATGTTTAAGGAAAGAAGAAAAAAGAAAGGAAAGAAAAGGAGAGGGCGGGAAGGAGAGAGGGTGGGAGGGAGGGAGGGAGGAAGGAAGGAAGGAAGGAAACAAGGAAGAAAGGAAGGAAGGAAGGAAGGAAGGAAGGAAGGAAGGAAGGAAGGAAGGAAGGAAAGGAAGAAAGGAAGAAGGAAGAAGGAAGGAAGGAAGGAAAGGAAGGAAGGAAGGAAAGGAAGGAAGGAAGAAAGGAAGGAAGGAAGGAAGGAAGAAAAGGAAGGAAAGGAAGGAAGGAAAGGAAGAAGGAAGGAAGGAAGGAAGGAAGGAAAGAAAAGAAGGAAGAAAGGAAGGAAGAAGAAGAAAAAAGAAGAGAAGGAAGGAAGGAAAGGAAAGAAGGAAGGAAGAAAGGAAGGAAGGAAGGAAAGGAAGAAGGAAGGAAGGAAGGAAGGAAGGAATTCTAATTTTTGACAAGTTATGAGGTTTTTTCCTTCCTGACATCAAATTTAAATATGCCCTCTTATAGCTTTCACCCAAAGTATCGAGTTCTTCTCCTTTCTCCCTGGGGCAAAGTAGAACAAATGGTATCCCTTTCCCACATTAAAACCTTTTAGTAGTTAAAAAGTTAAATTAAAACTACCTTATGCCTCCAAGAATTTCTCTTTTCCAGACTAACCATTCCCAATTCTTTAAACCAACCTTTGGTCATTCTCCTTCTCCTCCTTCTCTTCCTCTCTGTGGGTATTAGCAGTGGAAATATAAAAGGAGAAACATCTCTAAGTAAGAATCGGTAGGACTTGGTGACTGTATATAGTGGATGGAATAGGAAAGGAGTAGTTAAGGAAAATCTCAAAATTTCAAGTTAAGGTAACTGGGGAAATGATGGTGTCATTAACAAAAATGAGAAAATCCAGAGTGAAAACTGTTCTGTGGAGAAATGAAGTATTTCTTCCCTATTTATCTCAGTAACAACTCCTTAGAGAGGAAAAAGGGGAAATGGGAGGTAAATATTTGTTGACTTGGTGAAATGATTACTGAGCATTTATAAACAAAATCCTGTTCTGTTCATTCATCTTTCCTTTCAGTCAACATTATTCCTTGCCTGTAGCCATGAGAACTCCCAGCTTCCTGTTCTTTTCTGAGAGGTATGACCTAGCAAGCCAGAAATTTTCTTGAACTATGTCCAAAAAGTTTATTTTAATCCATGGCATTCCTTACTCAGATCTGAACTTGATTCCTTCCAGTGAACCAGCTTTGACTTTTCTTAGTTCTTTCTCTTATTTCTGAAATATACACTCATTTTTCCCTGAGTGGGGGAGTGTCTACTTTAGCCTGTTTAGCTGCTAATTGGGAACCTACTTACTAGTAAGCTTCCCTGTAGTTCTCCTTCGTCGCCTGCCTCCTTCCAGCCACTTTAGTAACTTCATAATCCTTTTCCCCACGCCCTAACCACACCCAGCTCTCCCACCTTTTGATTTTGCCATTTGAACTTGGTTCTTCTCTAATCTCCCACGAGAATTTTTTTTTTTTTATGTTCAGGAAGAATTAAGAGTTTGTCCCTTCTCAATATGGCAGTTGGTAACATAAGGTTTGTGTGGGATGGAGGTAAATATGGGTCTGAAATACCACATAATTACATAATAGAGAGGTATTGCCAAGGTAAACTAATAATAAAACAGTTGGGTGATGTTTGCCTACAAAAATCACAGTTTGGTATATGTTATTCACTGCCTTACTTTGTCAAATATATCACGTGCCAAAATTAAATGCATAAGAACAGGCAGTGCTCTAATGTAATCTGCCAGATTATGCCACTGGTTCGGGACAACTATCAAAGAAATAGAAATTGCTGAGATATGGTCAGAGTGCCACATGAATAGTGTCAGGGTCCCTCAACCTCTGGGAACATATAAGGAACTAAGGTAAGTTTCATAAGATATAGTCTAGGAGCTCTCTAGCCTTGTCACATGGATTCATCATTTCCCAAATTTCCTGGTATTTTCTGACAACTGGGCAGCATTTTCCCTAGGAACACATGTAACATAATCTATAGAACAGGTAACAGATCTATAGAAAAAACAATCAAAATGCCGTGAAGGACCAGTTCTGACTCAGAAAGCCAATGGTGTCTCTTGATTTAGAGAGGTGGTGGACTATAGGTAAAGAACGAGGCATACTTTTACAGATGTGGCTAATGTGTTGATTTGTTTATGTGACTATATTTATTTATTTTAAGGAAGAATCTATGTGTATGTGTAGTGGTGATGTAAAAAAACCAAAAAGAAAAAAAAAGAGAAAAGGAACATCTGTAATTGTTTTAAATCACCCAGTAACATCATACTCCTAAATGTTTACTATCATCATACTGTAACTATGATGTTATAGTAACATCATATTACCTTAACTCTGTTTTGAAGAACTTTTGTTCTCTTATTCTCCTTTCTCTCAATACGATCCATTCCCCAGCCACAGTCTAGGCTCATCAGTCCCAAAGATCCCTCCCATTGCTGCTGCCTGTAAGAAACCTCAGAGGGAAAGAGAGGCTGCTACCCTTTTTATGACTGCTGGTAGCAGGGGCTACCTTCCTGCCCCTACAATTCAATTACTTTTCTTCCCCCTTGTACTCACTGGTAGTTGTCTTCATAGTGGTGTTTCTCTTATCACTGACTTAACACTGTCATTACTTTGTTCAAAACTTTCCCTGTCTTTTCTCTCACCATTCCATTTTTCTCTTTTATATCCTGCCCTAACTTTTCTATGGTTCCTCATCCATTCTTATTTTTTCTCCTTGATAGAATAGTATTTCCCTCCAATTACATGTAAAGATATTTTTCAACATTCAATTTAATAGTATTTTTCCCCAAATACATACATCAACATTTATTTTTGTAAATTTGAGTTCCAAATCCCCCTCCTTTTCTCTTCTCTTCCCAAGACAGCAAGCAATCTGATATAGATTATATATACAATCATTTTGACATATTTCCATATTAGTCGTGTTATATAAGAAAAATCAGAACAAAAGGGAAACCACGAGAGAAAAAAATGTGAAAAGAATTGTCTTTCTGAATATAAATGGCATTTTCCATCACAAGTTTATTGGAATTGTCTTGGATCACTGCATTGCTGAGAAGAGCTAAGTCTGTCATATGTGATCACCATACAATCTTGCTCTTACTGTGTACAATGTTCTTCTGGTTTTGCTTACTTCATTCAGCATCAGTTCATGTAAGTCTTTGCAGGTTTTTCTGAAATCAGCCTGCTCATGGTTTCTTATAGAACAATAGTATTCCATTATATTCTCTCATCAACACTTTATAGCATCAAAATAATTGTTCAAAGAGTTAGAAAAGTAAGTGCTAGACCACTATGTAGGAGTTTTCCCTTTAATCCATTTTGCATAAATTCAAACAGGTTTATATATAGGTATAAATACATATACTTACTTCCTCTCACATGTCATCTATTATCAGGACTCAGAGAGTGTCAAGCTACTGAGATTAGAGCCAGTGGCCCATGTAATAGATGATCTAATTGGAAAGACCATTCTACCCATAACTATCTTATTTATTTTCTCGAGACCATGCCTGAAATGACCCTATTATTCTCTTTTTGTTAAGGCATTAAAGAAAACTTTTAAAGTTTAAACATTAATATGTAACATAATAAACTATTATTAGTTTTCCAAGGGAAGATATCAAGGGTAGTTGTTAAGACTAAGTAGCTCAAAATCATCATGTCCAAAGTGGAATTTATTATATTTTTCCCAAATAATATCTCTTAGTCATAATTTCTCTGGTTTTGTTTCCTCACAGTGAAAGACTTAAGAGAATTAAGGAATGAAAGATTACCAGGTTTTTGAATCTGACATTTCCCTCTTCTTAACCCCATATTCCATCATTTGCCAATTTTATTTTCATATTATTATTTACATTTACATCTTGTGCTCCATCCTCACAATGACTATCCTGGTTCAATTTTTCATCTCCTTTTCCCTAGATTATTATAATATCTTCTAATTTTCCTGCTTCTAATCTCTCTTCTTTCCAGTCAACCCTTCATACTACTTCCTATATAATTTTCTTAAGGTTTCATTCTGACCAAATGAGATAATATATTTAAAGTTCCATGTCAACATTAGTTATTTTTATTGCCATTGATTTTATTGTTACTTCATTCTTCTATATAAAAACAAAACAACTTCTGGCAATTCCAATTACTTATCAAACAACATTTACACTCCTAATTCAAGACTTTTCATAATCCAAGTCCAACTTTAACCCATATTCTTCTTCATGTATTTTAAATTTTACTCAAACTGGAATTCCTTATAACCCTTGTCTCTCCTCCATCCATATCTGAAGTGGATTCCCAGCCTCTACCACCATATTGCTATCTGTTGAAGCCCCACTCTTCCTTCAAGACCAAGCTCAGTTACCATCTCCTTTATGTTGCCTTGTATGATCCATGCCTCAAAGTGAACTCCTCATCCTCAGCTTTCTCATTCTGCTTTGCCAGAACTTAACCCACATGTGCAAAAATGTTTTTAGTAGCTCCTTTTGTGGTAGCAAAGAATTGGAAAATGAGGAGATGCCCATCAATTGGGAAATGGCTGAACAAGTTGTGGTATACGAAGGTTATGGAATATTATTGTTTTATAAAAAATGATGAACAAGCTGATTTTAGATAGGCCTGGAAAGATTTACAAGCACTAATGTTGAGCAAAACAAGTAGAACCAGAAATACATTGCACACAATAACAGAAAGAATGTGTGATGATCAACTATGAAAGACTTGATTCTTCTTAGTGGTTCAGTGATCCAAGATAATCCCCTTAGACTTTGGTTAGAAAATGCCATCTGTATTCAGAAAAAGAACTATGGACATTGAATGTGAATCACACATACTATGTTCACTTCTTTTTTCTATTGCTTTTTTTTTCTCTCTCTCCCAGTTTTTCTCTTTTGTTCCGATTTTTCTCTCCCAACATAAGTCATAAAGCAATAATGTATTAAAAATAAATAAATAAGGTCATAGGTTTAGAATTCAAAGGAACTTTAGAGTCCAACCCTTTCATGTTGCAGATGACAAAAATGAGTTTCAGAGAGGTTAAATAATTGGTCTAGTATGGTAGGATTTGAATCCATATCTTCCTGACTCTAACTGCATCACTGTGATCAGACCTTGTTTTATCAAACTCTGCTTTTTATTATAGTTGTCTAGTCTATTAGATTAGAAGAGCCTGGAGAATAAGATGTTATATCTTTGTGCTTCAAGCCCAAGTGTCTTGAAGATAATAAGCATTTATTTAATCAAATTGAATGAAGTCAAAATAGTCATATCTATTTATTGGCCAGTCACCAAGCAGGGCCCTGAAGAAATAAGACAGATTTTTATTTTTTTTTAAAGGGGAAAAAGGAAAGGGAAAAGTCCAAAGGCTGTAACATTTAATAGCCCAGGTAACAATATGTACAGTGTGTCCTGAGTACCATGAGAGAGCCTGGGGGAGGGAGAAAAGGGTGGGAGGTGAGAGAAGGGAGGGAAGGGAGAATAGAAGTCATAAAAGGGTAATAAATCGAGGAAGGAAGATATAATTCTCACTAAAGGGAAGAGGGGAGCTCCAGAAAGAAACTTTGCCCTGAGTTGATCCTGATTAAGGTGTAAGAAGATTCAGGAACCAGCTAGAATTAGATTGACCTGGTATAAAACTAGTACATATAAGCTAGCCTCCAAGCTCAGCTCAGAAACTCATGAATCAGAGAAATATCTTCTACCAAGCCAAAAAAATCAACTGGAGCACAGGCACCAACATATTTAGACAGAACTAAACATTGCTCATAGAATCATTCTTTCTTAGAAATTGAAAGAAATTCAAATCAAATTAATTAAATTAAATTAAATCAAATCCAACACCCCATTCTGATGTAAGAATGTTTTCTATAACATCCTTAACAGATTTGACCTTTGCATGCATATGTCTAGAAACAGGATGCTCACTACTTAACAAAGTTGATTGTTGAAAGAGAAAAGTGAATGCAGAAAATTCCCCATAGCCTAGTACTCTGAAAGTCTTAGGAAGGTCATTGGACAGGAAAAAGGAGATGGTTCTAACTTTTGGTGCTAAGAAAGACTAGAAATTGTACACACTAAATATGCTAAATCTCATTCCTGATGCTTATTTTCGATATGACCTTAGGCATCTTTTAACCTCAGTTTCCCAGTCTGGAAAATCAAAAGGTTGGAACAGATGACCTCCAATATTCCTTCCAACTCCAGAGCTATAATCTTATGTGCCTACAGATACCTTCTTTCTCATCCCAACAATCATCAAGCTAATAATAATGATGAAAGCCAACACTGGTATAACACTCAACTATTACAAAGCATTAGTACATTTGTTAATCACAGCCCATGGGGTAGTCTTCTTTATTCAGTCCTAGGGGAGCTAGAGCTCAATCTTTTCTCCCACTCTCCAGGTTATTATGCTTTCTCCTTGGGGACCCTGGGGCAAACCTCTTCAGTAAAGCTTAGACATTCTTCATGGCTATGATCTCCCCAAAAGGAGTAAACAGGATCCCCTATAGAAAAAATTAGTCAAAATACAACATATTTAATCACCAATATAGGATTGATTTTTATTTCCTCCATCACAAAATAAATGCTCAAAATAAAATCAAACAAAATAACTGATGAGAACATATTGACAAATACTTCAATCCTGGAATAGTAAATAACTTGCATTCCTTTTCTATTCTCTGTCAGAGACAGGAAAAGTTCCTCTAACCCTTGTGGGACAAGACATTTCCATTCCATGCCCAGATGCGTATTATCCAAGCCATTCATTCAAGTTCAATGTCTTCTGGAAGCCTGACATGCTTGGCTCCTTGTTCTGTCGGTGGTCTTTTCCTGTGAAAAGGGATGCAGTGATAGGATGCACATTTGCAGCCAGCACCTAGATCTCTCATTGCCTCTGATTCTCCCAAGCTTATGAGTTAGCCATCCAGGTTAGAAACATCCATTTCAGAATCTCACCTGTGCTCACGGAAAGAAACACAAGGCAAACTAGGTAACTCAGTAGCTTAGTGGGTGATCGTCATTGGAGAAAGTCTCCAGTTCATGCCACAGAGCTCTGTTATTGGTCTTTTTCTGTTCAATATTTTAATTGATATTTTCATAAAGATAAAAAAGTCACGTTTATCAAATTTGTGGATGGCACAAAGCTAGCACAAATCTAGCAAAGGTTTTGGAGGAGAGAATCAAGATTCAAAATCGGCATCTCTTTCATGTCTTAGGGGAAGGTCTAGTGAATTCATAAAGAAAAAGTGATGGCAGAGGGGAGTCAGTGGCTGTCAGGAGCAGTATGGATGCTAAGTGTTCCTAGGGGGTCTACTTCTCTTGTAGGAGAGGGCACAGACCTCATTGTCCTGAGTTCTATGTTGTAGTTTCTGAATCCCATAAGAAAAATGGGACTATGGGGTCTGTGGTGCAGAGGTGACATAGAGGCTTATATTGTATTCTGTATACCTTTCAAGACATGTTGCTACTCTACCAAGGAGATACTGATAGCTTAGGAACTCCCTATATTAAATGTCATTGAACAAATTAAATTCAATGAAATTCGTTAATAGTATAAAGTAGGAAGGAAATGAGCATTTATTAAGTGCCTAATGTATACCAGGCACTCCGCTAAGTGCTTTAAAATATTATTTTATTTGATACTCACGGCAACCCTGGGAAATAGATGCTCTTATTGTCCTTATTTTAAGATTGAGGAATGGAAACAGACAGGGTTAAGTAATTTATCCAGGGTAACACAGCAAGTAAATGTCTGATACAGGATTTGAACTCAGCTCTTTTAAACTCTGGATCCAGCCTTCTATATGGAATTCACAATTGGGTAAGGAGATAAGGCATGTTTAAAGATAATTATAATATAATCTAGAAAATGATTATTTGCATAGGACAGGTCTCATAGAGTGTCCTGAGAGACTCAGAAGGACAGGGAATCTAGTGGGAAGAATCAGGGAATCATCTGTATGCTCAGCGGGCATCAGAATGTAAAACTGGTAGAACTCTAAGAGCACAGTTCAGATTTTTTTTTATTAATAAGTGCTTATTGTGAGCAAAACACAGAGCTAAGCAGTGGCACTACAAAGACAAAAATAAAACTATTCCTGCCCTCAAGGAGCTTATACTTTATACATGGCAAGATAGGGATACAATGTTCATGAAAAGGCACCTGAGCTAAGCCTTGAAAAGAAAAGAAAACTTCAGAGGAGAGGGAAGAAGGATGCATGTTTCTGAGCATGGTGGGAGCTTGTACAAATGCACAGATTTGGGAGATGTAACATGTAGGTAGTAGCCCAACTTGACTGGAGGGTAGGATATAAAAGGAAGTAGTAGGAGATAAACCTAGGATGGAGCCAGATTGTTGAGGCTGTGAAGAATCTTAAATGCCATTCAAAGGAGTCTGTGTTTTGTCCTAGTAACATTTGGGAGCCATGGAAGGTTATAAGCAGAAAGTGACATGGCCTTGGGGAAATTATTTTGGCAGGTATATAGTCACTTAACTATCCCAGACCAAGTTGATTGAGTTGGAGAAAGTAATTAAAGCAAAAGGTAACAAAGACCTGTACCAAAAATAGTGAGAATGTGAATGAAAAGAAGGGAATAAATGTGGGAGATTTCATAGAAATCTAATTAATAAGCATTAGGGACCAATAAGATATGGGGAATGAGGAAAAGAGACAAAGTGATGTACAATTGCAGGGGCATTGTACACAATCTAATGTATATAGCTATTTAGAATATCATTTTTAATTGTCTGCTCTTTGGACCTATACCTCTTAAATTTCTTAGTTCCCTTTAAAAACTCCAATGTGAGTACTACTTCACATCTGAGACTTTTCCTAATCTTCCCCCACTCCTCATTGTGCCTCACAAACTTCATATGTAGGATTATAGGAGATATTTAGAGCTGGGAAGGATCTTAGATGGCTTCTAATTTAACCATCTTTCATTCAGGTGCCTTCAGGGCAACAAAACAGAGTCTTAATAAATACTTGTTGATTGCAGTCCCTGGTTATCCGAGTTAATGAACCAAAAGATTATTCTAAAAATTAATTAGGATTAGGAATATAGTTTAGGATTATAAGAAACCACTCTGTCTCTTGGATAGTAAGGAAATGAGTATGTAGAAAATGGAATTTATAGATTGCACATTACAGAGTTTTCCCTGAATATATCCAAGAAAAAGAGAACCATCAATCTCCTTGCATTACCAGCAAAGACCTCCATTTTGGAAGAATGGAGGATTGTGCCTCTGAACTGATCACAAAGCACTCAGTCGACTCACCATGAAAAATGGGTACCTATTCCCCTTATCCTGATGAATTTCCTTATCTATAAAATGAAAATAATAATAATATTATTATTATATATCCTTGGTTTATTATGAGGATAAAATAAAATAATATTTGTAAAGTACTTTGCAAGCCTTAAAGTATTGTGTAAATTTTTTTTAACAAAAGGGAAAAAAAGAAAATATATTGAACACCACACAAATATGAATGTTGGAGGTTACTGATAATATTAAACTTTACTTCTTTGTTTTCTATTTCACATATTTGGAAATATAGAGGATATATTACTCTAGTCAATATCATCAACACAGTTCAGATTTACTACAAGTTATGGAAAATTTCTCCCCAGATTTTGAGCTGTGTTAGTGGGAGAACACTTCCTTCTGATTGTCTTTAGGGTCCTAGAAAAGGAAACAGTTTTTAAAAACTCAGTAATAGATTTTTTTTGTGTGTGTGTGCAGCAAGATAACTGTATAAATATGTATACATGTTTGATTTAACATATATTTTAACATATTTAATATATTGAATTACCTGCCATCTAGGGGAGGGAGTGGGGGGAAGGAAGGGAAAATTTGGAACAGTATGTTTTGCAAGAGTCAATTTTGAACAATTACCCATGTATATGTTTTGTAAATAAAAAGCTCTAATAAAAATTTTTTTTAAAAATAAAATAAAACTCAGCGATACACCTTTTTTCAAGTTTTTCATGGGCATGAAGTAGTGTTGATGTCAGCTCCCCTCTCTCTTTGTGCTAGCTTAATCACCCCAACCTATATCTACTACTATAGATCAGAGATTTTCCTCAGAGGCTTCAAGGCTCTTATTCTCAAGGTCCTAGGGATAACCCATGTATAGCTATAGGTATACTTTTCATATTCATAGCTCCTGAGACATTAGCATGCCTTGGGCCAAAAAAACCGGCCAAAATAACAGCCTTAAGTCTTAATCATGAGTTACTTACTAAGCCAAATACAAAGCAAGACTAATCATAACATGATACTCCACAAATAAATCTAGGGCACACTTTTCCATCCATGCACACAGTATCCATGAGGAAAAGTAAGCACAAACTTATAAAAACCTAATGGAGAAGACATAAGAATAAGGAAACCGTTGACCTCGGTATACCCTATAACACTGGACTACTGGCCTCAATGACTTTGGAACAATATGCATCATGGTCACCTGCTGGATGGGACCACTTCTGACTATTTTACTCAAAATGTCTCTGGACTGGAGTCCAGTTAAGATAGTGTTATACTCTTTGAACAAAAGCCAATTCCCTAAACCTGGGATCTACAAAGCTATTCAGGACTGCTCCCTAGGCTGGGCTCTAAGAACTTGGAGGTGGAAGAACAAGTCAAACAAGCCTCTCCATTTTCTCAACCAGCATTGTTAAGCAGCAGAGGGTTCTCTATCCTCCAATCAACTTTTCCAATATACAGAGCTTTTCTTCTAATCAGCTCCCAGCAGCAAAACTCTACATCTAATCAATTCAGCCCCCAGCAGTAGATGCTTCCTCCTGTCAGCTCATTGGGACCTGGAGAAGGAAAGAGTAGGAAAAAAAAAAAAAAGAGGGCAATGAATACTCTAAGCTGTTAGCCCTCAGTTTGTCTGTTTTTCTATAAGGCATCATGGGGGAAGGGGGAGGAGGGGGAACAGTGTGAGGAGCAGGGTTCATAAACTTAGGTGGGAAAAAATTGCATCTTCATTTTCATTAACGTATAATTGAAATGTATTATGTTCTTCAATTATGTTGGCAACTAATATTCTGAGATGCTATCCCTAGGCTTTACTGGACTGCCAAAGGGGTCTCTCTGTCTCTTTGTCTCTATCTATCTCTTTGTCTCTTTCTCTCTCTGAGAGAGAGAGAGAGAGAGAGAGAGAGAGAGAGAGAGAGAGAGAGAGAGAGAGAGAAAGAGAGAGAGAGAAGGAGGGAGGGAGTAGAAGCCCTTAAGCCCTATTGGAAGTTTTGGGACAAGGACTGACAAGATAAAATCTAGAGCAATTATATAAGTAAGCTATAAGATAGATTAAAGGGAGAGAGGTACTAGAGGAAGAGAGACCAGTTAAGAGTCTGTTGCAATAACCCAAAGATAACATGAGAAGGTCTTAGAGTAAAGTAGTGGCAATAAGAATGGGACAAACATCAATGAAATAGCTAATGAAGAATGAATTAGACAAGTGACTAGTTATGACTTTAAGTATACTCATAGATAACATTTCAATATTGGAGGATATAGCTACTTAATTTCTAGCTAACACAGAATAAAGAAGTCCTAAACAACAACAAAAAAAAAAAAAAAAAAAAAAAAACAACCGGCAGACTTTTGACTGTCTAAATTTCTGTTTATTCATATAGACCCTGGTAAAGAGACTTTATTGAGCTATCTCATTGGCAAGTATTAGAGTCATGAATTACAGTTCAGGTATGGCAATTCTCTCCCACAGCAGAAAAAAAGGCTTACTGCTGGGAAGAATATATATTTTCAACATTGTTAACTGATATTATGAAGGACAGTGGAACAGGATAAGCTAGGTTTTTCCCTTTCTGGATTTGGGGAGTATATCCTCTAGAGCAAAGATGATAGAAACAGATTCCTGCTGGATGCATATTGACTTAGAAAACCATTCTCATAGTCCATGTTGTATTAGATTTTTATTTATATTTTAAAAACATGTCTCAATCACATTTCAATCTGGTTTGGGCCCTCATTTCAGGGTTTTGTGGAATGCTTGTGGTAGCCCAAATTTGACACCCCCACCCTAGAATCTTAATAAGGTCAAATGGGATATTAGTAAAGCACTTAGCACAGTGCCTGATACATAACAGGTGCTTAATAAATGCTTGTTTCCACCCTTAATAATTCAGAAACTCTTTCAGCTTTCTATCCCTAGGGAAAAACAGGCCAAGATAAGGAGATAAATCAAATGAAAGGCTGGGCCATCAAATTCAATTACACTTGTAAATCATTTGTCATCAAGAAAACTTTTGAGTACCCATAAATTCCAGTTAAGTCTTAAAAGTCAGCAATCCATAGAAATGAATGATAAGAGCACTCTCTCTGGAATCAGAGGACCTGAATTCAAATCCTATCTTCTGACTCTTTTTTGGGGGGGAAGGGGGGCAGTGGGTAATGGCATTTTTATTAAATTTGTAGGTGACAAGTCTGAGAGCCAGAGAAGAAATATTGGATGACAAATTCAGGATACAAATTAGTGATCTTACAGACTAGAAAATTGGACAAATTCTGATAAAATTAAATATACTAATAATGAATGTGCCTTCTCCTTGGATTCCAAAATCAACATGACTGATTCAAGATGGGGTTATTTTTTTGATTTGGATATGAAACTTTTCATGCATGAAGTTCAACATGAGTCAACAACATGATATGATAGCCATCCCTTCCCCCAATATAATTTTAGTCTACACTGAGGGACACAGTGTTCAGTTCTTGGTCTATCTCTGATTCTTAATGCCTGTGTGACTTTGGATAAATCATTTTATCTCTATGAGCTTGAATTTCTTCATATGTTAAAAATGAGGGGGTTGGACTAGATGGCCTCTGAGGTCCCCTAGGATCCTAACATAATGATTTATGCTCCTACCCAGAGTCACCATGGGAAAATTAGAGTTTAGCTCATTTTAACTTTTTTTTTTTTTTGTATTAGCAATATAATTCCTACAATCAAACCAAGGTCTCCAACAAACCTTTTAAAAAATATTCAGAAAAAATATTCAGGATAGTAATCAACACAGAAAGAACTAAGATCCCACTTTCTCATGTAGCAACAGGAAATATGTTTCGTCTCCACCTGAGAGTTGTTTCCTTGTCCTCTGTCCCCAAGAAGGATTTGGTCTCCGTCTTAAGAAAACTCACAATACTCATGGGAGACGCCTAAGAGGCAGGGAGGCAAAATCTTCACCTCCTTTGGGACAGCTGAGCAATCTTCCAGTATCTTTGCTTGTTTGCCAGTTCCCATTCTTGTCTTAGAAACACCATGCTGTCTCCCAGAGGCAGCCTCTGCCTCTGGTCTTCACAAAGTTTTTACCCCTGTATCTCATTCTACTTCTTCCTCTTGGGCTCAGTGGCTTCCCCTTCTGTCTAAAGACATCTTAGAAAATGGAGGCTTTTCTTTCCAGAATTATACCAGTTTCTGTAGGCACACGTGTATACACACACACACACACACACACACACACACACACACACACATACACACACACACCGCCAACCTCCTCCCACTGTCCCTTTGGAAGATGCAAAGACAAGAAGGGTCTCTTCTGCTGACTGCTATATTTGATGTTCTAAGACTTCCTAATTGCTACAGAGTGACGCTAATTCTCTGAAGCTACACTGTTTCCAAAGTCAGAGTATAGATGTTACTCCTTTGTATTTAGTCTTCATATGTTGAAAGTGATTTGACTTAAAAGAAATATTAATTGCAAAGCCTGAGTATTGTTCAACCCAATTTTGATGTGGCTGGAGAAAAACCTCTGAGCAGCTTGGTGTGATACAGAGTATAAAACTCAGGTTAGCAACTCTCATGTGATCCAAATCAGATTAAAATTTAATTGGGAAATATTCAACAAAATAGATAAAAACACAATGCAACATAAATAATGTGAATTTGTGGTTTTCTAAGTCAACATATAGCCCGCAGGAATACATTTCTATTTGAATTTTTTTTCATTGCTAATTGATTTTGACAGCACTTTGATAATGAACTAGATGTCCAAAGGTCTGAGCCTTTGTGGTCTTGGATTTCATATTTTCAACTCAACTGAACCTGAGCTGATATTAAACAGATATGTAAATGTTAACATAAAATGTTAAAGTTAATGTAAAAGTTAAACAGATGGTAAATAGAGATGCCTAATGTAATAGACTTGCTACAATGAGTGAATACAGAAGTCTATCAGTTTCCTCATCTGTGAAATGTAGGAATGGGACTAGGTGATCTCTAAGGCACCTTCCGGCTAAAACATTCTGAGATAAACAGAGGGGGAAGATGGCTACTGGCTCAGGAGTGCTTGCAAAGGGGGATTTAATCACTAGACAGGAGTTTGAATCAGAAAATCAGTTATATTCCTTTTAACTCTAGGATGATGCTCTCTTCAATAAATCATGGATTATTGGGGAACATTAATTTACTCTAAATATGTGACCCCTGTCTCTTGTGGCATATGGTTATTGTATTGAACACCTCTGGGTTATAGGAACTGTGTATTTGGAATATTTTATTTACTCACCTACCTCTGAGATACAAAGAGAGGTATTTATACTTTTTTCCAAGAAGATATGTTTAAAAAAAAAAATCTAATGACTATGTTTATAAACAAACTGTTTGGTTATACCCCCACCCCAAATCAAATTCAAATACTAGGT
This sequence comes from Sarcophilus harrisii, assembly GCF_902635505.1. NCBI lineage: Eukaryota > Metazoa > Chordata > Mammalia > Dasyuromorphia > Dasyuridae > Sarcophilus > Sarcophilus harrisii. The sequence continues at coordinate 188,699,643 of NC_045430.1, read as the reverse complement.
TATTTGGGAAATAACCAAGTTGATTTTAAACTTGATTAGATTAAGTTCTATTCTTCAGTTTTGTTTTTCAAACTGATCTGTGTACTTGGCCTACAAAAAAACAAGTTCACTTTTTCTTGGAAGTAAAATAAAATATCACAAGGCCTACAAAAGATAGAATCTCCAGAGGAAATGATCTCCCAGACTGACATTTGCAATCCATATCTATATCTACATCTATATATGCAATACAATATATACCCCCCCTCATATATATTCATATACACACATGTATGTATATGCACATATATATGCATGTATACACATATATATGATTTTGGCTCTGTTCTATATCTTAAATATTTATGAAATAAAAATCTTTCTAAAAAATTAAGTCTCTTCTCTGGAAAATCACATACTATGTTTAATGCTGGTATATGAAATTATTGAACTTTTGAAGAGAAACAAAAGGATTTAGCTTGATAAATAAGACAACCAAAGCGGGGAGGAGAATATTTTTAATAGAGATAGCTTTGTTGCCACCCTGGCTCAGCTAGATCTGAGCCAATGTTAAGGAGATATATGCTAAATGGCGATCTTTAACATAGCCACATTTGCTACAAAGAATAGATATAGAAGTCAATCCTAAAAATGTTTAGAATTAGAGGTTCTGTTATCAAAACAGAAAATAAAAAGAAAAGAAATGTGAAAAAGTCTGTAAATACACTGAATATTTGCAGACATTTTTTGTTGAATCCACTCCCAGAATGTTCAATCACAGAATGAAAGATCTCAGGATTAACTTGTTCAAAGACGCCCAACATTCAGCCCTCAGATGACCCACAACGCTCCCAAGTACTGCCCAAACCTGATTAAAATGTAATTGGGAAATATTTAATTAGATAAATAAAAATACTATAAAATCATAGATAATATTACATTTTAAAACTAAGTCAATATGTGATCTAGAAGGATCCTTATGTACAGATAAGTAGTCTCTATTTCTGAGTTTGACACTATTAATCTAGTTCTCAAATGATATATATTTGTGCAAATATATATATATATATATATAGTATACATGTATATTTATATATATACACACATACATATATAGAGATAAACTATTTTATAAATCTTAATGAGTTACACAATAATAATAATTATTATTATTATTATTATTACCATTTCTTGTTATTCTCATCTTTACGCTCTTATTATCTTCTCCTCATCTATTTCCATGGAGTACAGATAACACTGCTTATGTTATCTGTATGTTAACACAATCCTACTGTTATACTTTGAGAACAAAGACAATATCATTTTAGTCTTTGTGTTACCTTACCTTAGTGCAATGCCTGATACATAATAGGTACTTATTGATGGATTGTGGCCAATTGCACAAGTGAATAAAATAATGGCTTTTTTGAAAATGTATAAAAATATTGGAGTGTCCCTTTATCTTCTAAAGATTCACTGGAAATAAGTAAGGCAATTTTAGACAAGACAGCAGGGATAATATATGTTGTACTTCATCCACTTGGTTTGGATTTCTTCTGAAAGGTCTCATATTTCGAAATTATCATTTTACATAAACTCGGATGCATTCTAACTTCATCTCCATCTCTTGGTTTCCTTCAAGTCCCAACTAAAATTCAACCAGAAGCTTTTCCTGCTCCTGATTCTGGTAACTTCCATATGTGGACCACCTCCAATTTATTCTATAGGTATCTTGTTTGTAGTTGGGATTTTGCATTTTGCCTCTCTCTTTAGACTGAAAGCTCCTTGAGGACAAAGAACATTTATTTTGGTCTTTTTTTTTTTTTAAATCTCCAGAGCTTAGTATATTGACTGGCATGGAGTTGGCCCTAAACAAGTGCATTTTCACTTGACATGAAGATATCTATGAAAATACATTTTAAAACTTTCACGGATCAATGTTACAATTGGATGAAAATGGGCAACAGTTTTATTGGGGAAAATGTTCTAATCCCAGTACAATTTATTCTTGAACTCACAAGGATATTTTGGCATCCATATTTACAGTAGGAGTATTTGTCATGTGTTGACTTATAAAAAATGGTGGACTTCTCACATGTAATTCTGATTACCTGTTCTTGTCTTCCTAGGTATTTAGTTTCTGCCATCACCTTTCATGATTGGCATCAATTAATAGGACTGTTCCTTAAGGATAGCTTTTATGTAATGTCTAGAACCAATAGCTTGTCAATTGAGCACTTATTAAGCATTTTCTACATGTAAGACATTATGCAAAATACATGATATACAAAAAAGAGAACAAAAAACAAAAAGTACCCCTTCTCTCAAGTAATTTACCTAAAAATAAACTACCATAAACTACCTCTGTTTTTGTCTACATTTTCAGCTATTTCTTCAATGCTTTTTTGTCAGCATATTGTTTATTTAGTTCATATGGATGTCATAAATGCAGGGCCTTTTCATTGTAAGCTTTCCATTAGATTATAAGCTCTTTTGAAGGATTATCTGTCTCTTTTTGTATCTTCCATACTTAACACAATGCTTGGCACATAGTAGGTGCTTAATAAATATTTATTGACTGATTTTCACTTCAGTCTTATATCTTAGTCATTTCATAGCCTTCATCTGGAAATAAACCACTTTAAGTTATGTTCATCAAATCTAGTAGTATATACCTATTTATAAGCTTTTAGTTTTGCTTGATGATGTGATTTTTTTTTGTGTGTGCAAATATCTATAAGTCTTTAACCTCATTCTCATGTGCCCTCAGAATCTATCAAACTTCTTCTTCTTTTATGATGAGCTATCTCTGGTTATGGGTCTTGTATTTAATTAATATTGTATGGGATTGTGGAGATGCTTTCTATATCTGTTGTCCGCCATTTTGCTCTAAGCTTTATTAATTGTTTTAAATATGTTTTCCCCACTGAACTTTGATTTCCAAATGCAAGTGTCTTATAAACTTAGTTATAACTTTTCCCTTCATGGCTTTTTAAAGCTCAATGTGGCTTGCCAGGAGAAGAGCCTGGTATTTGTTGATCTATTGATCTAGTTTGACCTCCAGATTTAAGTTTGAAGCCTTCAGTCTCTAATTTTCCTTGGTGTACATTAAGGATTTTACACTCACTGAGTCGAAATGACATTTTGATCTTACTGGGGAAAAGATTCCATTAGATGTAGAAGTCATCTAATGTGTTTTTTGGTGGAGTCATATAATTTGATGTCATCCAAGTAACTTAAATGACTAATAAGATGTTTTGCTTCGATTCCCTCTTTAACTTGGAAGTCATACTCATTTCTATTTGGGGAGATGATATGTGTTTAAAGCTAGGCAGAACTAAAGTGGGTTTCAACTGCCTCTCTGACAGAGGCCACATTTTATAACTATTCTTGATATTATTGTGGTGGAGGCATATTTTAAGTAGAAAGCAGTTTTTTATACAGACATCAAATGCTCTCAAGAGAAAAAGATATCAGTAAAACTAAACAACATATTGGAAAAGTCTGATATTAAATGTAGCATTCCATATATACAATCCTTCACTTTGGCAAAGCTGGGGCATTCTCTTGCTTTTATGTTAACCTTTCATGAAATGAATGATGGGTTAAGAGGTCCTCAAACTTTTTAAATAGGGGGCCAGTTCACTGTCCCTCAGACTGTTGGAGGGCCAGACTATAGTAAAAACAAAAACTTTGTTTTGTGGGCCTTTAAATAAAGAAACTTCATAACCCTGGGTGAGGGGGATAAACATCCTCAGCTGCTCCATCTGGCCCGCGGGCAGTAGTTTGAGGACCCTTGGTAAGCTTTTAGAGATCAATAGTGGTGGTCATTATTGTTATCATTCACTCATAAGAAAAACTGAGACTCAGAGAAATACTGTGCTGTAGTAGGATGTAAGATCCAGGTCCTGAATGCACCACTTAACATCTTTGTAGTTCTGAGTATGTCATTTAGCTTTTCTTAGTCTCAGCAATGGAGATAATAATACTATGCAAGTAACCTATCTCAGAGTCATGATGAAGATTGTATTTTGTAAATATTATATGAACATATCCTATTATTTTAACTGCCCAAGGTCACATTGGTAATTGATTTATTAATTGTTTACCTTGTGCAGAACCATAAGTAGAGAGTGTTGGTTCCCTGATTTTTAGTCTAGTATTATTTTTAACTACTCCATTCAGTTTTCCCAAGTAACCATTCGATAATGGTCATGATAATTGACATATCAGCATAAGAAACTATTTTTAAACTTTAATTCAATTAAAAACAAAAAACAGCAACATTTTTTCTGGGTTAATTCGAAGGAAGGGTTAGAGATGAGGGCTTTATGATACCACCAACTAGTTTGATAAAAAATTTAGGATTAGAGAAGATGTCAAGAATAATCCCCTCCTCATTTTATAGATAAGGAAAATGAGGTCTACAGCGATGCAATGACATCATCATTATCAACAATGACATGTATCCTCAGTGCTTAGCACAATGACTAGCACATAGTAGGTATTTAATAAATGTTTACTGACTGATTAGCATTCCAGTCTTATATCTTAGTTATGTCATAGCCTTCATCTGGTAGTATATCATTTTAAATTACATTTGCCAACATTTATATGGCACTGTGCTAAGTGTTTTGATCTCTCAACAAACAAAACAAAACAAAAGTCAGATTCTATTGTAATTCCTTTATTCTATTATATTCTATTCTAATTCCTATAATATCTTACAGGAAAGTGGGATGAAGAAGGGTAAAGTGACTTGCCTTCCTGAGCCCAGGTCCAGTTCTCAATCCATAAACACTAAGGTCAAGATGGGAATCTACCTCTTATGACTCTAGATCCCAGCATTCTTTCCACACACAGATACACATGTTCTATGAATTATTTTATTATAGTATAGCCACAGCCTAACTGTGGATCATTAACCTCCAGAATCATAACTATGACTGTTTGCTCTTGGGACAAGTGTCACAAAGTTGAGGAGTCCAGAGGATGGTCACAGATACAAGACTCAGAAGCTACTCTGTGGGAGGTAGGGATGTCCAGACCTTGTGGTCAACCAGAGAAAGTCAGTCTGGGCCATGAAGGGAGATGTTGGGAGGAGCTACTGGCAGCTAAGTGATGCCGGGGGCAAGGTGCTGGCCCAGAGTCAGAAGGACCTGAATTCAGATTCAGCCTCAAACACTTCCTGGCTGGGTGAGCCCAGATAAGGTGTTTAATCCTGTCTGCCCCAGTTTGCTCATCTGTAAAATGAGCAGGAGAAGGAAATGGCAAACCACTCCAGGATCTCTGCCAAGAAAGCCCTCAATGGGTCAAGAAGATTCTGAAATGGCTCAACAAAATATTTGGCCTTTTAGGCATTTCAGAGAAGACGTACGCCAACAATACCATGATATGTGCTGCTCAAGGACTGAGAGAAGTTACAAGAAAAAGTCTATTCTTCCCCCAACTTCTCCTCTATTAACAGATGCTATACTACACTCTGTTGCTTCTTTGTCCAAATGATTCGTGGAACTTGAATCTTTCCTCAGTTTACAAAAAAATCAGGGGATATCTACTTAGTTAAAAGTGTGAATTAAAGAGGACAGTTAATTCTCTATAAAATGTTAAGCATTTTCTAATTGGGGGCTTATAGCAATTTGGTTGTAAACCTAACTTTTTGTCTCAAACAAACTTTCTAAAACAGCAGAGGAGGAAGTCCTGTAGATCTGGGGGATATGTTACCTCTTAAGTTTAAGACAAGTTAATTTATAAATTTGTAATAATAGCTTTTTATTCCTCAAAATGCATGCAAAGATAGTCTTCAACATTCTCCCCTGCAAAACCTCACATTCCAAATTTATCTCCCTTCATTGTCTCCCCACCTTTCTTCCTCCCATCCCCAGACATCAAGCAATACAACATAGGTTAGATTCATGCACTTCTTCCAAACATACCTCCATATTCATCATGGACAAGCTAATTTTGATAACAGCATGTTACATAGTTAGATATACTTACTTTATTGGTCAGTTTTGCTAGTTTTTTTCTTTGTTACAAGGGCACATTCATTGAAGTGGATGCAATGTATCATGAATTAAATAGATATAAAACCAAAAAGGTTCAATAATTCTTTTTTTTAAATAGAGGAAATCATAACAAATAAGACAGACATATTGTACTAAATAAATATACAAAACTTTTACACAAATAAAATAAGAGGAAAATACAGATTGGAAAAATCTGACAATCATTTATAGGGAGATTACATGAATTTCAAGACTAAGATTAATTCTCTAGTCAATAAAAAATAGTCAAAAGACATGAAAAGTTTTTAGAAGAAATGCAAATTATCAACAAACATCTGGAAATTTATTCAGAATCACTAATAATCATAGAAATACAAACTAAAACAATTCTGGGATACCATTTCATTCATACTAAAGTTGATAAAGATAACAAAAGATAGAAAAACTCAATAGGAAAATAGGAATGGGAATTTATTATTTGTGAAGCTGCGATCTGGTTTATGTCAGAAAGCCATTTGTAATTATGCAAGAAAAGTTACAAAATTGTCCTCTGCCCTTGATCCAAAGGATTTTTACCCCCAAGGAGACTGACAGAAGAAATGATTTATTATGTATAATTAGGTAAGACCTCAATATTTCAAGTAGAGCTGCTGGTCATGGCTGCCAACTCTGCCTTTACCCTTTCTAGTCCTTTTTTTCCTGAGGCTTCCCTGAGCCTTAGGAGAATTTTCATGACCTGGCCTGGTTGGTTGAGGGAGTTTTGGGGAGAAGGCAGGAGGGGAGAAGATGGGTATTGAAAATTGGGTGGAGGGGCAAGTAGGTGGCACAGTGGATAGAGCACCAGCCCTGAATCCAGGAGGAACTGAGTTCAAATGTGACCTCAGACACGTAACACTTCCTACCTGTGTGACTCTGGGAAAGTCACTTAACCCCAATTGCCTCAGCAAAAAAAAAAAAAAGAAAGAAAGAAAGAAAAAGAAAAAGGAAATCAGGTGGAAAGTGAGTTGAGCTTCCACTCAATTAAAAAAAAAAATCACTAGAATATGCTAACTGTAGTTTCAAGGGAAGGGAAAGGGAACAAATTCTCTGTACCTCAAAAAATTGATTGTCTTAACTCAGCAAATAGTGGAATCTGGGCACCATCAGTTGAACTAAGCAATGAGAACCAGGAAATCTTCACAGCTGTCTGAGTATTCCGTTTATGTTTTGGCACAGTGAGGCCATCTGCTACTGTTGCTCAGTCGTTTCACTCGTGTCTTAAGTGACCCCATTTGGGGTTTTCTTGGCAAAGATAATGGAGTGACTTGCTATTTCCTTCTCCAGTTAATTTTACAGAGGAGGAAACTGAGGTAAACAGGGTGAAGTGACTTGCCCAGGATCACACAGGTAGTAAATGTCTGAGGCTGGATTTGAACTCAAGAAGATGAGTTTTACAGACTCCAGGCTCACAGCTCTATCCACTATGCCATCTAGCTATAAGGCTAGGGGTATAACTAAAGCAAAAAAAAAAAGAAAGATATGTAGACCAGTGAATCTTCCACTCATTTATTAATTGATTTTCTTTAACTGCAGATAGGGCAAGGTCAAATCTTTATTCAATTAACCCCAAGCTCCTTATTGTCTCCAGGATCAAATATAAAATCATCTGTTCAGCTTTTAAAGCCCTTCATAACCTTCATATCTTTCCAATTTTCTTACCCCTTACTGCCCCCAGCCTCTACTGTTCCATAATCAGTGAATCAGTCAAACTGTTCTCCTTGCTGTTCCTCCCATAAGATACTCCATTTCCCAAGTCAGCATTTTCATTGTCTGTTTCTCAGGATACTTGGGATCTCTGTGTCTTCACCTGTTTCTTTAGCTTCCTTTGAGATACAGCTAGTCTCACCCACTGCAAAAAGCTTTTTTCTGATCCTTCTTAATCTCAATAGCTTTTCTTTGTTAATTATCTTCAATTTATCCTGTATAAGGCTTGTTTGTAGAATTGTTTCAGACTGTGAATTCCTTGAGATCAGAGACTAGGGATTTGTGTGTGTGTGTGTGTACATGTATATATGTGTGATTATTTATTTTTGTACCATTGGCACTTAAACCCAGCACATAGTAGGCACTTGAATGTTTGTTGATGGACTGATTACTTTGCCAATATAACAAAAAAACTGGTAAATGGTAAATACTAATAACTGGAGGAGGAAATGACTGCTAGATGCTCTACTGCGTTGATTGTGTAATCTTAAACAATCACATTGTTCTTCAGCTTCTCTGCCCCCTTATATTCTCTTTATAGTGTAACCTCTAATTCTTTGGGGCACTGTCATATGTAAGTCCTGGACTCATTTCCCTTTAAGATGCCAAGTGATTGATATTATGTCTTAATGAGCTACATTTCTGTTGCCTCTGTAGGGGAGTGGTAGAAACACCTTGTCCCATTTCTTTTCCCATCATCCAATGAAAGAATAAATGCTTGCTTTAAATTGAGTTATGATAGATCTGATTGATAGTAAATTTGAGTAAAATAGCTTGTTCACTGCCCTCATATGCATGAGTGCCATTCTACAACAGAAAAAAAAAAAAGACTGATTCATAGTTTACTTGCCTCAGATATATGCAGCTTTGAAAAAGAAGAATAGATGCACTTTTAAGTTTGCAAAACATTTTGCCTATATTATCTTGAATGTGTCTCAAGACAATCCTGTGATGAATGCACTTTGGTTATTATTATGCCCCATTTTATACATGAGAAAACTGAGGCTTAAAGAGAATTAAGTGTCTTGCTAATGGTCACACAGCTAATAAGTAGGCTAGGATTCAACGTAGATTATCTGTACTCTATGTTCAACACTAAATACTATGCTATGCTGTCTCTCGATGAGCCCCAAAGCAGGTTGGCCATCATCATGTTTACTTTGTATTATATTCCATGCCAAGTGTCATGAGAAATTTGATTTTCAAAAGATCCACTGGAATCACTGGAACACTATATATTAACTGTACAGATCAGGGCATTAAAGATATAAGACAGTTAAACAAAATAGAAGATTACATAAGAATTTTGTGGGTAAGACTGACAAGCTCTGTCAAGAGAGACCTTAAAGGATTACTGCACCTTGACAGATTTTCCCCATATCCAGGATTGTTCCTTATTTTTTTTTATAAGTTCATAAACTCAGTTTCTTCTTGTCATCTGATGATTATCAGACATTAAAGGATTGATTCACTTCAACCCAATGTACAAATCTTGGAGTCAATTGATTTGATGTGTAGTTTTTGCAGATGCTACCATGCTGGACAGATTTTTCATTTCATTTCATTCATTAATTCATTCAACCCAGAATTTATCAAGAATTTATTTTGAACCAGGTCCTTTGGTAGAGACCAGAACTATAAAAACCAAAAACAAGCAGGCCCTTCCCTCATAGAGCTTACATTCTGTTGGGACATCTGGACCTGTCCAACTTAAGTGCTAACAGACTCATTATTAGAAAACTGGCCTCTAGGTGAATATTTATATCAATTCATGAAGAAAACTAAGTGGTGGAGAAGTTTGAGGACTGCTGATATCAACAAAATAACAGATTTGAGAAGCAATGTTGCATACTTGATAGGACACAGAAGGCCTAGATTCATATCTTGCCCTAGAGAGTTACTAGTTATATGTATGACCTGGAACCTGCAATATTTTATATATAAACATATGAGTATTTATATTTATAAATAATATATACATATATATGTATATATATATATAAAATATTTCTATATTTTAGTTTCTTTCTCTAAAATGAAGCAGTGGGACTCAATGGCCTCAAAGATCCTTTCCAATTCAAAATCTATTATCATCTGAGCTTTTGGAAGTATTGATGTACAGAACTGATACAAGAGCCAGTATGTGTGGTTAATGTGAATTAGGCAGCCACATGTTCGGGAGCAGCTTTTTTTCCACTGGCTGCAGAAACAGAACTGTCTCCATCTTTAAAAATGCCTGACTTAATCCAGTCAGGGATTTTCATATACTTATATCTGATGATGAAAATCTTCATTCACATTATTGATGATATTGGTAAGGAAAGAACACTTGAGGAACTTCTTTTCTCCTCCTCTCCCATATTAGGCCATATGGCTCTTAGAAATAAGCTTGAGGGAAGAAAAAAAAGAAAAAGAAAGAAGCCTGGGATTTTGGTCTTTTCATCACTTTTTAAAATTCTAAGTGTTGGAAGTAGACTCTGTGATCATGGAACTTGAGCCATCAAGAACCAAGAGTCCAGAAATCCAGGACCTGTGTAGAAGCCTGCCCAGTAGTAAAGCCTTAGGAGCAAGAGTTCAGAGTTAATCCAGAGGGATTTTACATTTGAAGTTGGTGTGACTCGCTCTATGAAAAAGTGGCTAAAATGTGAGTCTAATCTACTTCCCTCCCCAGACTGAAGTGATACTGGTGGAATTATGTCCTCAGGTGTCATGGGAAATGCTTTTTCTTGCTATATCTTTGAAATAAATAGTGCTTTATAAAAGCCAATTCAATGTTAAGTGGTTAAATATAAATGTGGAATTAGACATAGGGCCACTAAGAATGAGAACCACAGAATACTTGGGGCTCAAATCAATAGAAGAAAATTGAGAATCCCCAACTTTCTCAGGATATCTCATATCAAATACATCATGACTTCCCTCTGGCAGTCTAGTGAAGCCTATGGACCTCTTTTCAGAATAATGCTTTTCAATATGTAAAACGTGAAATTACAAAGGAAATCAATTATGGTAAAATATAGTTATTAAAATATTTCAAAAACAAGTTCACAGATTCCAGGTTAAGAATCCTTGATCTACAATTCTGATGGATGTGGCTCTCTTCAACAATGAGATGAACCAAATCAGTTCTATTTGTTCAATAATGAATAGAACCAGCTACACCCAGCGAAAGAACTCTGAGAAATGAGTGTGAACCACTACATAGCATTTCCAATCCCTCTGTTTTTGTCCACTTGCAATTTTGATTTCCTTCACAGGTCAATTGTACATTATTTCAAAGTCCGATTCTTCTTGTGCAGAAAAAAAACTATGGCTATGTAAACATATATTGTATTTAACATATACTTTAACATATTAAACATGTATTGGTCTATCTGCCATCTGGGGAAGGGGGTGGGGGGAAGGAGGGAAAAAATTGGAACAAAAGGTTTTGCAATTGTCAATACTGAAAAATTACCCATGCATATATCTTGTAAATAAAAGGCTATAATAAAAAAAAATTAAAACACACACACACACACAAAAGAATCCTTGATCTAGCTTTTTGATTTATAAGCATTTTCCTATTATTTTTATTAGTGCCTCAAAAATAGTGGGAAGACTTTACTGTTTTGGCAGAGATAAAGGTGTTTTTTTTTTTTTTTTTTTTTTTCTTTTTTCATAGATATGAGGGAATGGCAGAGGGGAAAGGAAATGGAGCTGGTGATAAGGAAAGGAAAAATTAACAGTGGCCATCCCTGGACAAATCAGAGATTTTTCTTTACGATTTTTTAAATAATCAAATTGTTTTTATTTATCCAAAAGAAGCAGTGTAAAAGACAGCATCAAAGGAGGTAGGCCAGTCATATACCAAAAGAGAAGGATAACTGGAAGACAGACAGAATGCTACATGTTGACAAAAAAAAAAAAAAAAAGAGAAGAATTCCTTCAAGACACTGAATCTCTGGAGCATTTGCAGAAAAGGGCGAACAAGAATTGTGGAGGATCAGGAAGTGATTATGATTTGTACCAAAGAGTAACCTCCCCCTACTAGAATGGAAGCTCCTTAAGGATAGGAGCTGTTTTGTTTTGCCTTTTTAACCTCCTTACCTAGCACAACTTCTAGCACATAACAGGAGTTTAATGATGCTCATCAAATGAACAAATGAGGAGGGTTACTCCCTCTGATGAGAGGATAGATCCATCAAAGTAATATTATGAATAATAATAGCACTCATGTCAACCGTAACAATAATATGTGGTCCTCTTCAAGAAGGAAAGACAAACAACAATATGATTCAAACAGAAATTGAGACGTGAAAATAAAAGAGTTTCATAACACTCTACTACAATTTAAGCCCAGATAAACAAGATTTAAAATAAGGACAAAATGAAAAAGTTGTCCGAACAGATCAACAAAGAATGGTTGCCACTTAAAATGGATACTAAAATAATGAAGGAAAATGTGGTTTCTAAAGCCCATTTATGATGAGTAGGGAAATAACTGAACACATAATTGGATGATACACCACCTTGGCTGCCATGGATTATATCAACAGGAATAATCATGTTGCTAAGATTATACACCAGTAGTTAGCCCTTAAATGTGGGTTGATGAAGGAATTAACACAGTATTACATCCACACAACTAAAAATATTTTGGAAAATAACTGCTGCAAGATATCCTGGCTTAGAGCCTTAATTACAGACCAACAAATCCCAACCATCAGGCCAGACATTCTGCTATTTGAGGAAACTAATAAAGCAATTGAACTTGCTAACATACATAGCCAGCTCAAATCAGAGAAACCAGGCAAAAGGCCACACAAGGAAAAAAGAAACCTAAATGAGACTGTAGCTCTGGCAGAGGAGCTAAAGCAAATGTGAAAACTGAATAATAACCATCTCACTATTCTCCCTGCCTCCGCTTTCTCCCACTTCCAATCCATACTGAACATTGCTGCCAGATTGTTTCCCTAAAACATCATTTTTGTCACATTCTTTACCTGATCAAAAAACTTTGGTAGTTCCCTATTGTCAATAGACTTGTCTGTTTGGCATTCAAAACTCCCCATTGAATAGGCCCCCTATCCAATCCTCAGCCTGTACATTTAGTATCTGACTCCCTACTTTGTGGAAAAGATGTAGGTGTCAAAGAAGAGCTCCCTTAACTTCATGTTCTTTACTTCAAAGTGTCTTTGTTCTTCTTTACCAGTTCTCTCATAGTATCCTTCTGTATAGGAAGAAGTTCCAGCCAAGATTAGTCCCACTACTTATTAAAAAAAAAAAAAAAAAAAAAAAAAAAAAAAAGAACACTAGATTTGTAATTTAAGAAGCATTTACTGAAGATGCTTGAGGGTTTTTGGCAACTGAATGGAGAATGGGGAGACACCTGAGGTCAGGGAATAATTTAGAAGGCTATTGCAGTAAGAATTTTAGGTAAAAGGCATGGAATAGTCTGGCAGTGGTTATGAGTAGAGAAAAGAAGTAAAAATGACATGAAGACAAAATTGCAAGATTGGCAACAGATTGAATATAAGGGGTGAAAGAAAGGAAAGAAGGATGATACTGAGATGACAAGTTTAGGTATCTGGGAGTAGCTCTCAACCATAATAGGAAAGTTGGGAAGAGGGCAGGACTTAGGGAGAAAGATAATGAATGAAAGAATACTGTTTTGAACATGCTGAGTTTGAGATTGCCTGTGTAGTATCTGGTTAGAGATGTGCAAAAGACTATGGCTCAAGAGAGAGATATATAGATCTGGGAATCATTTATATAGAGTTGATAATTAGGCTTATGGGAGCTGATGAGATCACTATGTGAGATGTATAGAGGGAAAAGAGAAGCAGACCAAAACAGAGCTTTAGATAATACCCATAATTAGATTGTTGGGACACGCATGAAGAATTGACAAAGGAGATTAGAGCACGTTGGTCCGGCAGAAAAGCAGGAGGAGAACAAGGAAAGAGTAATGTCCAAAGAAACCAAGAAAAGAAAGATTAGCAAGGAAGATAAAGTAATTAAAAGTGTTCAGTAAGGGTGGTATTATCATTAGAAATAGAGAAGATAGGCAGAGAGGAAAGTTTTGGAGGAAGTAAATGAGTTATTTTTGACTGAGGTGCTACCCATGAAGATAGACCTTTTGAGTCAACTTTTAGAAAGACGTTTGTTTGGTTGTTTTTTTGTTTTTGTTTTTGTTTTTGTTTTGCTGAGACAACTGGAGTTAAGTGACCTAGCCCTGGGTCACACAGCTAGGAAATATTATATGTCTAAGGCCAGATTTAAACATCCTCCTGATTTCAGGGCTGGGGCTCTCTATTCAATGCTATTTAGCTGCCCCAGGATAGAGTTCTAAAGAGAGGTTGTGAGGAGAATCATAGATTTGTGAGTCATCTACATAAAGGGAAGCACGAATCCCATAAAAGTGGATGTGATTGGCAAGGGAGAGAGCATGAAGAGATATTGAAGGATAGAATCTTGGAGGACACTTACTATTAAGGTGAAAACAGGAGATCCATCAAAGAGGATACAGAGGAAATGATGAGAAAAAGAATCAAACTAGCAAAATACCATGTTGAAGATGGTGGTGATAGGGCCGTGGCAGCTGTCTATCAAGAAGGAAGAGATGGCCGTCAGTTGTATCAAATGCTGCAGAAGAATCAAAGATTACAGTGAGGAGTGGGAGTGGGAGGAGGAGCCAATATATCTAGTGATATGGAAGTTAAACTAGATATCCTGTTCCCTAAACTTGTTCCATTTTCCCTTCTGCTTTGGTTCAGAGACACCAACTTTGGTTTCTATGAACTGTAACATTTCTCAGAGTTGTAGACTTCTAGTTTTTACTATGATACTTTCTGCTAATCCTAAGAAAGGTCTTTAAAATGACAACTTATATTACTTGGCTCTATGGCTCAGTTTCCTCATTTGTAAATAGTAGAGTTAGACTGCAAACCTTTAGGGTTCCTTACAACTCTAAATCTATGATACTGTTATATAAGGCTAAGGTTTACTGGTAGAATTTCCCCTTTAATCTTCTTTTCACTATTAAAAAGATGCTAGAATAATAGATGTGGAGCTGAAAGAGATTTAAGAAGTCATCTCATCTCATCTCATTTCATTTTACAGAGGAAGAAACTGATAAAAAGTTAAATGATTTTTCCAGGATCACACAGGTAGGAAATGTCTGAGGCAGGATTCAGACCCAAGTCTTCCAGACTTGTCCAGTACCCTAGCCAATATACCATGTTCCTTCATCATATATTTTCCTCAACCTGAATATCTCTCTTTCACCAATTCTGTTTTTGAAGCTATAATTTTGAATTATTAATTTCCATACAGTACTTGGATTTACTCAGTAAACACTTTGTACTATAAGGCATTTATAATTTTTCTTATGATTGATACCTATCATTATGACTTCTTTCTGTTAAAGGGACTTTTTTTTTGAGTTACAGCAAAAAAACAAAAACAAAAACATCTTTATTGTTATTTTATGACCTAGATTTAGAGAAACAAAAATGGGAAGACAAGAAATAGATAGCAGAAAAGAAGAGTATGAAAGGCAGATAAAGACAGATAGAAAAAGAAAGAAAGCCTGCAAGAGAAAAAAAAAATGGAAATCCATAAACAATTTATGGAAAGAATCCTGGATTTGGAGTTAGAGAATTTGGGGTCTACTCCTACCTCTGTTTCTTACCTGAATTACCCTGGTCAAGTCATTTCCCCAAATCTGAGGCTTAGTTTTCTCACCTGTAAAATAAGAGGGTTGGATTAATTCTCAAATACTCTTTTTAGCTCTAAGTCTTATAAGTCTCCATGTATCTGATAACATGGAAAGAAACACATTCAAATACAGAATCAAACCAAAAGTGATATGGGACAGAGGCAAGAAAGAACAACCCACAAAGGGATCCATAGACTCATACACACAGAAACACGAAGGCAAAAGACATAGGTACACTTTAACAGAGCCATGTTCTTATAGCTTTGAACATATTACAACATCGTGAATTTTCACAACTTGAGACATAAATAAGAATGCAAGGCTGAAACTAGGGCAAATCTTCAAAGGCTCTCTGGGACCATAAACCCTTGATATCCTCTGGTCAAGTTGAATGAAATGGAGGAAGTGGTAGAGGTTCCCATGAGAAAGGACAGTTTTATAGAGAGGGAAACTATGGCATACAGAAGTTAAATGAGATTAGGTATCATAGGGTTTAATTTGAATCACAAAGAATCAAATCAGATAACTGTTTCCTGTATACACAAACAAGTTTCTGTTCAAATTAGTTTTTTCTGTTTTTCCACACCATCTCTGCCTGCATAAGTTCTGCCTATTTTTTGTAATTTAATTTTTTAAAAAATTATTTATTTTTATTTTATGGAATAAAACAAGTATTTCCATGGCACCATACAATAAAAAAGATAATTGAACATGAAATTGCAAATCTACTATGCACAACTTGCTATTCCCTTCGGATATACAACAAAATTATCATGTAAATCCCTCCCCCTCTATTTCTCCCTTTCCCTCTCCCCTCTCTCCCTTAAAGCTAGCTACCATTAGACACAAATACCTCCCTGTTTGGGGGCTCACTTGAATATACTACTTCCTTTAGGAAGCTAGTACTGATTTCTTTATTTAGATGATTCCTCCAACTGGAAGTTTCAATGATGGGACTTGGATCTCCAGGTCTGCTAGTATGTAGCTGTGTGATCTTGGGGAAATTATCTCACTCTTGGTCTACTGTTTCCTTATCTCTTCAATAAGGAAATCATTCCTATAAGGAAAAAAAGAGAAAGTTATCTTAAGATATTGATGTGGATAATCTGTGAGAGCTCATGTGAACAGAAAATGAAAAGAAGAGTAGGTTAATAGAGGATGAATATAAAAGTGTGATACTGGCCAGTAAGAATAGTTGCAGGAATGTAAAATCTCAGAATGCCATAAGGCTAGAGATGGACTCTAAGGACTCCAAGGGAGTCCTTTTTTTTTGTTCCTTTTATGGTTGTGTTTATACTGAGATAAGGAAGAAAGTCAAAAAAGATATAGGATCACAAGGTTAAAAGCTGAGACCATCCAAGCCAATTTTCCTGAGGGGAAGTAAGATACCCAACAATGGATGGAAAGTAGAACTACCCAATTCTTATTCTTCATTTTTAACATCTAAGAAAATGCTCTTTGGACTAGAAAGTAAAGACTCAAGATAAGTAAGGAAATAGTAGTACCCAGTAATTTTTGATGAGCATAAGCTAATAGGCTTAGATGAATGATATAAGTAATGAGAGAACTAACTGATCGGAGCACTAAGCTATTGAGTGGTACTTGAAAAGATGTAGAGAGGTGACTCAGGCATGGAGAAAGGTAAATATATCAATTTTACAAAAGGGGAAAGAGAATGGAGTCTGAAAATTATAGATAGACTAGTGACCTTGATTTTGATTCCTAGTAAAATTCTAGAATGTACCACTAAAGGGATGAATAGTGAACATCTAAAAAAGGGAAAAATCACAAAGAACCAGCATAGCTTTATCAAGACTAGATCATAAAAAAACTAACTTTACTTTTTTTTTTTATAACTATGATTGTAGATCATGGAAATTACACATAAATATATGTACATATACATATCTATAATCTATATCATTTATGTTATTTACCTATATTTTAGCAAGGAATTTAATTTCATGATATCCTTACAGAAAAGATAGTGAGATATAGGCTAGTTAGACAATAGGATAGTTGAATGGATCCAGACCTGGCTGAATGCCCAGACCCAAAGAGTAGTGATTATTGGTTCAATGACAACTTAGAAAAGAGGTCTTTAGTGTAGTGTCCCAGGAAACCGTACTTGGTCTTGTGTTTTTTTTGTTTTTTTGTTTTTTTAACAGTTTTATCCATGACTTAGAAAAAGGCATAAATTATATGCTTATCAAATTTCCAGATGAAACAAAACTAGAAATGATATCTAACACAATGGATAATAGAATCAAGATTCAAAAAATATTTGACACATTAGAACACAGAACAAATTTAAAATGAAATCTAAAAGGGATAAATGTTCAACACCTTTCACGTAGGTTCAAAAAAATCAACTTTACAAGTACAAGACCGGCATAAGTACAAGACTAGAAAGCAATTCTTTTGAAAAAGACCTGAAGGCATGTGTGATGTAATCATTCACGTGGAAGAGACTGAGGATCCTGATTCCAGAAAGGCATGATGATGCATAAAAGAAATGCCTTGGTCTCTGATTTGGAGCAGGCATAGAAATTCTGTAACTGGCGTCAATGGGTTAATTACATGGTAAAGAAAACCCTATTTAATTGGCTGAAAAGCTGAAACTGGGATGAATTCAAAAGGCACTCTGGCTCTGGCTCTGACTTCCCTCCAACAATTACCACTATCCAAAAGCAAAATGTGCTGCCTTGGGATATAGGACCTTCTCACTGAAGATCATTTAGTTAAAGGCTGTATGTATGACTACTTATCAGGAAAGTTTCAGAAAGAATTCTTATGCAGGTATGCAGTGAACTTCAGAAGGCTCTTTGAACTGTGAGATTTTATAAAATGAGGTGATAGGATCAAATGAATTAAGTCTAGAGATCTATCATTCTATATAATGGAATATATAATATAGATAATGAATACTATTATATAGTATATTATGTACATAATATACTATTATATATTATCTATATAATAGTTACCTTCTCAGTAATCTTTTTACAATTTGTTTGCACTTCTCTCTTGGCTTTATTTCCTGCCCTATAATAATTATTAGGCTACATCTCAATTTCTATAATAAGTTATAAGCTCCTGGAAGACAGAGATATGTCTTCCTCATTTTTACATTTCCCTTTAGTACCATGTGCATAGTGTGTATTCAACAAATATTTGTTTAGTTAAATGATTGATTAATTAATTGAACTGATTGATTGATACTATTTACATTGGTAGGGCCTTCCCTACAAACATCTGAAAGGCAGATATAAGGTAACCTAGGAAGATAAGAGGTGAAAGAAAGGCACAGTTTGTTCTATATCCAGGGTTTCAGCCTTTTTTACTATAAGGATCCATTTTTTAATGTAAATTTTTTCTTATATTAAAAACAACCTAATGTCTCACATAATCACAAATTTGGTCTTGATCCCTATCCCTTTTGTTGGTAAAAAGAAAGCAATACAGAGAATGAGTAATATTTTTGAACAATGAGTTATTCAGAATTATATCAAATAGATGTTGGCAAATTCAATTAAAATAAATCAATGGGCATATTTATTGAACTTCCAATATGTACTGGGCACTATTCTAAATGCAGGGAAATATATAAAGATGAAATAACTGATAATCCTATATATATATTAAAAGATAATCAATAGTGTTAGTTCTATATGATAAATATGGGTCAAATTGTCATTTATTTAATAAACCTTTACTAAGGGCTTTCTGTTTGTAAAGGACTATACAATGTGCTATAAGAGATTCAAAGACTGCGATAAGTAGAATAACTATCTTCTTGAAACTTACAATCTATTGGGAAAAATAAAATACAATTCAAGTTAACTACAACTAGCTAAATGTGCTTATAGGAGGTCAAAAGAAGAAATCAATATGGGGTTGGCCCATCATAGGGAAGGCTCTTTGGAAGACTCAAGATTTCAATTGGACCTTGAAAGGAAGGGGTACAAGTCAGGTTGTGGAAATGTAAATTCCATAAAATGTAAAAATTATGTAGTTGTTTTTTTTATAGAATCACAGAATTTGGAACGTATTCAAAATAAAGTTTGATTCATATCTGAAGGAAAATCCCTCTGAAATATCCCTGACAAAAATGTATGTAAGAAAGATGATGAAAGACATTGGGACACTTATTTACAAACAAAACCAAAGCATTTGGAATGAGTAGAGAAACTGTTGGGTGAGAATAGTTATTTGCATCATATATTCTGGATAGAGTCCAGATATTCAAGAGATGTGGGTAAACTTGTAACTAGGAGCCCAGTGAATGGGTAATGGGGAACAAACAAATTGTTTTTAGAGAAATTGAGAGAAAGATTGAAAACCACCACCAATTTTATCAATGTTAAAAATATAAATGGCTTTTTTTGAACCCTTGAGCTGTTTTTCCCTTTAACCCAACTAACTCTCTTCTGGGCATGTATTCCAAGGATATTTGAGAGGGAATAAAGGGTTCTATATGTACCAAAATATTTATAACAGTACTTTTTTCTTCAATATGGATTTTCTTATTTTAATAATATTTCATTTTTTCAAATACATGAAAAAATAGTTTTCAACATTCCTCTGAAGAATTTTGTGTTCCAAATTTTCTCCCTCTTCTCCCCCTTTCCTCCTCCCCAACTCAGCAAACAATCCAATATAGCTTAAATATGTGCAACTCTTCTTAATATATTTCCATATTCATCAAGCTGTGAAAAAAAAATTAGATCAAACGGAGGAAAAAAAAAAAACATGAAAAAGGGAAAAAACAAGCAAACAAATAACAAGCAACAAAACAACAACAAAAGATGAAAATACTATGCTTTGATCCATATTCAGCCTCTATAGTTCTTTCTCTGGATATGTATAGCACTTTTCATCACAATCTATTGGAATGGTCTTGAATCACCTCATTGCTAAAAAGAGCCAAATCCATCACAGTTAATCATCGCATAATCTTGTTGTTGCTGTGTATAATGTTCTCTTGGTTCTGTTCACTTCACTTAGCATCAGTTCATGTAAGCCTGCTCATTATTA